>NC_064921.1:545824839-546463589 GCF_023897955.1 Schistocerca gregaria | reverse complement strand
GAGAGCAGTTCTGGGACCTTTCTATAGACGTTCCTGCAGTTTACTATTAGCACATTAATATTGTTATTCCCTGTTGCATTTTGCCTACTCCTGCCTTGCCGCGTCTCAGGAGGCGTCTTGTCGGGCCCAGGGAGGGTATTCTCTAATCTAAAAAAAAACCATGTGCACTCCACACGTACTCCGCTACCCTCGTAGCCGCTTCCGGAGTGTAGTGCACGCCTGACCTATTCAGGGGGACCCTACATTTCTCCACCCGATAGCGGAGGTCGAGAAATTTGCACACCAGCTCTCCGCAGAATCGTCTGAGCCTTTGGTTTAAACCTTCCACTCGGCTCCAAACCAGAGGACCGCGATCGGTTCTGGGAACGATACTACAAATAGTTAGCTCTGATTCCACCCCGCGAGCGAGGCTTTCCGCCTTCACCAACCGTCAACCGCCTGTGCGAACTGAGGATGACCTCTGAACCCAGACGGTAGGAGTCATTGGTGCCGACATGAGCAACAATTTGCAGCAGACTATATTTAAAATGTTACTTTACTTTACCCAATAACTCACAACATATATTCGATCTATGTTCTTGGCCATAAGTACTGAAGTAAACTGTAGACGCAAATGGAGCAACACGACCTTATTTTATACCTACAACATTTAATGGATATCTTAAAAATGAAGCATTCAAGTATTTCACTGACATCCTATGACTTTTCTGTTGTATTTGCAGAACAGCTGATGTTCATAATAACTTCATTTAAAGTACAAATTCTGAAGCTGCCCACAGATACGGTATCGAGTTAACCTGTCCTGACATTTTTAACAGGACTTGTGACTGTTGTAGAAGCTGAATGTTCTTTTTCTTTTTTCAAACTAAAAACATTTTTATAAAATACATATATTCTACACTGGGGTTATCTGTTCAGGCCAACACTATTGGTATGGTAGGAGCTGTAGGAAGAGGTAGTACGCTGGGCTAAAATTAATTTAGACAATTTTCAAACAAATTTATCAACAACAAATTTCTACACACGATTAACAATAACATGTCGCCCAACACTTTTGTTAAAAAAATGGTAATCATCAAAATATCCTTGATTAAACATTCACCTTGGCCCAATATTGGTGGCCAATTGCAGCGATACAGTGATGACAAATTTAAGCTCAAAACAATTATAACATCAAATAAAAATTTCACCTGGAAGAACATAACTACTTGACATTAAAATTTAAATCCCCAAATCTATCTTAAAATTCATGTAGTAAACATTAAACAAAATTTATAATAATAAAGTGGCATCAATTCAAATTTCAAAACAATCTACAAATAAAATCAGATTAGCAACAAACCTTAAAATCACAATAACGATTACAGAGGGACTCGTACCAACAAATTTTACGCACACAAATTTCGCTCGTGGTACTATTTAAGATGTTAGCAAGTTACTGAACAGAAGTATCAGACAATTTCAAAACAAGATAAGGCGTAGAGCGCCTTCAGATGAACGCCAAATAAGGAGACGTGAATTGTTCAATTATAAATGGTGGTTACTTAACTCAAAGATTGACCTGCACCATTAGAATTCATCCATGGCTACTTCAGTGGGTTTACAGTGCCGTGAGCTTGAAATCACATTTTATTTCACAATTTCACTCTTCAGTACTGCGTACACTTCATGGTGATACGTTAGACACATCATTAAACTGGCATGATAAAACCAGGAACATATGTCAGTTATCACCGCTACCACACATACACACAATACAAATGTCGTCGACAACGGTAGACACAATGACAACGTTTACAACATGAGCAGTTAGAACATACAGATCACCAGCTACTGAATAATATAACTACTCAGCTTCGCATGGAGTGAACAAGTGATCGTCCATAAATGGAACCAGAGTGGAGCGACAGTGTAGTGAAGGCTGTACAGCCCTTCCAGCTTTTCTTTAACCGAGAATCTCTTCCGGGCAGCGGATACAGCATCCGAAAGCGTAGACTTCTTTCACTGTCAACACGTCTACGAACATCAGTACAGTGCGACCAGCGAACACTTGAATCCAGGAGCTGCGGTTCTTTTCCAACAAACGTCCCTCAACCCCAATGGAGCCGCGCTACCATACCAGATCCAGCCACGACGTTTTCCAACACGCCACGAGTCTGTTCCCAGCACCTGCTCGGTTCGCCACCTTCCTCGTGGCGCTGCAAACCCAAAACTCTTCGCTGGCCCCTACGCGCCGCCTTGCGGACCACGTTCACACGAAAAGTTCTCTCTGGTAAAGAGAATCTGTACCACCACCGACTCCACCAGAGGAGTACAAAGTCGGGAAAATACAGAATAACTTCCGGGAGAGTTCCGCGCAAGGCGTAACTATCAGCAGGAGAAGAGCGATGAATATGGTCACAGGACTGTTTGACTAGCGAGCGAGCGTTAGCATGAGCACTGAAAACGCTTAATTGGCCGAACACGTAGTAAGACGCCGTACATATTGGAAGAATGGTTTTGCAAAACTGCAACACATGTCTTTCAGCATAGAAACTACTCATATTCTTCAGCCAACTAAGTACTACTCCATAGAGATTTTTAACTTGTCACAGATGTTTAAAAAGAGTTAACAGGGAAAGAGGTTACGTAATTACATAAGAACGTGAGCAGATGTGCCTTCCACACTTTGTTAGAATTACAAAAATAAACTTATTTGTTGACGAGCACTAACTACAAGTGAACAGCATTCATTAATGAAAGCTCTTCGCGATATACAATGACGGAAAAAATCGCAACGCCAAAAATAATTAATGTAGACTAACGAAATTTTGGGAATATATTTGTCTAGATAAAAAGTGATTAATATTGCAAGATCACAGGTTTAAGTAAGCGCGATATAAGCAATTGCAAATGTGAAAGGCTGGTACATTAACAATCGGTGTAGTTGCAGACTGTTGAGTGCAAGCATGCAAACATAGCTGCCGGAGGTCAGTTTGTGGGCTGGAGTCCGTGCTTGTTGCACTTGGTCATTACAGGGATGATTAATGCTGATTTAGATGACGCTGGAGTTGTCATCGAATGGAAACAGATAAGGTGATTGAGCAGCCGAGGCAACATGTCGACACTCTGTAGAGCATGTTGGGTTACAACAGCAGTACGTGGCAAAGCGTTATCATGCTGAGAAGCACCCGTTGGAATGTCGTTCATGGATGACAGCACGACAGGCCGATTCACCAGACTGACGTACAGTAGTGCATCTGGCTCGGAGGTGTCCTTGAAGTCACCGCTGCTCAGATTGCTGCTGCAGATACAGTACGATGTGACAGCGCCATGTGCCAAAAACGACAATCTTCCCTCTCCGCAGTGCCACATGATCGGCCAGAGCCAGATCTTTTTGCGACCGTACATCCTTGAGACCACAGCTGCCAGCAACCATGTACAGCAGCTACAGCTACGTACCCGCCTAGTCTTCCTCCAGTATGACAGAAGGAACGTCCGACTTCTCGTAGGTCTATTACACGACGTCGTTCAAACTCAGTGAGGTGTTGATAACGACGTATTTGTCGTCTTAAAGGCGTTCTTGACTAACATCAACTCAACACGTCCAATCTGAAAGGTAACTAACGCTGACGACCGTTACAGCGCGTATTTAAAGCAAACCTGATTTGCTATTACCGACACTCTTACGCGCCTGGCATGAAATTTGAACAGAGGATCATCTTTCAGATGTAGAAACACGCCTACCAACTTTCGTTTATGTGGCTAAACTCCTGCTCGGAGTTGCGATGATGGTCAAAAAGGCAGTATAAATTTGAAAACTGAATAAATCAGGGAATAATGTAGAAATAGAGGTACAAATTGACACTCATGCTTGGAATGACATGGCGTTTTATTAGAACCAAAAAAATATAAACGTTCAAAAAGTGTCCGACAGATGGCGCTTCATCTGATTACTATAGCAATAATTAGCAGAACAAAGTAAGACAAAGCAAAGATGAGGTTCTTTACAGGAAATGCTCAATAGGTCCACCATAATTCCTGAACAATAGCTGTAGTCGAGGAGTAATGTTGTGAACAGCACTGTAAAGCATGTCCGGAGTCACGGTGAGGCATTGGCGTCGGATGTTGTCTTTCAGCATCCCTAGAGATGTCGGTCGATGACGATACACTTGCGACTTCAGGTAACCCCAAAGCCAACAGTCGCACGGACTGAGATCTGGGGACCTGGGAGGCCAAGCACGACGAAAGTGGCGGCTCAGCACACAATCATCACCAAACGACGCGAGCAAGAGATCTTTCACGCGCCATCTGTCGGACATTTTGTGAACTTTGTTTTTTTTTCTTTTGTTCAAATAAAACCACATTTCATTCCAAGCATGTGTTATGTGTGTCAATTTTTACCTCTCTATCTACATTATTCCGTGGTTGATTAAGTTTTCAAATTTATACTGACTTTTTGATCACCCTGTGTATATGTCGCACTAATTCTGCATTTAACCGTCTTATGCACCAAGGTGATGTTACTAATCTCGATATTTCCAATATAACCGTACTCAGAAATTATATATTTAAAGATGAGCATAGAATCTCAAAAATGTACTGGAAGTCATTCCCTTCTGCAGTAGGTCTCATAAGAACAGCAGACAAGAGAGAAATCCACTGTCCGCTCGATCCTGCAGCGGGTGTGTTCTACTGAGCCTGTGGACAGGCCAAGTTCTTTGTGAATAACTTTTGGGCAGCCAGCTCTGTTTAATATCAGCGCGGCAGAGGCCTGGGTCTGTGCCCACCCTTTGTGTACACAGCACCATCGCGGATGAAGGGCGCACAAAGATTCTGTTTGACGCAGAACCCGGCATGTAAGTAGAACTGTGTGCGGCAGAAAAAAAAACAAGAAGCCTTAGCGTTTTCAATATTATCGTACTCGTCGCCCAACAATACATCTGTCAAGATGGTGTTTATTATGTCTTATGTCACGATTATTATTGTACATTCAGCAGATTTAAAGTTCAGCAAACGTGCCGCATTAGCTACAATAGTAATCCGACTTAGTAAAAATTCGAAATATCAACCATAGTATGAAAAGTAGAGCTGTACTTTTCGTTAGTCTGCATAGTTCTGTCTTCGTAATTTTTAATTCAGCCGTATCCAGATATTGCGCTGAGTGAATCAGCTAGATATCTCCTGGACCTGTGGTATGAGATCCCCCGTGAGAAAGTGACTAACGCCTAACGTTTCACTAGGCTACTTCGTTTGCTGATGCCACAAGTGCAAGTAGTTCTAACTGACAATAATTTCATGTAAAACTTTTAACATAGCTGCTAAGGTTCAGAATTATATTAGAACAAATAAGCCCTCGGTCACAAATATTAAGTCAAAATTGACCAGGTTTCGACGCTACTACGAGCGTCGTCTTCAGAATTAAACTAACTGTTCTAAAGCATAATAGGTATATAAGACATTAGTAAATTAAAGTGTGTACTGACTGGAAAGAGATGCAGTACTTACAAGTCACATTTAAAAAATATCTAAGCCGGAAAGGCGATGTCATGAATAGTTGTAAATAAGTTAAGGTGGCGAGCCGCTAAGGGCTGCTCGTACCTGAGTGAACAAGGGTTTCAACTGACCCATTTATAAAAAGGTGACACTGATGGAATTCTTCTGAGGCATGTTGAATTTGAGGCGATCTGCGGTAAGCACTGTAACAGGCGCCAGTTTCAATATGGAGAAAAGAATAAAAATCTATCTATACTACACGGAGTGTAGCTCGTGAAGTACGTAGGGGATTTTAGAAAACTTGATTTTTGTGTCATTGACGAGCGTTTAAATAAAGTCGTTCAATTTTCACCAGAAGACAGTGATTTGCTAATAAATGTTGTTTAAATCAAGTAATAGAAAATCCCTTAAGCGGTTCACTTTGAAACGTTATTTCAAAGTTATGGTTGTATTATCAAACAAAAATATTGAAAATGGTTGGAGTTATGTTGCGTGCCGTTTTGAAAAATTGCAATCCGAGAAAAAAGGGTGTCAAGTTTTAAAAGTGTTATAGACGCGAACAAATGAACTACTTTTAGAGAACTCTTATGATTAATCTGCTATCCCAGGACTGGCCTGTCGTACTTTTGTCATTGGGATCGAAATCATATCCACCAGTTTATCATAAAACGATTGAAATATCGGTCGTGGCAATCCCATGAATGCACAAAACTGCTCTTAGTAGGCTCATTGCTAAGGTGACTCGACGGTTGATTTCATATGCGTTCCGTATAAGCTTACTACTTGGTACAACACCTCTGGGCCCTTTGGACAGGCGATAACTACTGTGAAGCCTAAGCCTCCGAGACTTCGTTCTTGCAACATGACGTCTACATTGCACGTTTTACATTTCATGTGTTGAGAAGTAACAGAGAAAACAGCAAGAAAATTTATAATTCTGGAGCTCAATCCGCAACTCACATCAAAATCCTGGTCACTCTCTTTCAGTTTCTTTGAAGAGACACAGACACCTGAACTGCTCTCAGCATTACATCTGTTCTTTGGACGCTTTGACGTCATACTGTTTCAACGCCGCGTCGGATACGATGTTTTCGCACCTTCCCTGCCCAAGTACACCTTCTTATCACTCATTATTACTTGAAAGACAAACTTGGATACTATAAAACAATAAGAGAAATATCAATAGTCTATAATGCCCACAAACATCAAGACGCGAAGCTAAATAATTGTGTTTCTCGTACACGAACTGACGCTTGCTGGCGCCAAGCTAACATATTATTGTTTCGAAATGATTCTAACTGTGTCCAGACACTACAGGGGTACCGAGTGGTAGCAGGTGGGCTGCTTGGGTCATCAGAGGAGCTAGAGGAAGAGCTCGGAATTCCATTGAACAAATTTTTTCCAGCGACTGGGCTTCTTGCCTCATACTCTAAATTGTTCAAAGCATCATTTAAAACAATAAAAAATGAGTTTTGGAAATTTCTACAGTGGTGTTACCCCTCAAGGTCGATGACCGACACTAGTAGACTTCTCTTGGGCAAGAATCCCCTCCTTGTCCGTGCTACTCTACTTTCTATGTCCTCCTTGCTTCGTCTGTCATGTATTTCGCTTCCGAGGTTACAGAATCCCTTAACATCGTCTGCTTCGTAGTCCACAATTTTGATATTATCGCATTGTCATTTCTGCTACTTCTCATTATTTTACTCTTAGTTCGGTTTGCTCTCAATCCATGTTCTGTGCGCATTAGACAGTCATTCCATTCGATAGGTCCTACATTTCTTCTCCACTTTCATTGACGATAGCAGTGTCGTTATCGACTATTATTATTGACATCCTTTCATCCTGAATTTTAATTCCGCTCTTGAACCTTTCGTTTATCTCCGTCATTGCATCTCCGAAGCACAGTTTCAACAGTAGGGGAGAATGGCTACATCCTTTTTAATCGGAGCGCTTCATTCTTGGTCTTCCAATCGTATTACTCCCTCTTGGTTCTTGTACAAACTGCATTTTACCCATCTTTCCCTACAAATTACTTCCTACTTATCTTAGGATTTCGAACGCATAGCACCATTTTACATTGTCTAACAGATTTACCGAGTCGACAAATAACGTGAACGGCTCTTGATGTTTCTTTAAGTTTACTTCCATTGTCAATCGCATTGCTGAAACTGCCTCTCTGGTGCCCTTACCTTTCCGTGGCAAAACTGATCACCCAGCACGTCCTCTATTTTCTTTTCCATTCTCCAGTATATTATTTTTTTCAGTGATATATATGCATGAGTCATTAAACAGATTCTGCGATAGTTCTCCCGCTTCTCAGCCCTCGCTAGTCTTCGACAAAGCTGGTGATTTTTTTTTTTTCCAAAGTCTCATTGTATGTCTCAAGACATATAGACTCTACACAGCGTCACAAATAGTCCTTTGTTTGTCACGTCCCACAATAATTCAGAAATTTCGAAGGAATGTTATTGATCCCTTCAGCCTTATTTTATCCAAATTCTTTCATGTTGTCTTCAGTCCAAAGACTGTAACGATGGTATGCAACTCACTGACCTACTCTATGTTGTGTAAGCCTCTTCTTCTGCAAATAACTGCTGCAACCTACTTCCTTTTGAACCTGCTTACTGTCACCCTCTACAGTTTTTATCCTCCCCCTCCCTCCTCCCCACCACACACCATTTCCCTCCAGAACTAACTTGGTGATACCTTGATGCCTCAGACTGTGTCCTACCTTCTTCTAATGAGGTTATGCCACAAATTTCTCTTCTCCCCAATTTTACTCAGTACGTCATAATTGGTTGCATCATAGACCTCCTAATCTTCAGCATTCTTCTGTAGCACCACATTTCAAAGGCTTGTCGTCTCTTCTTGTTTGAACTGCTTATCTTCCACGTCTCACTTCCATACAAGGCTACGCTCCACAAAAATACCTTCATAAAAGACGTCCTAACACCTAAAAGTTTAAACGATGTTAACAAATTTCTCTTCCTCAGAAACGCTTCTCTTGTCATATATGCTCTCTCCTTCTGTCACCATCAATTATTTTACTACCGAAATATAAAAACTTATCTACTACTTTAGGTATGTCGTTTCCTAATCTAATTCCCTAGTATCGCTGTTTTAGTTCGAGTACATTCCATTACCAAGGCTTTGCTTTTGTTGACGTTCATCTTATATCCTCCTTTTAAGACACACCCACTTCGTTCAATTGCTCTTCAAGGTTTTTTTGCTGTCTCTGACATAGTTACAATGTTATTACAACCTTTGCACGCATGGTAAAGAGCGGAAGTACCATAGAGCTGCTAAGCTAGAACACAAGGTCCTGGAGTGAACCCCATTGGACTTCTAAAACAACAATTTATTAACAAACGAAGTTGCAAACAATTTGTTGCTGAACAACAGTTATTTTAAAAACTTACGGGGACTACCATACAACAGCAATTACTTTGCTAAAATTAACATATACTGAATAACAAACAAATTAACGGGCAGTACCCCACCAACTACTATTTTTTTAAATACTAGCTAAGAACTAGATTACTCTTTATTACACAACATATGCTGATTATTATACTAAAATATTGAAATATTAAGACTTTCTTCAATATGCAATTTACGGGAACTAGCCCACAACAGCAGTTACTCTTTCTTGAAAAGAATGTAATGATTTCCAACGATCTTAAAGGCAGCGGTTCACTGGAACGGTTGGTTGCCTTCAAAGAAAGATCCGGTGTATACACACCGTGCAGCCTGTCTAAACATTAACGGTGTATGACATACTTCCACAAGACGCAAAATTCAACTCCCTTTATGAGTGCTACAGCCTGGGCCAGTTACTACCAAAGCAGTAACAGTTTTATAGACTGCCTATCAAATGAGTTAACCACTGGTAACCGATAGCAGCACGTATTCTCTGACTAGAGACACACATTCAAATGCACTAATAGGCGCTAACACCTGATGACAACTGCTACCAACTAGAAACGGTCTGTGCTAGCCGTTCCAATAAACTTCCAATAGTATAACATTTATACGTTAACTTGATGCAAGTGTTCAAATGCATTGAAGTGTGCTAGCACACTGTGGCAGCTACTCTCAAAATAGATACAGCCCTTTGCAGGGTATTCAAATTAAATTTTCAACCACTAACACACTGTGATAACTATTCTTTGACTTACAATAACTGTTCAAATACATTTACTTGCGCTAACAGACTGTTGCAGTTACCCCCAAAAGCGATACAGCCTTATGTTGGCTACTCAAATCAAAATTTTTGGACACTAAGCACTGTGACAGTCGCTAAACCAAAGACAAGGAAGAACGATAGAAAGCCCTCGAACCCCGTAACCAGCTTTGAACTGGACAGTGAAAGATGCATAAATTAGTTTATCGCCGGCTGTCCTCGGCTCGTTGCAGGTCGCGCCAGGTTTCTGCCGCATCAACACAATTGCACTTCCCGGTTGTGACGAGCACCGCCGCTTCGCACACCAGACGCCAACCGACAGCGTGCTGAACTTCAAATCGGCGGGCCCTTCCGTTCGTCAGTCGCACACGCGGCTGCTTCCACCGCCCGTCGCCAACCAACTAAAGCTCACGCCACTCACGGATCTTCTATGCACGGCCCGTTTTCTACTGGGGCGGACAAACCTCTCTGATGCGCGTCGATACTTGCGACGTATCGACAGACATGCATCAGATGTCATCGACAAACCTCAAAGTTTTTATTTCTTCTCCCTGAAGTTAAGAGTCCTTCTCCAAATTTGTTTTTGGTTTCTTTTACTCCATGCTCAATGCACAAACTGAATAACATTGGGGACAGGATACATCCATGTCTCACTCCCTTCTCAGCCACTGCTACCCTTTCTTGCCCCGTCAATGTTTCCCATAAACATAGTATCTAAATTTTTTAAACGAAAATACTACGGCAAGTGCCTCACGTTCCGTCACGGTGTAGGATCGTTCACATTTGGTTAGAATCCTACTAGCAAATCCAATCATCTTGACTTCTAGCTTGTTGTTGATGTTTTCTGTTTGAAACAGGTATGCTCCGATCCCATAATTTGATGCATCTGTTATTGTGGCATTCGCTGTGTTATTCAGTGGTTTGGTATTTAACTAATTTGTAAATGAAAATGATAATCTTATTTTATTACTGTGAGTAATTACTAAATAATTTTTCTCCCGGCTAAAGATTTGGTCAAGTTGCTACAGAAGTCCAAGTTAACGTTGTGTTAAAGTGTTGTCTGTAACTTGTATAAGTGTCACTAAATCACAGTTCATACAACAGATTCTATACAACTATTAATTATTATGGAAACAGTTATCTTCATCAAAATGATCATTAAAAGCACCGAATATGAGACGCGCACAACACTGACGTATGTTACCTGAAACAATATTCTTCGCAACTCGTGCGTATTTAATTTCGGCTCCATACATCAACAAGAAAAATTTGTTATATGGATCGTGCTATGAGCATTGTTTTTTAAAGAACCAATCTCATTCGAATTATTTTCATTAAAATGAGTTCGGGACCACAGGTGCACATGTATTTTTTATTACCTTCAGGATTTATGTCTGTAGAATTGCGTAATTTGAATCTGCCGCTGAGATAATTGTTAAGATGGCGGCAGACAACTGATAGAGACTTTGTATTGTTCGAGCAAATTTCCTTTTAACAGGATACGTATCTGAAAAGCTTATTAAACTTTGCTTTCATATTGTGCACTATTTAGACTAATTTTCATCAAGCAAACCTTTGATACTTTCGTAAAAAATACAGATAAAAACGCGATCCAAATCGCTATCATCAATGGCTGCGCTCCTTGCACCGGAAAGAAATAATTAACACAGATAATGCTTATTTAGAGAGGAATTAAACTTATAAATAATTATTTACTCATATTTACTATAATAATGAACGCTATTCTCAAGTAATAATTAACAAATAATTACAATTTCTTAACAGACCTCAGTTTGATATGCGTCTTGCGTCCTGAACCTACAAAAGCCAACCAACAAAAAGTAAAAACAAACGAAGACAAACGTAGATCATAAAAGGAATTTACAGTTATCATTTTCTTTTTTATGATACACGTCGATATGTTCAATTACATCATAAAATATTATATAAATAATTAATATTTCTTTCACTGTTTCTTCATATGTCGGATAGATAATATTTATAACTGTTAGAGGCATAATTTCCTCTCATCGCACTGTAGCTAAAATTTATCTCTTTGATGTTACACCCTCCACCCTTGTATCTGCCGTATGGTTTCGTACAAGTTGTAAATAATTTCTCTCCCTGTATTTTACTCCTGCGACCTTCACAATTTCTAGGAGAGTATTCCAGTCAATATTGTCAAAAGCTTTCTCAAAACTACAAGAGTTATAATCGTAGGTTTGTCTTTCTTTAACCTATCCTCTACTAGAAATCGTAGCGTAAGTATTGCTTCGTGTTGTTGTGCTGGCAGAAGAGCCAACACCATGTTACTAGAGGAGGCCGAAATGCACGCGTTTTAGCTCACGCAGGCTGGCGTGAAGAGGAAAGAACTATACTGACGTGAGGTCTGGAACATGACAAGGAATTAGAATTCAGAAAGCGGACGTAATTAGTTTGGTACTTAACTTTAATCCATTAATGATGAACGTCGCTCTTCACGGTACATGATTCACAATATTATCTGTTCAGGATACATAGTAACTGAATATGGCGCCTTGCTAGATCGTAGCAAATGACGTAGCTGAAGGCTATGCTAAACTGTCATCTCTGTAAATGAGAGCGGATGCAGGCAGTGAACCATCGCTAGCAAAGTCGGCTGTACAAATGGGGCGAGTGCTAGGGAGTCTCTCTAGACTAGACCTGCCGTGTGGCGGAGATAGGTCTTCAATCACTGATAGTGGCGACACGCGGGTCCGACGTATACTAACGGACAGCGTCCGATTTAAAGGCTACCACATAGCAAGTGTGGTGTCTGGCGATGACACCACACGTGTCTTTCTAAATTTCTCCGGAACCCAAACTGACCTTTCCCGACGTCGGTTTCTACCAGTTTTTCCATTCATCTGTAAATAATTCCTGTCAGTATTTTGCAACCGTGACTTGCTGAACTGATAATTCAGAAACATTCACACTTGTCAGCACCTGCTTTCTTTGTAACTGGAATTATTATATTCTTCTTGAAATCTGAGGGTATTTCGACCGTCTCATACATCTTGGATATCAAGTAGCATAAGAACTCATTCTCGTTCTTCCAACTACCTTGTCAGAGAGAGTGGAGAAGCGGACAGGGGTTCAGGGCACTCTCTTGTCGTGGAAAGCTGCCCCTACGAGGTGGAAGAATCAGCAATGATCAACGACGTGAAGATGCAGAAGTCAACGGAAACCAATGCATTAAAGGCACATAATGTGTGTCCATAGGACATGTGGCGTGTAATTGAAAAAGTGTTATGATGATTTCTCCATTCGCAAAAGACTCCGGATTAGTCCTCCATTCGCATCTACGGGAGGGTACTGCCAAGGGGGTGGTGACCATGAGAAAAGATTAAATAACCAACGAAAGGATAACTTTCTAGGATTCGGGACGTGGGAAGCTAGACATTTAAACATGGTAAGGAAACCAGAAGATCTGAAAAGGAAAATGCTAAGGTTCAATCTAGATAAAGTATGGTCACTGCAGTGATATGGAAAGAAGAGAATGATTTTTGATCACAAGAGTATAGGGTAATCTCAACAACAACAGAAAATAGTGTGACAGGAGTAGGATTCGTTATGAATAGCAAGGTAGGATGGGTCACTGTATACATTTCAGTGGTATGATTGTTCTAATCAGAATTGACAGCAAATCTAAACCGACAACAATGCTTCAGGTATACATGCCGACGACGCAAGCACAAGATGAACAGATAAAGAAAGTATATGAGTATATTGAACGAGTAATTCAGTACATAAAGGAAGATGAAAATCTAATAGTCATGGCGGACAGGAATGCAATTGTGGGGGAAGGAGTACGAGAGAATATGGGCGTGGTAGCAGAAATGAGAGAGGAGAAAGACTAATTTAGTTCTGAAATAAATTTCAACTAGTAACAGGGAACAGACTGCTCAAAAACCACAAGAGCAGGAGGCCGTGAGACACTGGAAGATTTCAGTTAGATTTCATCATGGTCAGGCAGAGATTCCCAGATTAATATTGGATTTTAAGGAGTATCCATTAATAGACATACGCTCAGTTCACAATTAAGAAATTATGAAGAGTACTTTGAAGTTTAAAAGACTACTCAGGAAGAATCAAGGGGCAAAGAAGTGGAGTACAGAAGGACTAAGCAATGAAGAAATAAGCTTCATCACAGGATGCTATCGATACGGCGCTCATGAATAGCTCAGTAGGCAGTTCCGTTGAAGAGAAATGGATATCGTTAAAAAGGGCAATCGCAGAAGTTGGGAAGACAAATGTAGGTACAAGGACGGTAACCGCGAAGAAAACATGGGTAACAGAAGAAATACTTCAGTTGGTGGACGAAAGAAGGAAGTACAACAACGTTCTCGAAAATTCAGAAATGTAAATCACTTAGGAATGATATGAACATGAAGTGCAGGGAAGCTAAGGATAAATGGGCGCATGAAAAATGTGAAGAAATCGAAAAAGAAATGATTGGTGGAAGGACTGACTCATCATAAACAAAAGTCAACACAACTTTCAGTTAAATTAAAAGCAAGGACGGCAGTATTAAGAATGCAATGGTAATTCCATTCTTAAAAGCAGAGGAGAGCGCAGATAGATGGAAAGAGCACATTAAGATCCCCTATGACGTGACAGAAGAAGGAACAGGAGTCGACAGGGAAGAGATAGAAATTTGTGAGACTACAGATCAAGTAAGGCAGAAGGGATAGATAAAATAGTACTGGAATTTCTAAAATCACTGGGGCAACTGGTAACAAAGCGACTATTCATGTTGGTCAGTAAAATGTATGAGTCTGGAGATATACCATCTGACTTACGGGAAAACATATCCACACAATTCCGAAGATTGCGAGAGCCGTTAAGGGCGAAATTAGCTTAACAACTCATGCATCCAAGTAGCTGACAAGAATAATTCACAGAAGAATGGAAAAGGAAATGGAGAATCTGTCAGATGACTTGCAGTTTGGCTTTAAGAAAGGTAAAATCATCAGAGAGGCAGTTCTCATGTTGCTGTTCATAATGGAAGCTAGACTGAAGGAAAACCAAACACATTCATAGGATTTGTCGGCACGAAAAAAGCTTTCGACAATGTGAAATGATGCAAGATTTTCGTATTTCTGAGAAAGATAATGGAAACCCATAGGAAAAGAAGGGAAATATACAGCACGTACAGGAACAACAAGACTGACAGGCCAATCAAAAAGGATGTAAGAAAGGGGTGTAGTCATCGCCTCTACCGTTCAATCAATACAGCGAAGAAGCGATGACGGAAGTAAAATAAGGTTTAAGACTGGACTTGAAATACACTGTGAAAGAATACCAATGATAACATTCGATGATGTCATTGCTAAACTGAGTGACAGAGAAGATGAATTATATGATGTGCTGAATGGAATGAACAGCATAATGAGTACAGAATATGGATTGACAGTAAAACTAAGAAAAACGAAAATAATGAGATGTAGCAGAAATGAGAACAGAGATAAAATCAGCACTAGGATCAATGGTCACGAAGTAGACGAAGTTAAAGAATTCTGCTACCTAGGCAGTAAAATAAACAAGGACGGAGCAAGGATGACATCAAAAGCAGACTAGCAATGGCAAAAAGGGCATTCCTTGCTAAGAGAAGTCTACTGATATCAGATTTGAAGAAGAAGTTTCTGAGAATGTACGTTTGGAACTCGGCACTGTATGGTAGTGAAACATGGACTGTGGGAAAATTAGAACAAAAGGAGAATAGAAGAATTAACATGGTCAACTTTTGTAGTCCTGTCTTCCTCAGTTGCGTGTAATATTACGGTATATTGATGATTTCTACTTTTGGACCGTCTGACTACAACTGAATGAAACACAATTTTACGGCCGTACGCGTTTCGCGTTTATTCTCTGCAAGGCATGTTCAGTGGCCTGAAATATGTACATGTTTTTTCTATTTAGTTTACGTTTTGGGGCAATGTACATGTAGGTTATAAACAGTTCTGGTGCTTGCTTTTTGCTATGATGTAGTAATACACTTATCAAAAAAGTTTTGCATCACCCCAGCTCCTAAGACTCCTGAAGATAGACGTTGACTGTGGATGTTGTATCACAGACGCAGTCCCTTTGACTGTTCACTAAACCTGCCCAAAGATGTAAACAACAATGTATGAGGAGTGCCTATTAGACGCCGGGGGTCCGGCAGCCGAAGAGTTCCAGTCATTCCACCAGGAAGGAGGTACACAGCTCGTAGTTCAAGTATGCCTAGACGGTCAATACCGCGGTTCGATCGCGTCCGCTTTGTTACTTTGTGATAGGAAGGTCTCTCAACAAGAGAAGTATCCAGACGTCACGGAGTGAACCAAAGCAGTGTTGTTCGGACATGGAGGAGATACAGAGAGACAGGAACTGTAGGTGACATGCCTCGCTCTGGACGCCCAAGGGCTACTGCTGCAGTGGATGACTGCTATCTGCGAACTCTGTCTCGGAGGAACCCTGTCAGCAACCCCACCATGAATAAAGCTTTTATTGCAGCTACAGTATGTCGTGTTACGACTCAAACTGTAAGTAGTAGGCTGCATGATGCGCAACTTCACTCCCGACGTCCATGGCGAGATCCATTTTTGCAACCACGACACCATTCAGCACGGTACAGAGGGGACCAACAACATGCCGAATGGACCGCTCGGGATTCGCATCACGTTCTCTTCACTGATGAGTGTCGCATGTGCCTTCAACCAGACAATAGTCGGAGATGTGTTTGGAGCAACCCGGTCAAACTGACCGTCTTAGACACTTGTCCAGGTGGAAGTACCCTGCCGTTTTCAGGTGGCATTATGTAGGACCAAGGTACGCCACTAGTGGTCATGGAAGGCGCCGTAACGGCTGTACCGTACGTGAATGCCATCCTCCGACCTATAGTGCAACCATATCGGCAGCATTTTGGCGTGGCATTCGTCTTCATGGACGACAATTCGCGCCCCCATCGTACATAGTGGCCAGCATGTTTTCCAGATATGAACCCTGTCGAACATGTCTGGGATAGATTGAAAAGGGCTGTTTATGGACGACGTGACTCTGAGGAGTATATGCCGAATCGCCGTTGAGGAGTGGGACAATCTGGACCAACAGTGCCCTGCTGAACTTGTGGATAATATGCCACGACGAATACAGGCATGCATCAATGGAAAGGGACCTGCTACTGGGTATTAGAGGTACCGGTGTGTACAGTAATCTGGACTACCACCTCTGAAGGTCTAGCTCTATGGTGGTAGAACATACAATGTGTGGTTTTCATGAGAAATGAAAAGGGCGCAAAGGATGTTTTTGTTGATCTCTATTCCAATTTTCTTTACTGGGTCTGGAACTCTCGGAACCGAGATTATGCAAAACTTTTTTTAATGTGTGCATTTTAAATTCTACTTACAGGTTGCGTGGACGATTTTCTACACATTACGTTTACATTCAATTTTTCGTGCCGTTCCTCTTCCTATAATTGCCATTTGCGGTTTTTCCCACATTTAGCAGCACTAGGAAATGAACACTTGTTTTGACGCAATGTTCTAGGTTTGTGTTGCCGACTGTCGGATGTTATTGCCAAGGATCGAATGTTACTGCCAACTTTCAAGTGCAATTTTTGAAGTCCCTGTGATCTCTGTTAGCGTATGGTACGTCTCACCTAACTCTGCCACCTCAGATATCTTTGGAACAACAACAGTTATTCAAAAACCGTTTTCACCAACATGAACGTACGGCAGGTGCTTAGGAAACTAAATACTACGCGATATTTTAAAAAGTAAACAAATACTATTTTCAACACAAACTTGTGTATTTTTCAATTGACAGCTGGTATCTAGCGCCGCGGGTTACGAATCCGCGCCAGACGGCATGAAACACGATGACCACTAGAGGTCTCTGCAGCAGCCACACCGCAAGCCGTGGCTTCGTGCGCTCCTAGCCCAGGGTCTAATGCGAGGGCGCCACTGTGGAGCACGTGGTCCCAGCAGCCAATAGCGACATACCCTTTCGTGTGGTTCGGGGGCTGCCTCTCACTCAGCGAGCTCTGGCCGGACATGGGGGTTGCACCCCTCTACCATCCTGCACACCTACAAATCCTTAATCCGTCCCATCCTCTGTTATGCCAGTCCCGCCTGGATATCTGACTCCCCCCCCCCCCCCGCCAAAATTCTATAAGCCCCTCCAGATCCTTGAGCGCCATGCACTCTGCCTAGCCTTCCGTATACGCCTCCCATCCCCCATGCGGATCCTCTATGACCTCATTCCTTTCCCCCATCTGCTCCTATTCCTCGCACATCTTTGCATACTCTACACCTCCCACCGCCTTGATCCCCCTCACCTGCTACTCTCCTCTCCCATCCCCACCCCCCTGTCACGTCTTCACTGTTGTGTCCCGCCAACCCTCCATCTCTACACCCTTCATCTCCTTTCCCAAGGTGGCTTCCATAAATTCCCCCTCTGGGATGATGTCCTCTCTCCCTCCATTTATCCCTCCTATCAACTCTGATCCCCACCCCACCTCCTTTCCTCTATCCTTTTCTTGGGCGCCCTCCCCCCCCCCTTCCATCCTCTTTTTCCCCACCTACCCTCTCTCTGCCTCCCTCCTCGCCTCCGAGTCCTTTTGCATTTCCCTCCTCTGCCTTTCCCCATTCCTTCTCTCGTCTGTCCTGCCCCTCCCCTCCTTATGAGTCCTCTCCCTCCTTTGGTTGCCCCCCTTTCGTTTTTCCTCTTTCCCTCCTTCTTTTCCCCCTCATCTGTCCAGGTCCACCCGCCTCCCCCCCCCCCCCCCCATCTTCCCTAGGCTATGGTGTGTCCTTTTTGTGTCGACATTTTAGTGCAGTGTTTACAGTGAGTGTCCAGTGTTGTATGTCTTTTCCGAAGTGTTGTGAACGGCCGTCATACTGTCGCTTGGTGTGCTTTTATATCTCTTTCGAACAGAAACCAGACTGTCGCCATGTTTTTTAATTGTGTGTCTACAGTGTTACATATCTGCATCCTGTGTATTTTATTCGCTTTGCCAACCCTTTGCTTTATGTTTTAACTTTTCACAATTTTCCGCCGTTTTACAATTTAAGTCCCCGTTTTATCGCGTGCTTTTATTGTTTCTTAACTTCTTCTTACGTTTTAAAAAGTCTGTAGGTTGCAGAGCAGCGTAATAAGCTGCTGCCAGCTCGGCCCTTTTGGGGGGAATCGAAACACAATAAAGGAAAAAAAACTCTGCGAGGCAATCTGGTATTCGCGTTCAGTCGGTTGGTATCTCACTTACAGACATCGTGCGCTTACTTCCCGTTTACGAGTGGGGGTTGTTTTGATTTCGTGAGGTTATCTCTTGTGACCCCATTGCTTTATACGTTGTGGTTGATCTTGGCGTCTTGCTCGGTTGTCTGTCGTCGTGCTTGTCCTTCCATTCCCGTTCGTCCGCCTTGTTTGTTCGCGAGCCGCTCCCGTTCGGTCCCGCTGCGTTTTCGTTAGCGGCAACCCCGCGGCCGTTCGAGTCATGGTTACAACAGACACCCCCTAATATTTCGTAAGCAATCAATAGCAAGAAAAATCACAAAAATAATGGCGTTGGTTGCATCGAACTACGTCTATTACATCCCGAGAAATTGCGGAGCGAAGTTGATGCTTGAAATAAATGAAGCGCACAGCTAGAGTACGTCCTGAGACTCAAGCGTGCACCTTACGCTGCCGGTAATCGTTATGTGATTGATGTACTAAGTCAGTGCGGTGTTAGTGGTTGGTGTGGTGTTGTATGACAACACATCATTGGCCTATATTTCATTGATGGCACTCCTAAAGGGGGATAGTTTAGCCACTACTTGAGCTGTACCTTACTTGAACCGGTCCATCTCTTACAATGTGCCAGATAATGCGGTTTCAGAATGATGGATGTCCTGCCCATAATGTTTATTGTTGCGAAATGCAACTAAAGGTACAATTAACTGTAACACACCTTGTTTTACGTTTATAAACCTCATATGTTTTGAAGTATGTGGCTTGTAGAAGATAGCAATGGCGCCACAGTTTCTAACGTAATGCATCGCATGTAGTACTATGCTCAGAGCAGAGGTTGCCTGTACTGGAGCTTGTGTCCTGCAGTAAACATACCAATATAACCACGGCACGCTCTACCATCAGTGTACAAGTGTCTTCTAATCTGGTGTGCTTAATTGCTCTCATATTATACCGTAATTCACTTACATTGCCACATTAAAATCTGTTTTCTTGTGGCTTGTTACATTTTCCGTCATCTAGTCGATATGCCGGCCTTCAGTAATGAAGGAAAACTAGATACTATTTGAATTTATGGCGAATGTCACAGAAATACAACCGCCGCTGTGACACTGTATGCTGAACGCTGCCCAGATCGGCGGTGTCCGTCACGTCGAACCATTGGCAACATCTGCGAGACACTCACGGAAACGGGAAACTGGGCTCCCACAAAACGTCGACGTACAACGCCAGTGACTGGCAAAGGAAACGGAATTGCTGTTCTGGCTGCTGTAGCGCACAATCCGCAGATGGGTGTACAAGAAATTGCACAATGTGTAGGAATAAGCCAGAATCTTGCATCGGCATCGGTTTCATCTGTTCCATATCTCACTGCATCAAGAACTGTACGAGAATAATTTTGAATCCCGCATTGCTTTCTGTCGTTTTGAACTTCAGCTGTTACAAGGTAATCCAGTATTCCTAAGCAATCTATTGTTTACGGACGAGACTTGATTTACAAATCATGGTAATGTGAATCTGCGGAACAGGCACTACTGGTTCGTGCAAAATCTGCACTGGATTCGCCGAGTTACTCATCAGTGCCAGTGGAGTCTCAGTGTTTGGTACGGTATCATTGCTAACTGTATTGTAGGTCCCTATTTTTACTGTGGAACATTGAATGGGCAGCAATACGCATCATTTCTTCAACACACACTAGCGCCCCTCATGGAGGATCGAGGATTGGAAACTTGTGTATCAATGTGGTTGCAACATGATGGATGTCCCACACACAATGCAAAAGTTGCCAGAGTCGTTCTAGATGTGACATTTCCAGATCGGTGGATGGGGAGGCGAAGTACCGTGCGATGGCCAGCAAGGTTCCCCGACTTGACGCCATTAGTATTCTTCGCTCGCAACAGATAACGTGAACCACATCCCTGCTGCGCGGAAGGGGTGAGATAGCCGTAGTAATAAATTTTCGTTATATTCTTAGATCCTATTTTTTAACGTGGTGGTTTGTTCATTTATCGTCTGATCAACACCACAGATCCATAAACAGATGTCTAGCTTCCAACAAAACGTACCGTTATGTCTACAGCCCTCTGTATTTATTTACTGCGTCTAAATCATAGAATTAGCCAGAAATCCGTTTGTGTTTAAAGTATCTTCGTCGCTTACTGTTGTCGTAAAAACTGAACTTCTTACAGCGGCCATTTTGTATAACGGATGAAACAGATTGGCGCGCCAGTTGTTTGGGAGTATCAGTACTTGCCAAGCCTTACCTTGGCCAACTACATCACTGGATCTCTCCGAAATTGAGACCGTTGGGAGCGTTATTCGCAGGATCTTCGGACCACCTCGGGATTTTGACGATCTCAGGCGCTAAATGGGCAGAATTTGGCACAATATCCCTCAAGAGTACATGCGATAACTTTATCAACCAATTCCAAGCTGAAAAACTGTTTCCATTCGGGCCGAATTAAATATTTACTGGATTGTAAGAGGACTTCCGCTTTACCTTGTTCTATTTTTGAGTACGTGGTTTAGAAGGACTTGCATTTACTTGCACTGCTGGTGGGTTTTAGGTTTAGGTATGTTTAATATTTTCCATTGTCGGTGAAAATTAAAAGGCTTATGTGTGTGTTGCAATTTATTTGGTTATGTAAATTCTACTCTATTAATCCCAAGTACTTGTGGGTCAAATTGACTCCCTCGTCTGCCCTCATTTTCTCTGTCATGGTTGGAGGCCTGTAAGTTGTTCACCATTTATACGTTAAGTAAATGTAATGTATTTCTGCTTGTACGTTTTACAATACGTACTGAGTCGAGCAACCGTTATGGGCGCGGACCGAGCAAAAGATGCTCACCGCCGTCGGTTAATCCATGGGTTTCAGCCCCTTTATTTGCTTCGGATTTGTCCTTGGTTCCTCTTGTGAATAACATCACATGCTTATTGGTTTGATAATGCTCGCTTTTTCATTTTAAAGGCTGTATAGAAGCATTTGTAGACTTAGAGAAAGCTTTTGACAATGTTGACTGGAATACTCTCTTTCAAATTCTAAAGGTGGCAGGGGTAAAATACAGGGAGCGTAAGGATATTTACAATTTGTACAGAAACCAGATGGCAGTTATAAGAGTCGAGGGGCATGAAAGGGAAGCAGTGGTTGGGAAGGGAGTGAGACAGGGTTGTAGCCTCTCCCCGATGTTATTCTATCTATATATTGGGCAAGCAGTAAAGGAAACAAAAGAAAAATTTGGAGTAGGTATTAAAATTCATGGAGAAGAAATAAAAACTTTGAGGTTCGCCGATGACATTGTAATTCTGTCAGAGACAGCAAAGGACTTGGAAGAGCAGTTGAACGGAATGGATAGTGTCTTGAAAGGAGGATATAAGGTGAACATCAACAAAAGCAAAACGAGGATAATGGAATGTAGTCGAATTAAATCGGGTGATGCTGTGGAAATCAGAGTAGGATATGAGAACTTAAAGCAGTAAAGGAGTTTTGCTATTTAGGGAGTAAAATAACTGATGATGGTCGAAGTAGAGAGGATATAAAATGTAGACTGGCAATGGCAAGGAAAGCGTTTCTGAAGAAGAGAAATTTGTTAACATCGAGTATAGATTTAAGTGTCATGAAGTCGTTTCTGAAAGTATTTGTATGGAGTGTAGCCATGTATGGAAGTGAAACATGGATGATAAATAGTTTGGACAAGAAGAGAAAAGAAGTTTTCGAAATGTGGTGCTACAGAAGAATGCTGAAGATTAGATGGGTAGATCACATAACTAATGAGGAGATATTGAATAGAATTGGGGAGAAGAGGAGATTGTGGCACAACTTGACCAGAAGAAGGGATGGGCCATGTTTTGAGGCATCAAGGGATCACAAATTTAGCATTGGAGGGGAGCGTGGAGGGTAAAAATCGTAGAGGGAGACCAAGAGATGAATACACTAAGCAGATTCAGAAGGATGTAGGTTGCACTAAGTACTGGGAGATGAAGAAGCTTGCACAGGATAGAGTAGCATGGAGAGCTGCATCAAACCAGTCTCAGGACTGAAGACCACAACAACAACAACAACATAGAAGCTACATATTCTGTTATCTTCAAATATTTTTAATGATTGAAGCGTGTGCGCATTGTCGTCTTCGTGATATCGATTTCAAAGTGGCCAAAGGTATTGTGAGCCCCAGGAAGTGTCTATATGGCGATGTTCTATTCTTTATAGAGTTCAAAGCGTTTGTTTGGTTTTAAATAAAAAAGGAATTCTCAGTACTATTACTGAAACTGTGATTTAAATTTTGTTGTTTGGGATGTTACCTTGAGCATAGTGGTTCATAATCGCTTATGTTAAACTTGCTCACTGCGTCGGTTAAGCATTGATAAATATTGCTCATTGTTTCTGATGTCAAATATGGTCACTATGGTAAATACATTTGTGAACAGGATTATTTTCTTTAAGCTCAACACCCTATCGTTCCCACAAACTTGTTCACTAGCATTTCGGGTTCATTTATTTATCATACACTTTTTGCTCTATTCCAAGTAAAATGCGCTGCTGTTTGATGACACTGTTGTCAGGGATGTGGGATTCCAATATTTGTTATTGCAAATAATGTTCAATAATCAATGGCTACAAAAATGGAAGTTTAATCAGCAGACGTTTTTGGAAGTTTTTCAGTAATGATTCACTTCGCCGACTAATAATAATCCTAGGAGGCCTTAAGTTCTGATCAGTACATACTTATATTCCCATTTCACAAAAACAGTGTGTGTACCTTGCATGGCTTCATAACAACTGCATAAACATACAGTCTGCAGTGTTTTCATTAAAACTTAGAAGTATGTTAACAGTCTATCCAGTATTTTAGTATATTTCAAAGCTATGCTCTTGACATATTTTCTGAATAACAACAACAGTTAGTAATTTATATTATTTATTATCTACAGTATTACATACATTATTTACAAACATTCATGCCAGTGTTCACTGTTCTGTTGCAAAATACATTCAAGATACTCAAAGCCCCATCATCACCTCAGTCTTTAACGATTTCGAATGCTAATGGCAACATAAATGTGAACTTTTAAATTGCAATACATATGAAGTAGGGAAGACATGAGCAAGTGGACAAGTGGTGCAAGACGACTATCACATAATTTATACTACTAGGTAGCACCACATACTGTTAGCGCTCCTCACAGCGATGCATAAAGACTACAACCGAAACGGTGCCGCCAGCTCAGTGTTCATTACATATTTATCATGTAATTTACCTGACGTGTTATAATTGTCAAGACGACCAACCACTACGGTCGCAGGTTCGAATCCTTCCTCGGACATGGATGTGTGTGATGTCCTTAGGTTAGTTAGGTTTAAGTAGTTCTAACTTCTAGGGTACTGATGACCTCAGATGTTAAGCCCCATAGTTCTCAGAGCCATTTGAACCATTTGAAGCTCTAAGAATAATAATTTATTCAATTTGTGTCAGAATTGTCATCTTGCTCTGCTGTCAATGTCATTTTACTCCAGTACTGGGGCAAGATGCCACTTTTGCATTACATTTTGAAAACGACAAAATAATTGTGATCATATTTTAATTTAAAAAAATATTCTGCAATATCAAATAAAATGTAAGAACATTGTATTAATACGTAGAAATTTAAAAAATTCCCAGACATGAGTTTATTACAAACTGTTAACAGTTATCATCGTTAACTTACACCAGTCTCCCCTACAAGATGATTATAATTCAATTTTCTAAACTTGAACCAGTGTAGACGGGAAACTATTTACCATATGGGTACCCAATTTTAAGGATTTGCATTGTTAATAGTATTGGTGTCTTATCTTGCCGTTTGGTGCTCGTACTGGTATGACGACATAGCACTGAAACGCAAGCATCTGCGTGCGTTACAGTTGCAGTCAGTCAACATGAGTCTGGACAAAGTGAGTTGGGCTTTACTCGTAATGCTGTTTTATCAAATCAACGGCAGTAGTGCATCTGCTCTTCTCAAATAATGGAAGCTGAAATCCAGTGGCGCCAAAAATTGTTGGAGGAGTTACTGTCGTCATAATTGAGAATTCTGGACGGAAGGCACGATCTTGCAGCAGTTCTCGAGATGTATCACAACAGCTTGACATTCCATGGTCCATCGTTCAAAAAGTGCTGCGAACAGTTGTGAAATGTTATCTATAGTGTGGTTCCATGCTGTCGTGGATGAAGGTGGTCGTCACATTGAGCAACATTTCTAACCTGGTTCGCAATTAACAAATGTTACCCTTGCATGTAGAGTTAAAATGTATTTCTTTCAATGGTGTTTTCGTTATTCCTCTTCCACACATCCTTAGAAATGTTTCCACAAAGTTTCATTGTCTTCCCAGCACTCGTTTTTCATGAGGGACCTCTCAAATAGCGGGAGTTTAATTATAATCACCCTGTACTTGTAGTCAACGTTAGACTCGCGGGTTGTGGACGTGCGTAATTTCTTCGTTACTCCCTTCTTGCTGAGTTGGCAAGGACATATGTGCTTCACACTAGCAGGCAGAATGACGGCCAGGCGGAAGTATACGAGGTGAACGCTTATGTTATTGTACTTACCTCACAACTTTCTCGCCACCGTAGCATAACAACGAATCCACCTTGCACAAACTGAAATGGAAATTTGTACATAAAGAGAATAAGAACTGATTACAAAGACATTTAAAATATATCCCGTATAGATACAATCCTATCTTGATCTGCTTAGATAACTGAGCAATCTTGTTCTGGAGATGCTTCTTGGTATGTAATCAAAAGAAATATTCTCAGAGGTATGTCTTGAAATCTAATGCATTGAAGCATATGAGGTAAAATATCTACAATTTCCGAGAAACATATTGTACGGACATCTCCAGTACTTTTGAAAGCAACTGGTGGGTTAAAAGAGACTGGATGCCACACCAAAGAGTGTGCTCCCTGCATCTCATTACACAGCTGGAAAGAGTACTTGCTGTGTCTGCTCGGTGTATGAAATGATTCTGAAACCTGCCTGTACAATTCTTCACAGCCCAGTTGGATCACGTTGAATGAGAGACAGAAAGCAGCTCTGAAGATCTTTCCAGCTCATAATTACTAACTGCAGGTAGCCTAAAGAGAATGATGTTAATTTTACGGCATGATATTTGTCAGACATAGCTCCCATTCATAATCCCGTAAAACCAGTACTTATTGCTATAAAGCCAATTAAAATTGCTATAAAGCCAGTTGTTTCCGAAATAAATCATTTTGGAAAACATCGAAAAGTACTGAAAAATATTGAAAAGCTACAGCACTATAGAAAAGAATTGGAATCTCGATGCAAATATCCGAAACATATTGCATTTGTTGAAGTTAGGCAACTATCAGGCGACAAGCAAAAGCTTCTCGCAAGTGCATGTCAGCTGCCTCGGCAAAACATGACACACTTGGGGAGTGCATCAACTATTCCTTGAATGACCGTGTGCAGTCATGTGCAAGACTCGTCCAGGACCCTGCCTCAGGAAGCAGGAAGATCGATATTAAGAACAAGACGACTACCAGCAGCGGAAGCCACTGATGCTGTTAGTGGTACAGTTATATATGTTCTGTGTGTGTGTGTCGTTCAGAGATTTAGCATACACAAATACATGTCTCTCTTCAGTTTCACAATGTAAGTGTAAAGGACATTACTGCTAATAGTTTCAATTGTTATATTTTTACTAGCAGAGTGTTCATATGGTCTAAGAGAATCTTGTTCTTTTTGCAACTATAAAGCGTAACCATGAAATTCCAGAATATTGTGACATCTCCATTTGCAAGTTGTTGAAGACGAAGGAGAGCTGTTTCAGGTAGTTTAGTATATGCACTACAGGCCATTAAAATTTCTGCACCAAGAAGAAATGCGGATGATAAAGGGGTATTCATTGGACAAATGTAATATACTAGAACTGACATGTGATTACATTTTCATGCATTTTGGGTGCATAGATCCTGAGAAATCAGTACCCAGTACAACCACCTCCGGCCGTAATAGCGGCCTTGATAGCCTGAGCATTGAGTCAAACAGAACTTGGATGTCCTATACAGGTACAGCTGCCCATGCAGCTTCATGCAGCCACCATTGACCAGACGATTTCAATTGGTGAGAGATCTGGAGAATGTGCTGGCCAGGGCATCAGTCGAACATTTTCTGTATCCAGAAAGGCCCGTTCAGGACCTGCAACATGCGGTCGTGCATTATGCTGCTGAAATGTAGGGTTTCGCAGGGATCGAATGAAGGGTAGAGCCACGGGTCGTAACACATCTGAAATGTAACGTCCACTGTTCAAAGTGCCGTCAATACGAACAAGAGGTGACCGAGACGTGTAACCAGTGGCACCCCATACTTTCACGTCGGGTGATACGCCAGTATTGTGATGACGAATACACGCTTGCAATGTGCGTTCACCGCGTTGTCGCCAAACACGGATGCGACCATCATGGTGCCGTAAATAGAACCTGTATTCATCCGAAAAAATGACGTTTTTCCATCCGTGCACCCAGGTTCGTCGTTGAGTACACCATCGCAGGCGCTCCTGTCTGAGATGCAGCGTCAAGGGTAACCGTAGCTCTGGTCTCCGAGCTGATAGTCCTTGCTACTGCAAACGAAATCGAACTGTTCGTGCAGATGGTTGTTGTCTTGCAAACGTCCCCATCTGTTGACTCAGTGATCGAGACGTGGCTGCACAATCCGTTACAGTCATGCGGATAAGATGCCTGTCATCTCGACCGCTAGTGCTACGAGGCCGTTGGGATCCAGCACGGCGTTCGCATTACCCTCCTGAACCCACCGATTCCATATCCTGCTAATAGTCATTGGATCTCGACCAACGCGAGCAGCAATGTCGCGATACGGTAAACCGCAATCGCGATACGCTACAATCCGACCTTTATCAAAGTCAGAAACGTGGTGGTACGCATTTCTCCCCCTTACACAAGGCATCACAACAACGTTTCACCAGGCAACGCCTGTCAACTGCTGTTTGTGTATGAGAAATCGGTTGGAAACTTTCCTCATCTCAGCACGTTGTAGGTGTCGCCACCGGAGCCAACCTTGTGTGAATGCTCTGAAATGCTAATCATTTGCATATCACAAAATCTTCTTACTGTCGGTTAAATTTCGCGTCTGTAGCACATCATCTTCGTGGTGTAGCAATTTTAATGGCCAATAGTGTAATTATAAATAATGGGTGAACCATCTGCAAAGCACTTTTAAATGGCTTGCGTGGGTTTCCTCTTTTGAAAGTGGAATATGCACTGGCATAATAGCGTGTTATGGTGGATTTAAGAATTCCAAATATTTTCTTGACACACAGCTTCCAGTTTTCACAAACAGTATATTTGAGCTCAATCAGCCACCTAAAATAAATGTCTAACGTGCCTTTAAATTCCAAGTCAGGTGAGATTAGGCAAATGTATAAGAATGGCAAGAATGTATTTCTATCACAATGCGATGATTTCAGTGGGTATTATAAAACCAGTGTCAAAGTATAAGTTTTTATTTTTCAAATGGACACTTTTCATGTTTATGACTTTGGCTGAGAGTTAAAAGAAATTTTGAAACTTTGTGTAAACGTGAATAAAAGTAAAGGTTTTGTGCAGGGACACACAGAACAGCATCAAACGTTATTGCAAACAAACATGCTGTGGTAAATATTGATTCAAAGAACAATAATTACTGCTTCAAATTGGTAGTGTACCTGGTATGTCCCCAAAAAATGGCGATATGAGCTACATCTCCAATAACCTGGCCAAAGAGCTCGGAGAAATCTCTCGACGCATGTCTTCTATAGGATTGCATACCATCACTTTCAAGACGTTGTTAACTATTTCTCCAGATGCGCTACCCTTACGGAAAGATACTGTGTTGATCTTTGAATGTAGTGCCTTGTTCACAGCGAATAAGTCCATAAACAGCGAATTACAACCCTGTTCACAATGAGTCGTCGTCTAGGCGCTGTTCACGCTACTGTTTTGTGCCCCCCCCCCCTTCCTCCCCTCGGCGCAACAAGTGGTGCTGGTCCCTCCATGCAACTCGATTCGTTTCGTACGATACACGGTGAGGGAAATTTTTTAAAGTCATCTGATGTGCCTAAAATATTGTTTTTGCAGATAAAGCAAAGCTGCACCCGTTTCTACAGCTACTTTATCAGGAAACCGTTTACTTTTCGCTTAAAAAATTAAAAAGCACTGTTTTAGGATTCACTATGTTCCCCGTTAAGCAGTCTTTTCCATTCTGTTCTGAGGAAACTATTCGTAAAAAAATATTACTTTTCCACATCTTATAGCTACACGTCACAGCTTGACAATGGTTTTATTTTCATTACTGCCCGTACTTGTTATGATAATACAGAGTAAAGTACAGTACGGCACATATTTTGGAACGTTTGCAGAGAAAAATGTATCATTGAGCAGTTTACGTTTGGTGCATTTCACAGCTAACTAAATTATTTTGACGCACGAAGGAAAGCCGTCTCTCTTTCCAGTCTCAAGTAAACAAGTGACACATTTTGGCGATTGGCGGTGACGAACTATGGAACTGTCTCGTGTTGTTGTCGATAGAAGCAGAATTGTTCGCCCGCGCGAATACTTTCAAGCCGCAAAGACGTCTTTACGTTTTCATTTCTTTCTGCGGGTATAGTCAACATGTCGTTCCCACAAGGGGCAGTTCGAAGATGATAACTTCCGTTCAGCTTGTTGAGAAAACCCTTGTCTGTAGCAGTGCAATATGAAATCGTATTCGAGGGCAGATTGCGTGAAGGAACATAAGAAAATGTTGAGAATTTGCTGCGAAATCAGTACCATCGTTTTTAACTCATTATCTTCATTGTTGCAATTTCTTTTTCAAATAACAAAGTTACGGCTTTGTTGTTATTTGCGAGGTTGCATTAGAAATTAACTATTTTAATAACAAATATTGAAAACTATGAGTAATTTCTACATCTTACGGACATGTTAATTTATCGGTCTGTAACACCGTCAAGAGTTTCGCCAATGTAGATACCTATATATTCTTTAGCCATTTCTTTAACATATACCTACTTTGTATTTTCTTCATTTTGCCTCAGTTCCAAAACATATTTGCCATTAAAGTTGCAAAAACATAAACACTACTTTTGAATGATCGGGAAAAGTCAAGAATCCTTATTATTTATCCCCACCCCACCCCGACCTGTCATTTCTTCTCCCTTGCATGAAGGACTCTTCCTCTTTTCGAAATGTACCTCCACTTGAGTAAAATGAAGACAGCATGGCAGTTTCATGTGCAGCACTGTCTGCTACAGATCTTCAAGAAGTGGAAAATTGTCAGACTTCAGAAGAAACAAGTGAAGCGGTCGAATATGACACGCTGCTACAACCACCTCTCCCCAATGGGAAGAGTTGAGGCTAGCAAGAGTGATGCCTAAACAGCATTTGCCGACTGGCTGAAAATTAAACACTTCATGAGATGAAAAGACACCGGAAGTCTTCAGGTGATAACGCTGACAGGATGTTTTTCCAGCCTTTGCTCCTGGGTCCAAGAAACTTCGTGAAGGTGTGGGAGAGCTCTAAAGGCAAAATTTCTATTGCCGTTGAATGAGCAGCTGGACGAAACCGAGAACGAGACGTCGGAATTTTCCTCACCATCATGGGCTTCTTCCATTTCTAACATTGTCTACGCCTACATAGAACTCACCTTCTAAAGCTACAACATCGATGGTGACTTATCTGACTTGAAACCAATCAACTGTCCTTACAAATACACGTGAATCTTAATCATATACTACCGTAACCCAGTGAACAGTGGCAGCTTTTCAAATTCTTTTCATTATTTGCATATGTACTTCACTGAATACAGTGTGACTCCACGTGCTCTTATTAAAAATAAACTTTTTCGTGATGGCATTTTTAACGTAATTAATACACTTCACCACCGTATCTTATTGTAATGAGTAGCTTCTGAGCAGGAGAAATAGCAAGTCGGAAATTTGTGTCCTGCTTTGTCAGAGTAGCTGTTACTAGTTTCTCGGAAAAGTGGAAATTGAACTGTCTAGACTTATTGTGTAGAATTCGTGGAATTTATGTTCATGTTGAGAGGTCCCACGAGAAACCACAGCCGAGCTGTGTTTGACATGAATAGTATTGTACAGGTGCACCCAGTCTTTCCCTTTTTCAGTTGCTTGAGCTCGTGATTGCAACTGAGTTAGGAACGTACTTCGTGCTGTCTTGTTGTCTGTCGTAACACAGGTCTCATCGTGTATTGTATCGCAGTGGGAAGGCGAGCGTCACACCAATAAGCGACCTCTATTACAACGAGTCGCATCGCATATTAGAGTGAACCGCGACTAGTGTGAAGAGTGATATGCGTCATCTATTCTGGAGCACAGAACAGGGGCGCCAATATTGTGCAGATGGCTGGCCTTATCTTCCTGGGTGAGACCCTCGAAAAAAAATATGCAGGTGTCTCCATGCGTTTGTTTTGGGTGCTGTTAGAGTTGTGGACTATGGACATGATACCTGATAAATGCTTGACACCTTTTTCATGATGCATCTCAATGCGACGTGATGAGTGATAACTCGGGACTACACATGACAGGTCTGGTGGACAAGAAATTGCAACGGGCGATCATTAATCATGGGCATGTTACTCCTCACAATTACAAGCGTTTGATGTGCACCGGATAATACTATAGACACCCCACTTAAAAGAGAGCACTGGTCGCTTTGAAGCGCTGTACATTGCGTAGAACTGGTACCAAGTGGTCATGTGTAGTGGTATGTATTTGTCAGTCGATTGTAAGAAATCGTTGCAGTAAGATGGGTCAACATGGAGAAGCGGATGAATGGCCACACCGTGAATTAAGCAGCTCGATTTGTTGGTGATCAAAGGAATGTTCTACGCGCCCATGTACGAGGGCGTGCTGAAAAGTATTGCCTCCGAATTTTTTATGTGGGACCTCAAAGATTTTTAAATAAAACAAGTCTTATTAACATTCCACATCTTCACCCTTCGTATCCCCTACACAATTGCAGCTCTCTGCCGCTAAAGTGCTCCAAATTGTAGGGCACAACATAACGGTGTGTAACGCAACCATGCCGGTACGTGAGAGACAGCGTGTTATAACCTAATTTCGAATTCGAATAGTGTCCATACATGGAGCACCATCTCCTTCAACGTGATAACGCCACACCACATACGTACGCTGCGGCATCTGCAACAATTCGACGTTTTCGCTTTACTGTCATCCATCAGACAGTAGCGACTTGTCCCCATCCGATTTTCATCTGTTCCCTAAACTTAAAGAATACCTTCGACGACTTCACTTTGATAGTGATGAAGTTGTGCAAGCAGACGTGACGGAATCAACAAACAGGTCTTTCGTTGGAAGAAATGTGTTCGTTGCCAGGATCGGTTTCTTGAGAAATAACTTTGTAGACATCAAGAATAAACGTGCAGAACATTAATAACGTGTGTTTTGTTTAAATTTCTTTAAGAGGCCCTACATAAAAAAATTCGGAGGCATCAATTTTCAGCACGCTCTCGTAACATGGAGAAGGAAACGAATGGTAAGAGACAGAGAGCACGTCGAGCCTTGTCAAAGATGGTCGGTACCAAACACGACAGGAATATAACTGCTGATAGTGTTCGCATGTCAATCTCTGTCAGTTTCCGAAAGATGTTTGTAAATGTTATGGATATCTGGAGTCGAGTACCTCGCAAGAGAGCACTGCTAATAGCCGCACATACAGCTGCCCGTATTCAGTAGCCCGAACAACGCGTAAACTGGATAGTATCTGGCCAAAGGCGTGTAGAGTGATCTGGCAAGTCGCTAAGGCGTCGAGTACACTGACGGCGCTAATCGGCGCGATGTGTGTATTCAGGATCATGTTCTGCTGTCGGAATGTTCGTTGGACGCATTCAAACAGTGCCCTTTCTCATGAAAGCACAGTTCAAGGTGCCTTCTAAATTGGGAGACGGAGTATTGCAGATGTCACAGTGCAACAAGTTTCCTCTCCCAGGAAATCTGTCGTTGAGTTCTTGCACAACATAATGGGCGGAAAATGGCTGGATAACTATTGTGCTTCAGCCACATATGGGCTCAACTGTCATGACTGTTTATTTTCAGATTTTGAGGAAAAGGTTGGAGGGGGGGACAGGGGGGGGTGATGGTATAGAGATTTCCTACTATGACTTGGGCCCGCTCGTTCACATTTCGTGATCATGAAGCATAATGTTTATTTCAACATTCAGTAACTCAGTCTTCCAAGTTGACAATAGCGGTCTTAACAGTGGTATCGTCATACGTTCCTGGTTTCACGAATAATTTGGCAGCCTGTTCTACCTCGAATGGACCGCTAAATCACCTGAAATGACAGTAGAAAATATTTGCGAATATTTGAAGCAGCGAATGGAATGTAGTAATCAATATCCTCGCAACTTGGTATATCTATGGGATCTAATCATCAACGAGTGTACACCCGTAAAATTCGTATATTCTCTTCCTCATCGAACTAAGACAGTTATCAAGACAGGCGACGGTGTTGCACTTCTATTAGCGCCATGTCGTATGGGCTTGATTGTCTGATGCGCTTATTACGATGTGAATACGTGGAATCCCATTTTCATGCTACCATAGGAGGAATAACATGACATGTGTTGCCATCTGCAGTAACACCTTCTGTTTCCCCTTACCTTGACGCTGTATAACTATGTCATATGTGACAGTGTTCGCAGAACACCTTTTGAAACAAACATGGAAACTGTGTTCATGGTGTTCCCCAGATCTCAATGTTTCCTTAACTTATGACATCAGTCATAGGCTAGTCTTTCCCCTACGCTTTTATCCACATATGCATTAAACAAATATTTTGTCGACACCTTGTCCTCCCACTCTCTATGTCAACCTCTCCTACCACTTACATCTATCTCCTCCTCACTGTTCTCTCTATTCATCCCTTCCTCCCCCTTCCTTCTGACCACATTCTCCACCCCTTCTGTCTGACCAAATCTTCCTTCTCTGCTCCCTCTAACCATATCCTCCTCCCCATGTCTCTTTCCATCTCCTCTTACCCCATCTTCCTTTTCCACCTGTTCATAGCCCCTCTACACCTACAACACACCTCATGCATCCCCCCTTTACCCTCTCTGTGTCCATTCCTCCCCCCTCTAACCATCTCAGCCTGTTCCCAGACATCAAACTGTGTAGCCTCTGCAGTTCAGTGCAATAAAGCAGGGTGATACTACTACCACACCATACCTGCCATACAGGGCAGCCTACATATTGAGGCCAGAAAAACGATTTCATGCCACTGACATTTAGGCTGCCACCCAAAACAGATTGATTTGACAGCCCAGCAATGTTTCGACTCAATATGCAGGGCATGCTATATACCAGATGTTCCTATTTGAGCTAGGATCTTATAAACCACACAGTACCGATACTCGTCAGGCCTGCTGTCTCTGAGCCTAATTTGGTTCAAATCGATCCAGACGTTTGGGAGGTGGTTTCAGACATAAACACATACACTCCTACCCTCTGCTTTCTATATATAACTTCCAGAGCCTGCTTACGTTTTTACTTGCTTATACAGAGGGCTTATAGACTCATTTTTGCTCTCGAATTCGGAGACAATGCGTCGTTGCTTCTAGATGCGGCCGTGAGCAATGGACTCGGCTGGACTGGAGGAAGTCGCGTCTGGAGGGCATTAAGACGGCGGGTGACCGCCTGGAGCAGAGGAGAAGACCGGCCGCGGGAACTTTGATCCTGCCGCCTCAAAGGGCGCGTGATTACGAGAAGGCGCTGATAGCGGGGAGGAGTGCTAAGCGGAATTGCGCGCATCCTCTGCGAGCGGAAGGACGTAGCGGCTGTGTGACGTATGCTTTAAAGCACACCTTCACCTTGAATGTGCTAGTGGTGCTCAAATAAAAAAGGTCGGGTTTGGACTTGGGTTCTTGTTTCCATCTGACGCCATTTTCCTGGCAAACAAGTAGTATTCTTTTAGACAAAGTTCTGCACGAGATTTCGTTAGTGAGAGTTGCTGTCAGCTTACACGATCTGGTAAACGATAATCGTCGATTAGTAGGCTTCTCAAGGACAGTCTCGTCTAAAATTAGTACAGAACCAATGACTCAACCCACCAGGACGTTGGAGAGGAATGTAAATTTAACCTGTTATCTATTTGAGAGCACCCTAGGCCAGTCCTCCTCTCTTGCCCAGAGATACTGGGAGCAACTATCACCTCATCCTTATAGTTAAGATAGTGTAAATACTTCTTATTTTACAGTCTTAAATTTGTCATTTTATTTTCAAATTGTAATTTGAAGAGAGGAAGTTGTGTCGCCGACAGCCCTCTCTCGTAGCAACGAGTCATTATGTGATTTACTATGCGATAAGCCATTTAGAGAGCTACAGATCCCACCTCAAAAAAATTAATACAATAAAAGGGAAGAAAACTCGTGAAAATGGCGCTTCTGTGTTAATGAACGGCTACGGTGAACAACTCCCCGTTCCAGGTTGCCTACCTAACATGTTCAAATGCCAACACAAATTTTATTTCCACATCCCATGCAATTATTGACCGAATTCAAGTATTTGAAATGCTGTCGTAGTCTACTCATTAAGAGATACAATCTTACGTTAAATGTTTACCAGAGTAAGTTCAATAAAGTTAGAAACTGTGTATATGTCTTGAGACCGCGTAAATCACAGCGTGAAAATCACTCAGAATATATTCATCCAGTATTTGAGAATGAGAGAACTTAGCTACTGCCAACAAAGTTTAGAGCGTAATTTCAGATCTTTTCGAACCCTCTTCTTGCTGACACTCGCTTCCCTCCCCTACAAAATACTAAAAAGAAAGTTTATCGCTCACCATATTCTCGCCACTCATGCAGTAAAACTTCAGCATCAAGCACGACGTTTTATTTTTTACTTCTTTACTACTCATTCTATTCGCAACGCATTTTGCAAACGGTATCCACATATACCATTGTATGTATCTGAGAGCGGGTTACCAATATACTCAAGATAAGGAATTTAAATCTCACGTAGTAATGTTTTCAGTCATTTCTCGCGCTTCAGTTCTGTGCTGAATACTTCTAAAATTAAAGTAACTACGAAGTAGAAAAAAAAGCATATTTTACATTAAGTATCTGTCTGCTGCGCATGACAGTACAAATACAATCACAAGTACACTCTGATCTCGAAATAAAGAGTGCTGTCCACAAAACTTTGCCGTCATTAACGATTTTAACTGAAAATAAAATGATATGCATACAAACAGTAAGACTTTGTCAATAATGACAAATACTTGTATTTTTTTCTCTTGTTGCCTGGTTCCTTTATCCTTTGATCTGCGCTTAATTGCAAAGTGCAGGTAGGGGGAATGTCTATTTTGCTTTTTCTTTGTATGTTTTAAATCGAGAAAATGAAAACTGACTATATGTCTAGAAGCTAGTTAGTCACAGGTTGGAGATCGGTGTAGTTCAGACTAGAGAATAATCGATATAGCGAGACTGATCACCACAACATCCAAATCCAGCAAAATTAAACGCAAAATACATGTATTTTAAAAATCAGTAGTTGATTCGCTTGATACTTCTCTAATAAAAAGCCTCCATTCCTCCCCAACTAACTACGTAAGTGTAGATGAGATGTGGTTTAAACTTGAAGAAACAGTACCTGAAGCAACTGAGACTTTTTAGCAAATAAATTAATAAAAGATGGTGCTGATCCCCCATAGTACACGAAACAAGTCAGACCAATGTTTCAGAATCAAAGACAAAAGTATCCCAAATTTAGAAGAATACTATATCTCCAAGATTGGCGATGTTTTACTGAAGCTCGAAACTTAGTGCGGATTTCAGTGCGAGGTGCTTTTAATATCATTCACAATTAACATCTATCTCGAAATCTGACAGAAAATCCAAATAGATTTTGGTCGTATGTAAAGTACACCAGCAGCAAGATACGATCAACACTTTCAATGCGCGATGTCAGTGGTAATATAAACGATGCCAGCGCCACTAAAGTCGAATTATGAAATACAGTTTTGCGAAATTCCTTCACCAAAGAAAAGAACTAGAATCGAGAACAGCTGCCAACATGAATAACTTAAAAGTAGTTATCCTCGGTGTAGCGAATCAGCTTAAAGTAAGGCAAGTCTTCCGGTCCAGACAACATACCAATGACAATCCTGTAGAAGTGCTGATAAAATGGCCCCTTGCTTAGCAGTCAAATACAACCGCTCGTTTGGCGAAGGATCCATACCAAAAGACTGGAAAGTTGTACATGTCATACCAATTTTCAAGAAAGGAAACAAGAGTAATCCGCTGAAATACAGGCCCAAATCACTAACGTCGATTTTCAGCAGTATTTGGCACATATACTGTATTTGAATATTATCACTTACCTCGGAAGTAACGATCTATTGACACAAAATCAGTACGAATTCAGAAAATATTGTTTTTGTGAAAGACAATTACCTCTTTATCCGTACGAAGTAACGAGTGCTATCGACAGGTGACCTCAAATCGATTCAATATTTCTAGATTTTAATGCTTTTTCACATCATTTGTCATAAGAGATTTCTAATCAAACTGCGTGCCTATGGAGTATTGCTTTAGTTGTGCTACTGGAACCGAGATTTCCTCTCAGAAAGGTCAGAGTACGTGATAATCGATAGAGGATCATCGAAGAAAACGGAAGTGATATCCGGTGTTCCCCAGTGGCGCGTTAGAGGCCTTCTGGTGTTACTAATCTAAAGAAAGGATTTAGGTGATAATCTGAGCCACCCTCAGATTGTTTGCAGATGATGCTGTCATTTACCGTCTGGTAAAGTCGTAAGAAGATCAAAACCGATCGATAAATTTCTTAGACACGATATCTAAAAGGTGCGGAAAGTGAAAATTGTCTCCTAATAACGAAAGTTTAAGGTCATCCATATGAATAAAAAAAGGAGATGTTTAAATTTCTATTACTCGATATGTCACACAAATTTTTAGCCTGACACGTCGAATTAAAATTACGGACAGCTGAAGTTGGAACCATCACATGAATAAACATGGATAATATTGCGGGGAAGGCAAACCAAAGACTACGTTTTATTGGCAGATCACTTACAAGATGCAATAGGTCTTCTAGAGAGATTACCTCCGCAACGCTTGTTCGTCCTCTGCTAGTGTATTGCTGTGCTGTTCGGGGTCCTTATCAGATAGAGTTCACGGAGGACATCGAAAAAGTTCAAAGAAGGGCAGCTCGTTTTGTATTATAGCGAAATATGGGAGAGTGTGCCACCAATACGTTAATCTTTAAAACAAAGTTGTTTTTCGCTACGGCGAGATCTTGTCAAAAAATTTTATCACCAGCTTTCTCCTATTAATGTGAAAATATTTTGTCTCCAACCTCCATTGGGAGAAATGATCAATATAATAATATATGATAAATCAGAGAGATTGTAGAAAATTTTGAGAGTTCATTTCTCCCACGCGCTATTAGAAAGTGGGGCGACAGAGAAATAGCCTGAAGGTGGTTAGAAGAATCCCCAGGTGGGCACTTAAGTGTGAACTGCAGATCTGAATTCTCGTGGTGGCTACCTCGAAATAGCCGAAACTTTTAACAAGACATTCTTCGAGTTTAGTTATTCTTTAGAGGCAAAATTCGATTATATTTCTTCTACGTCATCAGTCTCCTGACTAGTTTTCTCCTTATAACAATCATTATATTTTACATCGCTACTACGTCAAATTCTATGTGAATTATTTCATATATGTGTCTACTGCCCCAATCAATATTTCTCTCTGCCATTCCTAACAGTTTCAAGTTATGTGTCCTTGGATGCCCTAGTAGATAGCCTACTATCGGTAAAGGTAAACCATGGTCTTCCCAAGTCTGCTGACCGCCATTATTATTATTATTATTATTATTATTATTATTTCAAACTGACTGTTGCAGACATTATCATCAGTTTCAGATTATGTCTCGTAGCTACAGCGTAACCATTCTTGGGGCACATAACAGTTTCGCTGTCATATGATGAGTAACTACGAGAAATGATCTGAAGGTAAGCGGCACAGCCCGAAACCGATGTGCAGGAAATAATTAAAACATAGATCTTCAAATGGAAAGTAAATCCATTTTCTACAGAAAAGGATCACGGTTAACTAACTTTGACACGAACATCCAGTACTGATCTTTATTTCGTATTTTATCCGTCAACTTAATATTTAAAGTACTTCTCTAATAACTTATACCAGAAGTTTTTTCGTTTGTCGATTTATCACGTGGCCCCTAATTCACCTCCACAAAATTGTGAGATTCAGACATACAGTTTGACATGATTTAGTATTGACACTGGATATATTATAGAGCTATTTGTTGAATATATGTCGTAAATGTTGGAAGATGAGTCTATTCTTCGCAAGACATCTTATTTGAATAAAACAAACTGTTTATTTATGAGTCATCTGTCTTTTGACTGGTTCGATGTGACCTGCCGCGAGTTCCTCGCCTGTGCCATCCTCGTCACTCAGAACACCTCTTGCACCCTACAGCCTTAGTTATCGGTTCGATGTATTCCAATCACTGTTTTCTCCTTCTCGTACCATGAAAGCTATTTCCTATTGTCTTAACAGATGCCCTGTCATCCTGTGAGTGTATTATTTATATTTCTTTCCTGGCCAATTCTGAGGAGAATCTCCTCATTCCTTACCTTATCATTCACTCTAATTTTCAACATTCTTCTATAGTATCACATCTCAAACCAATTATCTCCCGTTCCGGTCAACAATTCACTACCATACAATGCTGTACTCCGAACATATATTCGCAGAAATTTCTTCCTTAAATCAAACTAGATATTTGATGCTAGTAGACTTTTTTCACAGTAACGCCCTCTTTGGGTGTCCCAGATTGCTCTTTGTTTTGTTTTCTCTGTCTGTAATGTGTTGTTTTGCTACCAAGAAAGCAGAACTCCTTGTCTTCATCTACTTCGTGGCCATCAAGTTTGATAAGTTTAACGCAATTCGCAATTCTGCTCCTCGTTACTTTCGTCTTTCTGGTGTTTATTCTCAATCTATATTCTGTACTCGTTAGCTGATTGTCATTCAGCACGTCCTAGCCTATCTTTTCATCATAAATGTTAATCTCGCTCTTGAACCTTTCTTTTATTTATGCCATCGCTTCTTCAATGTACACTGAACAGTAGGGGGGAAACACGGCATCCCTGTCTTATACTCTTCTTAGTCCGAGTACTTCGTTCTTATTATTCCTTCTTCGTTCTTGTACATATTGTACATCTGCCTTTCTCTGTAGCTTACTCCTATTTCTTCTCAGAATTTTGAACATCTTGCATCATTTTTGTTATTATTGAATTCTTTTTCCAGGCCGACAAGTCGTATGAACCTGTCTTGATTTTTCTTATGTCTTCTTCCATTATCAATTACAACGTCGGAGCCGCCACTTTGATGCCCATATATTTCCTAAATCCTAAATGATCGACAATTAATAGATTCTCAGCTTTCTTTTCCATTGGTCTGCATATTATTATTGTCATCAGCTTCGATGCACGAGCCGTTAAGATGATGGTTCAATAGTTCTCATACTTATCTCCCCTAGCGTTTTTCGAGATTGTGAGAGTGACATTGTTCCGAAGGTCTGACTGTATGTCTGCCGTCTCATAGATTTTACCCATGAATAGGAATAGTCGCTTGGTTGCCACTCCCTCCCCCCCCCCTATCCCATGCCCGCGATTTGTATTTCAGAAACATCGAAGAAATGTTATTTATTTCTGCCTTACTTGATCGCTAGTGTTCCGAACCTCTATTAAAGCTAAATACGCTTAAATCCCGTAAGAAATGAACGTTAGAAGCTTTGCAGTACAAATCTGCGCACCCCTTCTTGTGAAGAGGAAAGATCTGTACTGTTTTTCAGCCACGTGGTACTACTACTCTAGCAAGAGAATGTAGATAAATAGAAGGTAAGGGCTTGATTCCGCAGAGTTTTCAATGCACAATGTAACGAATTCCTTCAGAGGCTGATATCTTAAGAAATCGTAATACCGTTTTTCGATACCGAGGGTGCTTATTTCAGTATCTTTTGAGTGTATACACTGTGGCCAAGCACTGGTACGGTATTTTCTCATAAGCAAATTTTTTAATGTGGACTTTAATATTTCGCCTTCGGTGTGCCGTCTTCGTTTCTAATACCAAGAAGGTCCACGAAATACTCAATGGAAGGTTTGAATCGGTGTTTTGACCTTACAAATGATCATAACTTCCTACGATTTTCCGATAGATCTTTCACTGTGATCTGTATTGGAAATAGTTGGTGGTTTCACGCATAGTACATTAAATTTTCTAAATGAGTTTCGTTGCAATATCCTTCGTACCGAATGTGTGTGTGAAGTAGTAATAGTCTACTGTCGTAGAATCCTTCCTTTGGTATCATTAAACCAAATCTTTCCCGTTGTTTATTGCCGTACATAGTATGTACTTGCATAGATTGCAGTTTATGACGTCTTTGAGCATTAATCACAAATCTTTCCGTTTGTCGTTTTACTGACTGAGAATTTATTTATTTATTTCATTAACAGTACAGAGTAATCCACCACCTAGAAATGTAAGGTTGGTCGGATGCTTCTGAATCTAATAGCAAAGACTTCTCATTGCTACAATCTTATTGGTACACAGTTTTAATGCTTTTTTTAAATAATATAAGGAACATAATATATAAAGATTTCTCTGGGGTCATAGCGAATTGAATGCTTAACAATTGTTAAAATGATTCCATATAATTTGTTATTACCTAGTTGATGAGAATATATTTTATATAATGAAAATGTCAAAGAAAAAAATAAGTGTAATACAATGAGTATGGTGAGAATAATTTGCAGTATGTAGAGGGAAGTGATATGCGGTGACTGTGAAGTCCAGCTGCTGTTCTATTACCAAATAAGTTTGTTACAGACAAATATTCAAAAAACTTCTTCGATGATCAAACCAGTTTCGAATGCTGACCTGTTGAAACCGGTTTAGCTACCGACCGTTTTACACGTGTATTTGACTGAAATAAAATTTATTGCTAACCACATTTTTTCCTGCGGTTGTCAGACTTCCAGTGGACTTCCTCAGTTCACTTTTTAAGTAGGTGTTTAGTGACTGTCCATCACTGTGACGTAACTCAATTATTGTCCAAGCATTGTCTTTGGTGGCCAACGTTCCTGTAATAACAGCGTGGTCGCCAATACCTCTCTCATTGACGACACTCGTAAAACGGTATGGTCTGTTTGTAAACAAAAGCTCTAAAATAAATCTTCCGTGAGAGAGCTATCGGACTAGTTTTTCGTGGCAGAGATATGTTAAGACGGTGATTGTAATGCCCATGTGTTCTACGTAGTCTCCTTGAAACTAAGTGCAACCCACAGAACATTCATACAATCACGTAAAACTCTCAGAAAAGTCCTTCTTTGGGCTGTTGTTCAATTCACACGACATATTGACTTGAATGTCAGTTATATCTTCAAAACGTTGATACATCATGTAAATTTTTGTACTTTGTCGTTATGTGGTTTCGTCGTATTACTAAGAGCAAGTTTCGCCACCCGCAATGATGTTTTCCGGAAAAGGGTTGTTCGCATTTTCATTTCAATAAAGTCGTCTCAGATCTCCACGCGGCCCCTTCGTTCGGGAGTGAAGGCGGGGGGTCAAACATTGTGCACATTTTCTCTTCTTCGAAACATTATAAAGAATGTCTTGAACAACTGATTAAGAGACGCTGCTGCATATCGATTTGTGACAACAACGTTGACACACTACGACCGCATGTCCAGTACTTAACACTGCCATCTCACCATTGACTGATGGGATGCACATCTGTTGTTTATATATATTACTTTAACTGACACTGTAGCTACTGCGTTGACCTCGCTTGTAGGCCAGGAATATAATCAGTCTCTGAAGGTTTTGTACTGACCGTAGGGACGTGTTTGCCCTGATAATCCAGCCAAGCTAGTCCCCACCTGCCACTACAATCAATGTGCTCAGGCTTACTTGCATGCCTACAAATTTAGCTACATTTGGATGACAACAACCGATATGCGTGAATGTGGTGGTCTGTAGAAACATCCGATTATTACTCTAAGCCCTTCGACGCTAGTTACTCTTGAGAATATTACTTTACAGCTGGATTGATCTTGGATTTCGCTAGACCTAATGTTTTTGCATGCTGCTATAATCAGCTATCCTCCTGAACACACTCTCTTTACTATGTTCGAAGTGTTATAAGAAATTTCCGTTCTGGTTTCAACCGATCTCAGGTTGTGGCACGATACAGAGTGGTGGAGGGGGGGAGGGGCGTTGGGGGAGGGGGAGGGGGGGGCGAAGAGACTGCTTTCTGTGAGAGACGTCATCTGGAACATTACCACAAATAGTTCGGTAATTGGGAAGCGATATTTTAAAATTTGCTCCTGGTACTTGTTATGCGACCTCATGTAACTGCTGTCCTTGAAGCTGTTATTTCTAATGAAGGTCTTTGAGTTTCATCTATTGACAACATTTAAAAAAAATGTACATTATACGTAGACTGGCAGCGAATGGCCGGTTACAACGTACAGCGCACACCTGACCTACCCGGTCGGATTTCAGTGTTATTTCGTACACGTACACACCGTAGGTAGACATGTAAATTATTAGAGTTGCGATTTTCTGTAGCAAGTAGAACGACCACTACAGTCGGTTAGTGTTGTCAGTGTTTAGTGTTGTTACGAGGCCTCGTAGGGTATATAAGGATCATGAACATCGACAGATTTTGAGTGATCACTAAAGGACATGGAGATGCAGCATACTCGTGTAAGACAGCGTTACCAGCACCTGTTTCGTTTGAAAAGGGCCTAATTGTGGGTCTCGATTTGGCTGGTTAATCGAGTCGTACAGTACCCATATTCCTGGGCAAGCAGCTGTGGCAGTGACTCAGAGCTGAACTGCATGGGAACCTAGAGCAGGCATATTCGTCGTCAACGTTCCGGTCGAGTATGTCTGATCACAACTGAGGGTCACCATGTTATGTACCAAACACATACTAACCTCTTCACATCTATGAATGCCGTCCGAGAACAAGTAATGGAGTTCCTCCAATATTCTGTCACAGCCCACAACATTGGTCGGAGGCTAGCAGCAGTCGGACTATGGACTTTCTGTCTCCTGAGCAGGCAGTAGTTAACCCACAACACAAACGGCTGCGTTTGGAGTGGTGGCGTCACCGAAAAGTACGGACTGCTCATGATTGGCTCTGCATAGTATAAAGCGATGAATCATGGTTCTACACTACCTTGGGTGACCACTGTCGGTGAGTCTGGCGCCGATATGGAAACAGATAAATTCTTCTAACGTTTTGGAGAAGCACAGCGGAGGTACTCTTGGCATCGTGGCGTGCAGAGACATTGAATATGATTTCAGCTCACGGCAAGTAGCGACTGTGGGATCTATGAGGACACAGCAGTATGTGACGGACATCCTACGTCCTCATTTGTTACTTCTCACGTGACAGAATCATGGTACACTTTTCAACAGGACAACACTCGTCCACATAAGGCACGCGCCTGCATGATGATGAGGATTCCTGTGGCCAGCAAGATCCGCAGATCTGTCCCCGATAGAACGCATTTTGTCCAATTCACACATCATATCCATACCAGTGCCAATATCCAGGATATCAAGGACTACTAACTGCAATTGTAGGCCAGATTGTATCAGGAGAAGATACAACAGCCTTACGACTAACTTCCCAATTGAATAAGTGTATGCTTCCAGGCCATAAGGGGATCAATGTCACACTGATAAGTGGGCTCTTATTGGCAAGTCCCTTGTAAATTTCAAAAAATGGTTCAAATGGCTCTGAGCACTATGGGACTCAACTGCTGAGGTCATAAGTCCCCTAGAACTTAGAACTACTTAAACCTAACTAACCTAACGACATCACACACATCCATGCCCGACCTGCGACCGTAGCGGTTGCGCGGTTCCAGACTGAAGCGCCTAGAATCGCTCGGCCACACTGGCCGGCTCCTTGTAAATTTGTTTCGATTTTGTAACCACTGAAATAACATAATATACTCTTTCAACCCATGAAGCTTCGCTTTCTCGTCCGCTTCTTCGTGTATCTCTTTCATTTTCTCAGGCAGTGTGCGTTGCAATTCGCCAGCTGTGCTGATATACCACGAGCTAGGCCTAACTGTCTTCACAGCTTCCGTGAGTTTGGAATGAGCTGAAAATGAACTCAGATGCCATTTCTGTCAGCATGAGCTACTTACAAGTACCACACTTCCTGCTCTCTGGATGCCCGTGCCTACATAAAGGACAGTCCGCTGCTCGAGGCGACTGTCTCTTTATTATAGGGAGGCAGTGCTCCAAAAGTATGGGCTTTGTGTGGTATCGTACGCACCAAAGCTGACAACACGAATAAACAACACAGCCACTAGCGAGGGCTCGCTGCAATCCAGGGCGACGTATGGGACGCGTTGTGGAAGGCAACGTCTCCCCTCTCCGCATAGCAGTGCGTTCATGCCGAGGTCAATATAGAGGCGAGCTAGCAAGACCTCTGTCCAGTTGGATACCTCAGCTACAGCAATCAACACCATTGTCTAGGAGCCAACGAGTAGTTACAGTTTCAGATGAACTTGTGTTGAGGAACGTACCTCAAAAGAACAGTTTGGTAACTAGTGCATCCAGTGACGCTTTGCCAGTCCACGACAGTTGTAAATTTTCCAGTGCTGTGGCAAAGAAGTGTATCAAATTAAGTAAATCTTTTATTCATTTACGTAACAACGTGAATTAAAATTTCATGTGTTCTAGTGTGATGAGCCCTCTCCCAGAGAAATCAAAGAACCCAGTGTTATTGCCATAAGAGTGTAATTTTTTCAAGTCAAAAAACCTTGCCTTTCGGTCATTTGCCACATACACAGCCTTCCCCACGAAATAGCTTCAGATCTGGGTATGACTCGTAAGCCACTATCGGTTAAGTACTTGGCGTCAGGCCGTCATTTTCTGCGGATCATGTCGCTAACAAGAGTAACCTGAAACCTACGCGGATTAGCTTCCAATGCTGTTCTGCCACTCTATAGCTGACGTAAGTATCATCTGCCATGCGAACCCGGTCGACAGTTGCTACTGCGGCTTCCAACTGTTCATGAAAGCAATCAAGTTCCTCATAACAATATACAACGACAAATAGCAGAAAAACTGTGGCGAGAACTAGATAGTGATTGGAACCAAACAAAAGCAAGTAAAAGAATTAAACTGAACCAAACACAATACACAGACTTTAAATTCCTGCGGGTGCAAGTATCGCTGCTGGTAACTAGTTCCGATGGGTCGGACTCTGGTGCACTGCAGAGCAATGCATAGTAGGGCTATAGTACCTCCCGCAATTGAACTGCAACAAAATCTAAATCCATGAAACTTATTCTCAGTTACGAATACGAACAACCATCACCTGTATAAAGGAATGACGGCAATGAAAATTTATGCCGGACCGGGACTCAAACCGGAATTTCTCGATTTTTGCAGACATGCATGTCCGGAGAAACATTCCATCGTTTTCTTAACAACACGAGGACTGCAGTAGCAAAAAGTTTAAATAATGTGTAACTTTTTGTTCCACATACCTCATCTAGGATCTTTTCATTTGCACTAACAATTCAAGTTGCTTTAAGTTTTTTGTTTACCTCGTTTTTCGTTCCTTAGATTGCTGTGAACCGAACATTCAGTTTATAAATACAATAAATAATTACCGGTTTTAGGCAGTGACGATCGCAAACAGAATTGTGTAGTCACCAAATATGCTAACGAAACGTATGATAATTAAGTGTGAGGGATTATGGGACCAAACGGCGAGGTCATCAGTCCCACGATTCAGAAGGGAGCCACAGAAGAAAGAGGGTCTGTATAAAGTCTCTCTGGTGAGCACTTATATTGAGTGAGTATCTCTCTCTATATGTTTCGCACACCATCTTGTGTTTGTCTTTATATGTATGAGTGACTGTGTGTGCACTGTTGTGTTGAATACCTACATCGTTGGTTTCGTACAGGGCGACGTAGTGCTTTCACACTACACGCTTTCTTGTTGTAGCGATCTGCTGCAGACGCTGTATTGAAGCTGAAAGTGTTAATGAAAGTTGCGGATAAATATTCATCTGGGCTCTGTTGTATAGCAACCAGATTTGCTTTCAGTTCTTAGAAATGTTCAGCACTGGTGGATTTAAATGATCTGTGAAATTACTCCTTTTCCGAAGAAAGTATCAAACTATTTAATTAGAACTGAACGCTCCCGTCGGAAATGTCCTCGAGCTGGTATTCATTAATAGATCATAATTGAAGTATTCGTCACTTGTGGAATAAACACTTACCTTCTTTAAATGAAAAAACTTTTATTGACTTTTGTATCAATGAAATTCTTCTCGTAACATGAATTATCTTCACTGGCTTATCTATTGATATATATTACAATTTCCTTCAAAATCTCGTAATGATGTCGATTTCTACTTCACAAGAATGAAAACTTCTAATTAAGTACTTCTTAACAAGAACAAAGACTTCCTACACTAAGAATAATTATCTGAGCGCTAACCACCTAGCACTGTCACCTTAAGTAACGTTGCTTTCTCTCGTATTGCTAAAAGTGGACGTATGCAGTGAGCGGAGTCAAATTGTAAAATGATTTTCATTAAACACACACAGCAAAGACATAAAAGTGAGACCAAATCTAAAAACCGTCGATCGTCTGCTAATATTACATTTAAGGAATCGGGAAGCCAATACTTATCACGAAGGGCCGAAAGAAAGGGACATTCCACCAGTATGTGCGATATCGTCAGTCTGGCTCCACAACCACACTGTGGGGGTGGGTCGTTACGTAGGAGGGAACAATGGGTGAGCCTGGTATCACCAATGCAAAAAGGCATAAAACACTGAACTCCTTCCGAGAGGAGTGGAAGGAAGAGCGCCAAACTGCAGTAGACTCCTTCATTGTGTGGAGTTTATTACTATGAGCAGCAGCGCTCCAGATGGCATCCCACTGTTGGGCAAACAGAGATTTGACGTAGATCCGCATATCCGCAGCTGGAATCATGAAAAAAATGGTCGTGGTGGTGGGGGGTAGGTGTCTGCTTCTCTAGCCAGACGGTCAGCCAGTTCATCAGTTCATTCCCTGGGATGCCCACATGACTCGTTACCCAGAGAAAGACACTGAACAGGTGGCTCGCTCAAGGGCAGAATGAAGATCATGTATAGCAGAGACGATAGGGTGACGGGAGTAGCATCGGTCCGTAGCCTGCAGGCTGCTCATGGAGTCTGAACAAATTAATACACTGTAGACGGAAGCCTGAGAAGCAAAAAAAAACAGAACAGGCAAAAGGAACAAAATTGCAACCAACACAGGAAATCAGGTGGATAGCTAGGTCGACGTAAATCAGAAAACCGAGAGAGAGAGGAAGGAGGGGGCAACGGGGAAGGAGCAGGGATAGGGAAATTTGAGATAATGTCTTACAGGAGGAAACTGCTGAGGTCGTTGGTCCCTAAGCTTATGCACTACTCAATCTAACTTAAACTAACTTACGCTAACTACAACACACACACCCATGCCCAAGGAAGGACTCGAGCAGCGCGGACGATGACAGGACGCCTCACGCTGCGCGGAGATAAAACACCGGCTAAGACTTTCACATATATGGTGTCCCAGGAGGAATGGCCAATATTCAGGGATATGACAGGAACTATCATTCGAAGCAATAAATTCTAGTAAACATCTTCTCTACCGTGAAACATCTGTTCTTCAGAACAAGTGCTTACAGCACTTATGGTACGTATTTTGGGGCCCATGTTCACTAGATAATTTTTTTCTTGTTTTGGTCGATACTGCCTCAAACTAAAATATAGAAAGCAAAGAGCTTGCAGTATAAGAGATTTGTTTCATACTATCGACGATGAAGAAGTGCTGACAGATATTACCTTATGCTTCTAAATACTATGCTGACCATTCCTCCTGGGTCACCCTGTACAATCTAGCATGTAGAGATTCACAAAACAGAATATAAACAAAATATAAAACTATGTCAAAACGATCCTACTTTAACCTAGATTTATTAATAAAAATTAAAGTAAAATTACTGTGTCTGGATATAAAACTCTGGAAGGAGACAGAAACGAAGCACTTCTCAAGCTGGCCCTTGAGTAGCATCTCTTGACTTATAACCAAGTTCATCTCGGGAGGCCTGCAGGATGACGCGAGTAAACAACCCCCACCTTGCCGCCGCCGAGAGAAGTTAAATTGGATTTCCATTGTAATGCGCTTTGCCGTTCATTATCTCGATTAACGCTCGCCGTGCCATCCCTCAAGCTTGACGCCGTCTTACAAGTTACTGAGTCGTGTAGAAATTAATGTGCCTACAGAAATATCTCTAATACAGATTTGTCGTCCCCTCGCCTGTTGAAAGGGCTCGAAATATAAAATGAGACAGAGGTAATTATTTTCTTTAGCCTGAATAAAAAGAAAGAGCGAAAGCAAGAAATACAGAAAGACAGAGGATATTTTTTTTTCTAATGAGAGGAATGCTGGAATGCAATGGTTGACGAACGGTATGACAAATGCGTTCTCGATATCTTAGCACTCTAACACTGTCGTACAACAAAAGACTACAAGATTATCACTTAAAAATTACAAAAAAAAATAGGTCGAAGATCTCTCAAATGATCCATATCGTTGTGTTTAGGATGCAGAATTCTGCGAGAATTTAAGTAGTTATTCACTTTACCACCCCCCATGAACCATGAACCTTGCCGTTGGTGGGGAGGCTTACGTGCCTCAGCGATACAGATAGCGGTACCGTAGGTGCAACCACAACGGAGGGGTATCTGTTGAGAGGCCAGACAAACGTGTGGTTCCTGAAGAGGGGCAGCAGCCTTTTCAGTAGTTGCAGGGGCAACAGTCTGGATGATTGACTGATCTGGTCTTGCAATAATAACCAAAACGGCCTTGCTGTGCTGGTACTGCGAACGGCTGAAAGCAAGGGGAAACTACAGCCGTAATTTTTCCCGAGGGCATGCAGCTTTACTGTATGATTAAATGATGATGGCGTCCTCTTGGGTAAAATAATCCGGAGGTAAAATAGTCCCCCATTCGGATCTCCGGGTGGGGACTACTCAAGAGGATGTCGTTATCAGGAGAAAGAAAACTGGCGTTCTACGGATCGGAGCGTGGAACGTCAGATCCCTTAATCGGGCAGGTAGGTTAGAAAATTTAAAAAGGGAAATGTATAGGGTAATGTTAGATATAATGGGAATTAGTGAAGTTCAGTGGCAGGAGGAACAAGACTTCAGGTCAGGCGAATACAAGGTTATAAATACAAAATGAAATAGGGGTAATGCAGGAGTAGGTTTAATAATGAATAGGAAAATAGGAATGCGCGTAAGCTACTACAAACAGCATAGTGAACGCATTATTGTGGCCAAGATAGATACGAAGCCCACACCTACTACAGTAGTACAAGTTTATATGCCAACTAGCTCTGCAGATGACGAAGAAATTGAACAAATGTATGATGAAATAAAAGAAATTATTCAGATAGTTAAGGGTGACGAAAATTTAATAGTCATGGGTGACTGGAATTCGGTAGTAGGAAAAGGGAGAGAAGGAAACGTAGTAGGTGAATATGGATTGGGGGTAAGAAATGAAAGAGGAAGCCGCCTGGTAGAATTTTGCACAGAGCACAACTTAATCATAGGTAACACTTGGTTCAAGAATCATAAAATAAGGCTGTATCCATGGAAGAAGCCTAGAGATAGTGACAGGTTTCAGATACACTATATAATGGTAAGACAGAGATTTAGGAATCAGGTTTTAATTTGCAAGACATTTCCAGGGGCAGATGTGGACTCTGACCACACTCTATTGGTTATGATCTGTAGATTAAAACTGAAGGAAGTACAAAAAGGTGGGAATTTAAGTAGTTGGGACCTGGATAAACTGACTAAACCAGAGGTTGTACAGGGTTTCAGGGAGAGCATAAGGGAGAAATTGACAGGAATGGGGGAAAGAAGTACAGTAGACGAAGAATGGGTAGCTTTGAGGGATGAAGTAGTGAAGGTAGCAGTGGATCAAGTAGACAAAAAGACGAGGGCTAATAGAAATTCTTGGGTAACAGAAGAAATATTGAATTTAATTGATGAAAGGAGAAAATAAAAAAATACAGTAAATGAAGGAGGCAAAAAAGAATACAGACATCTCAAAAACGAGATCGACAGGAAGTGCAAGATGGCTAAGCAGGCATGGCTAGTGGACAAATGTAAGGATGTAGAGGCTTATCTCATTAGGAGTAAGATAGACACTGCCTACAGGAAAATTAAAGAGTCCTTTGGAGATAAGAGAACCACTTGTATGAACATCAAGAGCTCAGAAGGAAACCCAGTTCTAAGCAAAGAAGGGAAAGCGGAAAGGTGGAGGGAGTGTATAGAGGATCCATACAAGGGCAATGTACTTGAGGACAATATTATGGAAATGGAAGAGGATGTAGATGAAGATGAAATGGGAGATACGATACTGCGTGAAGAGTTTGACAGAACAATGAAAGACCTGAGTCGAAACAAGTCCCCCAGACTAGACAACATTCCATTGGAACTACTGACGGCCTTGGGAGAGCCAGTCCTGACAAAACTCTACCATCTGGTGAGCAAGATGTATGAGACAGGCGAAATACCCTCAGACTTCAAGAAGAATATAATAATTCCTATCCCAAAGAAAACAGGTGTTGACAAATGTGAAAATTACCAAACTATCAGTTTAATAAGTCACAGCTGCAAAATACTAACGTGAATTCTTTACAGACGAATGGAAAAACTAGTAGAAGCTGACCTCGGGGAAGATCAGTTTGGATTCCGTAGAAATGTTGGAACACGTGAGGCAATACTGAACCTACGACTTATCTTAGAAGCTAGATTAAGGAAGGGCAAACCTACGTTTCTAGCATTTGTAGACTTAGAGAAAGCTTTTGACAATGTTTACTGGAATTCTCTCTTTCAAATTCTGAAGGTGGCAGGGGTAAAATACAGGGAGCGAAAGGCTATTTACAATTTGTACAGAAACCAGATGGCAGTTATAAGAATCGAGGGACATGAAAGGAAAGCAGTGGTTGGGAAGGGAGTGAGACAGGGTTGTAGTCTCTCCCCGATGTTATTCAATCTGTATATTGAGCAAGCAGTGAAGGAAACAAAAGTAAAATTCGGAGTAGGTATTAAAATCCATGGAGAAGAAATAAAAACTTTGAGGTTCGCCGATGACATCGTAATTCTGTCAGAGACAGCAAAAGGACTTGGAAGAGCAGTTGAACGGAATGGATAGTGTCTTGAAAGGAGGATATAAAATGAACATCAACAAAAGCAAAAGGAGGATAATGGAATGTAGTCGAATTAGGTCGAGTGATGCTGCGGATATTTGATTAGGAAATGAGACACTTAAAGTAGTAAAGGAGTTTTGCTATTTGGGGACCAAAATAACTGATGATGGTCGAAGTAGAGAGAATATAAAATGTAGACTGGCAATGGCAAGGAAAGCGTTTCTGAAGAAGAGGAATTTGTTAACATCGAGTATAGATTTAAGTGTCAGGAAGTCGTTTCTGAAAGTATTTGTATGGAATGTAGCCATGTATGGAAGTGAAACATGGACGATACATAGTTTGGACAAGAAGAGAATAGAAGCTTTCGAAATGTGGTGCTACAGAAGAATGCTGAAGATTAGATGGGTAGATCACATAGCTAATGAGGAAGTATTGAATAGGATTGGGGAGAAGAGAAGTTTATGGCACAACTTGACGAGAAGAAGGGATCGGTTGGTAGGACATGTTCTGAGGCATCAGAGGATCACCAATTTAGTATTGGAGGGCAGCGTGGAGGGTAAAAACCGTAGAGGAAGACCAAGAGATGACTACACTAAGCAGATTCAGAAGGATGTAGGTTGCAGTAGGTACTGGGAGATGAAGAAGCTTGCACAGGATAGAGTAGCATGTAGAGCTGCATCTAACCAGTCTCAGGACTGAAGGCCACAACAACAACATTCAGTCTTGATGATATGTCAAGGAACACGACGATTTAGTTACTAAAGAAAAAGAGTCAATGATTGGTGAGAACACAAGTAGGCCAACCTTTTTAATAATCATATCGTCAACGTAATGGAATAAAGTAAGACAAGCTGGTCAAAAGAAAAAAAAAAGGTGGAAAAGCTGTATTACATACATTCAATCAACTCAATGTTCCCCAACTTCCTGGCTCGGCGGGAATGTCAAAAAGAAAAAAAAAATACAGGGGAAAACAGTGTAACATACATGCAATCAGCTTAATATCACTCCCACTTCTTGGCTTGGCAGGAATTTTGAAAGAAATAATTAACTCTCTCTTTCAAGCTACCCCTGTCATAGAGTTGGTAACATTTCAAATAAAATTTGGTTCAGGTGTTATGGAATGGGGAGGCACAATGTTGCTTGGGCGTACTGACGGTAGACTCTCCGGTCAACGCTATCATGACACCGAACTGATTCCACAAGGTTGCATTCGACCCTGAATTCATTCTTATGGAAGACAATGCGCAACTAGCCTACTCGTTCCCCCGACTTAAATCTCGTACAGCACGTCTGGGCTACTTTGGGGACACATACTGCAGCACGTCAACATGCGCCGATGCCCATTTAGCAGTTCTCAATACTGGCGGAGTAATGGAACGCCGTACCACAGGAACTGCTTAACAACCTTTTTGCAGCATCGGTAAAACCTGAAAAATTCAGAAAGTTGTACTGCTTATGAGACTTTGCCTTTCATTATGACGTGGTCAGACATCCAATAGCACAAACTACACTTAGAAAATATGCAGTCACCAGCTTGAAATGCGGTAGGGAGCTGGTGTTGATTGGAAAGGTAGTGGGCCATAATGAATTTATTAACGTTTCTAAAAACACTAATGAATTTATTTTTTTAAAAATCGCAAGTCCAATAATAACATTAACAAATTGCCTCAAAAACTGAAAAGATTTAATTTCAGTAACACAGCTGACAGTAAACACCTAAAAAGGGAAACAGTATAACATCACTTCCTTTCAGTAAATAATATTGAATGAAGTAAAAATACATTTACATTAGAAACAGCAAAACATATGATCAAATGAATATGTAACAAATATCGACCATCAGCTATTGCCAGTAATTATAACAACGACATTGCCTTCGAAGTATCCAAAATGACTGACAAATGTGGTTCAAAGATATGATGATAGAGGCGGTGGCAGAGGCAACGCCAATAACAATAATTCCTCCTTCTCTACTAACATAGGATGGCAGCTACCGCTACCACAGTACTAGAAACCTTCATTAAAAATTCTAATCATGGTGCACAGGCATCTTTAACTAGGCCACAGTTAACAAAAGATACAATCACCTATCCTGTACCGAGCGAGGTGGCGCAGTGGTTAGACACTGGACCCGCATACGTGAGGACAACGGTTCAATCCCGCAGTCCGGCCATCCTGATTTATGTTTTCTTTGATTTCCCTAAATAGCTCCAGGAAAATACCAGGATGCTTCCTTTCAAAGGGCACGGCCGACTTCTCTCCCGGTCCTTACATAATCCGATGAGACCGATGACCTCGCTGTCTGGTCTCCTTCCCCAAAACAACCCAACCTATCCTGTAACATAGAGGATAACACAGAGGACACTCGCTAATTATTTAGTAAAAATTAAACATACTATAAATGCAGAAAAGTATGAACGTTTTGCAGGAAACTTTGACTTGACTACTGATGCATATGCCTGCCCGGTTAGCCGCGCGGACTAACGCACGGCTTTACGGAGTAGGAAGGAGCGCCTGGTCCCCGGCACGAGTCCGTCCGGCGGACTTGTGTCGAGGTCCGGTGGGCCGGCCAGTCTGCGGATGGTTTTTAGGCGGTTTTCCATCTGCCTCGGAAATTACGGTCTGGTTCCCCTTATTCCGACTCAGCTACACTATGTCGGCGATTGCTGCGCAAACAAGTTCTACAGGTTCGCGTACACCATCATTACTCTTCCATGCAAACATAGAGGTTACACTCGTCTGGTGTGAGACGTTCCCTGGTGGGTCCACCGGGGGCCGAACCGCACAATAACCATGGGTTCGGTGTGGGGCGGCGGAGGGGTGAAGTGGACTGCGATAGTCGTCGTGGGGTTGTGGACCACTGCGGCTGCGGCGGGGACGGAGCCTCTCCGTCGTTTCTAGGTCCCCGGTTAACATATAATACAACGCAATACTGATGCATAAACTTTTCCTTTAGCGTTTTTTTAATGCAAACAATTTAGTAAATAGCTCGAGCTCGTGACTATAGACAGGCCTCACAAATAATGTAGATGAATTAAACAATCTTCACTGACTATAAAGTACAATTCGTAAATCGGAAGAATTACGTCTGCATTCTATACACTGAAATTCTAAAATCAGTTCGGAATGGTGACAGCCACAAACCCACACACCCACACACACTGACAGAACTGAATTCAAGTAGTACCAGGCAAAACCTTCATAAATAACACACACACACACACACACACATATATATATATATATATATATATATATATATATATATATATATATATATACTCCTGGAAATGGAAAAAAAGAACACATTGACACCGGTGTGTCAGACCCACCATACTTGCTCCGTACACTGCGAGAGGGCTGTACAAGCAATGATCACACGCACGGCACAGCGGACACACCAGGAACTGCGGTGTTGGCCGTCGAATGGCGCTAGCTGCGCAGCATTTGTGCACCGCCGCCGTCAGTGTCAGCCAGTTTGCCGTGGCATACGGAGCTCCATCGCAGTCTTTAACACTGGTAGCATGCCGCGACAGCGTGGACGTGAACCGTATGTGCAGTTGACGGACTTTGAGCGAGGGCGTATAGTGGGCATGCGGGAGGCCGGGTGGACGTACCGTCGAATTGCTCAACACGTGGGGCGTGAGGTCTCCACAGTACATCGATGTTGTCGCCAGTGGTCGGCGGAAGGTGCACGTGCCCGTCGACCTGGGACCGGACCGCAGCGACGCACGGATGCACGCCAAGACCGTAGGATCCTACGCAGTGCCGTAGGGGACCGCACCGCCACTTCCCAGCAAATTAGGGACACTGTTGCTCCTGGGGTATCGGCGAGGACCATTCGCAACCGTCTCCATGAAGCTGCGCTACGGTCCCGCACACCGTTAGGCCGTCTTTCGCTCACGCCCCAACATCGTGCAGCCCGCCTTTGGTGGTGTCGCGACAGGCGTGAATGGAGGGACGAATGGAGACGTGTCGTCTTCAGCGATGAGAGTCGCTTCTGCCTTGGTGCCAATGATGGTCGTATGCGTGTTTGGCGCCGTGCAGGTGAGCGCCACAATCAGGACTGCATACGACAGAGGCACACAGGGCCAACACCCGGCATCATGGTGTGGGGAGCGATCTCCTACACTGGCCGTACACCTCTGGTGTTCGTCGAGGGGACACTGAATAGTGCACGGTACATCCAAACCGTCATCGAACCCATCGTTCTACCATTCCTAGCCCGGCAAGGGAACTTGCTGTTTCAACAGGACAATGCACGTCCGCATGTATCCCGTGCCACCCAACGTGCTCTAGAAGGTGTAAGTCAACTACCCTGGCCAGCAAGATCTCCGGATCTGTCCCCCACTGAGCATGTTTGGGACTGGATGAAGCGTCGTCTCACGCGGTCTGCACGTCCAGCACGAACGCTGGTCCAACTGAGGCGCCAGGTGGAAATGGCATGGCAATCCGTTCCACAGGACTACATCCAGCATCTCTACGATCGTCTCCATGGGAGAATAGCAGCCTGCATTGCTGCGACAGGTGGATATACACTGTACTAGTGCCGACATTGTGCATGCTCTGTTGCCTGTGTCTATGTGCCTGTGGTTCTGTCAGTGTGATCATGTGATGTATCTGACCCCAGGAATGTGTCAATAAAGTTTCCCCTTCCTGGGACAATGAATTCACGGTGTTCTTATTTCAATTTCCAGGAGTATGGAATCAAAACAGCCATCACGCGACACCAACCGACGTGCACACTGATATACTGATCGGATGCTCACCGTGATGTCTCGGAAAGTCCAGCACCCATTGACAAACGCTTGCTTAGAGAGCGCCGAGAGAAGGTTGTAACGTAGATTACTCGTAGACGGAAACCCACGGGTATCATCCAGCAGACGCCACCGCGTCCAGTACTTGCACGGATCAGACTGGACTCCAACCCGGCACCACAATGGACACAATCTACTTGCAACTTAAATAGCAGAGGGCTCGCCGATTACTGTGCGTCCTGATGAAGTAGCTTTTAACGAGCAATGTTCACGGCTGCGACCAACACTCGGCCCGGCCAAACCCGCAGTGATCAAAGGCACCACTCCTGCCAACGGACCACGGCAGACGCTTGGCCACAACAAAACGCCGCCTCACTTGCTCTCTTCGCCCCCCGTGTCACACTCTCCTTTTTCTCCAGGTCGTCGCAGCCCTTAACTACCTTCTCCTCCGACCTGCCCTCTACCGGCGACAGTAACACTCCATGCGCTGTTGCGGCCAGAGGGATTCCAGATCCGCGGGAATTACGCGAAATTAAATGCGGTCGCATGTCACACAGCTGAATACTTCAAAAACTAGTCTGATATTACCAACGCTTGGAGGAAGAGCTTTGAGAAGAGTAATGAAGAAAAGTTGATACACACTGCAGAGTCGCTACAGGCGAATATCTATAATAAAAATGAGAAGACTTCCACCTAGGACAACAAGAGGGCATTAGAATTTTCATCTTCATTTTTGCACCACAAGTCAAATAGTTGTACGTGTTAGTGGGTATAATGTGTAACACATTATATCCCGTCGCTTCCACCACAATCACGAACCTTCGGAGTTGGCAGTTGAACGACGAATAGGACCCAATGAGTCCTCCTATTCGGTAAATGAGATTTAAAAGGACATATGATATATGATATATGATTTCTTTCCAGCATGAGACTAAAATAATAAATTTAAAAAAATTGTTCAAATGGCTCTGAGCACTATGGGACTTAACTGCTGAGGTCATCAGTCCCCTAGAACTTAGAACTACTTAAACCTAACTAACCTAAGGACATCACACAGATCCATGCCCGAGGCAGGATTCGAACCTGCGACCGCAGCGGTCGCGCGGTTCTAGACTGTAAAGCGTAGGACCGCTCGGCCACTCCGGGCGGCCTAAAATAATAAATAACACTATACTGTAAGCCAGTTGCATGGCATAGAACTATGGCCCTATTAAGAGGATGTACAGGTTCAAGACGAACTCGTGAATAGAATAAATAAATGTTACGTTCAATAATTAACGTAATTTCCTGCTAAAATGGTAAGTATGAGGAATATATATAACAACGCAACAGAAAGAAGAGAACACAAATCACAGGATACTCACTAGTAGCCAACATAGAAAAGTAGATGTCTTATACTACAGTCATGACAAAAGCAGAAGTGATACTTCAAAGAATAATTTTGGACGGCCAGCGGTCACAGTTTTTTTATTGCATCTACAGAAAGGAAAATCTATAAGTGCGCAATTGTAAACTTTTTGAATTGCCATGAACAAAAAAAAAAGTGCAGTGAGTACAGACACTATGTGATCAAACGTATCCGGACACTTCCAAAAACAAACGCTTTTCATATTAGGTACAGTGTGCTGCCACCTACTGCCAGGTACTCCATATCAGCGACCTCGGTAGTCTTTGGACATCGTGAGAGAGCGGAAGGGGGAGCTCCGCGGAACTAATGGACTTCGAAAGTGGTCTGGTAATTGGGTGTCACTTGTGTCATACGTCTGTACGCGAGATTTCCACACTCGCAAACATCTCTAGGTCCACTGTTTCCGATGTGATAGTGAAGTGGAAACGTGAAGGGACACGTATATCACAAAAGCGTACAGGCCGACCTCGTCTGTTGACTGACAGAGACCGCCGACAGTTGAAGAGGGTCGTAATGTGTAATAGGTAGACACCTATCCAGACCATCACACAGGAATTCCGAACTGCATCAGGATCCACTTGCAAGTACTATGACAGTAAGGTGGGAGGTGAGAAAACTTTGATTTCATGGTCGAGCGGCTACTCATAAGCCACACATCACGCCGGTAAATGCTAACCGACTCCTCGTTTGGTGTTAAGGAGCGTAAACATTGGACGATTGAACAGTGGAAAAACGTTGTGTGGAATGACGAATCACGTTACAGAATGTGGCGATCAGAAGGCAGGTTGTGGGCATGGCGAATGCACGGTGAACGTCATCTGCCAGTGTATGTAATGTCAACAATAAAATTCGAAGGCGATGGTGTTACGGTGTGGTCGTGTTTTTCATGGATTGGGATTGCACCGCTTGTTGTTTTGCGTGGCACTATCACAGCACAGGCCTACATTGATGTTTTAAGCATGTTTTTGCTTCCCACTTTTGAAGAGCAATTCGGGGATGGCGATTGCATCTTTCAACACGATCGAGAACCTGTTCATAATGCACGGCCTGTGGCGGAGTGGCTACAGGACAATAACATCCCTGTAATGGACTGGCCTGCACAGAGTCCTGACCTGAACCCTATAGAATACCTTTGGGATGTTTTGGAACGCCGACTTCGTGCCAGGCCTCACCGACCGACAACGATGCCTCTCCTCAGAAGCCATCCCTCAAGAAACCTTTCAGTTCCTGACTGAACGTATGCCTGCGAGAGTGGAAGCTGTCATCTAGGCTAAGGGTGGGCCCATACCATTAGCGATGGAGAACACCACAAACTTGTCATTTTCAGCCAGATGTCCGAATACTTTTGATCAGAATGTGTACAGTACACGAAAATGGTGCATAGTAAACCCGGCTTTAACTATGATGGACCTCCATGTTTTAAATCTATTGTAGATAGGAGAGAAAGCAAATTTTATTTTTAAATTTATTGCAAATATGTAGTCTTTAACATGAAACTGGTGTCAAAGTGATAAAACATAGTTAACTCAATTAATCTAAATGTTCAAAGATTACTCGTGTTGCACCACTCTGTAAAAACACCGCCTCATTAACAGTTGAACAGTAAATTAGACCCTATAATACGAACGGCATGACACTATAGAAGCATTAAACGAAAGGGATGATTATAATCATAAAACATTTCAAGAACACATATTAATAGAAGAAAGAAGCTTGATAATACAGGGGCAAGAAAGAAGTCATCATAAAATCTGAAGGGAAACTGAAATAAAGACAGCGGCATGCTTATAGCCAGTCGACGGTATACGGTGAGAAATTTGTGTAAACAGAAACTGCGGATGAAAACAATTTTGTAATGGCTAGGGAGAAAACTTATTTTAGCGACCAGGAATAAAAATTTTAAAGAGTGAACACTATGCAGCAGCAGTACTATTATTCAGGTTGAAGGAGACTGTTCACAGTATAAGTCAAAGAATAGCTTCAAATAAATGGATACAATGTGAGTTAGGCTTGGGCAGTGATGACACCATGTTAACTTCTCTCAAGATTACGTATTTTGTCTTCGGCAACTTATTTTAGCTGATGTCCGATGATTCCAATTCTTATAAACGCTAAAAACGAAGAAATAAGGAAAGAATGGAAAAGGAAGAGGGAACGAAAGGTATCTACATCATACTCAGCAAGCCACCTAATGGTGTGTGGCGGAGGGTACTTTCGGTACCGCCATCTGTTCCAGTCGCAAATAGTTCTTTGGAAGAATGATTGTCGGTAAGCCTCTGTATTGGCTCTAATTTCTCGAACATTCTCCCCGTGGTCAATACGAGAGATGTGTGTGCTGGGAAGTTATATGTTGTCCAACTCCTCCTGAAAAATGCTGTCCCGAAATTTCAATAGTAAATCTCTCCGTGATGCACAATGCCTCTCTTGTAACGTCTGCTCTCGCGCCAGTTAAACGATCCCGTGACGAAACGCGCCGCTCTTCTTTGGATCTTGTCTAACTCCTCTGTTATTCCTACCAAATACGGATCCCAGATTTAAGAACAATACTCAGGAATCGGGCGAAAAAGCGCCATATAAGCCACGTCTTTCGTGGATAGTTACATTTTCGTAAGATTCTTCCGATGAATATGAGTCTGGTATCTGCTTTTCCCATTATCTGTTTTATGTAGTCACTCCACTTAGGTCGCTCTGGATAGTTCCGCCGACATAGTTTACAGCAGACGCTGTCTTCAGCTGTTTGTCATCTATAGAGTAGCTGCACGACAGTGAATTTCTTTTCCTATCCACGTCCAAACAGGAGAAAAACAATTTATGGGGCTAAAATAAATCCATGTAGAATGTTTGTAAATAAATAACAGGCTTACCAATTCTTTTAGTTACGTTTTAGCTGTGTAACATCCGGTTTCTAATTATTTGGCGTTTTATCATAACACGAGGCATGTCAACTACTGCAAGCCTGGAAAGGTGTTAAACATAGGTATCCAAGACGTAGGATTTTAACTACCATGTAGCATAAGCAGAAAAGCGCGAAAGCGCCATTGTTTAAAACGTGGCCTTGTACAAGGAAGTAACTGCTTCCATGATTAGTTATGCAGCAATATGGATCAACAGAATCTTTAAATGGCGTGGTGCGTAGGCACTTCAGTCCGGAACCGCGCGACTGCTACGGCCGCAGGTTCGAATCCTGCCTCGGGCATGGATGTGTGTGACGTCCTTAGGTTGGTTAGGTTAAAGTAGTTCTAAGTTCTAGGGGACTGATGACCTCAGATATTAAGTCCCATTGTGCTCATAGCCATTTGAACCATTTTTTTGAGTAGTGCGTAGAGTGAAGTACAAAAACAATAACAGTCTATAACACCCTCATTAAAATTTTGATTGTTCGAGACATTTTAGCAGCCCAACATTTGACCTATGTGGCTATTTAGTGTCAAGTGCTCAATAATTTTACTCAAGGAATACAGGTCTTGCAGCCATTGTAAGTTTGCACTGTGTAAAGTGATGTCTTCTCGTTAAATTCAAGGGAGACAGTCACTACCTTCGTCTTACACGTTAACTCACGTCTAGTTTCAGCACAGGTCCAATACATCGAACTATTACAGTTGTTATAATAATGTGCACACGTGGTCCTCTCTGCATTCCACTGGCTGGCGCCGTAGACGCGAATGCGTATAATCGGCACTCCACACTTTTATGCTCACGTTTTGGTAAAACAAATACTTTTTGTCAGCAGTAGTACAGTTTAAAGATGTACTGAAGATCAACCAACTGCGGTGAGGAAACTCAGGCGATGTAAAACCCTTCCGCTACGCCATTACCACAACGACTTAGCTACTACTTGACAAGGATCTTACTAATCCGGCGATCCCGGAGTTCGACAAATGATTCTTTCCTGTCCTCGACCAGTGTGAGTGAAATATCATAATCTCTGAGTAAAGGATCGTAAACTCTTACGAATTCACGAAGATAAAACATTTCTTTACACTTCCGAGAACTGAATAAACACCGCAATATTGTTTCGTCACTAGTTCTGAATTGCCATTGCCATTAAGGAGACGAACTTCACAAAAACTTAGTCATAAATTGTTCTTTTGCTTTGATCTCAGCGTTATATTTTCATAATTCCCCCTAAAAGCGAACTGCGTAAGATGTAACTGCACATATTTTAACTGAAGTTCAGTCTTGATCACAACACTTATGTCTCAATAACATAGGTGACCGGTTTCGGTTATATTTATATAACCACCACAGACGCATGGCTTCCTTGGAGGATGGTAGGCGGAGCTCTTCTCAGGTGCTACGAAGTCAACTGATCAGTTGTGATCAAGACTGAACTTTAGTTAAATTATAATACTCTATTGATCACTGTTTCCAAAAATGTTTACCAAAATTGTACCTGCAGATGTCGGTGAAAACTATCGGCCATTATAAAGAACAGTCCAAGGCCTATGTTGTAGCGAGTACAGAGAGAGTTAGGCACCCATGAGGAAAAGGAAGGATATCATACGATCGTAAATGATGGTCGAAAAACGGCATCATTTGGTTATGGTTAAGTGCTCGTCCAAATACATTGTACCTTTGATATCGAAATACAGTATCTTTCACGTTATGATCTATGACAGTGACCTATATTTCCAGTTCTCTATGACGCGAATTCTCTCGTATGGCCGGCCAGTGTGGTCGAGCGGTTCTAGGCGATTCAGTCTGGAACTGCGTGACCACTACGGTCGCCGGTTCGAATCCTGCCTCGGGTATGGATGTGTGTGATGTCCTTAGGTTAGTTCGGTTTAAGTAGTTCTAAGTTCTAGGGCACTGATGACCACAGATGTTAAGTCCCATAGTGCTCAGAGCCTTTTTTTCTCTCGTAAGCTAAAATGTTTCAAACATTAAGCAGGGATTGAGCCTGTCTCTTTCAAGACAAAGCATCCTTTCAGTTTGTCACCAGACTGCAGGACAAGCTGTGACCGTTACTGACAAAGTCTGAATGCAATGGACGTCTATAAAATTCACTGCGGAATGCAAGCAGTTGGAGACTGAAGAAAAGTTGTGGCATAGATGAGAACAAAGGCCTCGCCCGTCCCAGAGGTGGGGGAGGGGCGCTGGAGTGTGGAATCCTCTCTGCAGTTCATTATCTGACGTAGAAAATACGGCTTTCTGCCGCTGCTCCGAGAAAATTACAGTGGCTCTTCAGAGACCATTTTTTGCTATGGACAAGTATCGTGAACATTCTACAGCGGGAACATTGGAGAGAATTTGTTAGCGTGAATGCTTAGTAAAGTTCGTACATTTATTGAGGGCGTTTTACATCCACTCGTAGTCTCTAGCGAGCAGCTTCAGGGGCGGTCCTGTTATGAAGTTCCACGTCATGCATCAAGTGAGTTAATATGGGCATCCCGAATGCTAGACAAATAAGTCAGTGGAGGAAGCTATAGTTGCACTGAAAAAGCGAATTTCATATCGATATCCCTGTAATAAATATAGCTGATTGGATATCAAGCATCGAAGACGTCCAACTGCAGTGTCCAGCAATTTTTTCAGGTTGCATCTCTAGACTACTTTGTTATCAAAGTGCAATCAAAAAATGTTCAAATGTGTGTGGGACTTGACTGCTTAGGTCATCAGTCCCTAAGCTTACACACTACTTAACCTAAATTATCCTAAGGACACACACACACACACCCATGCCCGAGGGCGGACTCGAACCTCCGCCGGTGTCAGCCGCGTAATCCACGACTGCAGTGTCTCAAACCGCTAGGCTAGTCCCGCGCGGCAAAGTGGAATCACGAAATAACTTCTTATGACTTTAGCCTGCACGGATATGAATCCGCCAATTAATTTGGGGCATGTTAATCCTGAGCTGGATTGTGGGTGCAGATACTCTACCGAAAGAGCTGCATGGAAACCAACCTGCGACAAAGTATCGCCAGTAAGACATACAAGGCAATAACAAAAAAAATGACCTCAAAAACCACATCGAGATGAAATAACCATACCATAAAGCGAAGAACTGGGAAAATTTATGGAAGAATGTTAACAATCCAATATACAATTCCAGTATCTGAGCAGCACATTGAACCCAACCAACAAGAGCTATACAAAGTAATGCTAATAACAGTTCTCATACTGCGAAAACACTGATTTAATGCCAACAGTGCCGCATATCGCCTTCTGTAAAGACCTAACACAACCATGGAAATGAACTAGGAAAAGGCTGACCATGAAACAGTACCTCAGAGAAATCAAGAAACGTTAGAGGTGTGCTACAAGCCGACTGAAACGCGAAAAGTAATAGCTACACCTGGCTAGCTGGACATAATGTCGAACAAAACTTCACAACACTGATAGATGTTGACAAATCTTATGGAAATACTGTAAAAAGCAGTGGGGACCCTGCCAGTGACAGCAGCTGGTGCAGAGAGGCAACTCTGACTAGTGACAGCGGCCTGGTATGGAACGTCTGAGCTGTGTGATTACCACGGATGGCAGTGCATTCTCTACAACGTGCTGTCATGTTCACTACAAAGTTCTTGTGATAGGGCGTTACATTCCTCCACCTGCTCATGGTCGTTGATGATGTGGACACGCTGCTGAAATACGTCTTCGTAACACATCCCACACGTACTCGATGGGATTTACTCAGGAGAATGGGCAGTCCAGCCCATCCACCAACACAGTGAGCGTAGTTGTGAGATAACACTACTAGTTCTGACCTAAACCACTGATGTCAGTAGTTTTTGGCGTCAGCGTTCCAGGAATTACGTTGTTGTCAGCACTTTTAGCGTCAGCATTTCAAGAACTGGCGATGTCAGCACATTTTGCTGTAGCGTTTCAGGTGATATGGTAGTTTTTCTTGTTGCATTCGAGATCACTGACCTCCAATCACCCACCTCCTCCATTTTTCTCTCGGCCAATTATGAAACGTCGACATCATCATGCTCCCAACCAACTGCTGGGAAACCCCACTGCTTTCGAGCAATATGCCAGTGTGCTTTATAGTGAGGAGATCATAACGATTTAGATAAATCTGTGCTGCCAAATCTGGTAGTTGGTGAAATTGGCAAACAGGGCGTAAAACTGGTCAAAAATTGGCAAATTAGTTTGTCTCCAAATCGAAATTGGTAAAATTGGCTGTAATATTGTCAAATTGGTAGTGCACCAAATCGGTAAATTTGTAAAATTTGCAATTTGACAGTAAAAATTGGGAGAAAATTGGTAATTTGTTGGGTACCTTTGTATCCCGCCTGGATAGGCGGTGCGTGGATCTGCTCCTGTTGACCGCTTCTGTAAAATAGGCCGAGAGTAAATGACGCGAGTAGGAGCAGGAAAAAGGTGAAGTACTTCGCTACTACCTGTAGATTTTACAAGTTTACTATAGGCAACAATATGCGTACATAAATGATTACTTAAATTTTGGTTGGGATGAGCACGTAGGCGCGCGCGGGATAAGCCGAGCGGTCTGGCCGCTACGATCATGGATTGTGCGGCTGGTCCCGGCGGAGGTTCGAGTCCTCCCTCGGGCATGGGTGTAGGTGTTTGTCCTTAGGATAATTTAGGTTAAGTAGTGTGTAAGCTTAGGGACTGATGACCTTAGCTGTTAAGTCCCATAATATTTCACACACATTTGAACATTTTTTGAACACGTAGGCGCGAAGCCCTACAGGTATCAAAGCTAACAGCTACTGGACGTTACAAAGACAAAATCTGTAGTCGCTCGCCCACTATAAAATAGAAACAATGTTCCTTGGTCGTCTGCTCTTGATCAAATGGGCTGAATGTGTAGCGGCGCTCGTCGAACTCCACAGCGTCGGCCAGAGGGCGCTGTGTTCGGCGTTGTTCGTCCACTCTCGTAGTGCCAACCTACAAGAAGGCGCTCCTACGTTGTGGCATCGTAGCTGTCGATATCACAGGTACGAAATCTGGAAATTGGTAAAATTGAAAAATTTATTGGATAGGTCAAAAACTGGTTATAAGGTTAGAAAATTGGAAGACCCTAAATCAAAAAATTGACAAATTTATGGATGCATCTTAAAATTGGCTGTAAAACTGGCAACTTGGCAGAACAGGTTGTGATATTGGCAAATTGGTAGGACATGTCAAAATGCAGATGTACCATCCAAAGAAATAGAGCACTTTATGTATATCTGCCTACTATATTGATGTATCAATGCACACATTCTTGTAGAAAATAACATGTGCAAAACACATATGACTGCGCATTATAAATAATTAACTGTATGATGTTAATTGTATGTCTTCATGTTTCAAATCTTACGATTTCGTATCACAAATTAATTCCAGCTCCTCATTTTGAGCAGTTGCCTAAGTCTAGTCATTTGTACTTGTAGCGAAGCGATTAGGTTCTTTTGTAAATAATAACAAGGATGTAAACAAATAAATAATGATTTTGTTACCAGTATTTTTATATGAGCAATAATTTCCAGCAATCTTTTTGTTTGCCGGCCGCGGTGGTCTCGCGGTTCTAGGCGCGCAGTCCGGAACCGTGCGACTGCTACGGTCGCAGGTTCGAATCCTGCCTCGGGCATGGATGTGTGTGATGTCCTTAGGTTAGTTAGGTTTAAGTAGATCTAAGTTCTAGAGGACTGATGACCACAGCAGTTGAGTCCCATGGTGCTCAGAGCCATTTGAACCAACCAATCTTTTTGTTTATGCTTTAAAAGACGACTTACATATTGTGCCGTGGAACTTCAACTACCCAAAGTAAACTCGTAAAATGAGTACAGAGTGGCATTTATTAAAACAACAATATTATAGCTATTTAGTATGTTACCAAAGTCATCATAAACAAATATTCATAAAAAAGATAATATCTTTAAGTTCCGGAGCAGGAGCACCTTACGAACAGTAAGACAATGTTATAGACAAAGTTAATAACGCTTCAACTCCACTTAAATTCGAAAGCAACAGCACACAGGTTTCCTAACACTTATTTCCGGACACATAAGTTATCGCACATTTCACAGTGATAACAATGTCATAATACTAACAGGATATACAGGGTGATTATAATTAAATTTAAATTTTCAAACCGCTGTAGAAATAGCACCACTGGTCAGAATGACGTCAAATTGGAACTGAATATTATCGGAAAAAGGGGAAGAAAAATAAATAGTTAAGAAATGGAGCAATAGATGGCGCTGTAAGCATTAAAATTTAATAGTGGTCGACTACAAATAACAAATTAATCACACAATAATGTCTAAAGGGCACGTTTGACGTTAAACAAACTGTACTACTTAGTGTGCATGAGTGTACAGGTGTGATACTGTTAGCTGCGTAGGCGCATCCATCATGACAAGGTCATATAACATCGGATGGGAAACATCGGTTTTTGATATCCTGAGGCTAAAAACCGCATAAAAAGCATCAATCGAAATCGGGCTATTAACTTCCATGTTCAATATGCTGTCCACCGTTTTCTGCAACAAGCTGAAATCGAGAAACAGCATGTGCCACAACTGATGTAAGTGCTCCTGGGGCCACGTTCTGAATGAGTTGCGTAATGCGTGCCTTCAATGCAGCTAAGTTTGCAATCGCAACACTGAACATAACATCTTTCAGATAAACCAAGCAGCCAGACGTCACTCGGATTAAGATCAGGTGATCGGGGCGGCCAGGTTGTAGGGAAATGACGGCTGATAATTGTAGCATTTCCAAAATGGTGCTTCAGCGGGTGCTTAACTGGATTTGCAAAGTGCGGAGGTGCGCCATCTTGCATAAAAACGATCCCATTCACACATCACGCTGTTGGAGAGCTGACACTCATAGCGCTTACCAGTGACGGTACAGGTAACAGGGACCAGAAACACTTGCCTCTTCGAAAAACCATGGCCCGATGGTAAATGATACCGTAACCACGCGCCACGAAGTGACCTTTTCACGATAAAATGGTACTGGCTGATTTGCGTGTGGATTTTCCGTTGCTCATATTCGACAATTCCGTGTATTGACATACCCTGTCAGATGGAAGTGGGCTCTGTCTGTCCACAAAATCTCCCATGGCCAATCATTGTCCACTTCCATGCGAACATGAAATTCTGAGATGAAGGTCTCTCTTGCTGGCAGGTCAACAGGAAGGAACTCGTGCGCATGGTTAATGTTAAATGGACAGCAAAGAAGGATGTTTGGTAGGATTTTACGCACCGTGTTCACGGATGTGTCCAACGTTGGGGCAATTCTTAGTGCACTACACGTTTGCACACCACCACTCGTCTCCTCCTGCATTGCTGTGGCCACTGCCTCCACTGACGTCGAATCAATTCCTTTCCTCCCTCTACCAGGTTGCACACCAAAAGAACCCGTAGTTTCGAATTTCCGAATCATTTTCTCCAGACTCAAGGCAGACAACGGACCAACGCCTTTTTTCAAACCATTCAGTGTTCGGAACGTCTGCAGAGCGACTTGTGCACAGTCATCATTCTTGTAATACAGCTTTGAAACAGAGCGCGATCCTGCATTGAGACACGCATAGCCAACGTCGCAGACGCGGAAGGAGGAAAAGCCACATACCCGGCGTGTTTATACCAACTTCACTGGGTTGTGCGCGTGACAGGTGTTTTCATTTACGTATTCTGATACATACAGCGCCATCTATTGATCAATTTACACACTATTTTTTTTTCTTCTGCCATAGTTTTCCCCCTTCTCCGATAATATTCCGTTGTAATTTGACGTCATTCCGACCAGTGGTGTTATTTCTACAGCGTTTTGAAAGTTTAAGTTTAATCATAATCACCCTGTATATGACTGCAAAACGACTACAGCTCAGAATTATTCAAACACAGATTTCAGTGTGGACCTTTCACACTCCCAGTCGTTCTATATCCACACATCTCTGCATTATAATTTTCTACAGTGGGTCCCCTGCACTCTTGTTCGAAAACATTCACATAATAACGATAATAGTTTTATTAAAATCTGCAACTAACAATAGCATTACTAAAATCCAAAACCACAATGTATTTCATTCATTAATAAATTTAATAACACCTTAATATATGACATAAGGGTCATCAAGATACAAACAAACATTTACATAACTTGCTAAAATCAGTAAAATGGCTCATTCAGTTGCTGCTTCTGCCACCAGCGTTGTACATTTCCACTCATGTAACCGCCGTTACTACTTTGGGTCTTTCTCTTTACTGTCCATACATTCAACAGGTAGTTACCGTACTTTCATCTGAAGAAGAGGTACTATACGATACAGCTCCCGCTGCCCAGCAAAATGCAGAAAAATCCGCATGAGGTCTGATAACTCAGGTAGCCCTTCACAGTTAGATGAAAATAATTTGATACCAAAAATGCACTATAACTAGTTAGGAATTATTCAGAAGGTCTTCGCCATAATAATCCCTCGAGCAGCCCATCTTTATTATAGAACAAGAAGCGCTCCCATCTTCCACATTCCATGAAAATAAACATACCATCATATATATATATATATATATATATATATATATATATATATATATATATATATATATATATATATATATTTTACAGAGGGCAGGTAACCCTCTGACCGAACACGCTGAGCTACCGTGCCGGCTCCTCTGTAGCGAGTGACTCAAAGTCTCCACAGACTTAACCACAGTGACTCAAAGTCTCCACAGACTTAACCACATTAATCACTGCTAATTTCAACGTCAGTCACAGAGCATCGACTGCCATAGCCCCACTTGTTACAAACACATTCAGTAACGTTCTGCCTCACATACAGCGTGCACTTGCTTGTTGTCAATCTGTGGTCTCCCAATTAACAACCGTCCTCACTGCCTCTGCTGTCCTCCCAGTAATGCACTAAGTCGGAAGAAACGAAGAACATTTTTGTCTACCGTTATGCATGTTGCAGTAGTTTACGTTCTGTGTGCTTTACATTGTTTCTACTTACTGTTGCCTGACTATATTGTTCAAATGCCTGGGCTAGCACGCCAGAGCAGACTAGATTGTGGAAAGGAGCCAAAATTAAGTTCCTGCCTGTTGCACTCAACATACAACTTTATTTATCAAGACACAATATTACAACAAGAATGCAAAACACTAAAAACTTTAATCAACCTCCTTGAGTAACTTTAGATCGGCTGAAAGGCCACAATTAGAATGGAAGATACAAGGCCTAAGCAAAAATTGAAATACAATGTTCTTCTGGAGGTTTTACCCAAGAATATTTTCGAAATCTTCAGTCTAATGGGCTGACGGCCTTAGCAATTTAATTTTAATGGAACTTGGCTGGAGGTCGCGTATTAAGCAATAAGAAGAGTTTCAATCAAAATGCAGAAGGCCTTATCTTAAAACACTGAATAAAAAATTCGGCTGAAGGCCCATACAAAAAGCGTCCCAATCATATGCCTTAAGGGCAAGACAAGAACCTTAATTTAAGAGATATTAAAACCCGGCTGAAGGCCATAGATCAACACAATAATTTAACGGCTTAAGGCCTTAAAGATTTGATGTAAAATTCAGCTAAAAGCCCCACACATGGAATAACAATCTTATGCACAAATGGAAGAGAGGAACATTAATTCAGGATACATAAAAACTCGGCTGAAGGTCACACATCAACAAAATAACTAAAACTCAAACAGAGAAGTTAGTATGTAACAGACACGGAACAGCGCTCAGATGTTTCCAAGGGTCGGCCTGCGTTGTGACACTGACGCCCGTTTAGGTAAGACAGACAGCCTGTCCAACGACTTCTTAATCTGGAGGCAACCCAAACGACAGCCAGCCGACGAACCAATCAACCAAATTAGTTCCACTCCACGCAACCAGCAAAACGACTACAAGATTTGAGTACAACGACACACAGAATATTGGCACCCACAACGACTAACAACATCTCAGCTGTCGAACTACACGCCACGCAGGACAGCAACAATGCGACGAGGAAAATACAGTGCCTAAATTTACGTCAACGACCAGGGCAGGTAAAGGAACATTAACGGCCACAAGGCAGAAGATATCGCTTGTGAATAACAGGGAATAAATTAAGTTCAATTAAATTCCGCAGGAAGACAGCTGGAATCTTAGCCGAATTAAATACACACGTTGTTGCTTGGCAGAATGCCCCAAAAGCAACAACCAGGATCAAACGAAGAAATTTAACAGTTGAGGCTTAATAATACACTACTGGCCATTAAAATTGCTACACTAAGAAGAAACGCAGATGATAAATGGGTATTCATTGGACAAATGTATTATACTAGAACTGACATGTGATTACATTTTCACGCATTTTGGGTGCACAGATCCTAAGAAATCAGGACCCAGAAAGCCACCTCTGGTCGTAATAACGGCCTTGATACGCCTGGGCATTGAGTCAGAGCTTGGATGAGGTGTACAGGTACAGCGGCCCATGCAGCTTCAACACAATACCACAGTTCATCAAGAGTAGCGACTGGCGTATTGTGACGAGCCAGTTGCTCGGCCATCATTACCAGACGTTTTCAGTTGGTGAGAGGTCTGGAGAATGTGCTGGCAAAGACAGCAGTCGAACATTTTCTGTATCCAAAACGGCCCGTACACGTCCTGCAACAATCGGTCGTGCATTATCCTGCTGAAATGTAGGGTTTCGCAGGGATCAAATGGTTCAAATGGCTCTGAACACTATGGGACTTAACTTCTGAGGAAATCAGTCCCCCAGAACTTAGAACTACTTAAACCTAACTAACCTAAGGACATCACACACATCCATGCCAGAGGCAAGATTCGAACCCGCGACCGTACGGGTAGCGTGGTTCCAGACTGTAGCGCCTAGAACCGCTCGGCCACAAAACGGCTCGCAGGGATCGAATGAAGGGTGGAGCCACGGGTCGTAACACATCTGAAATGTAACGTCCACCGTTCAAAGTGCCGTCAATGCGAACTAGAGGTAATCGAGACGCGTAACCAATGGCACCCCATACCATTACGCCGGGTGATGCGCCAGTATGGCAATGACGAAAACACGATTCCAATGTGCGTTCACCGCGATGTCGCCAAACAAGGATGCGACCATCATGATGCTGTAAAGAGAACCTGGATTCATCCGAAAAAATGACGTTTTGCCATTCGTGCACCCAGGTTCGTCGTTGAGTACACCATCACAGGCGCTCCTGTCTGTGATGCAGCGTCAAGGGTAACCGCAGCCATGGTCTCCGAGCTGATAGTCCATGCTGCTGGAAACGTCGTTGAACAGTAAGATGCCTGTCATCTCGACTGCTAGTGATACGAGGCCGTTGGGATCCAACAAGGCGTTCCATATTACCCTGTTGAACCAACCGAGTCCATATTCTGCTAACATTCATTGGATCTAGACCCACGCGAGCAGCAATGTCGCGATGCAAAAAACCGCAATCGCGATAGGCTACAATCCGATTTTTATCAAAGTCGGAAACTTGATGGTACGCATTTCTCCTCCTTAAACGAGGCGTCACGACAACGTTTCACCAGGCAACGCCGGACAACTGCTGTTTGTGTATGAGAAATCGGTTGGAAACTTTCGTCGTGTCAGCACGTTGTAGGTGTCGCCACCGGCGCCAACCTTGTGTGAATTCTCTGAAAAGGTAATCATTTGCATATCACAGCATCTTCTTCCTGTCGGTTCAATTTCGCGTTGTAGCACTTCATCTTCGTGGTGTAGCAATTTTAATGGCCAGTAGTGTAAGTTAAGTGAGTCTTCACTTAAGACTCAACTTTCATGTCCGAGATCGGTGGTCGACGAACCTCGTAACACTCGCAAGCGCACCCCACACTTGCTGCTCCACGCCAACCGACCGACTGGACTGCTGGTCTGTCTGCGACTGCTGCTCCGTCGCGTCTGTACTGCTGGTGCGTCTCCCACTCACTGACTTCCTTCGGGTGGACGATGTCCCGGAGTCACTGGCTCGGACCCAACCAAGCAGAGGGAACAGAACCGACACCTGAGCACAGGAAGCAACAGACCCAAATACACGTCGCTGATGAGACGATAAAGCAAACGACCAACCAACGGTCGCCCCCGCTGGTACTGGCTGTGCGGACCTCACTGGGGCTCCGTCCCAGACTGCACTGCTGCTGCGTCCTGACCGCCCTCCTGGTCTGTCCTCGACTGAACTGCCAGACACACGACGACCAGGAAAAATCGGTCACTCCAGAGCTGGTACGACAGTGCATTTATCGACACGCACTGCTGCTGCCACTCACGGGCAAGTAAGGCAGGAAGTTAGCGACGGCAGGGATGAAATAAGAAAACATTGTGGCACTACCGTAATAGAAGATAACAAACAATAAATGGCATGAACACGAGCAGTGCATGGCTCAATTGTTTTGTGGAAAAATAAACGCAACCTTCCAAAATCTCCGGTTGTTAATTTTGGGCTCCAGTGTAGGTACAATTTGAAACATTCAGCGTGTCTGAATATGTAACAGGTAATCGTTATGGCATAACACGGAAGAATAAGGTTATCGGTCTGATGAAATATGATGAGAATAGATCACAGACTGTGGAGGTTGTGGGACTCAGGTGCAAGAGACACGGAAAGGTAGGCTACGTGTGTGCATCATGCAGCCTGAAAGGCTCTCATGACTGAACATAATAAGAAGAGCCTGCTCGAGAGCGTTGGCAGTGCTACGCATATGGTTTGCCAAGTAGTCTTTCGACCATGAAGTCATGTGGTACACACTGCACTACTGCACCTGTAGATCGGCCTGTTGACCCATGATAAACGGTTTATCTGAGCAGATGGCATTGATACTCTGCCATTCTTACAGTATTCGTTTGAGTGACTGAGTGTGTCTTTGTGTAACTATTTGTAAATAGCAGTATATATGGAACAGTTGAATGAACAGCTTGTCATAAGTGTGTGTATGCAATGTGTGAGTAATTGCAGACTGTGTGTGCATGTACACTCCTGGAAATTGAAATAAGAACACCGTGAATTCATTGTCCCAGGAAGGGGAAACTTTATTGACTCATTCCTGGGGTCAGATACATCACATGATCACACTGACAGAACCACAGGCACATAGACACAGGCAACAGAGCATGCACAATGTCGGCACTAGTACAGTGTATATCCACCTTTCGCAGCAATGCTGGCTGCTATTCTCCCATGGAGACGATCGTCGAGATGTGGATGTAGTCCTGTGGAATGGCTTGCCATGCCATTTCCACCTGGCACCTCAGTTGGACCAGCGTTCGTGCTGGACGTGCAGACCGCGTGAGACGACGCTTCATCCAGTCCCAAACATGCTCAATGGCGGACAGATCCGGAGATCTTGCTGGCCAGGGTAGATGACTTACACCTTCTAGAGCACTTTGGGTGGCACGGGATACATGCGGACATGCATTGTCCTGTTGGAACAGCAAGTTCCCTTGCCGGTCTAGGAATGGTAGAACGATGGGTTCGATGACGGTTTGGATGTACCGTGCACTATTCAGTGTCCCCTCGACGATCACCAGAGGTGTACGGCCAGTGTAGGATATCGCTCCCCACACCATGATGCCGGGTGTTGGCCCTGTGTGCCTTGGTCGTATGCAGTCCTGATTGTGGCGCTCACCTGCACGGCGCCAAACACGCATACGACCATCATTGGCACCAAGGCAGAAGCGACTCTCATCGCTGAAGACGACACGTCTCCATTCGTCCCTCCATTCACGCCTGTCGCGACACCACTGGAGGCGGGCTGCACGATGTTGGGGCGTGAGCGGAAGACGGCCTATCGGTGTGTGGGACCGTAGCCCAGCTTCATGGAGACGGTTGCGAAATGTCCTCGCCGATACCCCAGGAGCAACGGTGTCCCTAATTTGCTGGGAAGTAGCGGTGCGGTCCCCTACGGCACTGCGTAGGATCCTACGGTCTTGGCGTGCATCCGTGCGTCGCTGCGGTCCGGTCCCAGGTCGACGGGCACGTGCACCTTCCGCCGACCACTGGCGACAACATCGATGTACTGTTTAGACCTCACGCCCCACGTGTTGAGCAATTCGGCGGCACGTCCACCCGGCCTCCCGCATGCCCACTATACGCCCTCGCTCAAAGTCCGTCAACTGTACATACGGTTCACGTCCACGCTGTCGCGGCATGCTACCAGTGTTAAAGACTGCGATGGAGCTCCGTATGCCACGGCAAACTGGCTGACACTGACGGCGGCGGTGCACAAATGCTGCGCAGCTAGCGCCATTCGACGGCCAACACCGCGGTTCCTGGTGTGTCCGCTGTGCCGTGCGTGTGATCATTGCTTGTACAGTCCTCTCGCAGTGTCCGGAGCAAGTATGGTGGGTCTGACACACCGGTGTCAATGTGTTCTTTTTTCCATTTCCAGGAGTGTATATCATGTGACTTCATACTACGTGAGTGTATGCATATACTGTGTGTGTGTGTGTGTGTGTGTGTGTGTGTGTGTGTGTGTGTGTGTGTGCGGAAGAAGGTTCTTCACTTGCAGCTGCTGGTCCCCGGTTCTCATGCTTTGCAAATATTGTATAAAAACTGTATATACGGAGAGTAAGAACACTGAATTGAATGATGATCAATCGGAAATGTAGTGTATATAGATTCTTTATTAGTTTTAGTCTATATATAGGACCACTTCAACGTTTCAGTCCAAAACAACTTTTACTAGTATGAATGTAAGACAGAGTCTCATAAAAGTAGATATTATGAGGCATTCTAAAACATAAGCATATATAAGTTTCACTACAAACTCATTTTTTTCTAAATGGACAGTTTGTATTGTTTCTCATTCAGTCAGTAAAATGAAAAATCACGGAAGACTCGCGTTCATTGCATCGTGACACCTCAATTACGGCCAGAGGAACTGCAATGCGTAATTGATGCTTGAAATATACGAACGCTCCGCTATTGGACATCCCAAAATGCAAGCACGATCTAAAGGGTGGATCCCATTTGGAGAATTGTGAAACATCTAGAACTTTTTATAACTAAAGACTTTCATTTCATGTCGAGACGAGAGTTCCCCTATATGTCTCCCATTCGTCCAACTGGGCCCAAAACCACGAATTTTCGGACTGTACTCACAATCATCTTCGTGTGCCAAATATCACAGTATCCTTCATCCTGCCCTTCACTACAAATATTAACTCCACTATTATCCAGGTGGCCTATCTTCTGTTCTACCTGTTCAAGATGTTCATATATCTCACTGGTCAAATTTTGGTGTCATTGGTTGATTTCATATCGCCCTTGTTTAAACTTTAATAATGGCGTAATCTCTTCTGACACAGGAATCGGAATGCGTAGAATGCTTTCCCCACTTCCCTCCACATTAGCCAGTTCTTTAACATTCTCTAAGAGCTAGCTGAAATCGTGTTTCAAATTTAAATTTTCGTCTGGTGCGTTCAGTCTCAGTGACTAGAATCTCGTTTCTAATCCTTAAACTGTGATGGCTTGTACGGAAATTTCAATTCTGATGGGCGATACATGTGACTCCGTACTCTTCGTGAAGACTTTTTTATTTTTGATGTTTTTGAAGATGGCAGAGCCTGAAACGCGTAAATAAATCACTTTCGAGCCCAGTCCCATGCAATAGTTCCATACCCACGCTAACGACAACGTTGGGGACTAACCGGAGATACGTTATGCAGTACAGAAAAGTCCACCTCAGTTTGAGGATGGAACTTATTAGAATCACCAGCACCATCTCCTTCACGCAGTGTCGCTCTCGCGATGTGTGGTTATGGCTAGAAGTACGCGGGTGGCGACCGCGGGGACCAGAGCTGAGTCTGACATTGCTTCCACTTACTTGTGTCAGACTCCTTCTTTCTCCTTCCCTGTCGGCCTCCCTTGGCCACTCTTGCTTTTTCGACCCCAACGGTATTAGGTTTCGAGGCCTGAGGGTGTCTTTCCAATTTTCTTATTCCTATTTATAAACCAACTCCTGAGGGGAGCCTTCCCCTTAAGAAAAGCCAGCAGTCCTGTAAGCTGTGAGGGTAACACCGCAGGTTGGACGGGAGGCCAGCACCCTCTCTTCGCAAAAAATTAAACATGCTTGCAAGACTACAAGTAAGACTCGGAACATTACTGACAAAAATAGACGACGTCAATGGCAAAGAAACGGTATACGATTTGGAACGTGGAATGTAAGGAGTCTGTAAAGACAGGAGCTGCAATCAGTGTGGTCAAAGAAATTCAGAGGTACGAACTAGACCTACTTGCACTGCAAGAAATCCGGTGGGACGGTGCTGGCAGTATTGATGTTGAAAGCTGGAGCCTGTGAACGAGGTCATCTGTTAGGCACTGGTTTCTGCGTCAGTAAGACGTTCGCCACTAATGTTTCAGAATTCATTTCAGTCAACCCAAGAATATCTGTTGTAACACTGGATGTAAAGCATATTAAGGCGACTTTTGTAAAATGTCATGCTCCCACGGAGGAGAGAGAAAGACGAGTTCTATGCACAGCTAGAGGCAGTGATGGACGCTATACCAAATCGACACCTGAGGATCCTCCTTGGTGATATGAATGCCAAGGTTGGGAAAGAACAAATATTCCAAGACACAACAGGAGGCACAGTCTACACAACCTAAGCAATGACAATGGGGTTAGGTTCATCAGCTTCGCTACATCATTAGGATTGTTCATCTCCAGAACATACTTCCAGCGGAAAAAACATACATCAAGGAATCTGGATGTCACTAGATGGGAGAACTGTAAATCAAATAGACCATGTTGCCATTGATCTTGGAGCGAAGAGATGGGTGCAGACGTTAAGACAGCGCGATGTGCCGAAGATAGGAGTGATCATTTCCTGGTCAGAGGCCTTTGAAACATACAGTGTAAAGGAAGAACGGGGCCTAAGTTAAAAAGAATGGAAAGGTACCATGTGGAGAAACTAACAGATGAGGCAACGAAGACCGGAAACCAGTTGCAACTTAGTAACCGCTTTGAAGCACAGAGTGAAATGGACGCGAATCAGGACCTCGAACTAATGTGGGGAAACATCCAAAGCTCAGTTAGGGATACAGCAAAGGAAACACTCATGGGAAACCCAGTGGGCAAGAAGATCTGGTTTGGAAAGGAATGTGAAGATGCCCTGGAAAGGAGGAAGGAAGCCAGGAGCAAGTGGCTGAAAGGGACAAATCTGGCACAGGGCAAAGCACAATTTGAAGAGGTCCGAAAGACTACACAAGCAATTCTGAGAAGAGCAAAGAGGAAATACATAAGAGATATCATCATTGAAGCAAAAATAGACTTCTGAAGGTGAAGTACCTCTGCAAAGGCCACCAGGCCAAGCAGAAATTTGTCAAAGATTCCTGATCCTGATCCTGACGAATGATAGGGACATAGCTGATAGATGGAAAGAGTACTTTCGACAGCTGCTAAATTGTGATGAACCCGAACTGCAGTTTGATTTCCAGTACCCAATTACAGCCGATGCAGACTATCCCCCACCTACCATGGATGAGATAAAAACCAGAATCAGACACCTTAAACAGAATAAGAGTCCAGGTGAAGATGGAATACAGGCTGAAATGGTCTTGGCAGGAGGAGAGAAACCTGCAGAAAAAATACACCGACTAATACAGGCAATATGGACCAAAGAAGAACTACCAGGAGAATGGAAAATAGCTCCGATTTGTCCAATACATAAGAAGGGTGACAAACTGAAATGCGACAACTATTGAGGAATCGCCCTGCTTAACGTCTGCTATTTGATCCTGTCCAGTTGCCTCATACATAGAATTCAGCCAGTGACAGAATCGGTGAGTACCAGGGAGATTTTCGGCCAGGACGGTCAACAGTAGATCACTGAGAAACTGGGTTAATATGGTAAAGATCTCCATATTTTATTCGTTGATTTTAAGAAGGCCTATGATTGCATACATCGCAAGAGCCTGCTCAACTGTTTAAAGGAGTTTGGCATAGCAGACAAACTCATCAATCTGAAAAGATCTGCCTGAACGAAACACGTGCAAAGGTGAAGATGGGAAATCGCGTAACTGAGGAGTTTGAAATTGTGACGGGACTCAGGCAAGGAGATGGGTTGTCCCCTATCCTGTTCAACTTTGCCCTCGAGAAGATCGTACGCGAGACCGTTCAAGAGAACGAAGGGATTGAAATCGAAGGAAAGAGAATGGTATACTTAGCGTACGCAGACGACATCTGTTTACTCTCTAGGTCGGAAGAGGAGATGGAGCAAATGACCAAAGCACTAAATGCGGCTGCCAGCAAATTTGGGTTAAACATAAACGAAGCCAAGACAGAGTACCTCGTTATGACGCGTGGTCATTGTCAGACTGCTGATCATCTACAATTACTGCAGGTTGGGGACCAGTCCTACAAGAGAGTGCAAGAATTCAAATACCTAGGGGCACTTTTCACTGAGAACTCGTCATGTGAAGCAGAGATCAATGCCAGAATACAAACAAGAAACCGATCTTGCCACAGCCTAGCACAACTGTTTCGGTCCAGATATCTCTCCAGACAGTTCAAGATTCAACTGTACAAAACCCTGATCCAGCGTGTTGTTCTATATGGCTGTGAGACATGGAGTATCCGGAAACAGGACTTCCATAAGCTCCTTGTTTTTGAGAGATAATTGCTTCGAATATCTTCGGTCCGGTTCTGGATGCAGATGCAGGGGAATGGAGGATCAGATACAACCAAGAGCTTGAGGAACTATACCAGCAGCCCAACATAGAAGGAACTGTCAAAGCCAAACGAATGCAGTGGGCCGGCTATGTGGCCCGGATGGAGGATCACAGATGACCTCGGAAGCTCATGGATTTCACACATACAGGAAAGAGACCGCCAGGGAGACCCAAGAAGCGTTGGAGAAATGGGCTCCATGATTTAAACCGAGTGTCAATAGATGTGAACGGATGGCGGATAGCAGCAATGGACAGAATACAGTGGAGGAGGAAACTTGTAGATGCATGAGGTCCACTGGGTCTGATCACGTAGTAGTAGTAGTAGTAGTAGTAGTAGTAGTAGTAATGAATTATTCTGTTTTCAGAAATATCATGGAAAACTTTGGAAACCACTGCGAAATCCATTTAGTTTACCGTTGGGGGATTATTGTGGCGTAAGATATTACACCGTTAGACCAAATTTTAAGTGGGCCACAATCTAAATGTGCATCTTGTAGCCCAAAAGGCTCTCACGATTGAAGATAATGAAAAGAGACTGCTCGAAGGCGTTGGCACTGCTTCGCAAGTAGTCTGTTGATCACGAAGTCATGTGGTACACGCTGCACTACTGCAGCTGAAAGATGACATTGGAAAAACGGTTCCTTTGTGCGGGTGGCTTTGGGACTCTCCCATTTTCGCACTATTCGTTTAAGTTACTGAGTGTGTTAGTGTGTATTTATACATAAACAGCAGTTGTGTGTGTGAGTGTATACGGAGTAGTTGAATGAACAGCTTGTCATAAGAGTGAATACGCATATCTGTGAGTAATTGGACACTGTGTGTGTATATATGTTGTTAGACTTCATACTACATGTGTATATACTTTGTGTGTGTGTGTGTGTGTGTGTGTGTGTGTGTGTGTGTGTGTGTGTGTGTGTGTGTGTGTGTGTGTGTGTGTATGTGTGGTTTTCTTCTTAACTTGCTGCTACTAGTCCGCGTATTCCATGCTTTGTAAATATTGTATAAAAACGATGTATACAGAGAGACAGAAAACTGAATGATTCTATGAAAAAAGTAGTGTATAAAGAATCTTTATTAGTTTTAAAGTAAATGAGATGTATTTCCATAGCCAATAGTATTAGTTTAAAATTGAAAGTAGATGTTCATGTTTGGCTTACAAAAAAAAAAAAAAAAATAGGGGCCACACACTGTTATACAGGGTGGTCCATCTGAAGTTTCGGATGAGGTTATCTCGAGAACTAGACATCGGGTAAAAATAGTGCGTAAGAGAAGTTCATAAGCGCAAAGGAGAACATCAAATGACACTACACGTGACCTCCAGCCCCCGCCCCCTTGGGTGGGGCGGGGGCAGCTTTTAAATCTTAAATGGAAATACTCATTTTTTATCGCAGATTCGGATTCTCCATAAAAAAAAGTAATCAAGTTTGGTCTGAAACATTTTTTAAACCTTTGATAGATGGCGCTGAAATCGAGAAAGAAGTAAAATTGGGGAATAACTCTGTTTTATCTAGAATTATCCGAGAAAGACGCATCAAATCGATAAAAAATGTGCATCAATTCTTTCGTTATGCCAAATTAACCTATTTTTGTACAAAACGTACTGTATCGTACTTTCAGCGTTACCCAGGAACAACGACACGGACGTAGTGGAGTGATGTTCCTATGCGGTGCTTCATTAGTGTGAGTCCCCCCCACCCCCCTGCCTTTCACATGTTCAGGTGCTTCATTAGTGTGAGTCCCATTGCCTCTCACAATTTGGGGTGCTTAACTAATGAAATTAGCCACGAAGAAATTGTTCAAAATTATCCTCATTTGCTTCAATGTTTAAAGTCTAATGTCTGCAAAAGTTGTCCACAGTTTTGAGCAGCACATCCTGTGGTATGATTGCAGATGCTCTTCGAATGCATCGCTCCATATCGTTTCAGGTTGTGGGCTGTCTTTCGTAAACAATATTTTTAAATAACCCCACAAGAAAAAAATTGTGAACGTGGAGGCCACTGAGTTGGGCCGCCGCGTCCTATCCACCGTCCAGGGTACCGTAAATTTAAAACGTTCCGTACATTTTTAGCATAATGGAGAGCTACTCTGTCCTGTTGGAACCACATTCTTTACCTAGTTTCTAAATCAACATCTTCCATTAGCTCCAACAAATCATAGTGAAGTTGTAAATAAGATTCCCCAGTAACATTTCGGTCAAAAAAATACGGTCCTATCAAGAACCCGTATAAAATTCTACACCAGACCATTAACGACCATTTGTGTTGATTGTCAACTGTTCTGTAACAGTGTGAATTGTCAGGGGACCAATAATGACAATCATGATGATTTAATTCGCTATTGTTTTTGAATGTGGCTTCATCGGTTAACATAACGTATCAAAAAAAAAATCATTGTCACCTCTTATTTCCAAGACCCATTGGCAGAAATGCACGCGTATTTGCATATCGTTCGGCGTTAATGCCTGTGTCAGTGTGATATGATACGCATGATATTTAATTGCCTTCAAAATCATAAAAACAGTTGATTTCAGTATTCCAGTTTGTCTCTGAATCGCACGACTACTAATTTCGGGAACTAGTTGAAAACAGGCGAGAACGGTATGGGTAACAGCGTCATTTTCATTGTATTCGCGATGACGGGGTGGACGGTGCACGTATCCATTTCGAGCTCATTGAGTGCAATTTCGAATAATGTTTTCGCTTGGATGTCGCCTGTTTGGGAAACAGTCGGCATACAATTGCGCAGATGCAGCGTAATTGTTATGGCATTCACCTAAAATAACATCACATCAACAATCTCTGTAGGAGGATAGTGAGCCATGTTTCGCTAAAGAATAATTTACTCTCTTCAGTTGATGTTTACGGTTCACAATCTGAAAGTAAAGTGACGTCTGATCGCATTGGACCGACCTTTATAGTGAGCCATAGTTCGCAGTTCGGCCACGGTAGCGCCACAGTCGAGTGAGTAATGCAATTGTGAAGAGTTCCCTAACGGAATTTTAAAACCATTCCGCATCCCTCCATCAAAAACTGTGGCGGGTAGGATACATTTTGAAAAAAAAAGAGAGAGATTAATCTGGCGTAATGAAAGAATTGGTGCACATGTGAGACCTTAACTTTTCCCGGCGAATCGAATGTTCAAATAACTTACGGGTTTGCTGCCGGGTGACGTCGTCGAACACCGCCGATATTTCGACAGGAACACACCCTGACATTCTCAAGGCACAAATGCAAGGAAGAAAAAATTCCAAGCAAATTTAATACCTCGGTTCACAGAGGAGAGACAAGGAAGACACCACACACAGAACAAGTGTCAACACAACCAAAGATATCCAACATCAGAAATATCGATAGTTACTATTAATCAACAGGTGAGGTAGCACTAATTCTGTCCCTCTGCTTTTTGATGAGAGACAGAGCCGGATGTGTGGTGTCTTCCTTGTTTCTCCTCTGTGAACCGAGGTATTAAATTTGCTTCCACATTTTTTCTTCCTTGCATTTGTGCCTTGAGAATGGCAGGGTGTGCTCCTGTCGAAATATCGGCGGTGTTCGACGACGTCACCCGGCAGCAAACCCGTAAGCTATTTGAACATTGGTGCACATTTTTATGGATTTGATGCGTCTTTCCCGGATCATTCTGAATAAATCGAAGTTTTTCAACACGTTTAACGTTTCTCGATTTCAGCGCCATCTGTCAATGGTTTAAAAAATGTTTCAGACAAAATTTGACTACTTTTTTTATTGAAAATACGAATCTGCAATAAAAATGGCCGTTTCCATTTAAGATTTAAAAGTTTCCCCCACCCCACGCAAGGGGGAGGGACTGGGGGTCACGTGTAGTATCATTTGATGTCCCCGTTTGAGCTTATGAACTTGTCTTACCCACTATTTTTACCCGATGTATAGTTTTCGGGATAATCTCATCCAAAACTTCAGATGGACCACCCTCTATATACAAGGTGTTTCAGTAAAAGTGTTTGCCTCTGTAACTTACAAGCTAATAGCTGACGGGAAAATTTATTGCAGTATGTCAACATAAGAAACTGAAACGCCTTGCTAAACCCGCAGGACAGGACAGGTAGTTTAAATTGTGGAAAGGGGCCAGAATTAGCGGCTGTCAGTTACACTCGAACATACAACTTTATTTATTTGACCAAACATTACAAGAGCCAAAAAAAAATTTTAAAAATCACAGCATTAATTTTTGGAACTTAATTACCGGCTGAATGCGCCATACAATCTCATGCCTTAAAGGCAACACCATTTTGATTTAAAATCGGCTGAAAGCAAATAACTTAAATCTCAAACCAAAATCAGAAATTTAAAAAGCAGAAGGCCTTATCTTAAATCAGTTCTTTCAATTAGGCTGAAGGCCCAAACGATCTCACACCTTAACAGCAAAACAACTTTAAGATTTAAAAAAATCAGCTGAAGCCCATCTCTTAAGACTCAAAAGAAATTAATTTTTTTAAAAGCAAAGGCCTTATCTTAAAATAGTTCTTTACTTAGGCTGAAGGTCCAGACAATCTGACACTTTAAGAGCAAAACAACTTTAGTTTAAAAATCGGCTGAAGGCCCATCACTTAAGACTCAAACCAAAATAAATTTTTAAAAGGCCAGAGGCCTTACCTTAAGACATTTCTTTAAATTAGGCTGAAGGCCCTAACAATCTTACACCTTAAGGGCAAAACAACCTTAATTTAAAAACATACAAACATAAACAACAAGAACAAACAAGCAAAGGCAATACATTCAACGGCGCTCAGAAGTTTCCGAGGGTCGCCCTGGAATTCAAACACTAACGCTCGCTTAGGTGAGACAGGCAGTTGGCCCAACCATTCTCGATCCAACGACAACCCAACCGACAGACAGTCAACGGACATCCCGATAAGATAACTTCCTCTCCACCCGACCTGCATACAACCGGGAGTTGAATGGAACAACGTAGAAGGTATTGGCACCCACAACCAATTATACATAGAGCTGTCAAACTACACGCCGTGCTGGACGGCGACAACAGAACGAGGAAAATACACTGGCTGAATTTACGTCAACGGCCAGGGCAGGTAACCGCAACGTTAACGGCCACAAGGCAGAGGATTCCGCTGGTGCACTTCAATGCAAATAACCAAGTACAGTGGAACTCCACCGGAGAGTGGCTAAAATTTGCCAGCTTAAAAACACACGTTGTTGCTCGCGCGTATGTCCCAACAGCCCGCAACGAAATCCAAACGACACACTGTGAACATTCGTGACTTGCTGGTAGGTTAAGTCAAAACTCAACTTTCGTGTCCAGGATCGGTGAGCCACGGATCTCGTAGCAATCAGAACAGCACCACACACTCCGACCGCGTGTGGACGCCGCCAGCGGCCTTGGCCAAACTACGCGCCGCGTAGATTTCCTCGGTGCTTCACGCCAACCGACCATCTGCCCAGGCCCGGAAACGGTGAAAGGACCAAATATAAGTCGGCCGAAGAGACGACCAACCGAACGACCAACCAAAAGTCGTTCCACTCCAGTCTCCCTCCGTCGGACAGTTCATGTGTGTCGCCAGCGGTCGGCGAGCAGTGGCTGTCGGCGCCTCACCGGTGCTCCGTCACCGACTTCGCTGCTGCTGCACCCCGACTGCACTGCTGGTCCGTCCCAAACTGACTGCCAGACACGACGACCCGGAAATACTATCGGTCGCTCCAGATATGGTACGGCAGTGGACTTACCGATGCGCTCTGCTGCTACCGCTCACGGGCAAGTATTGCAGAAAATTTGTGACACCAGTAAATCGAATAAGAAAACGAGGCGGCAGTACCATAATAGGAGATGACAAACAATAAATGGGATAAACGCGAGCCGTGCACGGCTCAGAAACATTACACATTCTACGGAGCTATGAACATAATGTGTTCTGTTATTTTCCAAAAGGTTACAACGAAGAGATACAATTTTTAAACGGAACAATAGTTGAAAGTTCCTGGCAGATTAAAACTTTGTGCCCGCCCGAGACTCGAACTAGGGACCTTTGCCTTTCGCGGGCAAGTGCTCTTCCATCTGAGCAACCGAAGCACGACTCACGCCCGGTAGTCACAGCTTTACTTCTGCCAGTATCTCGTCTCCTAACATCCAAACTTTACAGAAGCTCTCCTGCGAACCAAAGCCATGTCTCCGCAGTATCCTTAATTTCAGGAGTTCTAGTTCTGCAGGTTCGCAGGAGAGCTTCTGTAAAGTTTGGAAGGTAGGAGACGAGATACTGGCAGAAGTAAAGCTGTGAGTACCGGGCGTGAGTCGTGCTTCGGTAGCTCAGATGGTAGAGCACTTGCCCGCGAAAGGCAAAGGTCCCGAATTCGAGTCTCGGTCGGGCACACAGTTTTAATCTGCCAGGAATTTCATATCAGCGCACACTCCGCTGCAGAGTGAAAATCTCATTCTGGGAACAATAGTTGTTTCATCATGCAGTGGAATAATTGAAACCGGCGGTGTACAAGTCAGTTTACATCGCATTCGTATCACATGTTAAGTCTGGGAGCTGTAGCCCTTCAAAGTTTCAGAGGCGGGTACCACACGCTGTGCATAATGGAACTCGCCCTCTAAGGTGCTACGGACGAGATGTAACACCGCCGGTATCACGGAGCGAGAAGCTTCCTCAATACGCTGTTAAGACTGAAGACTGCCGCCGTACACGGCCGTATAGTCGACGGGTCGAACCGCATACACAAACGGGTTCCGTCTGCCGACGTCGACGAATGCCGACACGATGCCACTGAAGCAGCCATGGCGTATGTCTTGAAATGTCCTAGGAGAGGAGCTCCGGCAGCCATTAAGTTCTTACGTGATGATCAACGACTTCGGGAAACAGGTAGCTTGGGATGGCACAGTAGTAACAGACGAAGATCTGCACGAGGTGAGGAGACGCAGGAATTTCCTTTAATTGAAATACATCACGATCGTCATGTCGGCTTACGAGACGGTGCTGCAACCTTACACCTGTGTGGCGTATATTACAGGGTCACAGCTTTCCGCCTGTCATTGACTCAGGAGCTGCATGGGAACGATTTCAATCGGAAAGTTACTTCTGCTAACGGACCATGCGTAACTTCATTCTGGACTCCTTACAAAGGATTTTCTCTGATGAATCCACATTTACAAATGATGGTGCAGTGACCGGTCATAGCATGAACTATGGGCCGTAGACAATGCTTGATGGGTGTAACATACCGAACGTCGACGTGGGTGGTCTATTAATGTATGTTGTGAAATCCTTGGGGATGAAATCATCGGTCCACACTACTTCATAGGTACACTGTCAAGTGAGATGTATCGGGGTTTTTTAGTCGACAGTTTGGGTACTCTTCTTGAATATGTGTGTCTAGACATCAGAGTCTGTACGTGGATGCAACATGTTGGTTACCCAGCCCATTCTGCACATTCTGGTGTGGAAGAACTGAACAACAAATTCCCCGAAGATGGTTGAAGCACCGTGGTCCACATTAATGGCCCGCACGGTAGCCTGATATAACTCCAGTAGATTTCTTTTTGTGGGGATATCCAAGGAATCATTGAGCCGACAACTCCAGATGATCTGAAACGGGGCATTAAGGAAGCATGTCACTCCTTGACACCAGTGACGTTACATCTCGTTTGCAGGTCCTTTAGGAGGCGCATGGCGTTGAGCATTCAGGACCATTTGAACACCTCGTTTAAATCAACATCCCGCAGCCAGAGCAGCCTTCACCACACAGTCACATATTATATACAGCATGTGGTATCCGACCCTGAAACTTATATGGATTATTGCTTCCAACCTAAGTGTGATAGGAATGCGATTTAAACTGATTTGTGCACAGCTGGTTTCAATCATTCCAGTGCCTGATACGAGTAGAAACAACCATTGTTCCATTTTAAAAAATTGTATCTCTTTGCTGTAACTCTTTGGAAAACAAGAGAGTTAGCTGGTGCTGGATGCACTGTGACCTGTTATGGATGATTGTGGGGCAGTTATTAGCTGGTGCGGGAACGCTGCAGCCAGTTAAATATGACTGTGTGCGTTGTCGCAGGACGTACTAAAGCCGATTTTAGATCATTTGTAGATTAGTTCCCTCCTGGACATTGAGGATATCTAATTAATTAGTTACGCCAACTGAAGAAATCACACTTTAATATATAAGCCGTGTAGCACCCCACTTATCGTTTAGATAGCGGGAGGATTCTGTTCTTTTGTGGATCTTGTAAATTTGGAGGGATACTAGTGTGAATCAGTTTTACAAAGTACAATAGGCCACAGTTTGTTATTGAGATTTTTATAGATGCAGCATATCTATCACAGGAATGAATATAAGAACTAACTTGGAAGCAACTAGTGATCAGATGAAGACACAGTATGAAGAACATAACTTTCTTCTGAACTTTGTTAAAGTATTGATAACTATTGTGAGAAATAAAGTGTGCCCCCCTTAGGTAAGATATAATTTTAGAAAATTGAGATACTTGGATCTTTACCTTCTTTTTCAGTGGTGTAGTGGAATGCATCAACGTTAACAGAGAGTACTATGACAGATTTTACAATAAATGTCATGTTTCAGCAACCATCCTATCCCCAAATTTCTGCGGTAAGGAAGGAATAACGTCATTGGGGAAAAAATTCCAAGTCAACCAGAATCAAATGTGGAGAAATACGAACTATACAGCATGGAAACGGTAATGAAACGAAAGTAAGTAAAGTAATGTAGAAGACGCCATTCCAGGTCCATTCACGCAAATGAGTTCAAGAGGAAATTTGAGGATCATGGATATCACAGACAACGGGTGTTATTTAAGTGATATCAGAAAATTAGTGTGGTGATGTTGTTACGGTAGTGTTGCCATTTTTTTCTTTTCCTGGCCATGTACACTACGTTACAGTTTCTCTTTAACAAGAGGCATGCAGCATAAGAGTAAGTAGTTCAAATGGCTCTAGCACTACGGGACTTAACTTCTGAGGGCATCAGTCCCCTAGAACTTAGAACTACTTAAACCTAACTAACCTAAGGACATCACACACATCCATGCCCGAGGCAGAACTCGAACCTGCGACCGTAGCAGTCGAACGGTTCCGGACTGAAGTGCCTAGAACTGCTTGGCCACCGCGGCCGGTTCTGTCGGCCTCCCCTTCTGAAAAACAGAATGAGCTCGCCCAGCCTTTTGCACGAAAAGTGGTCGCTACGTTTCGGCTATTGTATGCTGCGCACACTCTTACAACTTTACAACCACTGCCGTTGGACTTGAAAACATCAGATCGTGACGGGCGACTGTGCTGAGCGCCTTACGGTAAGCGCAGCTCTGCAAGTTGGGTTCCATCACGCCTTGTTCATTCTCAGATGCGTCTTTTTAATCAGATTAATTTTGGTAACCTTATTAAAATTCGTAATTCTAAGTTATTGAATGGATTATGGATTATCTAATCCTTTACCAATGCTTATTTTTCGAGAACTGCTCATTCAAATGCCGAATGGGTGACTTTGATTCCCTGAGTATGCATGATTAACCTTCTCGTAACCATAATATGATGATCCATGCAATTATTTCACTAGGGGTAAGATAGATATTGCCTACAGGAAAATTAAAGAGACCTTTGGAGATAAGAGAACCACTTGTATGAACATCAAGAGCTCAGATAGAAACCCAGTTCTAAGCAAAGAAGGGAAAGCAGATAGGTGGAAGGATTATATATAGGGTCTATACAAGGGCGATGTATTTGAGGGCAATATTATGGAAATGGAAGAGGATGTAGATGAAGATGAAATGGGAGATACGATACTGCGTGAAGAGTTTGACAGAGCACTGAAAGACCTCAGTCGAAACAAGGCCCCCCGGAGTAGACAACATTCCATTGGAACTACTGACGGCCTTGGGAGAGCCAGTCCTGACAAAACTCTACCAGCTGGTGAGCAAGATGTATGAGACAGGCGAAATACCCTCAGACTTCAAGAAGAATATAATAATTCCAATCCCAAAGAAATCAGGTGTTGACAGATGTGAAAATTACCGAACTATCAGTTTAATAAGTCACAGCTGCAAAATACTAACGCGAATTCTTTACAGACGAATGGAAAAACTAGTAGAAGCCGACCTCGGGGAAGATCAGTTTAGATTCCGTAAAAATGTTGGAACACGTGAGGCAATACTGACCCTACGACTTATCTTAGAAGCTAGATTAAGGAAGGGCAAACCTACGATTCTAGCATTTGTAGACTTAGAGAAAGCTTTTGACAATGTTGACTGGAATACTCTCTTTCAAATTCTGAAGGTGGCAGGGGTAAAATACAGGGAGCGGAAGGCTATTTACAATTTGTACAGAAACCAGATGGCAGTTATTAGAGTCGAGGGACATGAAACGGAGGCAGTGGTTGGGAAGGGAGTGAAACAGGGTTGTAGTCTCTCCCCTATGTTATTCAATCTGTATATTGAGCAAGCAGTGGAGAAAACAAAAGAAAAATTCGGAGTAGGTATTAAAATCCATGGAGAAGAAATAAAAACTTTGAGGTTCGCCGATGACATCGTAATTCTGTCAGAGACAGCAAAGGATTTGGAAGAGCAGTTGAACGGAATGGTTAGTGTCTTGAAAGGAGGATATAAGATGAACATCAACAAAAGCAAAACGAGGATAATGCAATGTAGTCGAATTAGGTCGAGTGATGCTGCGGGAATTAGATTAGGAAATGAGACACTTAAAGTAGTAAAGGAGTTTTGCTATTTGGGGACCAAAATAACTGATGATGGTCGAAGTAGAGAGAATATAAAATGTAGACTGGCAATGGCAAGGAACGTGTTTCTGAAGAAGAGGAATTTGTTAACATCGAGTATTGATTTACGTGTCAGGAAGTCGTTTCTGAAAGTATTTGCATGGAGTGTAGTCATGTATGGAAGTGAAACGTGGACGATAAATAGTTCAGACAATAAGAGAATTGAAACTTTCGAAATGTGGTGCTACAGAAGAATGCTGAAGATTATATGGGTATATCACATAACTAATGAGGAGGTATTGAATCGGATTGGGGAGAAGAGAAGTTTGTGGCACAACTTGACCAGAAGAAGGGATCGGCTGGTAGGACATGTTCTGAGGCATCAAGGGATCACCAATTTAGTATTGGAGGGCAGCGTGGAGGTTAAAAATTGTAGAGGGAGACCAAGAGATGACTACACTAAGCAGATTCAGAAGGATGTAGGTTGCAGTAGGTACTGGGAGATGAAGAAGCTTGCACAGGATAGAGTAGCATGGAGAGCTGCATCAAACCAGTCTCAGGACTGAAGACCACAAAAACAACAACAGCAATTATTTCAGGTTGATCGATTCGTACGAGCCTTGACTCCTGGTGATCAGAAAGAATACTTTCGCTAGGGAACATGCAAATGGGAGTTTTATACGTGGCGTTAGTGATCCTGTAAGGAAATTAATAATTATTTGATTTTGTTTTATCCGTTTGTTAATGTTACCTACATTGTTTTGTCAGTGACAAAAATTAAAGTATCACAAGTAATATGAACTAATTGTTTCCTTTGTGTAGTTACTATATTTCCCATCCTCATCAAATAAGTGAATTTGATGGGGCCAGCATTTTCCATTGTATTTATACTTGAATACTTAGTTTTACTTCTGTATATATCCAGTTGCTACACCCATGTTTAACACATGTCACACATAACTTAACCTGTTAGGTTATTTATTCACCAATAACAGACGAATTACACATGGCGAACCTAACAGGACCAGTGATTAACCATTAAGAGTCGTCAAAGCACAAAATGAGGAATATGTGGGTCAAAACCAGTGGTTTCTGGAGTGGAAGAGGACCTTCTGTGTGCAGCTATTATGTGTACGTGGTATCTCTGGACCTAGAACACTTGGTGGTGGAGACTTCATGCTGATCTGATTCCCGTGCCTATTTCAGCGTTTCCAGGATGTAGTGTTTCCTGTTCTACTCTATGCTGGATTTCATTCCAACCTGAAACTCATTTTCACAAACATTACATTTTATCTCCGTTTTTGATACCGCTCTTCAGCTTCTATCTGTGCTGCTGCTTTTGCAGTATGATTCCAGTGCTGCAGGTAAGTCATCCTCATGAGCATCCCTAATCTGTTCTATTCCGTCTACTTCCATACCGCTTGTGCAATTCCGCACCTTGGATTTTTTTTTCAGTTCCACCCTTGCTGATATCATGTCCTTTCCTGTCATAGTTCTGATTCGAAGACAACATTCCAGCTCTTAACTGAAGGTACGTCTTGATGTCATAACACAGTGTTATCAATAAGAGCCTACCACCAAACTACAAATTGCAGAAATTCGCATGGTGGGTCAACGGTTTTAAGACTTATCCTAATTTCAATCCAGTGTGACGTGCGAGTTCAACAACATCGCAAACAATGATTTTTCTAACATTTTCACTTGGTTGAAGATACGTTATTGGCGTTGTACACAAGGAAAGGGAGGGGGGGGGCGGGAGGGAAGGAAGACATGTAGAACACCTCAACAGACTACACGTTCAAAAATGGCCGGCTCTGAGCACTATGGGACTTAACACCTATGGTCATCAGTCCCCAGTGATCAGTCATCAGTGATAACTGCTGAAACGCAGACAATACCTCTCTTTGCTTCAAACCATCGGCTTGAGAGCTGTGTATATTCATTGCCAATCTAAGCGTTCATAACATATATTTTTTATCCTAAAGTGAGTTCTACCCGAATTTTTTAATTCCTTGGATTTAGAAACACTCTAGACGTCATATCCTAACAGAAAGGATACTTGCTCCCCCTCTTTGTTAAAATACTTATATCCTCCACAAAAAGATCGTCTGCAAGCGAGATTACATTGAGGGTCTCTGCTAAATAACGTTGCTAAATCAAGATAATAACAAAACGATCACGGGTTGATGTAGGTTTTTAGGTGTCCGCCTTTAGTCTGAATGATTTCCTGCACTATGTAATCGGTGACCATAGAAATCCCTACCCACTGACAGAAGCCTATAAATGTTAGCAACAAGTCAGCAAATAAGATCCCCTGCACCGAAAAAGAAACAGACACAAGGTCATGAAAGAAAATTGTAGCGGTGATATATATTGTAAAATATGACGTTTCTTACTGAAGCTGCGAAGTGGTTCAATAAGACCAGCAACAGCTGCAATAGTGAAGAAAGGGTGCCGCCAGACGAATATCCTTCCTGCCACCCTATTCCGTGGCAGGAGAGAAAGCTGGCTGTTCAGCAGCCGGTCTGCAAAAAAATTATTTCATTGCTTCTTGACACGTTCCATAGAAAAATGACACTTGCAAATTTCAGTGTGGAAAATGTTCAATGTACTGCTAGTTGTATACGATAATATGAAACTTTCGTTTAAACGATCAAAACAACATACAGAAATTCACAGTCACTCTTAGACTTCAATATGCAGGAAATCCTAGAAAGAAATTTTGATACTTCATTATATGAAACAAATAATATTACAATACTTCAAGAATGAAATTAAATGACGTAAGCGCTAAGAGGTAAATATTATTTATGCACCAAGTAACTATGAGCAGAGATATAACTGAGTGCACCAGAGTAAAATACTATACAAGGATCTTACTGCAGTACAATTATATTCCGTAACGTCGAATCAAATACATTCACGTTACGTGTAATTGATACAAACTATCACGCAGAATATAACTTGACAATGCTTAAAATGTTCTAATGGTTATAATATGACTATTATAGGACAACAAAACAGAGTATTTCTCCGTAGCTTATCAGTTATACCGGTCTCTATTTGATGACGTAGAAATTCTAAGATATTTCACTGATTGTTTTACATACGTGGACACCACCAAGCGAAGTTACAAAAAAACTTTTTTATTTATTCATGATTAGATTAAGAAAATTGTAATATCGAGGGAACTACGCAGCCATTACAATCAACCGATGCTGAAACGCGCGTATCATTTTTCTACGGAAGTTCCCAACCTGCCACACAACCAGGAAGGATAGTACGAGGGCGAGGGCAAGGGCAAGTTGAAAAGTAATTCATCCGGAATTTATGTGAAAACTCTTCAAGCGTTATAAATAAAACAAACGTTATTAACATTCTACATCTTTATTCTTCGTGTCTTCATACTTACTTCTCGACATAGCCAACCTGGTGACGGACACGTCTCCCAAAGAGAGACCAGTTAGTTGATATCGTCACTGTGGAATATTTCGCTTTATTGACGGAGCCACACCTCACCTCTTCTTGCACTGCTTCTTCACTATCAAACTGAAGCTCTGAAAGATATTGTTTAAGTTTTGGAAACAGATGAAAATCGGATGGGGCCAAGTCGAGACTGTGTGGATGTTGATCGATGACAGTGGGCCCAAAGCGTCGTATTGCTACAGATGTCGCAGCATTCCTGTGTGGTCTGGAATTGTCATGCTGAAAAAGAAAGTGCTCCATGTGTGGAAAAACTCTTCGAATTAGAAACTCGATTATAGCAGGCTGTCTGCCATAATTAAATTACACACCGCCATTTCACACGCTCGAGTTCAGAGCCCTCTAGCGGCAGAGGGCTACAATTGTGTGGACATCAGGAATGTAGATCTGGAATGTTAATAACGTTTGTTCTACTTAAAAAGCTTTAAACATTTTCAAATAAACAAATCGGAGATATTACTTTTAGAGGCACGCCCTCGTAATTATCGAAATTTTTCTAATAGCGCATGTGTGGTGTAGTAGGAAGAAAACATTACTGCATTTGGTATTGATTTGCCGTAAATAGTAAACTATAGTCCGCAACAGCCTTTATGGCCTTTGGGCCGGGGATGCGCAGTTGACGGCTGAACAACTACCCAGTCAGTGTTCAGTCTGTTTCCGCGTTCCGTACTGTGCAAACTTCCATCATATTTGAGCGTTATATGGTGTTTTAAGTGAGCAAAACTACGACTTATTGACACCTATGGTATTATGTGCGTTCTGTGAGTTTTCGCATAAAGGTGGTGGTGGTTAGCGTTTAACGTCACGTCGACAACGAGGTCATTAGAGAGGGAGCGCAAGCTCGGGTTAGGGAAGGATTGGGTGGGAAATCGGCCGTGCCCTTTCAAAGGAACCATCTCGGCATTTGCCTGAAACGATTTAGGGAAATCACGGAAAACCTAAATCAGGATGGCTGGAGACGGGATTGAACCGTCGTCCTCACGAATGCGAGTCCAGTGTGCTAACCACTTTCTCATAAAGGCTGAAACACTTAGAAAGCCCTAAGAGACTTTATTTTTAAAGTGTACTCATTCTTCAAACGTGAGGCAGATTCAGACAAGTCCGTCTGCGATGTTAGCAACTTGCAGAAATGTTACGAAGCTGCTGTCTATGCACTTTCACTGCCCAGCACCCTTTGTGTGAACTTGCAGGCTAGAGGCCATTAACGCCATCGCCAACTATAATACTTACAGCTGCAACCTCTGGCGTCAGCAATGGCTGTAATGCGGCTGGGCGTGTTGTTGTTGTCGAGTGGTTGCGTGGCAGTCTCTGCGACGCATGACCAGTGGTTCAGAGATCTGGAGAATGTGCTGACTATGGCAACAGTCGAACACCATGGTACAGCAGTATCGTGGAACGATAAACCCCAGCCTCGACGGGCCATGATGCTGCTTCACTCCAGATCCGAAAAATCTCGGAAGACGTGTCAGCTTCTTATCCGAAGCGTAACACGGTCTTCTCACAACAAACAACGTCCAAATACGATTTCATAGTGAGAAATGCAATGCATAATCTTTCCTCATATGCAAGATGTAGTTCTTAATTCTTCGTTACTCCTACCTATTGTCCGCGAAAACCAAGCTGACACTCGGTGCGTTGTCTGATGGGGACGACTGTAAGTGGGAAATTCCTTTACGATGGACGTAAATTCCTTTGCAACGGCGAAGTATTAACAGCGCGGCCGTGAAATATGGGCAGCGCTGTTCTCTTAATGTCCCTGTGAATGAATACCAACAGGTTGTTCGCCGTCACGTCGAAGGAAATTAGTTTGAGCCGGAGAGAGGAATCACTGGAATAAGTTGCTTAGTTTGGTATATTCAAGTACTAGCAAATTTCCTAGCGGTGAAGATATAGAGGAACTGATATTGACGTATTGGAAACAGAGGAATTTATGTGGAGAGTTTGCGAAATTCCAACTCGAATGGCAATTTTAACCCACACTGGAAAAAACGCCTGGATTAATAAAAAATACTAAGTACCCTTAAACAGTGCAGATACAAAGGTTTTACAATTTTACCTGCGATGTTCGACTCGCGTTAATATCAGTACAAAATGAATAGGTGACTGTAATAGACTTGTAGTGCACTGAAGATTTTCGGTTATCACAAAACTGTCTGCTTAGTTGAAAAGCGCTGATCCGTGAAGTTGAGTCTTATTTACAGCAGACTGATTTAAGTAATTAGTATTATAATTGCACCAAAATTTTGGCAGGACCTTTCTGTTCTACAATGATAGACGTAACGTAACGTTTTCCAATGCCGAACCTCCAGGAGCGCAGTCATTCAATACTTCCTTGATCAATTTTAAGGCACAGTTGTTGCTGGTAACATACATCATAAAAACAATGTCGAAATGTACAGAATGACCTTTGACTCTGCGGCGGAGCGTGCATTGCTTCGAAACTTCCGATATATTAAAACTCCGGGTTCATCGCACAGTTTTAATCTGTCTGGAAGTTATAAGACAATTTTTTTTTTCAGAAATAATGCCTTCAAGATTGTTCGAAAGGGAGTTTTAAAACCGCATTTTCTACTCATACGAGTTTCTGCTTAATTTACTACTATTTTTTAACATTTTCTGATATCCCGATAACAAAAAATTTGAAATGTATTAAGAGGAATATACGCCTTGGTCCTGAACCACGCTGCTGCTACGGTCGCACGTTCGAATCCTACCTTTGGCATGGATGTGTGTGATGTCCTTAGGTTAGTTAGGTTTAAGTAGTTCTAAGTCTAGGGGACTGATGACCTCAGATGTTAAATCCCCTAGTGCTTAGAGCCATTTGAACCATATTTACTATATTTACAGTCTGTCGTATTCCAAAACAGATGAAATGTGTTTCATTACCACTTCATTACAAAGCACTATTACCACCCAAGAGATCTGCCTACAATTTCTTTCAAAACGCCGTTATTCGAGCACCCGCTAATGATGTAGATTCCTAAATGCACTACTCCGTGGATATACTTATCTTGGAGTTGATTGTCGTCCAGTGTTTCAGGTGCACGGCTTCATGTGTTCAAGTGAAATGTTTTTTAACTCTATAAATATCAAATAAAATCTTCGAATAATGTTTCTTATTGTTCTGTACACAAACAACAACATGAGATAGATGCATTGAAATATCTTACTGCCTCAGTGTTGCCCCTTTCAGACGAAAATTATACAGCGGCATCTTGGAAACATACGCACACCTGACTCATTCAGATACTTCAGTCGTGTATTCGGGTATGTTTGTGATTTTATTTGCATTGTAGTCTCTGTGTATTTAAAGTTAAATACTAAACACTGAAAAGAAAGAAATAAACATTGTCTTTTGTTCATGTTGGATGCAGCCAAGTGTCTTCGGCACTTGTGCCTATTAACTTGAATATCTTCTCGTGTCTCTAAGAATTAATGTCTCTCGACTTGCGAATATCGCATTTCAATGCGTCAGATATTTTAAATTAAATTTACTGGACATAAATAAGTTAGCGATTGGTTGGTTGTTTGATTTGGGGGAGGGGACCCAACAGCGAGGTCATCGGTCCCACCGAATTAGGGAAAGATGGCGAAGGAAATCGGCCGTGCCCTTTGAAAGGAACCATTGCGACATCTGCCTGAAGCGATTTAGGGAAATCACGGAAACTCTAAACCAGGATGGCCTGACGTGGGTTTGAACTGTTGTTCTACCGAGTGTGAGTCCAGTGTGCTAACCACTGCGCCATCTCGCTCAGGCTACCGATGTTCAATGATAAATTTCAGTGTCATACCAGTATTGTCAGACTCTGTAATAACTTAGTTGTATAATCGCCTTTAGCGTTCTATCCACAGTTTTCCTCTGTGCTTCCGTTTATTTTATTGTGGATTTTCTAATCATTTCCCGTGCGTTGCTGACCACCTCCGAATAACGCTATCACCACATATGTTGAAAGTAACCATTTAGTGATCATCGGCGTATCATACGCTGAATGAACCCCTGTTTGTGTGTCCGGAACCCAACTTAAAAGTTTTTGAATTTATCAAATTTTTTGGGGAAGTTCAGATCTCGAATGCTATCCCTCTGCAGATCATCATCTTTATCTTTTGTCCTTGTGGTTCTATAGGATTGTGGTAAGACCCTAAAGTTCTTAGAAACTTTACGGGTGCTTGATTGCATGTGTGAAAAGCTGATTTAGTCTCCTTTGTATAACGTTTTCATAGTTTTCATAAGAACTTCTATAAAAGTGACAAATGCCAGTGCCCGTACTGAGTGTAGTCACTACATAGATTAAGGGACCATTTTTCTTGTAATATAAATTCGTTAATGTCTGATGTACTTTGTGTGGGTGTTCAGATTATTGTAATAAACTTCCATTTTGATCGCAACCGACTTACAAATGTTCAGACCTATCACACATGTTTCCACGTCCATCGGAATACCCTGAACTGTTAATAATTCAAGCTTTTCAAGAGAAAACGTTATAGATAATCAGATATCCCCCCACAATGTATAAAACATATTATTTGATGTGTATTTCGTCTCTGTGTGTCTGTATCGTATTTGAAGCATTCCTCCACTGCGCAGTCCTAAATTCAAGGATTAATAAAATGTATTCTACTAGGAACGGACGACATTGCACGTATGGCAGATGAATGTAGAATGCAAGGAATATGCAAGGAATAAATTAACTTCAAGCTCCCGTCTCCACCTCCTTCCACCACGGTTTCGTGTCCAGGGAGAATAGAGAGTCCATTGTTATATGGTAACAGGTGTGTCTATTAAGGAGACGGCAAATTAGACAACTAAAACTGGTAGAAGACATAATCGGAAAAAGAAAGTTTTTACTTGGGAGTGTCTATACGGAGTACTTGAAATCAAAACTAGTAGCCAGCTTTTACTGTGTACGATTGGGAGTCAAAACTGTGTATGTGTATCAAAGGAAAGAACAAAAGGCGAAGCAAAAGTGTAAGTTGATAAGCACGTTCCCGTGTCGTATGCTCACTACTTGACAGCTTTCTGTAGATGCACAGCTATTGGCAAAGGAAATCTATCAATTTCTGTTATAACTCTATAGAGTTCTGTAATAGGATTTCAGCCGGCCGCGGTGGCCGAGCGGTTCTAGGCGCAAGTTCGAATCCTGCCTAAGGCATGGATGTGTGTCATGTCCTTAGGTTAGTTAGGTTTAAGTAGTTCTAAGTTCTAGGGGACTGATGACCTCAGAAGTTGTCCCATAGTGCTCAGAGCCATTTGAACCATTTTGTAATAGGATTTCTATGTACTGAAGGCGTGCAAGCTGCTGAGTTTTCTGCGGTGTAAAGGTGATGCGTGTTTGTCACAGCATAAAGGGTATAAATGGCGTCGGAAGTTTGAAAATGGTGTGAAGGCAGCGGCCATTGCTTCTCGTGCGAACAAGGAACATGTTGAGCAAGTCGTTGAAGCAGCCGAGATGCAAAACCGAATAACAGCATTGTACGACACTACAATAACTTCACATGTTCACTACACCATATTGTCCGTGACGTACTCCAGTTTTGCAAAGTGCTTCGGCATCTGCTGCCGAATTCGAACAGCAACGTTTTGATGCGCATCAACAACTTCTCCTGTTTTTTGAACAAGAAAGTCCCCAAGGACGAAGCCTGTTTCCATTGCTGCTTAAGCGAACGGGGAGAGCGAGGTAAAGAGTGCCGTCATTCGTAATAACTCACATAAAATATTTTCCGTACACAACCAACAAATGTGAAGGTTATGCTGACACTCTTTTGCGATACAGAAAAAAAGGGCATGTTTTTAGAACATTGAAGTTCGCGAAGAACCACAAACAGTGGTGTATCACCCACTGATGTGCTACAAAAATCATATCATCTTCGGTCCTCATTCAAATCTAACTGACGTGACTGGTTACTGAAGGCCTCTTATCGCAATATGACAAAGCATCATGAGAAACACTCCGCTTAATACTGCACGCAAATTGGCATTTGTTGGTCGTAGCTCTCTCCCCATAACTCCATAAACGATTTACACTTACAAAAATTTACATTTATGTACCTGTTTTCCTGACCCACTCGGAGAAAATGTTATTTACTTTGGCATTTTTTGTTACGTTTCCTCAACCATACCTGTTCACAGCAAGTGATGTATTATTTTAAATGGACAACACTCACACGTATTGCCGGCCGGAGTGCCCGAGTGCTTCTAGGCGCTACAGTCTGGAACCGTGCGACCGCTACAGTCGCAGATTCGAATCCTGCTTCGGGCATTGTTGTGTGTGATGTCCTTAGGTTAGTCAGGTTTAAGTAGTTCTAAGTTCTAGGGGACTGATGACCGCAGCAGTTAAGTCCCATACTGCTGAGCCATTTGAACAATTTTTGAACTCACACGGATTTGACAATATTATTATATACCGTACTATGCCGCATATTTCAAGGTTTAAAATCTTGTTATCATACAATCACAAATATCTTCAAGTAACAGTTTTACGAAAACATACTAAATTACTTATGAAACAACGAGTAATGTCACTGCAACTACTTGAATAGATAGCATGTCTACGAGTACTGTATTTGTTGCCCAGATATTGTTCGCGTTCAAGCTTTATCTTCCGCTTTTTCAGTCCGCGTATTTTTTCTAGCAATTAGATGTGTAATTAGTTAGCTTTTATATTTTATATAGCTCATCCTTTAAAGATTAGTTTGTGTGACGAGTAAAAGTATTTTACTTACTTGAGTAAGTTTTTGTTTGCACTCTATGAACTACATGTTAATAATAAAATATGCCACTACGGAAGGAATGAGTTATGCAAACTGAAGAGGCAAGTGGGAGAAAGGAAAGGAAAGGAAGGATATCAGCTGCATCTGGAGCGCAGAGTCAGCGGCGACGAGCGAAAACATGTACTGGACCTGGACTCGAACCGGGGATCTCCTGCGGGCTACGCAGTTTCGTTAACCACTGCGCCATCCCGGACACAGTGTTAATCACAAATGCCTATCTCGGCACCCCTCCAACCCCCCTCCCCAAATTACACCTATCTGCAGTACGGGTCCACGTCCTCCATGCTCGAGGATTTTAGATTCTCCCTGGCGATCAAATGTAAGTGTGCATCCGCACTGCAGGTTGTGGATTCATTACGGATTCACCATGGATTCCTATAATAGAACTAGGTGCCTAGATGAAACTTTATAGTTTGGTTAAAGATTAAGGTTTGCTACCTGTGAAGTAGAAACATTACTCGCCCCTTTCTAAGCAAAATGTAACTGTAGAGAAGATTATGTTTGCTCCAACGTCGTACTTGTGAACATTAAATTCCTTCTGAAATGGACTAAATTAATCATTTGCAACTAATTTCATTAGAGAACGTGTACGCAGAGAGACTTTTTTATGAGTGGAGAAAATCAATCAGTCTACAGATAATGTGGAAATGAATCATAATCATAAGATAATTCTTGAGCATAAAACATGTTCCATAATTGTACAATAGATTGATGTCAACGATATAAGCTACAAATATGTGCATCTGTCCTACAATTTTTCTTGAAACGGGAATCCCTTCGCTTTTTTTTTATTTTTTTTGCCATCGGTAGGTATCTTTCGTTGTTCCTCCAGCGATCTGCTATAAACTATTACTAGAATGGGAGGTAGAATGGGATGAAGTGATTTCGCATAATCTTTGTAGTATCTTACAGGTATTTCATCTGGTCCTAATGCCTTTCCACCACTAAGATATTGTAGTCGCTTTTCTAACAAGCGATCAGATATATCTGTCTCTATCGTAATTGCACACGCTATAAACCGACTCATTCCACATCATTTCTATAAAAGAATCGTTCAAATTATTTATGTAACATGTGTGTACGATTTATCGAACCTGTGACTAGCTAACTAAATGGCACGAACAAACCGTTTCACTTCCATTCGTTATGTCTCCGGTGAACGATCACAGAACCGCCTGCATCAGATTTGCACCAGCTGCAGAGCTCCAAAGGGACCATTGCGCTCTCCCTCAAGGGGGTGACCAATATGTTGTCCGGTGAGCTACCGTACTGAAGAGGAACACTGTTAACTCTAGGCACCCTGGAGCTAAATCTCTCCCTAATCGGGACATTGTCTTTCCCCTCGTCTTGGCCGGACAGAAAATAGATCTTACGACTTGTCTTTTTTGGCCCATAACCAATTGCATCATGTAGCCTGCAGAAAAGGAGTTCGATGTATGTCAGACAGCTCGGACAGTCTGACAGTGGAAGGAATGGCGTAGGCAGTTCGTCTTGTGATCGCTGAACATCTTCGTGTTTCCAATTCTTCGAGAGCGTTTACTCAAATTCCCCATCACATGTTCCTTTGAAGCACATGCTTCAGTTGTTTTATCTTGGAATGTATCTGCTCCTTGTCGGAAAGAGTTGTAGCCCTAAGTACGAAAATATTTAAAGCCGGTCTTTGCAGGTCTATTTTGACGAGACAAGTGCAGCGATAATGTTTTATACAAGAATGCTTTTCGCGAATAACTTCGATCGGATAATGTTTAATATTATTTGTACAAACGCTGTCATAGCATGTAACTAAAGTTTTTTAGTGATTCTTTAGGATTCAACATAAAAGTAATAGATAGTCACGTCTTTAGTGACGAAGTGCTAATTCAGTTTGCGAGTGATGTTAAAGAATAATAAGATGTACTCAAAGGCGCACGTACTCGCTAGGAGTCAAATTAGAAACTGAAACGTCCCCTTAGAAAAATTTTTACAAGACTGGTCTATATGAAACGTCCCCTTAGAAAAATTATTACAAGACTGTGCTTAAACTGACACACAATATCTTTAGCGCAACGCAATCTGACTTCCAAAAATCCCTACGAAAGAATGGCCCTGACTAGCATTAAACTATATCTTTCACAAATCACTTACCTCAGAAAAAATCTTCGTTACTCGAACTACTGCAATACAGCGAGCACCACTACTGCCAGCTAAATAAAAGATTCTAACTACGGAAGGCTCTAACTACTGATAGGTATAGTTAGCAAATGAAAGATTTTAATAGAGAACAAACAGTGTATTTACCTTAATAGTCAAAAAAAATATATGATAGTTCATGACATCCAGTCTTACAAATTACAAAACTCCGCCATCTCTCTCCCCACGTCCACCACTGCTGGCGGCTCACCTCCAACTGCGCAACGCTACGCGCTGTTAGCATCCAGCTGCCCAACACTACAATGGCGAGTATTACAACAATGCCAACCAGCCACTGACTGCACACAGCACAGCCAGTGTTTTTTTATACAGAGCGCTACGTGGCGTTACCAATAAGAAAACCTAAACAGGCTACTTACAAAACCTGTAGGTCGGGTAGATATTTTGGCGCAGCCTTTAATTCTTTATCATTGCGACATCTCGTACGCATATCTACATATACATTATTACGTAGCAATTCACAATCAAGTGCGGGGCAGAGGGTTCATCGAACCATCTTCAACCTACTTCTCTTCCATACTATTCTTTAATAGTGCGTGGTATAAAAGAACAGTTAAATCTTTCCGTAGGAGCTCTGATTTCCTTTTTGTTTTATTATTATTATCGATTTGAGCCTCTGTGGACTGCGTGGTAACAACCAACTTTACTCTAGTGTCCAGGTCTTGTTCTTGTTCCAGCTTTGACTTCTGCCAGTATCTTCTGAGCCCACTAAGAAGTGCCTGTTTATGCTCTTCGAATAATGGTGCTCACCGTCTTTTGGACGTTGATGTCATTTTAAAACCTTGGTAGTTGTTCACCAATCTTATAAATTTGTTCCTGTCAGGAATTTCCCTCTCTGAGATATCAGTCTGCCTAAGATCTTTTTCACGTTCTTCGAACCATCTTGGCCTTGTTTTCTTAGATCGGATGAAACTCCATATTTTTTTGCTTGTCGATCACCGTCAGTCCTCATGAGATGGCCGTAAAATAACAATCGTCTCTTCTTAATGGATTCTGTGATAGTTTCTGCCTTGCTGTACCAGTCCTCATTTGCTCTCATTCGCCATTCACCATTTTCCAACAACCCATCCATTACCTAGAATTTTCCTTAATATCCTACTCTCTCGCTTTCCCAGCCTCTCAGCTTGATCTTGTCTATTCATGATCGAAGTTTTCCTTTATTTTATTACGACGATCATTTCTCCCTATGTAGCTGGGCGCCAGCAACATGTACTAAAATGTATTTACACTCTGAGGAGGAAGTTAGTGATTGAAATTCCATGAAAAGATGATTGAAATTCCATGAGAAGATCCACCGCAACGGAAAACGCCGTTGTTTTAGTGATTGCCATCTCAGCTTGCGTATCAAATCCGGGACAGTCTCTCCCATGTTTCACGATAATACAAAATGAGTTGCCCTTCTTTGTACCCTGTCGATGACCTCCATCAATCCTATCCAATGTGAATCCAACACTGCTCAGCGGTACTCGGGGCGGACAGGTGTAGTAGTGTAAGCAGTGTCCGTGGTAGATCTGTTTCATTTTTTTCCGCCAATAAATCGCAGTCTTTGGTTTGCTTTCCCCACAACATCGTCTACGTAATGGCCCCAGTTTAAGTTATTCGTATTTGTAACCCGTAAGTATTCAGTTGAATTTACAGCCTTTAGATTCTTGTGATTTATAGTGCAACCGAAATTTAGCGGCTTCCAGTTAGTACTCTTGTGGATTACTTTACACTTTTCATTATTTAGTCAATTGCCAGCTTTCGCACAGTACAGATCTCCTGTCTAAATCATTTTTCAATTGGGTTTAATAATCTGACGGCATTACAAGTCCGTGAATGACACCTCACCTACAAACAATCGAAGATGGCTGATCTGATTGTCAGATATTTATATAGATTATAAACAACAGAGGCCGTATAACACTTCATTGGGAACGCCAGATATTAATTATATTTTACTTGATTTCTTTCCGTCAATTACCATGAACTGTGACCTTTTCGACAGGACACCACGAATCGAGTCGCACAACTGGAATACTCCGTAGGCACTCAATTTGATTAGGAGTCGCTTGCGAAAAACCGTGTCAAAAGCCTCTGGAAATCAATAAAGATGAAATCAATTTGGCATCCCCAATCGCTAGCACTGATCACTTCAGGAGAATAAAGAGCAAATTGGGTTTCACAAGAACAATATTTTCTGGATCCGTGTTAGCTAACTGTCAACAAATTGTTTTCTTCGAGATAAATCGTAATGTTATAATACAGTAAGTGGTTCAATATTCTACTTCAAATAGACTTTAGTGATATGGATCTGTAATTAAAGGATTACTCTTATTTCCTTTTTTGGGTTTTGGTGTGACGTGCGCAAATTTCCAGTGTTTAGGTACAGATCATTCGACGAGCAAGTATTTTATTTGAACATTTTAGACCGAATGCACAAAAACTGGGTGTTAAGCCCATTTAACCACTGCCGAGAACCTTCAAAATTCCTAAATTATGGAGTAAATGCAAAATAATAGCACTCACAAAACCCGCAAAAGAGCATTACTCGCCTAGCAACAATCGCCCCATGTCCTTCCTGTGCCACCGCTTCGGACTGTATGAAAGACTGATCCTTAATAGAATCAGTAATATCATTGATTCAAAGTCAGTCCAACAGCCAAGCTGGATTAGGGCCAGGTAAATCTTGTACTGGCGAGATCTTGGTACTCACAGAGCACATAGAGGTTTATGAAAATCAACTGGCTTTTTTCGCCGTAAGTGCCGCCTACGATACAAGAAACCACCGAAAACTGTTATTTAAAATATATGATATTACTAGGGACCTTAATTAGTAAAACTTATAGAAACCTTTCTGCAGAACCGACAATTCTACACTGAAGCGCCAGAGAACCTGGTATAGACATGCGTATTCAAATACAGAGATATGTAAACAGGCAGAATACGGCGCGAAGGTCGGCAACACCTATATGGCGCAGTTCTTAGGTCCGTTACTGGTGCTACAATGACAGTTTATCAAGATTTAAGTGATTTGAATATAGTGCTATAATCGGTATACGAGCGATGGGACACAGCATCTCAGAGATAGCGATGAAGCGGGGATTTTCCGGTACGACCATTTCACGAGTGTACCGTGAATATCAGGAATCCAGTAAAACATCAAATCTCCGACATCGCTGTTGCCGGAAAAGATCCTGCAAGAACGGGAACAAAGACGGTTGAAGCGAATCGTTCAACGTGACAGAAGTACAACCCTTCCGCAAATTTCTGCAGATTGCAAAGCTGGGCCATCAACAGGTGTCAGCTGCGAACCATTCAACGAAACATCATCGATATGGGCTTTCGGAGCCAAAGGCCCACTCGTGTACCCTTCATGACTGCACGGCACGAAGCTTTAAGCCTCGCCTGGGCCCGTCAACACCGATATTGGACTGTTAATGACTGGGAACATGTTGCTTGGCCGGACGAGATTCGTTTCAAATAGTTTCGAGAGGATGGAGACAACCTCATGAATCCATGGACCCCGCATGTCAGCAGCGGACTGTTCAGGCTGTAATGGTATGGTATGTGTGCAATTGGAGAGTTATTGGACCCCTGATACGTCTAGATACTCTGACAGGTGACACATAGGTATGAATCCTGTCTGAGCACCTGCATCCGTTCACGTCCATCGTACATTCCGACGGACTTGAGAAATTCCATCAGGACAATGCGACACACCACACGTCTATAACTGCTACAGAGTGGCTCCAGGAACACTTTTCTGAATTTAAACACTTCCGCTGGCCACCAGACTCCCCAGACATGAAAATTATGGAGCATATCTGGGATTTGGATGCCTTACGACGTGCCGTTCAGAAGAGATCTCCACCGCCCCCCCCCCCCCCCGTACTCTTACTTATTTTACTTATTTATGGACAGCCCTGATGGATTCCAGCCCTATTTCAGACATGCATGCCACGTCGTGTTGCGGCATTTCTGCGTGATAGCGGGTGCCCTACCTGATATTAGGCAGGTGTACCCGTTTCTTTAGCTCTTCACTGTACGCCGGCAAAGAAGAGGAAAAAGGCGGTGCAGGAAACAGAAAAACGACTTGCTGAAGGAAGTGGTCTAGCTCCTGTCCTGTACAACATACATACTAACGATCGGCCAAAATTCAAAAATGCGAGACATTTTCTCTATGCTGACGATTTGGGTATCACAGCGCAAAGAATAATCTTTGAGGAAGTAGATGTAAAACTGGAGAATACTCTAGAAGCTATGTCGACAACCTATTTTGACAACTCTTTCATTCAAAATGCCACTAAAACGAAAGTTTTCTCTGTTCAGTTGCACACACGCTTAGCAAATAAAAAGCTAAGTGTTAACTGGAATTAGTTTACCCTCGAGCGCACAGACCAGCCACAAGGACTCGGGGTGACGCTTGACAGGTCCTTCACGTACAAGCATCACGGCGAAAGAAACTGAAATACGGTAGCTGCAAGAAACTATATCTCTAGAAAGCTAACTGGCTGTAAATGGGGCGCCAAGTCTACTGAGCTTAGAACCACAGCTTTAGTTCTTTACTTTTTTCACCTGAGCATGCGTGCACTGCCTGGTCTAGATCGGCGCATACAAAGTAGCCTAAACGAAACCTGTAGGTAAGTCACAAGATAAATGAGATCCATTCCACTGGAAAAGCTATGCCAAGCTTGACGTTTCAGCAGTCCCAAGTCTCACAGGGTAGCTCATGAACATAACGAGCAGCAGAAAACGACACTTGATGAGCGCCATACTTTATACAGTAGCCTTTATGGATTAAAAAGGCTAAAATGAAGATGTCGGTTCCTCAGTTACACCTTGAATGAACCCCTTGACGTCTACCCTATCTTAGAACACAAACCAAGTGGTGTTGAATTAAACTGTAAGCCATGGAAAATGCTAAAGCGCATCAGAACTGGTGTACCCTCTGTAAATCAGTCCGATAAAATGGAGCCTATTAGAAACTGATGAGAGTAAGAGCAGCTGTGGAGAAGTACAAAACATAAAACATCTTCTACCAAACCGAAACTGTCTTGCACGTTGCTCCATTGACGATCTCTGGCTAAGCAAGCCTGAAGATTTTGATTTAGCCCAGTAATGGGCCGAAAAACCCACAGCCCCGGACACGAAAAAGTAAGTAAGTAAGTAAGTCGAGCGAGTGGTTGTATATGATTGCTAAGTATTGAGCTGTTGTATCATCACACACTGAAAGGAAACTAACTGCTATACAATCTGGATTGGAGGGCTTGCTTTTACAAGTGATTTATTGTGCTTCGCTACACCGAGGATATCTATTTAAGTTACTCACGTTGGCTGTTGTTCTTGAATCGAATTTTGGAATATTTACTTCGTCTTCTTTGGTGAAGGAATTATGGAAAATCGTGTTTAGTAACTCTACTTTAGTGGCGCTGTCATCAGTAACATCACCATTGTTATCGCACAGTGGAGGTACTGATCGCATCTAGCTGCTGGTGTACTTTACATACGACCAGAACCTCTTCTGGTTTTACCGTGCGAGGTGGCGCAGTGGTTAGCACACTGGACTCGCAGTCGGGAGGACGACGGTTCAAATCCGCGTCCGGCCGCCCTGATTAGGTTTTCTGTGATATCTCTATATCTCTTCAGGCAAATGCTAGGATGGTTCCTCTGAAAGGGCACAGCCGACTTCGCTCTCCATCCCTCCCTAACCTGATGGGACCGATGACCTCGCTATTTAGTCCCCTCCACCAAATAAACCACCCAACCAATCTTCCGGTTTTCTGTCAGATTTTGAGAAAGAAAGTGTTAAAAGCATCTCGCATTGAAGTTAGCACTAAATTTCAAAGTTTTTTAACATTTCACCAATCTTGGGTATTTTACGCTCCTTTAAATCAGGCATGCATTTTCCGTTGCTTCTGCACCAGTGTTCTGCATGTTTTGTGTACCGTCGGCAATCAATACCATTTCATATTAATTTGGTATCTCTCAGTTGCCGCCGCTACTATTTTTTTATTTTATTCAAACCACATCTGGTTTACACTTATACAGCCAACTGTAAGGATTGGAGACTGCCTCTTCGGAAAGCAATCAACCTTATTGCTGAAGCGACCAAAATTATTGTTTAATTTCCCATTGACAACAAGGTCATCAGAGTTGCAGTCAAAGTGCGGATCGGGGAAGCAAATAGACCGTGTGCTTTCAAAGAAACCATCCAGGATGTTTTCCTCAGGCGATTTATGGAAATCACGGAAATTTACGACCTGGGATTTGAAACGCCGTCTTTCTGAAGGCGAGTCTAGCGTCTTATCTCTTCAACACCTAGCTTCGCTTTAATTATCGACTGAAGAACTTATAGCTGAAAGTTATACTGTACACCACTGTTTGTTATGCTTCTATTTTCACGGGAGCCTCCAAATTGCACGGCGAATTTAACGCCTGCTCTGCTAATTGCCACGTGCTTTGTTTTGCTGAAGTGAGTGCCTAGCTGCTGTTTGTGCCGAATGTTATAGTGGAAATAACGCGTAAAGCTGCGTCCATCCCACTGATGCGCGAGGCGGGAAGGGCGTTGATTACGGACGCGCGAATTCGTTTAGCGCAGGTGTCCATTACTGCTCCGATTACGAGCTGACATGTACCGGGAAAGCCGCTGTACGCTCGATACGCGACCGGCCGCTGCCCACTTCATTACGCACCTCACGCGTTCCACAGACAGTCTGGTATAAAACAGCGGACTACTTTCACACACAAGGGAAATGCACACAAGATTTTTTGTTGTTCTTACGTTCTGCTGACGATCCGGAATTTGATTTTTCAGTGTTCTGGGTTATTGAAAGAGACATTAATGTTTTTACAAAAAATGCCTGATGCTTGTGTATCGCCTACATTTTTAACACACAATCATGATGAAGTTTAAGTGCTCTAAGGAGCTCGTTATATGCGTATGAAATCTAGACGATTTCCAAAAGGCTTTTGACACGTTCCTCACAAGAAACTGCTAATCAAATTGCTTGCCTATGGAGTACCGCTTCAGGTGTGAGACTGCATCCGCGATTTCCTCTCAGAAGGTTTACAGTACGTGACTATCAATGGAGAATCATCGAGTAAAACAGAAGTGATATCCTGTGTTCCCCAAGGAAGCGTTACAAGTCCTCTGTTGTTCCTTAAACGATTTAGGTCATAATCTAAGCAGCCTTCTTCGACTTGCAGTCATTTACCGTCTAGTAAAGTCATCAGAAGATCAAAACCAATTGCAAAATAACTTAGACACTATATCTAAATGGTGCGAAGTGTGACAATGGTCTCTCAATAAGGAAACGTGTGAGGTCATACACATGGGTACAAAACGAAATCCGATTAGAAGATGCTGCGCGTCTGCTAAGGAAACTGCCTACACTACACTTGCTCGTCATCTGCTTGGGCACTGCGGTTCTTTATGGGATCCTTACCAGGTTGTACGGACGGAGGACATCAAAAAGGTTCGAAGAAAGGCAGCTTCTTTGGAATATGGCGAAACAGGGGAGAGACTGTGCATGGGGACTTAATTATTTAATGAAAATAATTTTAGTAGCTGTGTGTCCGGTTACGAAGTCTCGTAACCGGTTGGCCCTGACTAGTATTAGTACGCAATCTGACTGCATAAAATAACAATAAAGAATGAAGGGAAATTTCCGTTAACACAATTTATTAATGAAGTCCCCCGCAACTATAAAAGCTACGAAACAATAAAGCACAAGTGTAACTGTTCTGTGTGTGGTAGTGTGACTCAACATACATGTATCTGGCACGGTTCTTCCTCAATACGACAAGAAATTTTAAAAACCATTTACAGTGAACTAATTGAAAAACCAGAAATACTATAATTGCACATAGGAACCAGAATTACAAGTCTAATACATGAACACGAGCTAGATGCTATGTTGACTGAACCTGTGACCAAGAGGCATTATTATTAAGAAGATTTGAAATAAGAAAATTTTTTGTTACCCCCATATACACTCCTGGAAATGGAAAAAAGAACACATTGACACCGGTGTGTCAGACCCACCATACTTGCTCCGGGCACTGCGAGAGAGCTGTACAAGCAATGATCACACGCACGGCACAGCGGACACACCAGGAACCGCGGTGTTGGCCGTCGAAAGGCGCTAGCTGCGCAGCATTTGTGCACCGCCGTCGTCAGTGTCAGCCAGTTTGCCGTAGCATACGGAGCTCCATCGCAGTCTTTAACACTGGTAGCATGCCGCGACAGCGTGGACGTGAACCGTATGTGCAGTTGACGGACATTGAGCGAGGACGTATAGTGGGCATGCGGGAGGCCGGGTGGACGTACCGCCGAATTGCTCAACACGTGGGGCTTGAGGTCTCCACAGTACATCGATGTTGTCGCCAGTGGTCGGCGGAAGGTGCACGTGCCCGTCGACCTGGGACCGGACCGCAGCGACGCACGAATGCACGCCAAAACCTTAGGATCCTACAGAGTGCCGTAGGGGACCGCACCGCCACTTCCCAGCAAATTAGGGACACTGTTGCTCCTGGGGTATCGGCGAGGACCATTCGCAACCGTCTCCATGAAGGTGGGCTACATTCCCGCACACCGTTAGGCCGTCTTCCGCTCACGCCCCAACATCGTGCAGCCCACCTCCTGTGGTGTCGCGACAGGCGTGAATGGAGGGACGAATGGAGACGTGTTGTCTTCAGCGATGAGAGTCGCTTCTGCCTTGGTGCCAATGATGGTCGTATGCGTGTTTGGCGCCGTGCAGGTGAGCGCCACAATCTGGACTGCATACGACCGAGGCACACAGGGCCAACACCCGGCATCATGGTGTGGGGAGCAATCTCCTACACTGGCCGTACACCTCTGGTGATCGTCGAGGGGACACTGAATAGTGCACGGTACATCCAAACCGTCATCGAACCCATCATTCTACCATTCCTAGACCGGCAAGCGAACTTGCTGTTCGAACAGGACAATGCACGTCCGCATGTATCCCGTGCCACCCAACGTGCTCTAGAAGGTGTAAGTCAACTACCCTGGCCAGCAAGATCTCCGGATCTGTCCCCCATTGAGCATGTTTGGGACTGGATGAAGCGTGTTCTCACGCGGTCTGCACGTCCAGCACAAACGCTGGTCCAACTGAGGCGCCAGGTGGAAATGGCATGGCAAGCCGTTCCATAGGACTACATCCAGCATCTCTACGATCGTCTCCATGGGAGAATAGCAGCCTGCATTGCTGCGAAAGGTGGATATACACTGTACTAGTGCCGACATTGTGCATGCTCTGTTGCCTGTGTCTATGTGCCTGTGGTTCTGTCAGTGTGATCATGTGATGTATCTGACCCCAGGAATGTGTCAATAAAGTTTCCCCTTCCTGGGACAATGAATTCACGGTGTTCTTATTTCAATTTCCAGGAGTGTATATTGACGAAAAATACATTGTGATCATTGCAACATCTTCCATATACACAAAACACCAACCGAACAGCATCTACTCTCTCGCCCAACAGAACAATAACTGCACGCGACATGCTCTCAACTAGTACTGCTCTCGACATCCTCTCAACAAGCACTGCCCATGGCAACCTCTGAACAACTACTGCCCTCGACATTCTGTGAAAAACTATGCGCCAGTGGAGGCGGCGGAATAATACTCTTTGGCGCAATGTCTGGCGCTATGACTTGGCACCTTCTCGTGGGAATTGTTGGGAGCAAAGGAACAACACGTAGAATCCCAGTTTTTCAAGCAACGTGCCAAGTTACAATGCGCTTACAGTAATCATTCAGTGAATGGACCAGGGCATGGCATCTGCAGCAGTTGAAAATAAATAACTTGAACATCCACCTAATATGAGGATCTGATCGGCTCAGTGATGAAGTCGAAATCAGCTGCACCATTGTTTTAGCTCCTCTAGCGGTGTGCTACGGTACGGTTGGGCAAGGATTTCAGTGTGTATCATACGCTTCAAACCAAAAAAAAAAATTAGTTACGTAACTTTATTACTGTCGATTGTGAGCTTGCAGAACAAGAGAAAGTGAAACTGGATATATTAGCAGCCTTCCTCTAGCCGCTTCATAAGCAAGGTAACACTGTGGCGTGATCCCTAATCTACCTTTTACCTTATAGTGTACTCATTGTACCACCATTGTGTATGTTGTGCTTCAAGAACTTTATTGGCAATTCATCTCGTTCCGTAATGGTTTCCAAACATGTTACATAACCATCTTGGTATTGAAGCTCTTTTTTCCGTGTTTGCTTTAACAATACATATGTTTTTGGATAGGGTCCGACTTTAGCAAAACACAGTTTCACTGCAGTTGCAGCATCCTCAGTGGGCTTTTATTTTCCATCTTTTTACCACATGGTGTGGTTTTTCTGACGTGTTGTGTTTCTTCAGTGACCGTTTGTTCCACAGTTAAAAATTGTTTAAGCCAAAATTACGATTTAAAGAACTATGTTATTACTATGTCTGAAATTATTTAATTCCTTCCACTTATGTATGCAACTACTCTTGACTACATGACTTTTTCAAGTATTTTGAAAAAAGATGTCAGTTAGGTTACGGGATGATAATTTTTTAAGTCTATCTTGTCATATTTCTTATGAAGGGGTTCAATAATTGTATATTTTAACCTATGTAGGAAAATTCCCTGGTCCAGTGATGCATTGCATATATCACTAAGCACATTACTTATTAAACTGTAAAAACTTTTCAGAATTCTGTTCGAAATACCATCAACTCCACAAGAAGTTTTGTTTTTTAGAATTTTTAGAGTTTTGTTAATTTCAGTGAAGGTTGTTGGTGTTACTTCTAAGTTGCTTAATGTTATGTAAAAATAAATTTTTAGTATCTTCTCTTGTGACATCAACAGAATCATTTAATCCTATATTTTCTGCTATGTTTAGAAAGTGATTGTTTAAAGTACTTGCAATTTGAGAATTATCAGTCACGATATTGTCATTTAGTTTAAATGATGTGGAATCTTGTAGACTAACTGTCCTGTCTCCCATCTGATAATATCCCATATAGCTTTAATCTTACTATCGGCAATATTTATTTCTGTTAGAACATGCATATTTCTGGACATTTTAATGTCTGTCCTGAGCATACTACAATATTTTTTGTAGTATGCAAGTGATGTTGGATCTTAACTTATTCTGGCCTTTACATAAGTTTCCCTCTTCCTCTTACATGAGATTTTAATTCCCTTAGTTATTCACAGCTTCCTTGTTTTTTTTAATGAATTTTCTAGACAACTTTAACTTTTAAATATTGACAAAAATTTAGTATGGAATAAACTGAATTTGACATTAGTATATCTTTCTACATATACTTCATCCCATACCACCGCTTTTAGCTTACTCTTAAAACATTGTATCCTGTTCTCACTAATAATCTTACTGCTTTATATGAACCTGCTTCCATGTTGTAATGTGCCATATTGTTAATTTCTATTTGTGCATCGTGATCAGATAGTCCATTAGCAAGTAGGCACATATGACTTGTTTCAGCTGAGTACTGACTACAAAAATTTTATTAATGAGTGTCCTAATATTATGATGCACACAAGTTGGGAAACGGACTACCGAGATTAGATTGAAACACCGAGATAATAATTCTAGTTCATTTTTCCTGTCCGTATCTTTTAACAAATCTGCACTGAAATCTGCACAAACTGCTAGCTGTTTCGTCTTCTCTGACAGGCAGCTCAATAATGCATTTAGATAAACATCTGAAAGTTTCTGTAAATTGCTACAGAGAAATATTCTGCAGTAACAGCACATGCTGCTAGGTTCCAGTTAACACAAAAACTATTTATTTCAATATTTTTGACTTTATGTCCAACTTTTATGTATGTCACAACTCCACCTGTTTCCATGTAACTCCACACAAAAATGATGCACGTCTATAACGCTCGATAATTAACCTTTCTATTCCTGTGGTTACATGATGTTCAGAGAGACACAGAACATCTATCCCTTCGGAATTTTCCTTATCTTCTAGCTGCACAATAAGTTCATCTGTCTTGCTTCTCAACCCTCTAATGTTCTGATGAAACAAATTTATTTTATTTTTGTGGAAATCATTACGTGTATTATGATCTTGTATTGCTCTAATTTCTTTCAATACTCTCTGTCTATAACGTGACTGTGCCCCTTTTATTCCAGTAATCATAGGGATTTTGTCCTGTGCGCTTGTGACCTCCACCGCCCCCCCCCCCCCTCCCCTCATTTCCTGCAAGGTGCTGAGCTAATCTTTCCTTCTCCCTCCTGTTTAGGAGCTTTAGCCTCTGTTTTTTTTATATTCTGCAAAGTAGTGACTGAATTCATCAGCCAGCATTTGCAAACGACTCTCGATAGTTTTCTTGTTTGTTTGTCCTAAGTATGTCAAACCTCTTATCATCCAGTGCTTTTAATGTCCTGAAAGCAGAATATATTTTCGCCAGTTTTACTTATCCATAACTGAGGTTTGCAAATAGAGGTATGAAGTTTATCTTCAAAGATAAATATATTTGCAATGGCTTGCAATGTCTGTTTCCGGAACCTTGTTACTGGAAGTTTAACTTATTCAAGTGTGTGAAAATATGCACAAGATAAGCCAAATGTATCTAAGACGTCAGATCAGGTAGCTGCTCTAGTAAGTCTTCCATTTTTTATCATTTAGAAACAACTCAACCTGTCTTCGAGTTCGTACAATGAATAAAATTTTGAAATTTTAAACCTTTCACAGTCCGTACTTTAGCCCTTGCAGACTACTGGTGGTCCAAGGACCATTGGTTGGGAACCACAGTTCTGAAGACTCGCTATCAACCACACATAATCCGAGGATTCGTTTTCTAAAAAAGGAGCCCGCATCTAGTGGTCGCGCAGTAGCGTTCTCGCTTCCCGCTCCCGGGTTCCCGGGTTCGATTCCCGGCGGGGTCCGGGATTTTCCCTGCCTCGTGATGGCTGGGTGTTGTGTGTTGTCCTTAGGTTAGTTAGGTTTAAGTAGTTCTACGTTCTAGGGGACTGATGACCATAGATGTTAAGTGCCATAGTGCTCAGAGCCATTTGAACCATCTAAAAAAGGACTATTATTCAATGTGTACTGAAGCTCAAGTGAAGCTTCCACTCGCAGCGTCCTAGGCTCAAGGACAAAGTAAAAGTGTGTGCTCTGTACTTTTTGTTGTTATCACTATTATTGCAATCATCTATGGTATGTTAAAAGTGGGGATTACCGCAAGTCACATTTTTAAGGGGAACAAAGGGCGAGAGTTAATTAACTGTGACCTCCCCAAAGCTAAACCCTGGACACGCACCTAAGTACTCTTTCCCTAAACAGATAGCATAATTCTGATTTGTGACTCAACTGCTGGACGCTGATGCAACCTTTAGTGCCGTTTTCTACTAGATTGAGCTGCAGTGCAGCAGCCCCTCAGCATTTACTGGTAGCGAGCGCAGTACTGGCCCTGGGTCCCAAAAAGCGTTCGCTGATTTAGGGCGCCGTGGGGAGGCCGAGCAGCAGATATGAGCCACGTGGTGGCGTACCACACGAGACCTGAGGGAATGCGGGACGGGGAGGCTCGTTAGCGCTCGCTGATATATGTACTCCTGCGCCCTGACGTCACCGCCGTTTCCGAAGCCAGGCGCTATCGGCTCACATCCCCCCCCCCCCCACCCCCACCCCCTCCACCTACATCTCACCCGGCTGCCGAAAGGAGAAAAATGGGCCAACGTCACACCGGGTCAGGTACGTACTCTTTGCTACCAGAACTCTGGAAATTTAATAATGAAAGTTCGTTAACGTGGCCGTACATATCTACATCTACAACCATACTCCGCAAGGCACCTGACGGTGTGTGGCGGAGGGTACTTTGAGTACCTCTATCGGTTCTGCGTTCTATTCCAGTCTCGTATTGTCCATGGAAATAAAGATTGTCGGTATGCCTCTGTGTGGGCTCTAATCTCTCTGATTTTATCCTCATGGTCTCTTCGCGAGATATACATAGGAGGGAGTAATATACTGCTTGACTCCTCGGTGAAGGTATGTTCTCAAAACTTCAACAAAAGCTCGTACCGAGCTACTGAGCGCCTCTCCTGCAGAGTCTTCCACTGTAGTTTATCTGTCATCTCCGTAACGCTTTCGCGATTACTAAATGATCCTGTAACGATGCGCGCTGCTCTCCGTTGGATCTTCTCTATCTCTTCTATCAATCCTATCTGGTACGGATCCCACACTGGTGAGCAATATTCAAGCAGTGGGTGAACAAGTGTACTGTAAACTACTTACTTTGTTTCCAGATTGCATTTCCTTAGGAGTCTTCCAATGAATCTCGGACGCATATGACATTAATTATTCAGACACCGCCGTTCTCGATAGCGGCAGCGCATATTATTTCACTTTAATTCTCGAGACACAAAAGTGTTACTGTGCCTCAAGGCTCTGTCTTTTCTCCAGACTTATATATCCTCTGCGCTATAGATATGCCTAAACCTCCTCCTTCTACCTACCTCCTCGTGTCTGCCGTGACAACGCCTCCCTAGCCCTTAGTTAAACTTTTGGTGCAACCTGTGGCTCCTCAAGATCAACTCTTATAAGAACCAAGCAATAATTATAGGACGAAACTGCCGTAGCGTGTGCCTTCATGAATTCTATCCTAAGGCAAAGAATACTACAGAGAGGCAACATCACGACGCAAAGAATCAAATTGAACAACTCTACGCCAGGCTTTCTCCTAGCAATACAAAATGTTAGCGTTTAGGATAATAACAGACAAATGTCTAACTACGAAATAATATCCGATAGTGTTCGGCAGTTAGGAAGAGAAACGAATTTAACCCTGATGATACGGACGGACTCACAATACATCGTCTTTCAGGATTGACTGTAACACATACATACTAACAGTGTACTTCTAGATATTCGAGTGCGTGACATTAAGAATGAGAAGTGTGGAAAATTCAGTTCAGGATCTGACTTCATGTGGTTTACTGCATCCTTTACTACAGAAAACGTAAATCCAGTACAGAAAAATTCCCAAATCAGTAGGAGATACTTGCAACCCGTAAGTTTTGGAGAACGTAGAAGCCAGGAAGAAGCGTTCTAGAAAAAAGTTGCTTTTATAAAATTAAGTATAGCAAATGGTTAAACTTGTATTTTAATTTATAATAAGTCGAATACGAGAAATCCGATTAATGGATAAGGTACATTAAGGCCTACGCCATTATCTGTTTAGCAAGAGTACTAGAAGGCAGATTTCAGACTACCTAACAGATCAAAACGAAAATTTCTGTTCCGACACTGACAATGTTGAGTGTTTATGGAAAAAGTTCAAGGCAATCGTAAAATGCGTTTTAGACAGGTACGTGCCGAGTAAAACTGTGAGGGACGAGAAAAACCCACAGTGTTTCAACAACAAAGTTAGGAAACTACTGCGAAAGCAAAGAGAGCTTCACTGCAAGTTTAAACGCAACCAAAACTTCTCAGACAAACAGAAGCTAAACGATGTCAAAGTTAGCAAAAGGATGTCTATGCGTGAAGCGTTCAGTGAATTCGGAAATAAAATTCTATGTACCGACTTGGCAGAAAATCCTAGGAAGTTCTGGTCTTACGTTAAATCAGTAAGTGGCTCGAAATAGCGTATCCAGACACTTCGGGATGATGATGGCATTGAAACAGAGGATGACACGCGTAAAGCTGAAATACTAAACACCTTTTTCCAAAGCTGTTTCACAGAGGAAAACCGCACTGCAGTTCTTTCTCTAAATCCTCGCACAAACGAAAAAATGGCTGACATCGAAATAAGTGCCCAAGGAATAGAAAAGCAACTGAAATCACTCAACAGAGGAAAGTACACTGGACCTGACGGGATACCAATTCGATTCTACACAGAGTAAGCGAAAGAACTTGCTTCCCTTCTAACAGCCGTGTACCGCAAGTCTCTAGAGGAACGGAAGGTTTCAAATGATTGTAAAAGAGCACAGGTAGTCCCAGTCTTCAAGAAGGGTAGTCGAAAACATGCGCAAAACTATAGGCCTATATCTCTGATGTCGATCTGTTGTAGAATTTTAGAACATGTTTTTTGCACGCGTATCATGTCATTTCTGGAAACCCAAAATCTACTCTATAGGAATCAACATGGATTCCGGAAACAGCGATCGTGTGAGACCCAACTCGCTTTATTTGTTCATGAGACCCACAAAATATTAGATACAGGCTCCCAGGTAGACGCTATTTTCCTTGACTTGGCTATCGATTCAGTTCCGCACTGTCGACTGATAAAATAAGAGCCTACGGAATATCAGACCAGCTGCGTGGCTGGATTGAAGAGTTTTTAGCAAACAGAACACAGCATGCTGTTCTCGATTGTAAGACGTCTACAGACGCTAAAGTAACCTCTAGCGTGCCACAGGGGAGTGTTATGGGACCATTGCTTTTCACAATACGTATAAATGACCTAGTAGATAGTGTCGGAAGTTCCATGCGGCTTTTCGCGGATGATGCTGTAGTATACAGAGAAGTTGTAGCATTAGAAAATTGTAGCGAAATGCAGGAAGATCTGCAGCGGATAGGCACTTGGTGCAGGGAGTGGCAACTGACCCTTAACATAGACAAATGTAATGTATTGTGAATAGATAGAAAGAAGGATCCTTTATTGTATGATTATATGATAGCGGAACAAACACTGGTAGCAGTTACTTCTGTAAAATATCTGGGAGTATGCGTGCGGAACGATTTGAAGTGGAATGATCATATAAAATTAATTGTTGGTAAGGCGGGTACCAGGTTGAGATTCATTGGGAGAGTCCTTACAAAATGTAGTCCATCAACATAGGAGGTGGCTTACAAAACACTCGTTCGACCTATACTTGAGTATTGCTCATCAGTGTGGGATCCGAACCAGATCGGGTTGACTGAGGAGATAGAGAAGATCCAAAGAAGAGCGGCGCGTTTCGTCACAGGGTTATTTGGTAACTGTGATAGCGTTACGGAGATGTTTAGCAAACTCAAGTTGCAGACTCTGCAAGGGAGGCGCTCTGCATCGCGGTGTAGCTTGCTGTCCAGGTTTCGAGAGGGTGCGTTTCTGGATGAGGTATCGAACATATTGCTTCCCCCACTTATACCTCCCGAAGAGATCACGAATGTAAAATTAGAGAGATTCGAGCGCGCACGGAGGCTTTCAGACAGTCGTTCTTCCCGCGAACCATACGCGACTGGAACAGAAAAGGGAGGTAATTACAGTGGCACGTAAAGGGCCCTCTGCCTCACACCGTTGGGTAGCTTGCGGAGTATAAATGTAGATGTATATTCGAATACCATCTTGCGCCTTGAGATTTTCACCTTTTCCGCTTCCTCTCGAAAACCTTTCAAGGAACTTCCATTCTGGATGAAAATGCGTCCCGAACATGACTCAATGAGTTCTTCGTCTCAGTACCATATGATTTCCAAAGGCGCGGAATCAAAAACTAACCTCACTGTTGGCAGACTGTTGTAAATAGTCAAGGCAATAGGTAAATTTTCTCCTAAATGAATATATCATCTGCCCAATATACAGATCCAGATTTTACGAAAGGAGTACCACAGTACAAAAGTAAACCAATATTGTCTCACATAGTAATTTGTACTTTGGAGTGATGACTCCCATTCCATTTCGAAGCTATAGTTTAAAACTAGTAACTATCTGCGCACAGGAAATTACGGGCCTTTCTGCCTGTAATTCGTATTTTTCGTCAGAACATACTTCATTTAAAATTTAAAACAGGGCAAAACAAAAATTATTGGAGTACTACCTATTGTAAACGCCGAAAACTGAATCAATTACTTCATAACACTCGTGCAAAACTGAAGTAATTCACTATACTTTCCATCCAGCCAAGAGGTTTTCAGTCACAAAAAGACATATTATGCTCCTGACTTTTGGAAATGTTACAAAGTACACTGCAAGTCTTTTTTATGTGAATAAAAATTATGGGAATATCACATGGCATGTAGTGACGATGGCCACTTTACGGAAAGGGGAACTACTTGGATCCGTCTATTACATGGATGGTCTTCACGGGTTGGCCGCCGGATGACGTTCTGCAAATTCCACAACATTTCCTCGGAGCTACTGTCCGATATCTTCAGGTGGTTGAACCTTGCTGGTGGCCAGGTACGACTGACGATATCCGCATGTCGGCGCCTCTGCACATAGAACACGCTCGCGAAGAAAGTGCACGTGCGTAAATCAAGCATGCGCAATGATTTGCAGACTGATGGCGCTATACTTAAACGCCCTCTGCCGAAAATCGAAGAGCGGCCCTCCTGCCCGTGCGAAGTACGCTATGTTTACTAACTGTGCGGCCAGACGTCACTCACTTAAAAACTATCCTAGACCAACGTTACGACGAGTCTCTATTCGAAAAAAAATCTTGATTTTCTAGTCGTCATTTAATAGCAGCCAATGCAAGGTTTCAGGCTGTCCTCTGTAGAAATCGCGCGTCCCTGCTGATGAGATTATCAGCTGTACGGATATGTACTGCTTCCTTAACGACGCAGTCCCAGAAAGATGATGCCGGGGATAAAACTTTCGTCTGTCCTGTATTCAGATAGCGTCCTGCAATTGCCGATTTTTCCGGTTGACGTAGGTGCCTCTGACGCTGATGTTCATCGCAGCGTTCTTGTACGGTGCGACATGTCTGGCCTATATATGCCGCCCCACACTGACGGGGAATGTTGTACACACCACGTTTCCTCAGGCCAAGTTCATCCTTAAACGAACCCAACAGGTTCCTCAGTTTTCCAGATGGTCGTAAAACACATTTAATGTCACAGCTTCCGAGGACTCTTCCGATTCTTGACGACATGGCGCCAAAATATAAGAAAAGGCCAAAGTGATGGGTGTCTTGGTGTCTTCATTCTGCTCCATAGATTCTACTCGCTTGAGCCTGACTGCATTAGGTCTCTCACACCAGTGTTACTGGAATCTAGCTTTTGTTCTTGCCGCAATGGAGGGTTTCTTGAACGGAGTCTATTTCGTCGTAAACTTTGTATGGGTAATTCCAGGTTCTCTCAGAATAAAAGTTTTGTCGCAATACTGTCTTAAAATGTTGTATTTCACTCAACATACTCTCAGTGTCAGGTACCATATGCGTTCTATGAACTGATGTGCGAAATGCACTACCGCATTGTGCAAGATGATGGCAGCTTGTGGCCTGAAAACATAGATCTGCATGCGTTGAGTTGCGGTAGACGCTGTGTCCCGAGGTTCTATCTGCTTTCCTTCGTTCCAAAACATCAAGAAAAGGTAAAGTGCCGTCTTTTTCCACTTCCATTGTGAAGTTTATATTCCGATGTAGCGAATTTAAATGCTGAAGAAACGTAGGTGGAGTATCAAGTCCATGTGGCCACACCACAAATATATCATCCGCATACCACAGAAAACAAGAGGGTTTGACAGTGGCTGACTGTAGACCTTTTTCTTCAAAGTCTTCCACAAAATAATTGACCACCACAGGAGACCGAAGGATTCCCAAGGCGACACCATCATGTTGTTCAATATATCTATCATGAAATAAGAGTTCAACTTAACTCTTATTTAAATAATGCCGCTATGGCCTCCTCAAATGTGTTGCTGATGAGCTTCCAAGGGTCCTGCAAGAGCCCCTTTGTAAATAAGGACACAACATCAAAACTTACTAAGAGATCCGACGACTGCAATCTAAGAGTTTTCGGGCGACCTGTGAAATCTTCAGTTTCGAATACGATGATCGCACTTGCCTAGGAGAGGTCCCAATAGATATAGATATTTGTCAACAAAATAAGTAGATGTTCCTATGTTACTTACAATGGGATGGAGAGGCACCCCATTCTCATGGATCTCCGTTAGACCATAGAGTCCAGGAGGAATTGCAGTCTGTTGACGCAAACCGTTGGTCACTTGTGCTGGAATCGAGCTCTTCCTGATGCGTGCCAAAATCATTTCCTGGATCCTACCTGTCGGATCATTTTTTATATTCTATGCGTGAGGGAAGCACAGTAGCCTTTCCTTGTTAGCAGGTAAGACGACGATGTCTTGCTCTCTTCTCAATTCTCGAAGAGCATTTCTTTCAGCTGAGGTGATGTTAAAGTTGGACTTCTTGGCTAAAGCTCGAGTCAAGATGCGGCACGTCTCACGCCTAATATCTTCGGCAGCATCCTTAGGAAGTTTCGAAAGAGCCTGTTCTATTCCACTAATCACATCTCGGATGGGAATGGTCCCCGGTGTAGGTACAAAATTCAGACCCTTCTCAGCTCCGAAACTGCAGCGTCGTCCAAAGCCTTGTCCGTGAGATTAAACACGGTACATCTTCTTGGCATATTTTCTGGCGTTGGGGCTTCGAGTCGATTGTATTTTGTCATTTGACGAACTTTAGCTTCTCGTTCAGGCGAATGAGCTAGTGTCTATGTGGCGTTGTATACTCAATTCCAGAATACCGCTGAAAGATTCGCTGAACAGATCGACACCAAGCACAATTTCACTCACAAGTGCCGCAATCGCCTGTGGTTTAATTCTAATGGCAGCCGCAGAGTTTATATAACGTTTAAATTTAGCAAACGTGTGAATGATATGCTTTTCGCGGCATCTCAGTAAAAATGCAAGGGAGCTTAACAATCTAACTCTCTTGAGACGTAACTTGTCAAACTCACATATGTTCTGTGCTATCTCCTCCATGTAAAGTACCAGATGTGACTTTTCAAGGTTTCCCGGTGGGTATGTTGTAAATAAATACGAAGGCACCCATCACTTTGGCGCCATGTCGTCAAGAATCGGAAGAGTCCTCGGAAGATGTGACATTAAATGTGTTTTACAACCATCTGGAAAACTGAGGAATCTGTTGGGTTCGGTTAAGGATGATCGTGGCCTGAGGGAACGTGGTGTGTACGATATTCCCCGTCAGTGTGGGGCGGCATATATAGGCCAGACAAGTCGCACAGTACAAGAACGCTGCGATGAACATCTGCGTCATAGGGACCTACGTCAACAGGAAAAATCGGCAATTGCAGGATGCTGTCTGAATACAGGACATTGCATGATTTATGAAAAGACGAAAGTTTTATCCTCGGCGTCATCTTTCTGGGACTGCGTCATTAAGGAAGAAGTACATACCCGTACAGCTGATAATCTCATCAGCAGGGACGCGTGATTTCTACAGAGCACGGCCTGGAACCCTGCATTGGCTGCTATTAAATCACGACGAGAAAATCAAGATTTTTTCAATAAGAGACCCGTCGTAACATTGATCTAGGATAGTTTTTTTAGCGAGTAACGTCTGGCTGCACAGTTAGTACGACTTTTCTTATCGAGACGGTATTGAGAATTTCTAAATCTTTCATCGTATGCCGCAGTATTTCCACATTTGTGACTTTATCTGTCCATGGTATCCTTAATATTCTTTGATACGCTGACATTTGAAATGTCTACAATTTATTACCTAATAACGCTGTAAGCATCCATTACTCAATTCCATAGATAGAATACTGAAAACATAGCATCGAAGTAGTCGAGTGCGAAGTGTGATACTTATATGTCACAGCTAGTAAGAACGTCCGTCATTTTCTGGAAACAACTTCAGACCTGTTCAATCGTGCAGTGTATTTCTTGAGAGATGTTCCAGTTATTGTTGATTTGACACCCCAAATGTTAAGCTGGTGCATAAGTCCGTGACGTCTTTCTTTTGCGTGTTGTTATTTCGGTTAGTAAGGGTTTATTTATGGATTGTTATTTTTTTATTTGTAATTAACTGTTGGTAATACAGTTTACGTATTGTCAATTTGTCATTTGGAGACAGTGAATGGAGTTATGGGTGCTAGAAAGTGGAATGTCAAGTGATGGAACATTTCCGACATATTCTGTTTGAGTTCAATTGAGGACAGGAGTGGACGAAGCCCAGAAACGTTTACTCCGTGTATGGGAATAATCCATTGGACAGGGCAGCGCAAGAACCAGGTTTTCTCGTTTTAAGTAGGATCGCTTTGACATTAGTGGTTCTCCACGTTCAGGAAGACTTTCGGGATTTGATGAAGATTGTTTAAACGTATTAATCCTCAATGCTCCACATCAGTGTACTCGAGAACTAGCAAATGTGATGCACTGTGATGACTCCACCATCGTGTGACATTTGCATGCAGTGGGCAAGGTTCAAAAATCGGGTTAATGAGTACCGCAGGCCCTAAGCCAAAATCAGCTTGTGGTCATATGTGCGTCTCTGCTTGCTCATCATCAGATTGTGAATAACACGACCATTCCTATCCTATATCGTTACTGGCGACGAGAAATGGCGTCTTTACGCTAACCTAAGTAGAACAAAGTGAGGGTTGAGCCCAAACAAAGCATGAACTGCCTGTACAAAGACCTGCATGCATCCACAAAAGAGAAAGTTATCCATCTGGAAGAACAGCGATAGAGTGGTGCACTTCGAATTGCTTTCCTGTGGTGTAAGCATCCCTGCTGTCATTAATAGTCAACAACTGAGACGTCTTATTGAGGATATGAGAAAATCGCACCCAGTGAAAATCGCGTCCAGCCATAAATCTGGAATTCGCACCCAGTTACGCTGGAAGCTACCTGCTCAAGGGCAGAGTCTACTTGCGCCACCGGGAGTTGTCATACACCGGAAACGATCCTACTGTCAATCGAACAAACACTGCTTCTGGCACTCTTTGCCACAGGCAGCTGTTGAAACTCTCATTAGGGTTTCGTGTATGGCCATGTAGACATCTGTCTTGTAATTTTGTATCTGCAAAGTCCCTGTATCTAAGCCTTTATTGTTTCTATGACTGTGGCATGCAAGGAATGTTTATGGTGATCTTCCTTGCCTGTCGCATGAGTGTGGTTGGTTCGCAGACATTTGCTCAAAAAGCGTTTAAGACCAAATCAACAACTGAAAAGTAGATAAAAAATACATTTTTTGAAATGGGAGAAATTTGTCTTTCAGATGGCGACAAAAATACATTTTCCAAAATTTCAGTCATTTCACGTCGAAGGTCCCCTTAACCGTCCATCTGCCCAACGTAGGCTTTACTACACTCGTAGCATTAGTTTTTTTAACTGCCAGAATAGTTATCTCGTCATGTTTTGCTTACTTTATAAATGATGTTCGTGTCAAGTGTATTTCTGTCAAAACAGCGATAATGCCTGCAATAAATAAACTAGTGTAACCCAATGAGAACAAATTCTCCACTGTATATACAATATCGGTGTGACGTTGATCACATCATGCTGCGTAATGAAGGGCAATTAAATACATATATATTGCACATACATTAACATAATATGGAACAGTAAGCTGTAAATACAATTGTGATATCTTCGAACGCAGATCTGAGATACATTCAAATGTGGTAACATAAATAGAACTGTCCACACCAAACACATCTTAAATACAAAATACATAAATAGTTACCATATGAACGACGTTATTTATGCTACCTTTATTATCTACAATCAACGCATCCAGTCTTAACAGATTTTGTTCTGTATAAGAAGTGGCTTGTGGAAATGGCCAGGTCCGAAACTAGTCAAACAATACTAAATAATTAATTACGAACTTTGTTGTAAATGTTTAAACATTTCTTTTCTTCTACATTTTTCAGCTGCCAGACGCTACGCAATGGATAAATTTATATCTTTAAAGTTCATTTCTCATCCACATGCTTCTTGGTACAAGGCATTTGCAATGCTTTGGTGGAAGGGCTCAAAGGATTTATGAAAGTAGCAGACCAGAGTTGACCAGAGTTTCACATTTGTGGAACGCCTTTATGTAGAAAAAATTTACTGCGGAGAGACTGAGCCGTGAAGACTCATCACTGCACTGCACTGCATTACCATTGAGTGCTAACAGAAGCACATATTATTGGATGATTACGTTTATTGTTGTTTACGCATTAAAAAGACTTCTCTGGTAATTATCAGCCGTGGTTGCAAGACATACCAGGCTCACTTAAGATTTTGCAACGTTAGTACAACTTGGCTTCAAGCAGGCTTAATATCAGCAACCATTATGAATCCACCGGGACATGATGAATTTGCAGAAGCTTTTTAGGCACCATGTCCTCAACTGCACTGCTTCTAACAAGGCAAGATACGAGCTATTTCGTTTTTTTTGTTCTTGTAAAAGATAAAAGTAAAATGTCGTGTGACTAGGGCCTCCCGTCGGGTAGACCGTTCGCCGGGTACAAGTCTTTCGATTTGACGCCACTTCGGCGACTTGCGCGTCGATGGGGATGAAATGATTATGATTAGGACAACACAACACCCAGTCCCTGAGCGGAGAAAATCTCCGACTCAGCCGGGAATCTAACCAGGGCCTTAAGGATTGACATTCTGTCGCGCTGACCACTCACCTACCAGGGGCGGACCTTGTAAAAGATGAGCCAGACTTATTTCAGCATGCTCTGTAAGCAAGTGTGCTTTTGTTCCATATAGCGACTTTTTCATTTCTAAAGCTTGTGACTGTTTAATTTCATTTTTCGTAAACCCTGCATCAAAATCTTACGGTGCTGACTGTAATAGCAGCACGAGTAATTTCTGTCTTATGGTCAGTTCACTGAGGCAAAGTATTACATACATTTGATGGGTAGCTTTGTTGAAGTACTTGAGTAAAATTGGGATGCATAAAATTATTTTTTTTTTAAATTTCAAGACTACATTAACTTTATTCAAATAACAAATACTAACGTTAAATATTTTTTGAAAATAATTAATGCAATGAAAGAAAGTCGATAAATATCTTTCCAGTTTCATTCTGGTTGATAAAAGCAAGTCCTAACGATATTAAAACATAGATTAAGTAACTGTTACAAGTTGATTGAGAAGATTGAACTTTTAAAATTCGTGGTATCATGAAAAATTCGAGGAGCCGCCAGCGCCAGCCATAGGTGGCCAAAAAATTCTGAAGATGATTTGCAGATAATCCGAAACCCGTTAATAAAGAAAATATTACTGTGGTCTCGACTGTCCATTTGTAAATACAGAACTTTGACAGATTAAAATTCAGTCAAGTAAACACTCGGTCAAGATTAGACAAAAAGTTCATAGTCTAAAATAGTGTTCAGTGCGTTAATATCGTTGCCCAGATTCGGGAGTCCGGATTTAGACGCTACATACGGGGGAAAATCGCAGAAAGATCACATTGCTCCACAGACAGGACCAGACTCGCGAAAAACACACGTATAGAGAAAGCTTTTTCTGAGAAGAGGAGAGGGGGTGACAGAATCGTCTGGAAATGTATCGTTTGGATATAAAATGTTTGAAAATAGGATCGCTTCCAAATCTCGTGCTTCAAGTTAAGTTCGGCAACAGGAAACAGGACGCTGCCTTCAATTATCGCATGGTATGACCAGACTCATTTAAAAACAGACGTAAAGAGAACGCGATATTTGAGAATAAGAAAGAGCGTGACGCTCGTTGTAAACCCATGTCCGGAAATGTGTTGTTTAGATACGTTTGAGGATCGGATAGCTTCCAAATCTCCTGTTTCACGTTAAGTAGAGCAACACAGAAAAGGACGCTGTCGTCAATTATTACATCATATATCATATGCGTCTGAAACAACAATCGCTGCGAGAAACTGGTACGTTCGCAACTAACAGAGTTGACTATGGCGTTGTACTCTCGTCTATGAAGATGACGTCCCTCGCGCTCGAAACATTGCCCTTGCTATGGGCTCTTGTAGACCACACAGGTCAGAACTCATTGTCTCCTCTTTCTACATCTACATCTAAGTGATTACTCTGCTATTCACAACGAAGTGCCTGGCAGAGGGTTCAATGAACCACCTTCATGCTGTCTCTCTACCGTTCCACTCTCGAACGGCACCCGCGAAAAACGAGCACATAATTTTTTCCGTGCGAGCCCTGATTTCCTGCGTACCTTGAAGCTGTGACGAAATAATGTCCAACTAAGTGACATGTTTTACACCACTTCATGAAGTTCCGTATGCACAAAGTTTTTATACATCGCGACAAAACTGACAGTGGATTAATCAAATCTTAAGATGGCATAATATGCAGAAAACGGTGAAGTGAAACTGGAATTACTAGGCGATCTTGATATTGCTATAAAAACTAAACTCTGCCCCAACAGGCATGAAGGCCCAATGGTTACCGACCGACCGCCGTGTCATCCTCAGCCCACTGGCATAACTGGATGCAGATAGGGAGGGGCATGTGGTCAGTACACGGCTCTCCTGACCGTATATAAGTTTACAAGACCAGAAACGCCACTTCTCAAACATGTAGCAGCTCAGTTTGCCTCACAAGGGCCGTTGACATTACTATACAAACATTTATAAAATCGCATCTTTCAGTTTGATAGTAAGTCAGTTCCTGATGTCCCTTATGTAAAGACATATGTATATTGTTTCACGTTAACGTTTGTATTTAAACTATCTGACACCTATCAGATACTGATACTTGCCATAGAGTTTCCAGCAACATCACCACAAATCGAAATTGTGTGCATAACACCTGAAAGTCCAGTGACTGGCTGACCTTTGGTGTGTCCCATGTTACACATGGTGAAAGAGAAATATACCAACGTTCGCTTCATGTAGAAGGGCGGCCCTATTTTCAGCCATTCTTCGCATCCCCCACCATCAACTGCTCGCTGCCAATAAGATTCATTCTCTCTCCAAGTGGCTGGCCGCGAGTAACAAACTAGACTGGGAGAACCTCTCTCCCGTATGCTGCGCTGTTGCTGTATTCCGCGACAGTGAAACATTCATTATTCATTCAGATGTCGATGTTACTTTCTTGTAACAATATCGCTGTGACTGTATCTTTAAACGTTTTAGTGTGATTTCCAACTGAATATGTCATGTGACAGAAATAAACGTGAAGCTCCTCACAATGAAGTTTAATTAAATTGCTTGCCTGAGGAGTATCGTCTCAGTTGTGCGACTGCATGATTTCCTGTCAAAAATGTCACAGTATGCACTAATCGACGTAAAATCTTCGAGTAAAACGGAAGTGATATCTGACGTTTGCAAGCAAGTGTTGTAGGCCTTATGCTGTTCCTGATCTCAAACTGTTTAGGAGACAATCTGAGTTGTCCTCTTTGATTCTTTGCAAATGATGCTATGATATTCCGTCGTATAAAGTCCTCAAAACGATTTAGACGAGATATCTGTGTGGTGAGAAAAGTGGCAATTGACTCTAAATAATGAAAAGTCTGAGGTCATCCACGTGACACTGAAAGCGATCTGCTAAATTTCGGTTTACACGATAAAACACGCAAATCTAAAGGCTATAAATTCAACTAAATACTTAGGTATTACAATTACAAATAACTTAAATTGCAACGATCACATGGATAATGTTGTGTGCAAAGTAAACCGAAGACTGAGATTTATTGGTAGACTAGATCTACTAAAAAGACTACTTACAGTACGCCTTTCCGCCCTCTTCTGGAGTATTGCTGTTCGGTGTGGGATCCACAGCAAATAGAATTGATCGAAAAAGTTCAAAGAAGGGCAGTTCGTTTTGTACAGTCGCGAAATAGGGGAGAGACTACCACGGCTATGATACGCGAGTTGGGTGAGGCGTTTTCCGTTGTGGCAGGATCTTTTCATGAAATTTCAGTCGCCAGCTTTCTCTTCATAGTGTGGAAATACTTAATTGGCACCCACATACATAGGGAGAAATGATCATAATTATAAAATAAGAAAAATTAGAGCTCTGACGGAAACAAAGTGTTTTTGTTTCCCACGCGCTTCCCGAGAGTGGAACGGTAGAGAAATAGCTTGAAGGTGGTTCGATGAACCATCTACCAGGCACTTAATTGTGAATTACAGAGTAATAATGTAGATGTAGAAGTAGATGCTTCACGAACAGTCGAGGGGTTTGCTTACGTTCAGCATTTATAACTTTTTCAAATGTGACTCTGAAAGCGAGGTATATTTTTGACATTTTTAAAACGAACTGCAGAAGCGCGTGTCTGAAATAACTGTACAGACAATAGTAAACAAATGTGTCGGAGCTGTAGCAACCTCAGGAAGATTTGTATTCGTGTCTCCAGGTTCAAATGGCTCTGAGCACTATGGGACTTAACTTCTGAGTTCATCAGTCCCCTAGACTTAGAACTACTTAAACCGAAGGACATCACACACACCCATGCTCGACGCAGGATTCGAACCTGCGACCGTAGCGGTCGCGCGGTGCCAGACTGTAGCGCCTAGAACCTCTCGGTCACCTTGGGCCGGCCGAGTCGCCAGGAAAGCATCGAAATTACAAGAAACTTGTAACACAAATGGATGTTTTTGACTGCGATATTTTAAAGCGCTCCATATTTTCGTCAGTACAAATAATTTTTAAGAGAGTTTTAATTGAAAGAAGCGACATACCAGCACGAACCATATCCCTTATAACGATGCACGATACAAGAGGGGGAGATGGCTCTACAGTGTATTACATTGATGAAACGTGGATAAAACATTATCATTCTGCTGGAAAATGAGTGGGGGTACAGGCGATATAAAAGTTCCCACAGAAGAAGGTTCTGGAATACTTATTCTGCAAGCTGGGCCTCTTTCTGATTTGGTTCCTGAGAGTAAACTTGTATTTAGGTAAAATAAAAAGAATAGTGACTACCATTCGCGAATGACCGCTGTCTCTTTCAAGAAGCGGTTCACTGAAGAATTCTTGGAATACACTGCTTCGAAGTCGGTAACTGCAGTTACCATGTCAGTATCACTCAACTGTTAAAGAGAAACGACCAAGTACGAGCACGAGAAAAGGAGATATTGTGCTCTGCCTGAAAAATAAAAATATTCCGAGCAATATGAGCCAGACTCGTGCTTAACTCCTGCAGCTCGTTAATTTATAAAAGTCACGCGACAGAAAGTACAAAGTTGACTTTCTTGCATGTGACCGTGGTCACACAGTTTTGCAGTTACTCACATATCACTGTCAGTATAATTCGATTGCGCACAGGTCACAAACTATGTGGGAAAAAATAAAACATTCAATATAACAGAAATTGAAATGCTTATGCATGAACCCATCTGTCAGCATCACGTGAGTACACTGTGTGCGACAAGCTGAAAAGTTTCAGAAATAAAACTGACAGGGAGGTGAAGATGGATAAAATCCTTGAATCTAGCATCCTAAATTTACAATCAAATGGTTCGGACATGGGCTCGGATAACAGATGACATTACGGCGTAGACTTTAAAACAAAGTAAAATAATAATCTTTGGTTTTAAAAACTCATGGTTTAAAAATGTTTTTGTCAACTTACCAGCTGCGTACATAGTAAATAAGGACTTACTACGTTTTATTGATTAGGAATATGAATCCTACGAAGTATTCACTGTAATGCTCAAGGAGAAATTAAGCTTTTCCCAGCGTGTTGTGTGCTCTAACTACTCACAAGAATGCAGCCGGATAAATTCGTCACAAACCCCAATATTTTGACGAGTAAACCCCTGTCATTTTCATGGCACGAACTGGAAAATATCTTAAAATGAACGGGAGTATTACCTGTCGAGATATCGGTGCTTATCGATATTATCGTCAACACTCCGTCGAGTTATTCACAGAAGATGGTTAATTGTTTGGTTGTTCAAAGGAGTATGAATGCGTTGTCCCACTGTAATGTCTAAAGAATTAATTAAAACTCATTTTGCCTCTTGACATCGAAAAATATGACATACTGACAATTTTTACGACAGACATTTGCACTACCCTTTGCTACCAGTAATTATTTTCTACAACGTGATCTACACTGAACTGCTGTGAAACACACCCACATTTGTGCATTATACATATTTTAAAAATATATATGGAGTAGAAGCAGCTGTCAAGTAAATATAATGCTTTAGGTTTGAGCTAGAAGTTTACTTTGTTGTGTATTATGTTTTTACTTGTAATATTGTCCAAATCGCAATAAATGGCAAATTGCTGCAACCATTTTCGATGACCTTGTCGTTAGATAATCATTGTTTTGAGAAAAATTGCAATTGATGTCTTCATAAAGCTGCATCAGCTGTTCTCTCCTACAGGCTCACACAAACAACTGCTGTGGAGCAGTGGACACAACCTCTCTTTATGTAGACGACTGATCGAAATCAGGTGTTAAAATGTATTATTCCTTCACAGTTTGAAACGTTTAATACGATGTACCGGAGACAAATGGGTTTGATTGTTGTCCTCAGCAACATACTTCAGTAACACAGACCTTGTTTGTCCACTATCTGCTGCCACGCACACGCAGACCTCATCCCTCCACGCTTCCCTAATGCTCCGCCTTTATGCGAGGAAGTGCCATCCTACGGGGTGCGGGCTATAGCTCAGTGAAAATTTTGCCTCTCCACTCGATTTCAATTCTGTTTGCTTTCTTTGTTTTTATTTTCATTGCTATTAGCAAGAGACCTATTCTAGCTGTACGAGTGTACACTATCTTATCAAACGTATCCCGATTCCCTTGTGTAATGCGGAATTGACGCTATATGTAACGAGACATGGATCTGCAAGTGTATATAGAGGTGGGCAGTATTCGGTTGTCGGTAGAGGAGGAGTAGTGGGTCGTTCAGGAGAGCTCATTGACTTCTAAGCTGTAGTAATCATTGCATGTCACCTGACTAACAAATCCTCAGGGCCATTCCAAACTTTCTCAAGCTGCCACAAGTCGAATGTTGGTGAAACTATTTTGAAGTGTGAATGCCGGATGGTCGTTTGAAATGTTATGGTCGATTTCCTTCCCCACTCTTGAAACACTCCGAACTTGTGCTCCGTTTCTGGACGTAACATCACAGTGAATATGACGAAAACGGGAATTTTTCCATCATGTTGTTGCTTAGACAGAAATAAAAAAAGAAGCGGGAGCAGAAATTAAGCTGGCAAGATTGCTCTGTGGAAGCCAATAAGATATCAGCAACGGCAAACGTGGAACGTAACTTGTTCACTACCCCACCCCAAGCAATAAATAGCTACAGAATACCAATAATAAGAAATTGAAAATATAAGTTTCTATAACAAGCCATGTTCATTAGATAGTACTTTCGACTACGCACTCCGAACGGTTCCACCTCCATCATAAAGTGCATTTATGTCAATTAATAAGGCTTGGATGCATTGTCTGTACAACTTTTGAGCAATGTGCAGCACTGTCTGGCAGCAAATGACAAAACGTATTTTAATACATAGCTCAAAATTATGTGGATATTTTTTCAATCAACGAACAGTATTATAATTGTGCACAGTAGTCTAAAGTAAATTCTCTTCGATGATCTCAGACCATTTTTCCAGTTTAGGAACTAACACATGGGGAACATACATAAAAGTAATACTACCAACAGAGACGACTTTTGGTCCATTGATTGTGACCGAGCCAAATATCTCACGAAATAAGCGTCAAACGAAAAAACTACAAAGAACGATACTTGTCTAGCTTAAAGGGAGAAACCAGATGCCGCTATGGTTGGCCCGCTAGATGGTACTGCCATAAGTCAAACGGATATCAACTGCGTCTTTTTTAATAGGAACCCCCATTTTTATTACATATTCGTGTAGTACGCAAAGAATTATTAATGTTTTAGCTGGGCCACTTTTTTCGTTTTGTGATAGATGGCGCTGTACATGTCACAAATATATGGCTCACAATTTTAGACAAACAGTTGGTAACAGGTAGATTTTTTTAAATTAAAGTACAGAAGGTATGTACGTTTGAAGATTTTATTTCGGTTGTTCCAACGTGATACATGTATCTTTGTGATACTTATAATTTCTGAGAACGCACGCTGTTACAGCGTGATTACCTGTAAATACCACATTAATGCAATAAATGCCCAAAATTATGTCCGCCAACCTCAATGCATTTGGCAGTACGTGTAACGACATTCCTCTCAACAGCGAGTAGTTCGCATTCCGTAATGTTCGCACATGCATTGACAATGCGCCACCGAGCGAGGTGGCGCAGCGGTTAGACACTGGACTCGCATTCGGGAGGACGACGGTCCAATCCCGCGTCCGGCCATCCTGATTTAGGTTTTCCGTGATTTCCCTAAATCACTCAAGGCAAATGCCGGGATGGTTCCTCTGAAAGGGCACGGCCGACTTCCTTCTCTAATCCGATGAGACCGATGACCACGCCGTCTGGTCTCCTTCCCCAAAACCAACCAACCAACCAACCAACCAACAATGCGCTCACGCATGTTGTCAGGCGTTGTCGGTGGATCACGATAGCGAATATCCTTCAACTATCCCCACAGAAAGAAATCCGGGGACGTCAGATCCGGTGAAAGTGTGGGCCGTGATATGGTGCTTCGACGATCAATCCACCTGTCATGAAATATGCTATTCAATACCGCTTCAACCGCACGCGAGCTATGTGACGGACATCCATCATGTTGGAAGTACAGCACCATTTTGTGATTCAGTGAAACACCTTGTAGTAACATCGGTAAAACATTACGTAGGAGATCAGCATACATTGCACCATTTAGATTGCTATCGATAAAATGGGGACCAATTATCCTTCCTCCCATAATTATGCACCATACATTAATCCGCCAAGGTCGCTGATGTTCCACTTGTCGCAGCCATCGTGGATTTTCCGTTGCCCAATAGTGCATATTACGGCGGTTTACGTTACCGCTGTTGGTGGTGGTGGTTGTTGGGATGTTTAAGGGGGACTAAACAGCTAAGGTCATCAGTCCGCCATTCCAAAAGCAGGCGAGACGAAAATTTACGGAGCAGGTAAAACCCCAAGGGGGAGGAGACGCCCCTCCCCCCAGTCACTGAAAGAACACCAATGTGGCAGCGAACACTAGAGACAAGAAGAGTACAGACGAACACCGGACAGAAAGAAACGGAAGAAAATAAGAGGGCCGGAGACTGGTTGACTGACCATGGGAACAAAAAAGGGAAAGAGTCAACCATCCGAATACACACTAAAATCTGCATCCAATTACGAGAGACTCGAGGACAAGAGACACAGAAAGGGTAAGGTGCAGAACCTCCCTAAATGGAACCATAAAAAGGACTACCACGGATAAAATTTAAAAGGTCGTCAGCCATGGAGGCATCGTCGCATAAAACCAAAGGAAACGTGCCTGGGAGATTAAAAGACTGCCGGAGGGTGCGCAGTCGGGGACACTCCAACAAAATGTGGGCGACCGTCAACCGGGACCCACACTGACACAGGGGGGGATCCTCCTGACGCAAAAGATGTCCGTGCGTCAGGTAGGTATGGCCGATGCGGATCCGACACAGGATGACAGAGTCCCTGCGAGAAGCCCGCAGGGAGGACCGCCATACATCGGTCGTCTCCTTAACAGCACGCAGTTTATTCGGCGAAGTCAGGCTACGCCACTCGGCATGCCACATCCCAAGCACCTTACGGCGCAACGCCGGCTGCAGATCACGAGGCGGGAGACCGCTGTTGGTGAATGACGATTTGTCGCTAAATAGAACGTGTGCAAAAAAATCTTTCACCGTCCCGTAATTTCTTTTGTGCCCAGTGCCCGAACTTAACACGACGTTCAAAGTCGTCGCCATGCAATTCTTGGTGCATAGAAACATGGTACGGGTGCAATCGATGTTTATGTAGCAGTCTCAACACGGACGTTTTTGAGATTCCCGATTCTCGCGCAGTTTGTCTGCTACTGATGTGGGGATTAGCCGCTACAGCAGCAAAAACATCCACTTGGGCATCATTTGTTGCAGGACGTGGTTGACGTTTCACATGTGGCTGAACACTTCCTGTTTCCTTAAATAACGTTACTACCCGGCGAACGGTCCGGTCACTTGGATGATGTCGTCCAGGATACCGAGCAGCATACATAGCACACGCCATTTTCATCACAATAGCCAAACATAAACACGATATCGACCTTTTCCGCAATTGGTAAACGGTCTATTTCAAAATGGGTAATGTGTGACGAAGCAAATACCGTCCGCACTGGCGAAATGTTATGTGATACTACGTATTTAAACGTTTGTGACTATTACAGCGCCATCTGTCACAAAGCAAAAAACGTGGTCCAACTAAAACATTCATAATTCTTTACGTACTACACGAATATGTAATAAAAATGGGGGTTTCTACTTAAAAAAAACGCAGTTGATTTCGGTTTCAGCTATGTCAGCGCCATCTAACGGGCCAACCATAGCGCCAGCTGGTTTCCCCCTTCAATCTAGACGAGTTTCGTTCTTTGTAATTTTTTCGTGTGATGCTTATTTCGTGAGATATTTGGGCTGATCACTGTCTAATGTTGTGTCATAAATATTTTCACAATCGTAGGCCACTTGTAATCACATGCTTACCAATTTACCCATCTGTTATGATTAACTTACATCCTCTCTCTCTCTCTGAAACACACACACACACACACACTTAACTGCTAAGGTCATCAGTCCCTAAGCTTACACACTACTTATCCTAAGGACAAACACACACACCCATGCCCGAGGGAGGACTCGAACCCCTGCCAGGACCAGTCGCACAGTCCATGACTGCAGCCCCCTAGACCGCTCGGCTAATCCCGCGCGGCTGTTGGCATCAGTACATACATTCACTGCAATTGTTAGCGCATGATGTGTGATCTCTGCTTTGTTCATTGGATTGTATGTCATGTAAATATGACAGTAAAAGGAGCCTGTGATCACTGAAGGGTGTTTACATGTATAATATTCCTCACGCATGTAATCAACTCACCCACATAACTTTGTACTAAAGCAGTTTCTTTGTCCTCTGCCAGCCAGTGCCGTAAGGAATCCAAATGTCCTTCATGCACGCTTTGTTAAGTAGCATAAATCCATCTTACGCAATGTGTGAGGTTTATACTAGCCTGCTTCAGTCACACTCAGTAAATAAAGGAAATATTATATTTTTATATCTGCCACCATCTGTTCAATACAGTACGTTCGCCGCGAGAGACGGCAGCCAAGCGACGTCCGTCCCAAGCGAACTCAACTGCACCGAACGCACAGGAATGGCCGCTTGGCGACCACTTGGCGCGAGTCTGGGGTCGCGAGAAGATGGGCGTCGGCCGACTGTGTCACAGCGGAGTTTGTCACTGCAAGAAGAATTAGAAACACTGTTTTAACTGGTATCAAATGTGTTAGTTGATTTTGAATCGTTTTTACACTTCTTCCAAAGTAACATTATTTTGCAGTTCAACTTCATACCAGCTTATCTAGTGCTTTTACGAGAATACAGCGCTTTTTGGAAGGGGTGTAGTAATGGTTTATTAGAAGGTAACCTTTTTTATTTAATAAAAGTAAGTGACTTGAGAAGGTAGTATTTCACTGAATAGATTGCCTAAAATGGTAAAAAAGTACATGTTGCCGCGCGGGATTAGCCGAGCGGTTAAGGGCGCAGCAGTCATGGACTGTAGGCTGGTCCCGGCGGAGGCTCGATTACTGCATGGGTGTGTGTGTATTAGTCCTTAGGATAATTTAGGTTAAGTAGTGTGTAAGCTTAGGGACTGATGACCTTAGCAGTTAAGTCTCATAAAATTTCACACACATTTGAACAAGTACATGTTATTATGTTCAAAAAATATTCTACTACCTAAAAAGTCTACAGCAGAGATATGGTAGGTTGATCATACAATGCACGCTTTCGCCCTCGGTATTTGCCGTCTTGATGATTTTTGTTTCATGAACATTAAGCTGTAGTTCAAAGCGTATTTCTCTGCCTATGTTTTTCAAATTTCTATGGTCTCCCGACCTTAGTAATGACTTGATGTACAGAGGGGACACAGAAATTAAAAAAAAAACACAAAAAGGCTTTAACAGAAACGAAAAAGTATTTAAATTAGACGATTTGTGATCCATAGTGCTAAATAAAGCCAACAACGCCAAGTCTTCCCAACTACGTGTCCCGATCACGGCCTAATGCTCATAAAAATCCCAAAGATATCGGCAGACTGGCTTTATTTCAGTACGCGGATAGCATATCTCGGTTGAGAAGTGTTGGGTTTCCAAAAATCCCGACGTATACTCTGAATGCTGAATAGAACGGACGAGAACAGTTACTGATTCAGAAACTATACTAAACTGCAGCAGTACAGCATAATATAAGCGTGTTTGATTTAAATTATTGTGGCTTTTGGCCTCACGACCTCACAGCCAGATAAGCGTATTTCGACACATCTGTATAAGCAATATCATTTCAATCTTTTAGAAAATTCTTGGAAAATTATCATCTACCGCACTGTAAACTCTAAACTTTTTTCGCTAGATCCGTATCGAATGACCATTTTTACATTACCAGCGCTATAACAATGAGTGAAAAGAGCGATATTTTTAAAAATATGTCAGAACAAGTATGTGGTTGTTACACGCATAAAGCCGTGTTATATTTTGAAGTAGAAGCAACGCTGCCCTCAGAAAGCAAAAACAATGAAACGCAGAGCACATCAAGACAAGGCTTTTAGTGGATAACAGGAATATCAAAATATTATAACGGCACAATATGATGGAGCATAATCGGTCGAAACGCTTAGTAGAAAGTATAATATAAAAAAAGTGTAACGTTAAATTAAAACGAATTTTCAGTTGATGTTCATAACGCCCACGTCAAGCCTAGGCCAAAGTGATGTGACAGAAAGCATACAATTACGTAGGTTAAGTTATAGCTTTAAATATTATTCTGTACGAGTGTAATCCACTCGAAATGCGAAGCTTTCGGAAGTTATTACAACCGAATATAACTATAATTTAAAAAATGGTGTGATAGTAAATATTTAACTGAAAATACAGTGCTCTGTCAAAATCATCTTTTCAGCTATCCTCCTCTCTCTCTCTCTCTCTCTCTCTCTCTCTCTCTCTCTCTCTCTCTCTATCTGTCAGTGTATCTGTCTATATTACCCACTCAAACACAAGCATATGGTGACACATTGATGCATGCACGTACCGTTCTGTGGTAGTTCAACATTCGATGTGCAACAGGTGGGATAGGTTTAGAATACTCGTAGCACCGTTACTTCGTCATACCGGAGAAATTGTTCTGCGACATTAAATGAAAGCAAAACGCAGGAGGGATGACATCTGTGAAACCGTGAGGAAGAGCCCTGAACGTGGTTTCGATTCGCCTGCGCATCATAGCGTGTATCAACAAGGAGTGGAGTGATGGCGCCAAACTGCGAAAACTTTCATTCGTAGAAATGAGACTGAAGTCAATTAAGATCGGAGGATACTGTTAATTAAACGGAAGCAGCTAAGACAATATCCTATTCTGGGACCTGCCCGATTCATTGACCGTAGACAAAAGCAGAGTTGCCCATACCGTGATGAGTTCCTTAATTAATCTGGGTAGCTCAGAGAAAGACGCACGTTCCCTAACTCTGGGACTGAAAGCCATCGCGCTTTTGTAATAGACAACTGTCCAGCAACATCATTTACCCTGTGTTAGAAAATTCTGGTTCCTGGTTGAGAGAAGTTACAGTTCACTCCAATACTTCACAAAAACTTCACAGGTAGCTTTCATCGCGTTGCTAATTTTAGAATGTTGATCTTCTCTGTGTTTCATACCATGTTAACAAAATGAAGCATAAGAGCGATCGGATATTGCTGTTAGGTTGCGTTTTGATCTTGAATCGATTATCTTGAATCATCTTTCCCAAGCGTTCTCTCGACAACTCAAAATTAAAACCAATGTTACTCCTTAACAAGGCGCAGTCCAATAGCTTCCGCGGTCTATGTCATGCGAGCCCTCGATATTGGAACACAGAGCGTAAAAACTTCTAACTGTTGTGGAATGGTTTCTTTCGTGAGAATTATTGTGAGACGAAGGAGAATTTTTCGGAAGATCAGTCCTCGGTGTCAATTTACGTCAGTGGAAAGTAATGTCCGTAAGTAGGAAGTACCCAGTTGTAATCATACGTCGCACAATGACCTCACTCTTTGGTGGGGAATTAAATAAAAGGACGATGTGAACATCAAAATTGGAAATAGAACGACCGAGCGTGATTCGTGGGTAGTTTCTGGAGAGGTGCTTTACATTCGCATCCACTACTCGTCTATCCGGTCTGCAGCAAAGCAAACTGAAATTGCCAATGTACAGAGTGAGTCAAAAATGAGTTTACAAGTTTGGAGCGGTATAGAAATTCATTGCAACATCTTTCAGAATCGGTAGGTGTGTCATTTTATAGTGCATCAGTACCCCCTACCGTCACAAGGAGTCCCAGCAAGCGCACAGTTAAAATGGCTGCTTTCTCTGGTGTGGAGAGCGCTTGCTGTGTGTTTTGGTTTCATGAAACGAACTCTGCAACAACTTTTCAGCGGACTTGTCGCATCGAATACATTAAAGAACTTCAAGCAGGCCTAGAACTTACTCTTGGCACAAGAACTTCGTTGAGACGTGTGGTTCACCGCAACATGAGAAATCACTAAGTCGCTCGCTTGTTGATGATTATGTTGAATAGATTAGGGAGAGCTATGTCCGCAGACAACAAAAACCAACACGGCGATGAAGATGACTGAGATGGGTTGTTTACTACTAGCAAGACAATGCAGCACCTCATTTCCTCTCTGAAGTTCAAGGTTTCGTCGATAATCGCTCCCCAGGTCGGTGGAATCGATGTGAAGGGCCAATCGCATAGCCAATTCGCTCGACAAACTTGATATCACTGCATTTCTTTCTCTGAGGTTACAGCAAAGACCGCTTGTATGTTCCTCTCCTACAAAACAATGTAACTGACTTGAAAAATCGAATCAACACTGCCGCTGCACAAGTTACTTTCGATTTGCTCTGCAACGAGTGTGCGAAGAAACTGATTAGGCTACCAATGGGATGTTTGCCGCATCGCAGATATTAGTCACAGTGAACCAAAATGAAACTTGACAATTTTATGTGTAACTTGTGGTTGTTTGCTCCAATATGACACACCTATGTATTCCGTAAGTTATCTCAATAAATTTCCATATCGTTCCAATGTTGTAAAGTCCTTATTGACTTACCGTGTGCGGATGAGTGAGTCAAAAAATGGTTCAAATGGCTCTGAGCACTATGGGACTTAACGTCTGAGGTCATCAGTCCCCTAGAACGTAGAACTACTTAAACCTAACTAACCTAAGGACATCACACACATCCATGCCCGAGGCAGGATTGGAACAGCCGGCCCCTACACACAAACATAAGGCTCTGACATATGTGTAGCGTAATGGTCACATTACTGATATTGCAGCCAACTTTCATCCCACGAAGTATCCTTGAAGGAAATGTGAAAGCGGCCAGTTGATGGTGATTCGAATTACAAAATCTGTTCAAACAAATATCCAACTTTTTTACGTGTTAACGAATCGTCCTGCCAACATGACATTTGCAGCACTTTTCCTTCACAATCTGCAGGGAACACGTGTTGGTACCAGGTTTAGCTAGCTATTGTTTTTATGTGAAAGGCGGTAGGGCCTACAGCGTTCTTCGGAATTTTTGCCGTTCGTGTTGTGGTGAAACTTCTTTATTTACATGAGTGTGTGAGTACTTAAATTGCAGAATTACTGAGAAGATGAAATTTCTACGTTATTTGATTCTGAAACAGCTGAATAAAACAACGTACTGAGCCTACTTTCTCTTTACTTTTTCTTATGTCAACACTGACCCACAATATTCTAGCGCAATGCAATCTGACTACTCAAAGAAATCGCAACCTGACTTCAAATAATTAATTCAAAAGAATGGCCCTGACTAACAAGCAAGCTTAACAATAACCTATACATTTTGTTAAGTACTTGCCTCACAAAAATCTTCATGAAGCGAACTACTGCAATACAGCGAGCGTCAATACTGCCAGCCAAATAAAAGGGTGCAACTACTAAAGCCACTAACTACTAATAGGCATGTGGTTAGCAAAGGAAAGATACTGTTGCAAACCACATAATGTATTTTTTACCTTAATAATATGACGTCCAGTTCAGACACGAATATAAATCGTCATTGACATCTAATATTCAATCTCCAAGTCGAACATGTGCAGGTCGTTAGCCTACACTAACACTTCAGACCTCTACCCTCCATCGATGTTAACTTCTCACATCTAACATCCATCACTGCTGGCTGTTGACTTCCAACTGCCCAACTGTACTTCCATCACTGCTGGCGACTAATTTCCAACGAGTCCGACCAGACACAGAGTCTCTTACAAAGAAAACGCAGTCAGAGGTCCAATAAAAAGCTCTACTCAGCGCTGCCAACACAGAAGCAGTCCACTTACAATAGTGTCAACGGTGCGAAGAGAAATTTTGCGTTAAAGTGACGAAGCACTGCACAGATACCCCTGAACTTTTAAAATAGGCTTTTGAGATGAAGTTCTAGATCAAACATAGTTTTTCAATGGGCCTTCTATTTCAATGGGCCTTCCGATTCAAAAGAGACAGCACATAGATTGAGGCTGATCCCGAAACGGAAAGGGCTTTGGCCCAAACTAGTGGCGCTCACATTCAGATAATGAAGGATTTTGTGGAGCCAAAGCCATCTGTCAGAGAAATTGCAGAAGACGTTGGGACATCAGTTGGTTTCTTATCGTAAGATTTTAACCAGGAAATTGAATATTCAGTGATTTGCAGTATAAGTTGTTCCTCGTTTTATTATTGAATAACAGAACGATCTTCGAGTGGACTTTTTCAAGCAATAACCTGTAAAAACTGATAATGAAGACTTATACATTCAAAGAATCAACACAGGTGCCGAGTGTAGAGTTTACAGCTAAGCGAAGTCCAATAGTAACAGTTGACTAGTAAGGGATCTTTACGCCCAAGAAAGAACAATTTGTTCCCGATTCAATGTCAAAATGATGTGCATAGTATTTTTCTGTGTTAATGGAACTGAATTTCGAATTTTTACCTCAAGGTCAAACAGTCTATCGTCAGTACTCAGTCTGGACTGGTTGCCTCAAAAAATTCGCAGAGATCAGAACCGTGATTCCTTCGCAATGAGAATGAGTTTGTACAATCAGTTCTGCGAGTTCGCAGACTTCGTATTAAAAATCAGATAACTGTTCTCCTCAGCCGCTCCACCCTCGTAAACTCTTCAAGCGACTTCCTCTTCGTTTCAAAACGAAAACCAGTGTGGTCCCCTACGGCACTGCGTAGGATCCTACGGTCTTGGCGTGCATCCGTGCGTCGCTGCGGTCCGGTCCCAGGTCGACGGGCACGTGCACCTTCCGCCGACCACTGGCGACAACATCGATGTACTGTGGAGACCTCACGCTCCACGTGTTGAGCAATTCGGCGGTACGTCCACCCGGCCTCCCGCATGCCCACTATACGCCCTCGCTCAAAGTCCGTCAACTGCACATACTGTTCACGTCCACGCTGTCGCGGCATGCTACCAGTGTTAAAGACTGCGATGGAGCTCCGTATGCCATGGCAAACTGGTTGACACTGACGGCGGCGGTGCACAAATGCTGCGCAGCTAGCCCCATTCGACGGCCAACACCGCGGTTCCTGGTGTGTCCGCTGTGCCGTGCGTGTGATCATTGCTTGTACAGCCCTCTCGCAGTGTCCGGAGCAAGTATGGTGGGTCTGACACACCGGTGTCAATGTGTTCTTTTTTCCATTTCCAGGAGTGTACCTCTTTCTATAGACGCTCACGACAGTAGCACGTGACCATTCGACCAGTTTTGCCGTTTTAGAGATACACGCTCACAGGCTCTGCATAATAATAATAATAATCTTCCCTTTGTCAAAGTCGCTTACCTTAATGAATTTCCCCATTTGCAGTCCATACCTTCTCTAGTGTAATCCCCTGTAACGTCTGCTCCACTCACATTCTTTTGTTACCGCGTCACGTGCCCGCAACGTCACCAGGTGGCATCCGACGTCGCAGTGGGCAGTTGTCATGACATTCTTTCTGGCATATCAATGTATACATATATTGAACACATCTTCTCCTTCACCTCTCTGTGTCTGCGTCTTCCTCCCTCTGCCTGTCCATCTCATCCTCCCACCTCTGTCCAACTCCTCATCCCTACTCTCTTTGTCTCTTCATTTCCTCCTCACCCTACCTTTTTCCATTTTCTCAACACCATCTGTCTTATGATATCTTCCTCCTCATTCCCTCTAACCACACCCTCTCTTTCCATCTCTACTTTCCTTTTCCACCTACCCACTACCCCTCTATGCCCTCCATCTGCCCTATGAATGACCCCCCCCCCTCCACTCTCTCTGTCCATTTCCTCCTCCCATCACCATGACCATACCCTCTTCTGTCCATCTTAGCCTGTCCCTAGCCAACCTGGCCGGCGTCAATACCCCCTGCAGTAGGGGAGAGCGCCCTATCATCAGATATTTGTTTTTATGATTAAATTTGACATACTTTAGTTCACGCTACGTTAAGATACAATACACTTTCACATGCCACAAGCGTCCCAGTAAAATATATCTCACCAAGGGTTTTGGTCACAAATTGTACATTATCTGATTTATGAGCATTTTCGCGTTTTTAAATTCGGGTTCCTATTATCAGATAGTAGTCAGGATTAAGTACAAATCGATAGAAGAAGAAACAGGCTTTTGTTTTAAGTACTTTTAATAGATAACATACAAAAACCTTACTTACACAACATAAAGACATTATTCATTTGTTTACCGTGCATTACTTCCTTATTTTATTACAATGATCACGTAAATATGTTTTCCATCCCTTCGTGGCGGCGCCAGAACACAATTCATACACCCAACGAAGTCATTCTGTGCAATGGAGCCACTGTTCGCCACTTGTGTCTAACTTGTAAGCCTGATTTCAACATAGGCACTCCTCATGCTTACTGTCTTCGTCATCTGTGGAGACGAGAGGAGCACAATCTTCCTCAGATGAGGAGAAAGGTGAGTAACGCTGCCTTTTGTTTCCTTTTTTCTCTCTTATTGCAGGCGTTCTTGATGATGCAGCTTTTTCCGAAGATGAACGTTCTGACAGGACTCTGGCTGATTTTGTGTTTGATGGACCTGATTTAGGCCTAGGCTTATCTGTTGGGCCTTGTAATTGCAACTTTTCTTCAAGGGATTTCTTCAAAGGCGAGCTTGTGGTTGTACCGACTTTACCAATGGAACGTGCTGTAGTATTTGTTTGGCCGACTGTTGGAGGTGGACGCACATGGAAAGGTGAAACAATTTTTTTCGTTTGGCTGGGCTCCACAAGTTCATGATCATTGTCAGGATTATTTTCGTGCCCTTCGCCCAATTGGATAAAGTCCAGTTCCGAAAAAACCTTCCTGTTAAAAGGGGACTACGCCAAATTTGTTGAAGCCACTCATTGCAATTTCAAGATTTGCACAGTTAGCATATGCCTTCCCCAACAGTTCCGTGACTTGATGTGCTGTAACTGCCCTAACGGGATGGTTAAATATCCAGGACTCTATTTCGTGGCTGTAATATGTTTTGAATGGTCCCATGAAGGCTACATCTAATGGCTGGAGTTTGTGTGTTGTGTGTGGTGGTAGACACACTATTACTACACCATGTTTCCGAGCAAGTTCAATTACGTCGATGTTCCTCGTGTGGGAGAAATGTCCGTCCAATATCAATGTAACTGCGCTGTCGGTAGATGGTTTTGTAAACTGTAAGAAGTACTTGAACCATTCTGTAAAAATATGGAGCCGAATCCATCCTGGAGGACAACGGTTCAACAATTCCACTTTCATATTTTTACGAGGAAAGACAGTCGGCGGAGGAATAAACATGCCAGATGCACTCAGAAGTTACCAGTGTCATCATGGGTCCTCTTTCTTGTGATGAGAATCATCCTACCTGCTTTATAGCCCTTTAAACTAATAACTTTTGTACGTCGATTTTGAACAGCGGTTATCCCTGTTTCATCTACGTTAAACACTTTGGCAGGATTGAGACCGATCTTTTCTAGCTCAGGTTCCAGAACGTCAAGAAAGGAATCAACGTTTTTCTTTAAAAAACCTTTAGCATTAGCCAAAGAAACGGACACTGGTCTTCTTAAACTAAGACAAGAATGACGCTTTATAAAATTTCTGAACCATTTTTTCCCGCTGATCCTTTTGAAAACGCGAACGGATGTCTCATGTCATTTCTTTTTGCTAATTGGAAAACAAGTTGCCTTACAACACATGACAGTAACACAAAATACCTACTCTCCATTACTTTACAATAACGTACCAATTCTTCTTCCAAGCCGGCCGCGGTGGTCTCGCGGTTCTAAGCGCGCAGTCCGGAACCGTGCGACTGCTACGGTCGCAGGTTCGAATCCTGCCTCGGGCATGGATGTGTGTGATGTCCTTAGGTTAGTTCGGTTTAAGTAGTTCTAAGTTCTAGGGGACTGATGACCACAGCAGTTGAGTCCCATAGTGCTCAGAGCCATTTGAACCATTTTTTCTTCTTCCAAGTCATTTCCTAAAATACAAGATTTTCCTGGTTTTTTGCTAACCAAACTTTCAATATTTTCAGTTTTGTTCCTTACATAGTCTCCTCTGGTTGATTTGGGAACGTGGCAGATTTTTGCTACTTTCAAATATCCAGATTTCTTGTCTCTAACGGCATTTACTGCTTCTAACATTGCTTGCAGGTCCTATTGTTTCCTTCACACACCCATGCCCGAGGGAGGACTCGTACCTCCGGCACAGGGGGCCGCGCAATCCGTGGCAAGGCGCCTAAAACTGCATGGCCACTCCGCGCAGCTATTTGAATTGTAGTTCAGTCAGGATGTGAAACATGGATGATACTACAGACAGAAAGAGGTAGATTTTGAAATGTGGTTCTACAGAAGTGTGTTGATAGCCAGATGAGTAAATCAAACAACTGATGAAGATGAACTGAATCGAACTGGTGAGAAAATAATTACACACATAAAAAAAAATTTGAATCACCTCGGTTCCGAGACTTCCATAACCTGTATAGAAAATTGGAATAGAGATCAACGTAAACATCATTACCGCCCTTTTATGGCTCATGAAAACCACACATTACATGTTGCACCATCATATAGCGAGACGTTCAGAAGTGTACACCGGTACCTCTAATACCCAGTAGTACGTCCTCTTGCATTGATGCATGCCTGTGTTCGTCGTGGCATACTATCCACAAGATCATCAATACACTGGTGGTCCAGACTGTCCCACCCCCCGGCATGGTCGATAGGATACAAGTCTGGAGAACATGCTGGCCATTCTAGTCGAGCGATGTTGTTATGCTGAAGAAAATAATTCACGATGGGGACGTGCATTGTCGTCTATGAAGACGAATGCCTCGCCAAAATGTTTCCAACATGGTTGCACTATCGGTCGGTGGATGGCTTTCAAGTTTCGTACAGCCGTTACGGCACATTCCATGACCATCAGCGGCGTCCGTAGGCCCCACACAATGCCACCCCAAAACAGCAGGGAACCTTCACCTTGCTGTACTCACTGGACAGTGTGTCTAACGCGTTCAGCCTGACCAGTTTGCCCCCAAACACGTCTCCGACGATTGTCTGGCTAAAGGCGTATGGACACGCATCGGTGAAGAGAACGTGATGCTAATCCTGAGCGGTCCATTCGGCTTGTTGTTGGACCCATATGTACCGCGCTGCAAGGTGTCGTGGTTGCAAATATAGACCTCGGCATGGACGTCGAGCGTGAAGTTGAGCATCATGCAGCCTATTGCACACAGTTTGAGTCGTAACACAACGTCCTTTGTCTGCATGAATAGCATTATTCAACATGGTAGCGTTGCTGCCAGGTTTCCTCCGAGCCATAATCCGTAGGTAGCAGTCATGCACTGCAGTAGTTGCCCTTGGACGGCCTGAGCGAGGCTTGTCATCGACAGTTCCTGTCTCTCTGGATCTCCTCCATGTCCGAAAAACATCGCTTTGGTTCACTCCGAGGTGCCTTGTTGAGAGCCCTTCTTGGCACAAAATAACAATGCGGATGCGATCGAACCGCGGTATTGACCGCCTAGGCGTAGTTGAACTACGGACAACACAAGCCTTGTACCACCTTCGAGGTGGAAAGACTGGAATTGATCGGCTGTCGGATCCCTCCGTCTAATAGGCGCTGCTTATACATGGTTTTTTACATCTTTGAGCGGGTTTAGTGACATCTCTGTACAGTCAAAGGGGCGGGGGGGGGGGGGGGGGGGTGTCTGTGATACAATATCCACAGTCAACGTCTATCTTCAGGAGTTCTGGGAACCAGGGTGATGAGAAAGTTTTTTGATGTGTGTATTTGGGGCATCTTGAATGAAACAAGGAATCAGTAGAAAAGTTCCACTAAGAGGAATCAACAAATGGAAGTGTGTGGAGAAGGAAGTGGGATTGTAGAGAGGGACGGAGGGTGATTGCAGTAACCACGTCAAATGAATTTTGCGTGCAGTAGACGTGCAGAGATGAAGACATTTTCATAAGACAGACTAGCACGGAGAGCTTATCAAACCAGTATTCGAAATGAAGACCACAAAAACAAGATGATTCCGTTTGCCATAGAAGATGCGTTGGCTTAATTAATGTGAGAGAGTTATTGGACTTGGTAACTACTTTCACCTCCTGCTTCTATAACAAATGTTTCATTAATATCAAAAGAACACCTTTTTCGTGAATTTCCTTAAGTTTCGTCAGCAAATAAGTGGCAAGTTTTCATATGTACCTGGTACTGTGGGAAGTGAATTCTCGAAAGCGTAACTAAAGAGAGAGTACATAGACGAACCCCTAAACATGTAATGGCGTAAATTGTTGGGGTACATCATGGCTATCACCGATAAAACAGATAACAGTTTGACAGACATTTGCAGTAGTGCCGATATTCCACCAGATGTGAAATGCGTCACAGCATCATATTTTTTTTTCGAATTATTTACTTTTCACTTTTGTTTGTTCCTGCTTAATACTTTCGTGCCTGCTGACAAGGGCTAATTGCGAGGGAGCTGTTTAGTTTACTTTTAAATTTGCAGTGACGTAGAATATTTTACAGATGCGACGGAAACTATGTAGAGACGAAACAGAAGCGGAGTAGCTCTTTGTGCGTTGGAAATGTCAAAATATGTAATTGTTAAGGAGTCTTACTTTCTTAGAAATGCTTCTCTGAACTATGAGGGACCACTCCCGTTCTGTGGAAGAGGGTACACGGCGCCCGTCTCCTTTGGCAAATCCTCTGCAAATTGGGGGCGGCGGCTGCTATTAACTATGATGCCGCTTACGTGCGTTTCGGCTCCGCTGGGGCAAGTAGCTCTTCCCGTGCGTCAAAGTGAACTGCCTTTGACAAAGCGGTGTCCTCGGAGACCGTCTTTTGAAGTGTAGGGATCAAAGATACGAAGCAACCAAGCAGACAATAGTTTCGTAAAAAGGAGTAGCAGCTCATAATACAGGGCACGTGAACACCAAATGAACGTTAAGATAATGAAGAGAACGATGTTTAAAGGATAGATATGAAATTGTAGGGGATGCGTGGGAGGACATGCCGCCACAATGAAAATTATGAGCAGTCACACTCAAGACCGAATATACAGGGTAAAGCACCTAAAACTTGCACCCCAGATAATGGGAAGTGCTATTGACGTGCAGTCTTCATAGAAGGGATTAGCAGTTACCCAATCAACAGATTGTAGTAATACATAGAAAGTGCATTTTTTATACAAACATAGACTTTTTTTAGATGGAGCAACGGTTATTCATATTAACAAACTAAAAGTAGGGTAATTTAGAATGTCAGTGGTGTTTGTCGCCTGATTCTAGAATGAGTCATTTACGAGATGTCATATTTCGAAAAGTTTGCACACTGACACCTGTTTGTGCCATTCAGCCTGCTTGGTTGCTGGGTATGTAGTTGTTATGTTTACTTCCAGTGTGCTTCTGTGTTCCTTCCGTGCACTGCGACTTGCTAGTCAGTTAGTGCGTGGTGGTCCAAGCAGTAGGTCGTGAGTGGACTATGGAATTTACTAATGCAGAAAAACCTGACACGCTCATGGTGTATGGAGAGCGTAGAAAGAACGCAATTCGCTCCTGTACAGTGTATGCTGCAAGATATCCCAACAGAAGTTAACCACCTCGGCAGTTATTTAACAACCCCTTCAACCAATTACACCTAGACAACGTAATATAAGGAAATAAGCGACGACAGAAGAGGGGGAAATTAAAGTTTTTGCTGCTGTTGCAGTTGATCCGCGCGTTAGATCCCGCGCAGTCGCACGAGGAAATGGCATGAGTCAGGCAAGTGTCCCATGCATTCTCCGTCGGCGTAGGTTCCACTCCTATCACTTCTCTCACCATCAAGAGCAGCATGGAAACTAGTATGAGAATCGTGTTAACTTCTGTACATGAACATTAAGACAGGATCCGCACCTACATCTGTATCAACATGGATACTCTGCACATCACATTTAAGTGCCTGGCAGAGGGTTCATCAAACCACCTTCACAATAATTCTCTATTATTCCAATCTCAGACAGCGCGTGGACAAAATGAACATATCTTTCCGTGCGAGCTCTTATTTCCCTTATTTTGTTAAGATGACCATTTCTCCCTTTGTAGGTCAGCGTCAACAAAATATTTTCGCATTTGGAGGAGAAAGGTGGTGACTGAAATTTCGTGAGAAAATTTCTCCGTAATGAAAAACGCCTTTGCTTCAATTATGTCCACCCGAAATCCTGTGTCATTTCAGTGACACTATTTCCCATATTTCGCGATTATACAAAACGTGCTGCCGTTCTTTGAACTTTCCCGATGTACTGCGTCAATCCTATCTGGTAAGGATTCCACACCGCGCAGCAGTATCCTGTAAACGGGCAAGCGGAGTTAGGCAGTCTCTTTAAAAGATCTCTTACATTTTCTAAGTATTTTGACAATAAAACGCAGTCTTTGGTTAGCGTTCCCCACAACATTTTCTATGTGTTCCTTCCAATTTAATTTGTTCGTAATTGTAATTTCTACGTATTTAGTTGAATTTACAGCCTTCAGATTTGACTGATTTATCGTTCATGTGAAGTTTAACGGATTCCTTTTTGCACTCATGTGGGTGATCTCACACATTTCATTATTTAGGGTAAATGGCCAATTTTCGCACCATTCAGGTATGTTTTCTAAATCTTTTTGCAATTTGTTTTGCTCTTCCGATCACTTTACTTGTCGATAAACGACAACGTCATTTGCAAACAATCTGACGGCTGCTCTGATTGTCTCCTAAATCGTTTAGAAGAGGAACAGCAAAGAGCCTACAACACTAACCTCGGGAACGCCAGAAATCAATTCTGTTTCACTCTATGACTTTGTCAGTTACTATGAACTGCGACCTCTTTGACAGGAAATCACGAATTCAGTCACATAACTGAGACGATATTCAATAAGCACGCAATGTTACTACGAGCCGCTTGTGTGGTACAGGGTCAATAGCCTTCTAGAAATCTAGAAACATGGAATCGATTTGAAATCTCTTGTCAATAGCACTCAACTCAAAGAGCTAGTTGCGATTCACAAGAAGGATGCTTTCTAAATGCTTATTACTATGTGTCAATAGACCGTTTCCTTCGAGGTAATTCATAATGTTCGAACCCAATATACGTTTCAAAATCCTGATGCATATCTACGTTAATGATATGGGCCTGTAATTTAGTGGATTACTCCTACTGCCTTTCTTGGATACTGGTGTGATCTGTACAACTTTTCAGTCTTTGGGTAAGGATCTTTCGTCGAGCGAGCGGTTTATATATGTTTGTCAAGTATGGAGCTAATGCATCAGCATACTCGGAAAGGAACCTAATTGGTATACAGTCTGGACCAGAAGACTTGCTTTTAATAAATGATTTAAGTTTCTTCACTACTCAGAGGATATTTACTTCTACGTTACTCATGTTGGCAGCTGTTCTCGATTCGTATTTTGGAATATTTATTTCATATTCTTTGATGAAGGAATTTGGGAAGGCTGTGTTTAATAACTCTGCTTTTGCAGCAGTATCGTTGATAATATTGCCATTGCTATCGCGCAGAGAAGTCATTGATTGTGTCTGGCCACTAGCATATATCACATACTAAAAGTGTCTCTTTCGATTTTCTGTTCGGTTTGGAGACAAAGTTTCGTTGTGGAAACTAATACAAGCGTCTCGCATTGAAGTCCGCGCTAAATATCGAGCTTCTGTAAAAGATCGCCTATCTTAGATATTTGGCAACCGTTTACATTTGCATTTTTTCCGTTGTTTCTGCGACAGTGTTCTGACCCGTTTTGTGTACGAAGGAGGATCAGCTCCGTTATTTGTTAATTTCTTTGGTATAAATCCCTCAATTGCTGCCGATGCTATTTCCTTGAATTCAACCCACATCTGGTCTACATTTGCATTTGTAATTTGGAAGGAGTGGAGATTGTCTCTCAGGAAGGCGTCAAGTGGATTTTTATCTACTTTTTTTTAATAATTATATTGTTCGTTTATTTTTGGAGGATTTGGGGGTTACAGTATTTAGTCTCGCTGCGACAACCCTGTATTCACTAGTCCCTGTATCCGTTTTGATTCTCGTTATTAGCTCAGGGTTATTTGTTGCTAACAGGTTAAGTGTGTTTTCACAACCTTTACCACTCGCGTGGGCTCATGAACAAACTGCTCGAAATAATTTTCAGTAAATGTGTGTAGCACAATTTCGGATGATGTTTCGTGGGCACCGCCGGAATTAAACATATATTTTTGCCAACATATCGAGGGTAAATTAAAGTCGCCACCAACTATAATTGTATGAATTGAGTACGTGTTCGAAATCAAACTCAAGTCTTCACTGAACGTTTCAGCAATTGTATCATCTGAATTGGGAGGTCGGTAAAAAGATCGAATTATTATTTTATTCCAGTTGCCAAAAATGACCTCTGCCCATACTAACACATACGAACTATCTACTTCAATTTCGCGACAAGCTAAACTACTGACAGCAGGAAATAAGCCACCGCCAACTGTGTTTAGCCTGTCCTTTCGGAACACCGTTAGATACTTCGCAAAAATTTTGGCTGAACTTATCTCCGGCTTTAGCCAGAATTCAATGCCTACAACGATTAGAGCATCAGTGCACACGGGGGGAGGGGTTTATTAGTTATTGGGAGCTCCAACGTTAGGCGGGTGATGGAGCCCCTTAGGGAAATAGCGGAAAGGTCGGGGAAGAAGGCCAGTGTTCACTCTGTCTGCTTGCCGGGGGGTCTCATCCGAGATGTGGAGGAGGCCCTACCGGCGGCGATAGAGAGCACTGGGTGCACCCGACTGCAAATTGTTGCTCATGTCGGCACCAATGACTCTTGCCGTCTGGGTTCAGAGGTCATCCTCGGTTCGTACAGGCGGTTGGCGGAGTTGGTGAAGGTGGAAAGCCTCGCTCGCGGGGTGGAATCAGAGCTAACTATTTGTAGTATCGTTCCGAGAACCGATCGCGGTCCTCTGGTTTGGAGCCGAGTGGAAGGCTTAAACCAGAGGCTCAGACGGTTCTGCGGAGAGCTGGGGTGCAAATTTCTCGACCTCCGCTATCGGGTGGAGAAATGTAGGGTCCCCCTGAATAGGTCAGGCGTGCACTACACGCCGGAAGCGGCTACGAGGGTAGCGGAGTACGTGTGGAGTGCACATGGGGTTTTTTTAGGTTAGAGAATTCCCTCCCTAGGCCCGACAAGACGCCTCCTGACACGCGGCAAGGCAGGAGTAGGCAAAATGCAACAAGGAATAACAATATTAATGTGCTAATAGTAAACTGCAGAAGCGTCTATAGAAAGGTCCCAGAACTGCTCTCATTAATAAACGGTCACAACGCCCATATAGTACTAGGAACAGAAAGTTGGCTGAAACCAGACGTAAACAGTAATGAAATCCTAAACTCTGATTGGAATGTATACCGCAGAGATAGGCTGGACAGTGAAGGGGGAGGCGTATTTATAGCGATAAGAAGTGCAATAGTATCGAAGGAAATTGACGGAGATTCGAATTGTGAAATGATTTGGGTGAAGGTCACGGTTAAAGCAGGCTCAGACATGGTAATTGGATGTCTCTATAGGCCCCCGGGCTCAGCAGCTGTTGTGGCTCATCACCTGAAGAATAATTTTGAAAATATTTCGAGTAGATTTCCCCACCATGTTATAGTTCTGGGTGGAGATTTTAATTTGCCGGATATAGACTGGGAGACTCAAACGTTCATAACGGGTGGCAGGGACAAAGAATCCAGTGAAATATTTTTAAGTGCTTTATCTGAAAATTACCTTGAGCAGTTAAACAGAAAACCGACTCGTGGCGATAATATATTAGACCTTCTGGTGACAAACAGACCCGAACTATTTGAATCAGTTAATGCAGAACAGGGAATCAGCGATCATAAAGCGGTTACTGCGTCGATGATTTCAGCCGTAAATAGAAATATTAAAAAAGGTAGGAAGATTTTTCTGTTTAGCAAAAGTGACAAAAAGCAGATTACAGAGTACCTGACGGCTCAACACAAAAGTTTTGTCTCAAGTGCAGATAGTGTTGAGGATCAGTGGACAAAGTTCAAAACCATGGTACAATATGCGTTAGATGAGTATGTGCCAAGCAAGATCGTAAGAGATGGAAAAGAGCCACCGTGGTACAACAACCGAGTTAGAAAACTGCTGCGGAAGCAAAGGGAACTTCACAGCAAACATAAACATAGCCAAAGCCTTGCAGACAAACAAAAATTACGCGAAGCGAAATGTAGTGTGAGGAGGGCTATGCGAGAGGCTTTCAATGAATTCGAAAGTAACGTTCTATGTACTGACTTGGCAGAAAATCCTAAGAAATTTTGGTCCTATGTCAAAGCGGTAGGTGGATCAAAACAAAATGTCCAGACACTCTGTGACCAAAATGGTACTGAAACAGAGGATGACAGACTAAAGGCCGAATTACTAAATGTCTTCTTCCAAAGCTGTTTCACAGAGGAAGACTGCACTGTGCTTCCTTCTCTAGATTGTCGCACAGTTGACAAAATGGTAGATATCGAAGTAGACGACAGAGGGATAGAGAAACAATTAAAATCGCTCAAAAGAGGAAAGGCCGCTGGTCCTGATGGGATACCAGTTCGATTTTACACAGAGTACGCGAAGGAACTTGCCCCCCTTCTTGCAGCGGTGTACCGTAGGTCTCTAGAAGAGCGAAGCGTTCCAAAGGATTGGAAAAGGGCACAGGTCATCCCCGTTCTCAAGAAGGGACGTCGAACAGATGTGCAGAACTATAGACCTATATCTCTAACGTCGATCAGTTGTAGAATTTTGGAACACGTATTATGTTCGAGTATAATGACTTTTCTGGAGACTAGAAATCTACTCTGTAGGAATCAGCATGGGTTTCGAAAAAGACGATCGTGTGAAACCCAGCTCGCGCTATTCGTCCACGAGACTCAGAGGGCCTTAGACACGGGTTCACAGGTAGATGCCGTGTTTCTTGACTTCCGCAAGGCGTTTGACACAGTTCCCCATAGTCGTTTAATGAACAAAGTAAGAGCATACGGACTATCAGATCAATTGTGTGATTGGATTGAGGAGTTCCTAGATAACAGAACGCAGCACGTCATTCTCAATGGAGAGAAGTCTTCCGAAGTAAGAGTGATTTCAGGTGTGCCGCAGGGGAGTGTCATAGGACCGTTGCTATTCACAATATACATAAATGACCTGGTGGATGACATCGGAAGTTCACTGAGGCTTTTTGCAGATGATGCTGTGGTGTATCGAGAGGTTGCAACAATGGAAAATTGTACTGAAATGCAGGAGGATCTGCAGCGAATTGACGCATGGTGCACGGAATGGCAATTGAATCTCAATGTAGCGAAGTGTAATGTGATGCGAATACATAGAAAGATAGGTCCCTTATCATTTAGCTACAAAATAGCAGGTCAGCAACTGGAAGCAGTTAATTCCATAAATTATCTGGGAGTACGCATTAGGAGTGATTTAAAATGGAATGATCATATAAAGTTGATCGTCGGTAAAGCAGATGCCAGACTGAGATTCATTGGAAGAATCCTAAGGAAATGCAATCCGACAACAAAGGAAGTAGGTTACAGTACGCTTGTTCGCCCAATGCTTGAATACTGCTCAGCAGTGTGGGATCCGCACCAGGTAGGGTTGATAGAAGAGATAGAGAAGATCCAACGGAGAGCAGCGCGCTTCGTTACAGGATCATTTAGTAATTGCGAAAGCGTTACGGAGATGATAGATAAACTCCAGTGGAAGACTCTGCAGGAGAGACGCTCAGTAGCTCGGTACGGGCTTTTGTTAAAGTTTCGAGAACATACCTTCACCGAAGAGTCAAGCAGTATATTGCTCCCTCCTACGTATATCTCGCGAAGAGACCATGAGGATAAAATCAGAGAGATTAGAGCCCACACAGAAGCATACCGACAATCCTTCTTTCCACGTACAATACGAGACTGGAATAGAAGGGAGAACCGATAGAGGTACTCAGGGTACCCTCCGCCACACACCGTCAGGTGGCTTGCGGAGTACGGATGTAGATGTAGATGTAGATGCTTTCTATTAGCGCTTGGAGCTCTGTTACTACCCTTACACAGCTTGACAATTTACAACTGTTTATCGATGGTTCCTAGATCTACGTTTTTGCTGTGTTCGGCCTGCACCGTTTGCGACTGGAGTCCTTTCTGTGTTTTCCTGCAACCCTCTAACCTAAAAGTCGCACAGTCCACGCCACACAGCTCCTGCTACTGTGTAGCCACTCCTGCATGTAGTTCACTCCTGACCTATTCAGCGTAACCCATAAACCAACCACCCTACGGCACAAGTCGAGGAATCTGCAACCTATACAGTCGCACAACCGTCTGAGCCTCTGATTCAGATCATTCACTCAGCTCTGTACCATACGTCCGCTGTCAGTCCTATCGACTAGGCTGTAAATGGTGACCTCTGCTTTCATCTCACAAGCATGACTGACAACCTTTAACACTTATGTTAGCCGCTCAAAACAAGAGAGAATCTGTTCCAATCCAAACCGACAAACACCATTGTACCAACATGAGCCACCACCTACACTTGGCTCTTCATAGCAACTGGAAGAGCCTGGTATGGTTCAAAATGGTTCAAATGGCTCTGAGCACTATGGGACTTAACATCTGAGGTCATCAGTCCCTTAGAACTACTTAAACCTAACTAACCTAGGGACATTACGCACATCCATGCCCAAGGCAGGATTCGAACCTGCGACCGCAGCGGTCGCGCGGTTCCAGACTGTAGCGCCTAGAACCGCTCGGCCACCCAGCCGGCGACCTGGTATGCTGACAGAGTGTGCATCAGCTATCTTCCTCTTTCTTGCAGCCAAGTCTCTAAGGGACCCTATAATATGCCCAACATTGGAGCTCCGAACTAACAATAATCTCACCCTCTGTGATTGCCCAGATCTTGCAGGCTGAAGGTTTCCTCTGAAACAGAACAGGCGACTGCATCTGGCTGAGCGACAGTGTGAGCCACAGACAGCACCTGGAACCTGCTTGTCAGACTAACCAGTGAGAACTTACGTGCGGCCCCCTGGGAAGTCTTTCGCCGCCTGCCAGGCACCAAGCCGACATCCCACTCGACCACAGGTGAAGGGTCAGCCTCAAGCTGTGTAACCGAAGCCATCACAGCCTGGAGACGAGAGCAAACAGTCACCAACTCGGCTCGTATCCACACACAATAATCACAGTCCCTATCCATAATAAAGACCATGGGAAACTACACTACCCAGACAAGCGGACTATCGACTGGTGCTGTGGAGCTCTACTGCAGACTGTGACGAAAATGCATGCAGGAACTGTGTTTAAATAATTTGCCCCTGATTAGGAACTTGTAATATATCAGAAACGAAAACGCGAGAACTGTGTATTAGATATTAAATTAATGCACAGAAACTCAATAAACTAAATTATCAAACCACAAAGATGAAATTATACAATTCGCTTCCAGTGAGGAACTCATAAAAGTCTCAAAATCGGTTACTTCATTGTTCCTGCGTCTGTCTCGGCCAGCTGCAACTGCCTGACGTATCAAATATCTTGTTTAGTGATGAAGCCACATTTAACAGTTATGACCAGGTAAATCGCCAAAACATACACTGTTGGTCTGTTGACAATATCCGTTGGCTTCGTCAAGTGGAATGTCACTGCTCAAGTTGTGTAAACGTGTGGTTTGGGATAGTGAATCATCAGTTTAGACCTGTTTGTCATAAATGGAACACTGAACATGATAAAGCATGATAAGCTCCTACAAGGACATCTTCCACGGATGTTACAAGACTAGGAGGAACCTGTAGTGCCAACATGATGGCTGTCCAGCACATAGTGCAGGCAGTATTACAACATGTCTACAGGAATTATTTCCAGATCGTTTTCTTGGACACAGAGGACTTGTACATTGGCTGGCCCATTCCCCAGATTTGACACCTGTAGTTTATTCTCTGGGGAAAGCTAAAAGACGCCGTCTACAAGAACAGATCAACTGCACCCGTGCTATGCAACGGTGTATTACTGCACCCTGTTTGGACATTTCAGCTGAAACGCCTAGCGTGTATTGCCTCTGCCGGTGGTCCTTTTGAATGCTCGCTGTGAGTGTCAAATGTCTCGTTACTGGTCAGATTTCACATAACTAGTGTAAACGCTTAGGTTGTTCTTTAGTGTGTGCTACGACAAGTATCCTACAAGTGTTGGTGCGGGAATTTTTCTGACTAAGATGTCTCGTAAACCACCCTTACTACACACATCAAAAGAAAGTTTTGCATCACCTCGGTTCCTAGAACGCTTTGAGATTGACGTTAACTGTGGATATTGTATCACACACACAGTCCCTTTGACTGTTCAGAGATGTCACAAAACCCGCCCAAAGATGTAAACAACCATGCATGAGCAGCGCCTATTAGACGGAGGGGGTACAACAGCCGATCAGTTCCAGTCATTCCACCACGAAGGAGATACACAGCTTGTGTTGTCTGTAGTTCAACAATGCCTAGACGGTCAATACGACGGTTAGATCGTGTCCGCATTGTTACTTTGTGCCAGGAAAGACTCTCAACAAGGTAAGTGTACAGGTGTCTTGGAGTGAACCAAAGCGATGTTGTTCTGACATGGAAGAGATACAGAGAGACAGGAACTGTCGATGACACGCCTCGCTCAGGTCACCCAAGGGCAACTACTGCAGTGCATGACCGCTACCTACGGACTAAGGTTCGGAGGAACACTGACAGCAACGCTACCACGTTGAATAATGCTTTTCGTGCAGCCACAGGACGTCGTGATAAAACTCAAACTGCGCGCAATAGGCTGCATGATGCGCAATTTCACAACCGACGTCCATGGCGAGGTTCATCTTTGCAACCACGAAACCATGCAGAGCTGTACAGATGGGCTCAACAATATGCCGAATGGACTGCTCAGGATTGGCATCAGGTTTTCCTCACCGATAATGTGTCGCATATGCCTTGAACTAGACAATCGTATGAGACATATTTGGAGGCAACCCGGTCAGACTGAACGCCTTAGACACACTGTCCAGCGAGTGCAGCAAGGTGGAGGTTGCCTACTGTTTTGGGGTGACATATGTGGAGCCGACGTACGCCGCTGGTGGTCATGGAAGGCGCCGCAATGGCTGTACGATACGTGAAAGCCATCCTCCGACCTATAGTGCAGCCATGTCGGCAGCTTATTGGCGAGGCATTCTTCTTCACGGACGACAATACGCGTCCCCATTGCACATCTTGTGAGCGATTTCCTTCAGGATCACAACATCGCTCGACTAGAGTGGCCAGCATGCTCTCTAGACATGAACCCTATCGAACATGGCTGGGATAGATTGAAAAGGGCTGGTTATGGACGACGTGACCCACCAACCACTCTGAGGGATCTACGCCGAATCGCCGTTGAGGAGTGGGACAATTTGTACTAACACTGCCTTGATGAACTTGTGGATAGTATGCCACGACGAATGCAGGCATGCATCATTGCAAGAGGACATGCTGCTGGGTGTTAGAGGTACCGATGCGTACAGCAGTCTAGACCACCAACTCTGAAGGTCTCGCTGTATAGTCGTACAACATGCAATGTGTGGTTTTCATGAGCAACAAAAAGGGCGGAGATGATGTTTATATTGATCTCTAGTCCAATTTTCTGTACAGGTTCCGGAACGCTCGGAACCGAGATGATGCAAAACATTTTTTGATGTGTGTATAATCCTGCAATAAACAAAACTAGCAATCTAATTTAACCATACTTTTAGTGTGTTAATGTGAATTGTCACTGTTCCTTTTAAAAAGTGTATCCATGCACAAAAACACACTTTCTAATTATTAACACAATCTGTTGATTGGCTAACAAAACGAATCCCTGACTACAAATCCACTCTGTGAAAAACCGTACATCAATATTTGCGGTGGAGGTTTTAGATGATTCACCGTATTTAACAAATGCCTACAACGGAAGTACAAGGAGCCCCTTTTATAAGAGAGTAAGATAGAGTATTACAAGAGTTTAAGAATTGTAGCTGCATTTGAAGAAAGTATGGTATATTAGTATTAGAGGCTGGATTCAAAATGCAAGGGATACTATCTTCCTGCAGAGGTAACCTATCTCAAATGAAACAGACACGTTTTCAAGGAGAACTTTAGTTTCGATCTTCCTGTTCATTTTCCTTTAAAAACCAGTTTCTTACAGTTTTGTTGTAAAGTACATGATTTCCTATAGCCTCTTTTGCAAGAGTTTATTTTCTTAATATTGTGCATTTTACTCAGTATCACGTTATTTCAGTTTATCAGTGTTTCTTTCAATTTTTTTCAGAAGTTACTTGCTCCTTTCGTGCACAAACAGGTGTGCACTTTGGTCCAGAATTGAGGAAGAGCGACAGGACATGACTAACCCTGCTGGCAGATTTTTACATGCTGTCAGTGAATGTATGGCGACAGTGCCTCTCAGAAGATTAAACAAAGAAAAACAGCTGCATTGTGGTCATGGAAAGGAGTAATGTAGCACAGTATTCACGCTCGGATCGCTCTACAGACCAGTTACTCTGAATGAAGGAAACTGATAAAAGGAAGGGTCGTAGGGAATTGCATGCTGGAAGACCCTTTTCCATACTATCTATGAGGTTACGTCTGAAATGTGCGTATTTATCAAATGGTTCAAATGGCTCTGAGCACTGTGGGACTTAACATCTATGGTAATCAGTCCCCTAGATCTTAGAATTACTTAAACCTAACTAACCTAAGGACATCACACAACACCCAGTCATCAGGAGGCAGAGAAAATCCCAGGCCCCGCCGGGAATCGAACCCGGGAACCCGGGCGCGGGAAGTGAGAACGCTAGCGTATTTATCGATGTGTGAGATCAGTATTGATCTGACAAATCAAACTACTTTCACAGTAGCCTACTTGTCATATTTTATTGGGGTAGCATTGGCTGGGTTTATCAACCCCCTCTGCATGGTCACATGTACATCAGGGACAAATAACTGATTTTCAAGCCCCTGGTGTTTGACCTGCCCTTCATTAAAGGCATGTTGTGGAAGTGCTATTATCCTGCTTTGTTGAACTGTATTGCAAGGCCTATTGACGCCGATCAGTATTGCTGGGGACATTTTGCTTGTAAAGGGCGCGAATGTGTAGTTCGGTATCGTCTGCCCGGCTAGCCGTGCGATCTAATGCGCTGCTTCCCGAGTGGGAAGGCATGCCGATCCCCGGCACAAATCCGCCCGGCGGATTAGTGTCGGGTCCAGTGTGCAGGCCAGCCTGTGGGTGGTTTTTAAGACGGTTTTCCACCTCGGCGGCGGTGGTCTAGCGGTTCTAGGCGCTCAGTCCGGAACCGCGCGACTGCTACGGCCGCAGGTTCGAATCCTGCCTCGGGCATGGATGTGTGTGCTGTCCTTAGGTTACTTAGGTTCAAGTAGTTCTAAGTTCTAGGGGACTGATGACCACAGATGTTAAGTCCCATAGTGCTCAGAGCCATTTGAACCACTTGAAACCACCTCGGCGAATGCCGGCTAGTTCCTCTTATTACGCCTCAGTTACACGGTGTCGGTTATTGCTGCGCAAACATTTCCATGTACGCGTACACCATAATTATTCCACCACGCCACGCAAACATTTGGGGTTACACTCATCCGGTGTGAGACATCGCCCAGGTGGGGCGGCGGTGGGGTGGGTGGACTGCTGTGACCGTTGTGAGGTTGTGAACCACTGAGGGCTACGGAGGGACGTAGCCTCTCTATCGTTCCTAAGTCCCCAGCTTTATAAATACATACATAGTGTGGCATAATGTATATGTTGTTGGATGAGGGAAGGGAGAGGGGGGAAAGTCGGTGATTGCTGTACTCCATTCTATTTTTTTTTCTACTGGCTGGATAATGAATTAGAGCTCTTGAATTGGAAATGTTTTATGACTTAACTCTGAAGTTATAAATAGGAGTTTACGAAACGCATTTACTGCTGACTGCGGAACAGAGACCATCAAACATACCTGAAATAAAGTTTCTATGAAATTTAATGGTAAGTATTCTTAGTTGTAGTTTCTTCTCAGTGGAAAATTTAATCTCTTTTTCTGTTGCGATGGTCGTCTCGAATGCAGCCGCCGTAGAAGTTGTTAATTGTTGATCGTGTCGCCTAATGAAAGAAACTCCTGTTTCGATGCAGTGAGACGAACTGTTTTTATTTAACAAAGACTGACACTGTAATTCGCTTTATTTTCTTTATATTACCCAAAACACAATCTTACTAACGAAACCATTACAATAGGAGAACGATAAAAAATGTTCGCGTTCTTTCTTCCTCAAGACACTCCACTGCTGACATAAAAAAAGTGGCAGTCACATCTCTCTCATCTAACATCATCTCTGCTACAGCACATCGCTTTCGTTTTTATCTTATGTATACCTCTTAGAAAACATATAATAAGTGCCATTACACCTGTCCACTACTGTGGTCTGTGGATCCATTTACGTAGCACACAGTACAAAATTTTCTTTTCTTATTAATTTACACAAATTTAAGAATTTGACTTTTTTTCCCCAGAGCGGAAAGGTGCAGTCGTCTGCTTTCACAGTCGAAGGGTCAAAACATCTTGTCATGTATAACCAAATATAGTCAGAATTTTAGGCTAACGCTAATGAAAAATGTGCCGTTCCGAAAGGATTACTAATGTATGTGTAAAAATTTATGCATCTTACAAGAACAAGATACGAACTGGAATCGTGTAACAAGTACTTTAAAAACAGGTGAAGAGGATCATCGACTATTAAATTATAAATTGCATTCGGGAGTCCTGTTTCATCAACTGAATATCAATAAAGGGAACTGAAAAGTGTGTATACATGAAAAATATTTCTCTGAATTAGTATGGCATACACATTACACCTGGGGGCATTTTAGTGCTACTAAGTGTATCTGTAAAATCATACAACATTGTTTTTTTCTCAATATGAAACGGAAAATACAAAGTATTCTTAAGGTGTGCAACTTTTGTCTAAAGATAAAACCTATTACTTATAGCACTAAGTTACTATTACACTCAATAGTTCCACCAGAACCTTTAGCGATAGTATCTTGTGATGCAATAGTATCACTTCCGACTGCAAGAGGTAAATTTATATGTGTATTTGTCTTTTATGACTTGTTTTCAAAATACGTTAAAATGTATCCAATAAGGTCAACTAATGTCAAGCTTATTTTGAGTTAAAGACCACATACCTAATGTTGGTAAGCCGAGGCTTTCCTGCCAGATAATTCATGATAATACACCACCAAGGCTTGGAAGGAATGTGAGTTATAACTAGACGTAAAGCATATCTTGATATCACGATATCATGCAGAAGCTTCGCCAGCTGAACGTATATTTAGAGACTTTAACAGATGTATTCGCACTTACTTTACAACGCAACAATAGAAGTGGATAGAGTACGTGTCGTTCTTTGAAGAGATTCGCAATAACATGCCGCACTCATCCACTAGGCATACTCCAGCGGAGATAATATACGACGCGCCCGAAACTAATTAGTGGAGTAAACCTTTACCGAACTTTGCCTGAGCGAAACAAAAACTGGAAGTCGTATTTGGACGATGTGCGTGTATCACTAAAGCATGCTGTGCGACTGGGGAAGGTCAAATTCGATAGTAAATTGGGTCGAACTCTGACGTATACCACAGGCGATAAGGTCTTATTAAGGAAACACGCTAAGTCATCGGCCCTTAAAAGGTTAAACAATAAATGGCAACTTGCTTACGTCGGGCCTTACCGGACCTTTTGCATTCCGGATGAGGGAAGCTATTTGTTAGCTAATGAAAATAATGGAGGAGCAGACCGAATAAATTTTATATGTGAAACCTTCAGGGACAGTTAATGGGACACTGAATAAGAAACTGTACCAGAGTAGTTTTTGTAGTTTAATTAGTAGTGTAAGTAATCCAGTTAGAGTAGTATTAGAATTTATTGTTTTAATAATGGTCTGATTTTAGTGGATATAAATGTATTCTTTTTTTTAATAATGTAGTAGTTAATGACAATGCAATTTGCTAATACTTTATTCTGTAAATTTTTGAGGGCGCTCACCATTAATGGTTAGCAAATAGAGGCCTTAGATTAAGAACAGGTACAATGAGTTATCGAATTTATTTGCATATTAAATTGCCGCGGTGTTGATTGTCCAGTGAAGTGTCAGTTATTTCAATAAAGCTGTGCCAAGAACTAGTAGGACAGTATCTCAACATAAGCTACAGCAAGTCATGTAAAGGAGTCATTAATTCAATAGGATTGTGTCCGGAGCTAAATAGGCATAACCTGCGAAAATGAAAGTGATTTAATCACTGAGAATAAATATCGCATGTTCAAACAGTTAGTGTCTGACACTAGTGGGAAAATGAATGCTATGAAGTTTTAGAAAGGCTAAAAGACTGCATACATCAGTGTACAAGAACATTGATTTCTGAGGATGAAATTTAATAAGTGACAAACGGACATTATTTATATATATATATATATATATATGTCATATCTATGCGTGTTCTTTATGTTCTGTATTCTGTAGCATGTGAAGAAGTCTTATCCTTCGCTGAGGCCACATCCCAAATAACCTGAGGGTTTGCTGCTATCTGATGGGACGAGACATCTTTTGGCTGCATGGCTCCAGAAACGGTAACGACGAAGTATGAGACGTTTCATGACACAAGCGGAGGGCGTCGACGTCGGGAGTTCGCCCGCATTACAATCTAGAGGCGTAGCGAGAATGAGCAAGCAAGAAGCATTCACCTGCAGTTCATCACTGGACGATGTTATACAAGAAGCGAGTAGTCCGTTGATGTCAACCGGAAATTCTATCGTGAAACAAGTCAAAAACATCACGGAAGTCTACGGGTAGCATCGGTATAAATCGGATGAAGAATTTGAAGAAAATGAAGATCCTACCGAAGAAGTTCGGCAGCTGTAGGCAATCCGAAGAACGAATTACGAAGCTTAACGATTGAGACGTAGAACCGACGAATATAAATTGAAGAGAACGAAAAATCTAAAATCACACAGCGTATGGCGCAATCATCCAAGGAGCTAAGCGATTTGCGGGGTGAGAAGATCCATTGTTACGTCGGACATGTTGCAAACTATTAGAAGAGGCAACATGACTCAAGTAATGAAAACGTTGTGCTGCTCAGCCATTGAAGAGGCGGTACAACATGTGCACGCTACAAGAAGAGGCAACATGAGTCAAATAATCATTAACTCATGTTGCTTAGCCTCTTAAGAGGTGGCACGACAAAAGATGACGTTGCTTGCCCATATTCCCTATGTCCGATTGTTGCAACCGCATACATGGCCCCCAGAAACCAAACGATTACTCTGTGCAGCCGCACAGGGGCGGTGAGACGAATGGACATCGCAGACCTCACCGAGAAAACAACAGACACGACTCCACACAATTCCCAAGATTGTTAATGAAATACTTAAGACTATACATACACTGGAATGTGTAATTAATAAAACTGACCTATTCATGAATAGACATAGAATGAATATTTAAGTTGTGCCTTGTATCTCAAATGAAATTTATGGCTAACTTTAAATTGACATATTCAGTGTACATATTAAATGAATGAAATATTTAATTAATGTTAGCAAAAAAAGGAAACATCTGTGATTTAGATAATACTTTCAAATACTTAAGTTAGTATACAAGGAACACGAAAAAACCTTTTGTACAATTTTTGTAATCATGTCATATTACCCACTCATATATGTATGTAACAAACTGTCGCTCGATCACAAAAAGGAAAGAAGAAAAAAGAAAAAAAGTTCCCAAGTAAAGTTCCAAAACCCTCGGTTCATAAGAAAGAAACTAGAAATACCCAATCGTAAGTCAAAGTCAATCATAGTTAAGGAAGGACCCCAGTCCTCTAAAACAAAATTTGAAGAGGCGTAATGTTAGCATATCTCTCGGTTACCTGAAAAGATGACAAGTTGATTAAAATATAGTAGTCATCGTTGAGGGTCTGTGTATCCACTCCTAACATACCTGGTCTTTTTGGAATCCAAAATTTATTCTAACTAGCCATGAACAAGTCCCATATTTCATATAAAATCAAGAGTCCTCGTTTTAAAATAGAGAAAATTAAATAAAAGTATAAAAAAAATCCAATGGTATAGAGTATTATATGCAAAGTAGCAAGTGACTTTGTAAGATGTCCATGATTAAGAAATCTGTTACTAGCGCACTCGAGCAGATGTAATTTCGATGGATTGCTCTCGCGCTGCCTGCGATATGTAAGCTATAAGAGAATCTCAGACCAAAGAGCAGTGTTGTATGCAGCAAGAGCAGTAGGAGTAAATAGTAGTAGCTAGCTGTTTGGTGTATCGAGTTGGTTGGGCCGGTCGTGGGGAGCGATGGCAGTGCCTGAGCGTTGTAGTATAAGGTAAAAGCAGCCTGGCGCATATGTACTAATGTTATAACAAGCCCCATGTAAATGTTTAAATCTCTTAATAATAATCTTTCTTATAAAAAATTAACTTCTGATAATCATTCATCTCAATATAAGGCACTTACTAAGTTCTCCAATCCATGATCATCCCGATTATTGTAAAGTAAAATCAGTTGTTTCTTTTTATACGTGACAAATCTATCGGCCAGCATTGCACAGGGCTGTGCCAGAAAATTTCTTATAGGAGCAGATATATATGCGTTATCTGGCGACTTCATTGAGGTGACAATTTTCTATTTATTCAGAATGATCTTTCAGGGCCATGACGCAGCACTGCTGACGCCCAAAATTTACCAGTTTAAATTCACAATCAATTATTGAAAGGTTATCTACGATTCACTTTTTTTTATTAGGAGATTAGTCACATTTTATTGTTCCAAGGTTACGGAATTTATTTGTGGGAGGTTACGCTGAATGTGAATTATAGAATTGTATTTTTTACTGTTGGGAGGTTTCGGAATTTCTGTTGGGAGGTTACAACTTTATTGAAAGAGTTTGTAACGAACGTCCCTTTTGTTTCAAAACTGCTATATAAACCCAACGCACATATTTTCAACCTCTTTAGCGCCTGAGGTCTTTAATGTTTGGGAGTCTTTAACATCTGGGAGTCTTTGTGTAGGAGATTTTGGTGTCCGAGTTTTTATCGTTTCAGGCCTGCGTATTTGCGTCTCTTCAGTTAATGCGCCCCAGCGTGAAATAGTTAACACTGTTGGAAGCCGGGCTAATTAAAAGTAAATTTCTGTTCGTTTAATTTATCGTCAAAATTAAGTAAACTGAGAGAAATGAGGTAACGCTAACATCTAGCGAACGTCTCAGTCGATAAAAGATCGATATCATTAATTCCAGTTTAAGAACTTCAATTGTTACCAAAATAACTATTCAAACATCACGTCGCAACTTGACTTTCGATTATAGAGCCTGTTTGGACATTTATTATCGAGCTAAACTGTGACCATTCATATTAATGTATCATGTCAAAGAAACTTTGTTAATAAAAGTCGAGTTAAGGAAAAACTATAGTGTCCTACGATTTTGAACAGAGTATCACAAGAAGTGAACCGTGTATTGGATTATCTCTGGACAGTGGTAATAATAATAATAATAATTATTATTATTATTATTATTATTATTATTATTATTATAAACCCCATGGAGGCCCGGGAAAAGAATAGGCCTCCGGTATGTTCTGCCAGTCGTAAAAGGCGACGAAAAGAACAAACCACTAATAGGGCTAACCCCCCTTTTAGTGTGATTAGTTGGTTCAGGACAGAAGCCTCGGAAAAGCGCTGTCATGGTCGAGGACGACGCTTGAACCCTATTCCCGTCCACAATGGTAACGACACTGCTAGCCACATGGAAAATGATCTAAATCCAAGTAGAGGTGTTTTGCAGGACATGCTTCCTGCAACTACTCTAGAAGGAAAACAAAGACAGAGGATGAGATGGTCAGATGAAGTCAACCAACACCTCATGTTCTGTTATTACCGAGCAACAAACTTAGGAACCAACACAACTGGATACAGATCACAAGTATACACAACATTTATTACCAGATACCTAGAATTAAAACTTTTAACAGAACAACGACTAGCTGATCAGATCTGTGTAATAATCAAAAATAACAGGATACCCCAGTCAGAATTAGAAAACATCAAACAACAACTACAACAAATACTGGAACAAAATAATGTACAATCAGAAGAAGAAGAAAATACAGTAATGGACTCAAACATCCCAGAGCAAAGAAACAAAGAACAACACACATCAATTAAACAATCAGAGGAAAATGAAATCTTAAGACAGCCACCAGAACAGGCACAAATAGAACACAAAGTGACACACATGTTAGATACAGAAGAAAAATTTCAATTCACATATATAGAATACAAAGACACAAATACAGACATTACACCATTCTTGCATAGACCGCCAAATAACCCACAAGTCGAAACAACAATAACAACTATCAACACAATCATACACAATAAAATAAATGAAAACACAACTATGGAAGAGTTACAACTACTGGTTTATATAGGAGCACTCACTAAACTAAGTATACACACTAGCCAGAGATCAGAACAAACCAACACACAGAAGAAACCCACAAAACCAGCATGGCAACGCAGGCTACAGATCAGAATAGCAAAACTGAGAAAAGACATCGGACAGCTAACACAATTTATAAGAAACGAAATTTCAGACAAGAAACGAAAAAAGTTCGGTAAAATCACAAAACAAGAAGCGATAGAGCAATTAGATAAAAAGAAGCAAAAATTACAAACATTGGCCAAACGACTTAGGAGATACAAAGAAAGTGAAAATAGAAGGAAACAAAACTAAACATTCAACACAAACCAAAAGAAATTTTACCAGACAATAGATAACACACACATGAAAATAGACAATCCACCAAACATAACAGACATGGAACACTTCTGGTGCAACATATGGTCAAACCCGGCACAACATAACAGGCATGTACGGTGGATACAAGTAGAAACAGAAACGTACAAAATGATACCACAAATGCCTGAAGTGATAATTTTGCATTATGAAGTCACTCGAGCAATTAACTCTATGCACAACTGGAAAGCCCTTGGGAAAGATAAAATAGCAAATTTCTGGCTAAAGAAGTTCACCTCAACACATTCACATCTAACTAAATTATTTAACAGTTACATTGCAGACCCATACACATTCCCTGATACACTTCACACATGTAATACACTCCTGGAAATTGAAATAAGAACACTGTGAATTCATTGTCCCAGGAAGGGGAAACTTTATTGACACATTCCTGGTGTCAGATACATCACATGATCACACTGACAGAACCATACGCACATAGACACAGGCAACAGAGCATTCACAATGTCGGCACTAGTACAGTGTATATCCACCTTTCGCAGCAATGCAGGCTGCTATTCTCCCATGGAGACGATCGTAGACATGCTGGATGTAGTCCTGTGGAACGGCTTGCCATGCCATTTCCACCTGGCGCCTCAGTTGGACCAGCGTTCGTGCTGGACGTGCAGACCGCGTGAGACGACGCTTCATCCAGTCCCAAACATGCTCAATGGGGGACAGATCCGGTGATCTTGCTGGCCAGGGTAGTTGACTTACACCTTCTAGAGCACGTTGGGTGGCACGGGATACATGCGGACGTGCATTGTCCTGTTGGAACAGCAAGTTCCCTTGCCGGTCTAGGAATGGTAGAACGATGGGATCGATGACGGTTTGGATGTACCGTGCACTATTCAGTGTCCCCTCGACGATCACCAGAGGTGTACGGCCAGTGTAGGAGATCGCTCCCCACATCATGATGCCGGGTGTTGGCCCTGTGTGCCTCGGTCGTATGCTGTCCTGATTGTGGTGCTCACCTGCACGGCGCCAAACACGCATACGACCATCATTGGCACCAAGGCAGAAGCGACTCTCATCGCTGAAGACGACACGTCTCCATTGGTCCCTCCATTCACTCCTGTCGCGACACCACTGGAGGCGGGCTGCACGATGTTGGGGCGTGAGCGGAAGACGACCTAACGGTGTGCGGGACCGTAGCCCAGCTTCATGGAGACGGTTGCGAATGGTCCTCGCCGATACCCCAGGAGCAACAGTGTCCCTAATTTGCTGGGAAGTGGCGGTGCGGTCCCCTACGGCACTGCGTAGGATCCTACGGTCTTGGCGTGCATCCGTGCGTCGCTGCGGTCCGGTCCCAGGTCGACGGGCACGTGCACCTTCCGCCGACCACTGGCGACAACATCGATGTACTGTGGAGACCTCACGCCCCACGTGTTGAGCAATTCGACGGTACGTCCACCCGGCCTCCCGCATGCCCACTATATGCCCTCGCTCACAGTCCGTCAACTGCACATACGGTTCACGTCCACGCTGTCGCGGCATGCTACCAGTGTTAAAGACTGCGATGGAGCTCCGTATGCCAGGGCAAACTGGCTGACACTGACGGCGGCGGTGCACAAATGCTGCGCAGCTAGCGCCATTAGACGGCCAACACCGCGGTTCCTGGTGTGTCCGCTGGGCCGTGCGTGTGATCATTGCCTGTACAGCCCTCTCGCAGTGTCCGGAGCAAGTATGGTGGGTCTGACACACCGGTGTCAATGTGTTCTTTTTTCCATTTCCAGGAGTGTAGCTTCTCTGAAAACCTAAAGATCAAGCAGACACAGGAAACCCAGCTAAATCTCGCCCATAACATGTCTACCAACAACATACAAAATATTAATTTCAGTAATTACCAGTAATTACACAGAAATTAATAACACATGCAACACAGAACAAAATTGTAAATGAAAAACAAAAAGGCTGCTGCAAAAAAAGTACGAGGATGCAAAGATTAACTGATAATAGATACAGAGGTGGCATGTCAAGCTAAAACTAAACAAAGGTCACTACATTACACATACATTGATTACCAAAATGCTTTTGATAGTGTACTCCACTCATGGTTACTACAAATATTGGAAATATACTAAGTAAATCCTAAATTGATACAGTTCCTAAATATAGTAATGAAAAATTGAAAACCCACACTCAATATCCAAACAAGTTCAAATAATATCACATCACAGCCAATACAGATTAAGTGTGGTATATACCAGGGAGACTCACTAAGTCCGTTCTGGTTCTGCCTTGCTCTGAATCAACTATCCAACATGCTAAATAATACAAATTATGGATACAATATTACTGGATCATCCCAACACAAATCACACATTTGCTATACATGGATGATCTAAAACTATCGGCAGTAACAAATCAACAACTCAACCAATTACTAAAGATAACAGAAGTATTCAGCAATGATATAAATATGGCTTTTGGAACAGACAAATGTAAGAAAAATATCATAGTCAAGGGAAAACACACTAAACAAGAAGATTACTTATTGGATAACCACAGCGACTGCATAGAAGCGATGGAAAAAACAGATGCCTATAAATATCTAGGATACAGGCAAAAAATAGGAATAGATAATACAAATATTAAAGAAGAACTAAAAGAAAAATATAGACAAAGACTAACAAAAATACTGAAAACAGAATTGACAGCAAGAAACAAAACAAAAGCTATAAATACTTGTGCTATACCAATATTGACCTACTCACTTGGATTAGTGAAATGGAGTAACACAGACCTAGAAGCACTCAATACACTTACACGATCACAATGCCACAAATATAGAATACATCACATACATTCAGCAACAGAAAGATTCACATTAAGCAGAAAGGAAGGAGGAAGGGGATTTATCGACATAAAAAAACCTACATTATGGACAGGTAGACAATTTAAGAAAATTCTTTCTAGAACGAGCAGAAACTAGCAAAATACACACAGCAATCACTCATATAAATACATTGGCTACACCACTGCAATTTCATACAACTTCTACAACCCTTTACATCACATAACATCAACAGATACGAAGAAAGTAAATTGGAAAAAGAAAACACTACATGGCAAGCACCCGTATCATCTAACACAGCCACACATCAATCAAGATGCATCCAACACATGGCTAAGAAAAGGCAATGTATACAGTGAGACAGAAGGATTCATAATTGCAATACAGGATCAAACAATAAACACCAAATATTACAGCAAGCACATTATTAAAGATCCCAACACCACAACAGATAAATGCAGACTTTGCAAACAACAAATAGAAACAGTAGATCACGTCACAAGCTGATGTAGAATACTAGTAAATACAGAATACACCAGAAGACATGACAATGTAGCAAAAAAAATACATCAACAATTTGCCATACAACATAAACTAATAAAACAACACGTTCCCACATACAATTATGCACCACAAAATGTACTGGAGAATGATAAATACAAATTATACTGGAACAGAATCATTATAACAGTTAAACAACACCACATAACAAACCTGACATCATACTCACTAATAAAAAGAAGAAATTAACACAACTAATCGAAATATCCATACCCAATGCAACAAATATACAGAAGAAAACAGGAGAAGAAAAGGAAAAATACATCCAACTGGCTGAGGAAGTCAATGACATGTGGCATCAGGATTAAGTTGACATTACACCAATTGTACTATCAACTACAGGAGTCATACCATACAATATCCACCAGTACATCAACGCAATACAGCTACATCCAAACGTATGTATACAACTACAGAAATCTGTAATTATTGATACATGTTCAGTTACCCGAAAGTTCCTAAATGCAATGTAACATATACCGTACAGTTAAAAGGAAGTGACGCTTGATCAAGGTCCGCGTCACTTTCCATTTTTAACCAGACTTAACGTCTGAGAAAGTAAAGAAATAATAATAGTTTATTCCATATTAAAGGGAATAATTTTCAAGGATAAAACATTGTGCTGTGTTAAATGAACACTGTTATTTTGAAGGAATGAATTCGGTGTAGATGTGCTACGCTAACTAAAGATATCAATTCACTTTTAAACGCGACTCGGGCGCCTTGTAACTGTTGACAAGCATATCTGATGGCAACCGCTAAACAACGCAACTAGCCGGTTGTAAGAATTTGAATCTAATCTTATTAACGAAAGAGACTTTAAAAGATTTCTGTAACCACGAATATAGACTCAAATTAATGCAAAAAGCAAATGTAATCAACAAATATTGACGGCAATAATGGATGGTGTTGTGTCACCTCGCCTTCACGTGCAGACGAGGTGTAGAATGTTGCCTGGGCATAGGAAAAAGGCATCACACTTTCGCTGATCGTGGAAGTGCCAGAAAGTAGCAATAGCACAAATGTCTCCCAACGTGGGGCTCACAAGTAACAAATCAACAATATACCGTTTATACACGTTATTTTTGTGAGTTATTTAGTGACTGTATACGATCGAAATAACCATTCGTCTAACCTTGCTTGACTTCGAGTTACAGGAAGGAAGTACTTATAACGAACTGAAAGCGATAGACGTCGTGCCTAAGGGAGCACACCTTCAGATGTTATAAAAGAAACAAAACCCATATATATCGAAATAATTGTCACGATGAACTTGCGGTAGTATTCGATATTTAAAGTTTGATTCATGACTCACTGTGCTTCACTTAAATAAAGGGTGTATCATAATTAATGGCGTAAACGCATGCAGTTGAAAGTACACGATACTAGAAGCAAAAAAGTCTCAGTAAACATAGGGGCGAAACTGCATACCTTAAGAGCTACGAGCAACTTCTCATCTTCGATACTGTGAAAGAAATCTCTTCTACTGCAAGTTCTTTGCTTTCCATATTTTGGGAAGTGATAGTATGGACCAAAATAAAAAAAAAGTCTAGCAAACATGTGCTCAAAAACGAACAACTTTAAAGTTACAAGCGCTTAATCAATAGAAGAGTTGTGTTTCATACTAGCAAAGATGAGCAAGAGCTCATTGCTCTTAAGGAACGCATTTTAGAGAACATGTTTACTGGACTTTTTTTCTTGTTTTCATCCATACTACCAGCTCCCAAAATATGGAAGGTAAAGAACTTGCAATAGAAGAGATTTGTTTCACAGTATCGAAGATGAAAAACTGCTCGTAGCTGTCAAGATATGTGTTTCCGACCCTATGTTTACTGAGACTTTTTTGTTTCTAATATCATGTACTTTCAACTGTGTGCGTTTACGTCATTAATTATACTACACCCTGTGGCGGATGACTACGGCAAGTTTGTCGCGTTGTCGAATTGATATTGTAGCCTAGACAGTATTTATGTGTTGTCTACCTGTAGTTAATTAGTGTTGATTGGTAGTAATCTGTAGTATATGACCACGTCAAAGAAATCCTATAATTTGAGATCTAATGTAGAGGATGTGAACGAAGATATGGCTGAGGAGTAGGAAACAGAAATGGATGATAATATGATAGAAAACGTACTCTCTGAACAGATGAACAGGGCAGGAGAATTAGAATCATCGAATGCGACCGGAATAGACTCGTTGTTTGCTACGGAAAGACAAAGTAACAACTTCGAATGTTGATATCCAATAGTGATTTAACTGTACGACCTAGCAGAATGAGTAAACGTACAAATGAAGTGGTGGTGACTGTTTCGTTTGACTTTTTAATTAAATTCATGGAAGAGGATCGAGACTTTAAGGACACATTAAAAGCTAATCGGCAACGGGAGGTACAAGAATAAAAACACAGAGAGGAACGGCATTAGAAAGATCGAATATTTAAAGAGCAAATATTACAAGCAAATGAGATAGAAAGGATAGAGTATTTAAAGAGGAAATCAAATAAGCGATTAAATCATTACAGGCCCAAAATAAGGAAAGAGGGGATAGGTTGGCTAAGGAACTCGAGAAATTGAGACTGGAGTCAGCAAGAAGTAAACAGGGATCGACGTCACAATAAGTACGGTAAATTTGTACCTCTGGATTGCGGTAACGGATAGTGATATCGAAAAACGTTTCTGGGTTCCCCGAGAGCTTCATCTTTTTAAGAACACAAAAACTTCTATGGTTTGACATGAATAAAAATCATAGAAGTCGCCATCCCCACAATCGGTACTTTTGTATCCAAAAATCGTGGTTTTTCGAAGTTTCCTCAGCAACCGCCCACGAACAAGTGATGCTTTTATAAGCTGTCTAAGGTCCAACCTAGGCTACACCTAACGCAAAAGAACCAACCAATTTGCCTGAGTTGGAGGAAGTGTGTAATGTTTAAATTTTGACCCTGTAATAGTATTGTAATTATTAAAATGGCCAGAAAAATGTAATCTAAACTGAATGTGTGCTACTTTACTATTGACAAGATAGGGAATAATATTGTCAGTTGAATCTGAATTACATCTTCAAGAAATATTAATTAATGAAAAGAAGATCGTCTGCATCTCATTCCACTTCTTTCGCCATACGTGAGCTAATGCATTCTTTCTCCACTACTGAGTGAAGCTTCGAATTGGCCAGTATGCCTCCCAGAGCCAGAAATGTTACAAGAGACTTGGGATTTAACCCAGGGCACTGGCGCCAGTATGACGCTAACAGCGAGCGGGAACGATCTTTTAGTGTTGATCTGTGCGATTTTAAAATCTGTGACAAAATTAAGTATCACGCCAAATATGAAATTCGTAGTGTAATACGGTTTCTGAATGCAAAAAAAGTCCACCATATTGAATTTTACAGACTGACACCGGAAGTACTGTGAAAATCTCATGTATTAATCTTCAGTTCGAAAATGGAACTCCATGTTTCATGGTGGATCAACGAGTATTCATTATGAAGAACTGTCAGAACCACCTCTAGGAGTAACTGATGAACTCACGGATTGATGAAAACATTCAACAAGATAAATTTGTGCATTCCTGAAATTTCGCGATCAGTTCTTTATCACACGTTTTTGGTGGTTTGGGATATAGAGGTATGCATGCCATGTGGGTTCCTCGACTTTTGACAAATGAACATAATAACGAATGGGAGCTGCACTGACCTTTCTCATTCAGTACGACAAGAATGGCGAAGAGTTTCTGAATTACATTCTTACTGATAATGAGACCTGGGTTTCATATAAAAGTCTGGGAACAAAGCGCCAAGAAATGGACTGGCGTCATTCACGAGTATCAAACAGATGGTACCCACTGTGTTTTGGTATCGCAAGGGCGACCTGTTCAGCGACTTCATACCAAGAGGAGAGATTACAAACTTAGCAAGCTGCAGTCAGACTACTTATCAACTAATTCTACATCTACATCCATACTCCGCAAGCCACCTGACGGTGTGTGGCGGAGGGTACTTTGAGTACCTCTATCGGTTCTCCCTTCTATTCCAGTCTCATATTGTTAATGGAAAGAAAGATTGTCGGTATGCCTGTGTGTGGGCTCTAATCTCTCTGATTTTATCCTCATGGTCTCTTCGCAAGATATACGTAGGAGGGAGCAATATACTGCTTGACTTCTCGGTGAATGTATGTTCTCGAAACTTCAACAAAGCCTGTACTGAGCTACTGAGCATCTCTCCTGCACAGTCTTTCACTGGAGTTTATCTGTCATCTCCGTATCGCTTTCGCGATTACTAAATGATCCTGTAACGAAGCGCGCTGCTCTCCGTTGGATCTTCTCTATCTCTTCTATCAACCCTATCTGGTACGGATCCCACACTGGTGAGCAATATTCAAGCAGTGGGCGAACAAGTGGTTTGTTTTCGGATTGCATTTCCTTAGGATTCTTCCAACGAATCTCGTTCTGGCATCTCCTTTACCGACGATCAACTTTATATGATCATTCCATTTTAAATCACTCCTAGTGCCTACTCCCAGATAATTTATGGAATTAACTGCTTCCAGATGCTGACCTGCTATATTGTAGCTAAATGATAAAGGATCTTTCTTTCTATGTATTCGCAGCACATTACACTTGTCTACATCGAAATTCAATTGTCATTCCCTGCACCATGCGTCAATTTGTTGCAGATCCTCCTGCATTTCAGTACAATTTTCCATTGTTACAACCTCTCGATATACTACAGCATCATCCGCAAAAAGCCTCAGTGAACTTCCGACGTTATCCACAAGATCATTTATGTACATTGTGAATAGCAACGGTCCTACGACACTCCCCTGCGGCACACCTGAAATCACTCTTACTTCGGAAGACTTCTCTGAGAATGACATGCTGCATTATGTTATCTAGGAACTCTTCAATCCAATGACACAATTGGTCTGATAGTCTATATACTCTTACTTTGTTCATTAAGCGACTGTGGGGAACTGTGTCGAACGCCTTGCGGAAGTCAAGAAACACGGCATCTACCTGGGAAACCGTGTCTATGGCCCTCTGAGTCTCGTGGACGAATAGCGCGAGCTGGGTTTCACACGATCGTCTTTTTCGAAACCCATGCTGATTCCTACAGAGTAGGTTTCTAGTCTCCAGAAAAGTCATTATACTCGAACATAATACGTGTTCCAAAATTCTACAATTGATCGACGTGATTCCTGCCATAACGCGGCGCTGTGTTTCTTCATGATAACGTTCGGCTCACCCGGATTATGATGCACTGACTAACGATTTGCTTCGGAAATTTGAGTGGAAAGGTTCTGCATATCCGCCTTATAGCCTGGACATTCTCTTCTCCTCAAATTTTGGGTGGAAGGCAGAGTGGAAACGTCAAGGAAATAAAATGGTACGTTAGTGACTGGGCCAACAAGATGGCGATAACGAAATAAGCAGAAGAACATAGGAAATGAAGGCCGCATAGCTCTCAATGAAGGAAAACGTAAGGTAATGAGAATGTATAAGAAAAAAAACGCCTAATATTCTGACACAGTTGCTGTGGTGTCCTGCTTGACACAGTCATCTTGTTTAAATATTTGGGCGTAATGTGTAAAGCGATATGAAATGGAAAAAGCATGTGAGGACTGTGGTGGAGAAAGCAATTAGTCGATTTCGGTTCATTTGGAGAATTTTGGGAAAGTGTGGTTCATATGTAAAGGATACAGCAGATAAGACGCTAGTGCGACCTACCCTTGAGAACTGTTCGAGTATTTGGGATCTTCAAGACATCGAAGTAATAATACAGAGGTGGGCTGCTAGACTTGTTACCGGTAGGGTCGAACAACATGCGAGTATTACGGAGACGCTCCTAGAGGTCAAACAGAAGGATGGCGACGTTTTGTTCTAGGAACACCGCTGAGAAAATCTGTAGAATCGGCATCTGACGCTGATTGCAGAACGATTTTGTTGCCTCCAACATACATTGCGCATAAAGACCCCCCCCCCCCCCCCATGAACCATGGACCTTGCCGTTGGTGGGGAGGCTTGCGTGCCTCAGCGATACAGATAGCCGTACCGTAGGTACAATCACAACGGAGGGGTATCTGTTGAAAGGCCAGACAAACGTGTGGTTCCTGAAGAGGGGCAGCAGCCTTTTCAGTAGTTGCAGGGGCAACAGTCTGGATGATTGACTGATCTGGCCTTGCAACATTAACCAAAACGGCCTTGCTGTGCTGGTACTGCGAACGGAAGAAAGCAAGGGGAAACTACGGCCGTAATTTTTCCCGAGGGCATGCAGCTTTACTGTATGATTAAATGATGATGGCGTCCTCTTGGGTAAAATAATCCGGAGGTAAAATAGTCCCCCATTCGGATCTCCGGGTGGGGACTACTCAAGAGGATGCCGTTATCAGGAGAAAGAAAACTGGCGTTCTACGGATCGGAGCGTGGAGTGTCAGATCCCTTAATCGGGCAGGTAGGTTAGAAAATTTAAAAAGGGAAATGGATAGGGTAACGTTAGATATAATGGGAATTAGTGAAGTTCGGTGGCAGGAGGAACAAGACTTCTGGTCAGGTGACTACAGGGTTATAAACACAAAATCAAATAGGGGTAATGCAGGAGTAGGTTTAATAATGAATAGAAAAATAGGAATGCGGGTAAGCTACTACAAACAGCACAGTGAACGCAATATTGTGACCAAGATAGATACCAAGCACACACCTACTACAGTAGTAGAAGTTTATATGCCAACTAGCTCTGCAGATGACGAAGAAATTGAACAAATGTATGATGAAATAAAAGAAATTATTCAGATAGTGAAGGGAGACGAAAATTTAATAGTCATGGGTGACTGGAATTCGAGTGTACGAAAAGGGAGAGAAGGAAACATAGTAGGTGGATATGGATTGGGGCTAAGAAATGAAAGAGGAAGACGCCTGGTAGAATTTTGCACAGAGCACAACTTAATCATAGCTAACACTTGGTTTAAGAATCATGAAAGAAGGTTGTATACATGGAAGAACCCTGGAGATACTAAAAGGTATCAGATAGATTATATAATGGTAAGACCGATTTAGAAACCAGGTTTTAAATTGTAAGATATTTCCAGGGGAAGATGTGGACTCTGACCACAATCTATTGGTTATGACCTGTAGATTAAAACTGAAGAAACTGCAAAAAGGTGGGAAATTAAGGAGATGGGACCTGGATAAACTGAAAGAACCAGAGGTTTTACAGAGTTTCAGGGAGAGCATAAGGGAACAATTGACAGGAATGGGGGAAAGAAATACACTAGAAGAAGAATGGGTACCTTTGAGGGAAGAAGTAGTGAAGGCAGCAGAGGATCAAGTAGGTAAAAAGACGAGGGCTTGTAGAAATCCTTGGGTAACAGAATAAATATTGAATTTAATTGATGAAAGGAGAAAATATAAAAATGCAGTAAATGAAGCATGCAAAAAGGAATACAAACGTCTCAAAAATGAGATCGACAGGAAGTGCAAAATGGCTAAGCAGGGATGGCTAGAGGACAAATGTAAGGATATAGAGGCTTATCTCACTAGGGGTAAGACAGAAACTGCCTACAGGAAAATTAAAGAGACCTTTGGAGATAAGAGAACCACTTGTATGAACATCAAGAGCTCAGATGGAAACCCTGTTGTAAGCAAAGAAGGGAAAGCAGAAAGGTGGAAGGAGTATATAGAGGGTCTATACAAGGGCGATGTACTTGAGGACAATATTATGGAAATGGAAGAGGATGTAGATGAAGATGAAATGGGAGATACGATACTGCGTGAAGAGCTTGACAGAGCACTGAAAGACCTGAGTCGAAACAAGGCCCCCGGAGTAGACAACATTCCATTGGAACTACTGACGGCCTTGGGAGAGCCACTCCTGACAAAACTCTACCATCTGGTGAGCAAGATGTACGAAACAGGCGAAATACCCTCAGACTTCAAGAAGAATATAATAATTCCAATCCCAAAGAAAGCAGGTGTTGACAGATGTGAAAATTACCGAACAATCAGTTTAATAAGACACAGCTGCAAAATACTAACACAAATTCTTTACAGACGAATGGAAAAACTAGTAGAAGCCGACCTCGGGGAAGATCAGTTTGGATTCCGTAGAAACAATGGAACACGTGAGGCAATACTGATCTTACGACTTATCTTAGAAGAAAGATTAAGGAAAGGCAAACCTACGTTTCTAGCATTTGTAGACTTAGAGAAAGCTTTTGACAATGTTGACTGGAATACTCTCTTTCAAATTCTAAAGGTGGCAGGGCCAACATACAGGGAGCGAAAGGCTATTTACAATTTGTACAGAAACCAGATGGCAGTTATAAGAGTCGAGGGACATGAAAGGGAAGCAGTGGTTGGGAAGGGAGTAAGACAGGGTTGTAACCTCTCCCCGATGTTATTCAATCTGTATATTGAGCAAGCAGTAAAGGAAACAAAAGAAAAATTCGGAGTAGGTATTAAAATCCATGGAGAAGAAATAAAAACTTTGAGGTTCGCCGATGACATTGTAATTCTGTCAGAGACAGCAAAGAACTTGGAAGAGCAGTTGAACGGAATGTACAGTGTCTTGAAAGGAGGATATAAGATGAACATAAACAAAAGCAAAACGAGGATAATGGAATGTAGTCGAATTAAGTCGGGCGATGCTGAGGGAATTAGATTAGGAAATGAGACACTTAAAGTAGTAAAGAAGTTTTGCTATTTGGGGAGCAAAATAACTGATGATGGTCGAAGTAGAGAGGATATAAAATGTAGACTGGCAATGGCAAGGAAAGCGTTTCTGAAGAAGAGAAATTTGTTAACATCGAGTATAGATTTAAGTGTCAGGAAGTCGTTTTTGAAAGTATTTGTATGGAGTGTAGCCATGTATGCAAGTGAAACATGGACGATAAATAGTTTGGACAAGAAGAGAATAGAAGCTTTCGAAATGTGCTGCTACAGAAGAATGCTGAAGATTAGATGGGTAAATCACATAACTAATGAGGAGGTATTGAATAGGATTGGGGAGAAGAGAAGTTTGTGGCACAACTTGACCAGAAGAAGGGATCGGTTGGTAGGACATGTTCTGAGGCATCAAGGGATCACCAATTTAGCATTGGAGGGCAGTGTGGAGGGTAAAAATCGTAGAGGGAGACCAAGAGATGAATACACTAAGCAGATTCAGAAGGATGTAGGTTGCAGTAGGTACTGGGAGATGAAGAAGCTTGCACAGGATAGAGTAGTGTGGAGAGCTGCATCATACCAGTCTCAGGACGGAAGACCACAACAACAACAACTGACTGCGAGAGGAACAGTAGGTAAACTGACTAGTAGTGGTATAGGGTATCTTCCGCCACGCCCCGTACGGTGGCTTGTGGTGTATGTATGTAGGTGCAGAAAGCATGTGGGGTACTATGATAAATGTTTAAATTTGAATGGTGACTAAGGATGAAAATGGCTGATATCAAAATATTTAGGAAAAAGTTCTCTTTCTCAAAAAAGCCAGTGGAAACCAAACGCTCATTTTTCGTAGAATGTATTTTAAGAAACTATTGTTCATTGGAACAATAGCAAAAATAGCTGTTGAAGGAAGAAAAATGCTGGCGACGATCAGAGACGTCATACATGCTACATATGCAGAAATGAAAGTATACAGAAGAGTGGAATAACATATTGCTGCAAACCAGTGTCAGCCAAGACCACACCCTGCTGAGGGCGAACAGAAACCTGCTGCGACGACGATTATGGCACATGTCGGGTGCACATCAGCAAGAATGGAAGGATTATTACTGTTCCGGATGGATTGATGCGGCTCCCTCGCCGACTCTGTGGAGAACCTCCTCATTCCTTACCTATCAGTCCACAATGATGACCTAGGACTCCGGAAATCGGGAGTCTACGGCATCCTTTCCGGGTGTGGGTTCAAATGGCTCTCAGCACTATAGGACTTAACTTCTGAGGTCATCAGTCCCCTAGAACTTAGAACTACTTAAACCTAACTACCCTAAGGACATCACACTTATCCATGTCCGATACCGGATTCGAACCCGCGACCGTAGTCACGCGGTTCCAGACTGAAGCGCATAGTACCGCTCGGCCACCCCGGTGTGGGAATGGACCACACTATCTGGACGGTACAGGAGAAATGCACCTGGCACAAACGCCACACAGACAAACAATCGATAGAGTCCACTATGGCAGAGCACTGCATCTTCCACGGACATGCCATAAATTACTAAGACACCAGGTCGTTGCAGCAAAGGAACACCTTCTGAGACTGCATTCTAAAAGAGGATGTGCAGATGCCACTGCATGACGGACTAATAAATGAAGACTGTGGCTTTCAATTAAGCAAGGCCTGGAACCCAGCTTTGAGCATGGGCAAAGCAATCAGTCAACGTGGAAATCCGATCCCTTCATGCCAACTGAAGAAGAGGACGCATTGTCGCCTCATCGGCAGCGAACCGCGACTGACGCCGGCCGCGGCATTACTGAGAACCCTGGATCGACACCCGACGTTGTGCTTCTCCCACCACCGCACCAGGTTCGCGCCCAGAGGCTGCCGCCCGGAGACTGGGGGTGGGATAGGACTGGAGGAATATAAAAGTGGTGTCCAGCAGAAATCAGTTATGTAAACATTATGGGAGTTCCCATCCCATTGACGAAGACCGAAAAGTATCTCGGGGTGATCTCGAACAAACGCTCACCTGCGCCCCATATTCGTGAGCTCAGAAGCAGAATAGTGGAGCACCTCCGTTTGCTATATCCGCTGCTTAACCCGTAGTCTCTTTGCCTACGCACCATGGTATTACGATCTACCTGACATTGGACAGATAATGGAGTACGCGGCCATGGCACGGGCGAAGGCCGCTGACACGCATCGCGGAGCTGCGGAGGGTTCAGAACCGAGTTCTGAAACTCGCTCTGTGCGTTCCGAAACTGTATTCAGCTCGTATGCCGCACGAGGACACTGTAATTCCGCTTTTGCGGGAGGGAATCCGGCCTTCTACGAAAAGTCGCACAATTGGCTCATCATGGAACTCGGCCACCAACCACACCACAGGCCCACAACACGTTGGCTTGACCTCCTGCGAGAATATTTTTCTCCATAACAGCCCGAGGTAAACTCACCTCCATACCACCGGATGCTAATTACGCTGCAACAATTTCCTCTGCAGCGACATGAGGCCAGTGAGCTCCATATTACCTGAGGCCAATCCAGCAAGTCAGGAAAAAATAAACACCACATCATGAGTTTCAGGAGGAATAACATTTTTATGTTTGAATTGAACTCATACCGAACAAGGAATGCTCGACAATTATAGCGAATAGCGACTAGAAATCAGTCATCAGGAACGCTTGAAGATGGCAAGAAGTCGGCTTACCGAATATCTGCACTTGGCAGACTCTGCAAGAGAGGCGCTCTGCATCGCGGCGTAGCTCGCCGTCCAGGATTCGAGAGGGTGCGTTTCTGGGTGAGGTATCGAATGTATTGGTTCCCCCTACTTCTACCTCCCGAGGAGATCACGAATGTACAATTAGAGAGATTCGAGAGCGCACGGAGGCTTTCCGGCAATCGTTCTTCCCGCAAACCATACGCGACTGGAACAGGAAAGGGAGGTAATGACAGTGGCACGTCAAGTGCCCACCGCCACACACCGTTGGCTGGCTTGCGGAGAATAAATTTGGATGTAGATCGCGTCTTCTGGACGATGGCCCCCGGCTGAGTACCCAGAAAACGTTCGAAATTATCCTTTGTCTAGAAAACCTAAAAATCACACACCCTCGTTTCATCCCATTGAAATCCCCACGACAGAAGTTTTATCCTCCCCTGAAAAGACGCTGCGAATTGGTGCCGTCAAGCACACGGCAGCAGCGCACAACGGCATCAGAAGCGGGTCCGTAAAGTTAGTGCTGGATGCAGACTCAAATTGGCAAACGAAAGATCGCTAAGAGCAAACCACAGGAATGTTTGTGCAAGAAACGACAACGGATCTGGAACAAGATACAGACAAATCTAATTTGTTTCGCGGGATCGGAAATCAAACTTCAGTCCACTCCTTTGCCCTCCCGGCCGAAGCTCAACGTATTTTGCGTTGCCCCATCACCCAGCACTGAGGCAGAAAACAGACGGCGTAAAACATAGCCGCGGTGACTTCCGGCTGCCGGCTTAGCAGAGCGCCGGCCAGTGTTCGATAATCAATTAGGGGAGGCGTCCCGCTCGCCCGCTTCCATTAGGACAGCACAATGTAGACTCATCTGCCGACGCCGGCGCCGACGTCCGGGCTCAAGACAACGCCGCCAGCTGACGGCCGCCGGCGCTGGCTGTGCAGACTGTGTGGGTGATGCCCGCCCACGGGCCGTACTGCACCGTGCACCCTCGCTCCTCCTTTTAACCCTAGTGTGTAGCGTATGAAACAGGGCATTTTGCACTTAACATTTGCAACATACCATTGGAGATCTAATAATTATAATTAATTAAAGCATAACCTATATACAGGGTGAGTCACCTAACGTTACCGCTGGATATATTTCGTAAACCACATAAAATACTGACGAATCGATTCCACAGACCGAACGTGAGGAGAGGGGCTAGTGTAATTGGCTAATAAAAACCATAAAAAAATGAACGCAAGTCTGTTTTTTCACACAAACCTACGTTTTTTTAATGGAACCCCGTTAGTTTTGTTAGCACATCTGAACATATAAACAAATACGTAATCAGTGCCGTTTGTTGCGTTGTAAAATGTTAATTACTACCGGAGATATTGTAACCTAAAGTTGACGCTTGAGTACCACACCTCCGCTGTTCGATCGTGTGTATCGGAGAGTACCGAATTACGTAGGGATCCAAAGGGAACGGTGATGGACCTTAGGTACAGAAGAGACTGGAACAGCACATTACGTCGACATGCTAACACCTATTTATTGGTCTTTTTCACTGACGCACATGCACATTACCATGAGGGGTGAGTTACACGTACACACGTGGTTTCCGTTTTCAATTACGAAGTGGAATAGAGTGTATCCCACTGGAAACGCTTCGACGTATGTGGTATCAGCAAGATGGTGCACCTGCACATTCCGCAATTAACAATAGGATGACCCTTGGCAGGATGTTCGACGGGCGTTTCATAGGACGTGGAGGACGCATATATTGGCCAGCTCGTTCTCCTAATCTTACACCTCTGTACTTCTTTCTGTGGTGTACGTTAAAGCAGAATGTGTACCGTGATCTGCCTACAACCCCAGAGGATATGAAACAACGTATTGTGGCAGCCTGCGGCGACATTACATCAGATGTACTGCAGCGTGTACGACATTCATTACGCCAGAGATTGCAATTGCGTGCAGCAAATGATGGCCACCACATTAAACATCTATTGGCCTGACATGTCGGGACACACTATATTCCACTCCGTAATTGAAAACGGAAACCACGTGTGTACGTGTACCTCACCCCTCATGGTAATGTACATGTGCGTCAGTGAAAAAGACCAATAAAGAGGTGTTAGCATGTGGACGAAATGTTCTGTTCCAGTCTCTCGTGTGCCTAAGGTCCATCACCGTTCCCTTTGGATCCTTACGTAATTCGGTGCTCTCCGATATACACGATCGAACAGCGGAGGAGTGGCACTCAAGCGTCAACTTTAGGCTACAGTATCTCCGGATGTAATTGACATTTTACAGTGCAACAAACGGCACTGATTACGTATTTGTTTATATGTTCAAATGTGCTAACAAAACTAACGGGGTTCCATTTAAAAAAACGTAGGTTTGTGTTAAAAAACATACTTAAGTGCACTTTTTTATGGTTTGCATTAACCAATTACACTAGCTCCTCTCCTCACGTTCGGTCTGTGGAATCGATTCGTCAGTATTTTATCTGGTTTACGAAATATATCCAGCAGAAATGTTAGGTGACTCACGCTGTATATGACTACTTTGGATGAAATGTGGAGCAGTAAATTTACGTCGGTTCAGTAGCAAAGTAACGTTTTCTCCCTTTTAGTGTTCTGTCACTTATCGAAAACAATCCTCGTCTTATTTTATGATCTAACGAGGAGAACACGTCAAGTGCTATAATCCGATTTCCGAGAAACTTCGCTTAACGGAAGGGAGGTGAAAATAAATGAATACTTGTCTTAGCTTATCCATAGGTACTCGACCGTTCCCGAGAAAATGAAGGTCAAAATTTTCGAAGTAATTCATTTGCCTTTGAGCGAGTAAACTATTCAGCCGAAGCTGTGGCACAGTGAATAAACTCGCTGCTTCGAAAACCGATTATTAAATTTCTTTTGTTTTTCATTTACCCAACCACGTCTATAGAAGACTACTGCACGAACATTTTCCAGTGTGTATCGAAATAGAATCCTTATTATTTGTCTACTAATTTTGTGTCTGGTCAATGAATTTAAAAAGAAAAAACAGTAAATAAATGAGAAAATTATTTGCAGTTGATTTCGGTGAAATTCCTGTAGTATATCTTGATTCGAAATCAACACTAAGCGTCAGTTTTTGGTAAAGTGGTACGTTACGCTGATTTGCGGCGATATTATTGCCAATGAGTGAAATCTTCACCAATGTGAACGACCTCTATCTCCCGAGAGAGATTCATACGAAGAAATTTCACTGTGGCAAACCTTCCATCGTGCATTGCTCGTGTTGTTCGGAATTTCTATGTATCGAATGTTTCTACGATCGGTATCATCCAAGGGAATACACCATATCTTCCTAAAGAATAAACATAAGTTTAAAATATCAGAACTGATATATATATATATATATATATATATATATATATATATATATATATATATATATATATTGGTCATCAGTCTTCTGACTGGTTTGATGCGGTCTGCCACGAATTCCTCTCCTGTGCTAACCTCTTTATCTCATAGTAGAACTTGCAACCAACGTCCTCTATGATTTGCTGGATGTATTCCAATCTCTGTCTTCCTCGACAGTTTTTGCCGTCTACAGCTCCCTCTAGTACCATGGAAGTCATTCCCTCAGGTCTTAATAGATGTCCTATCATCCTGTCCCTTCTTCTCAGTGTTTTCCACATATTCCTTCCCTCTCCGATTCTGCACAGAACCTTCTCATTCCTAACCTTACCTAATTTCCAAAATTCGTATGTTGTACCACATCTCAAATTCTTCGATTCTCTTCTGTTCCTGTTTCCCCACATTCCATGTTTCACTTCCACACAATACTGTAGTCCAGACGTAAATTCATAGAAATTTCTTCCTCGAATTAAGGCAGATATTTGATATTAGTAGGCTTCTCTTGGCCAGGAATGCCCTTTTTGCCATTGCTAGTCTGCTTTTGATGTCCTTGCTCCGTCCGTCACTCGTCATTTTATTGCCTAGGTTTAGAATTCCTTAACTTCATCTACTTCGTGACCATCGATTCTGATATTAAAAGTTTCTCGCTATTCTCGTTTCTACTACTTCTCATTACCTCCGACTTTCTTCGATGTATTCTCAATCCATAATCTGCACTCATCCGACTTTTCATTCCATGATAATATACAAAGGTACACTTCATAATAAATGTATGACACTTATTGAGAAACTCAGCTTTAATTTTAAAATTAATATAACACCCTTGTATCCCATAACTTGATAACAATCATTCGTGCAGTAATCTTCTACGGATATGGGTACATAAATGAAATGAAATTAAATAAATAAAAACAATAGGGTTTCGTTCACGGGGTGCAAAAGCGAGAGGCAGTGACGTTAGCAGCTGTACCACCATTTCGTCTGATATTGTCGCCTGCCAAAAGGTTTCTGAAGTACATCGAGAACTTTGACTATTGTTTTATGAGAAGCGATCGAGTAGTTCCAAATAAGCCGAGACACGTGTTCGCCTATTTTGACTCTTCTTCCACTGAACAAAGTTTCTGCGAAATCGGCTTACGGCACTTTCCGTGTTTTCCTTGTAAGCCTTGTTAAAGCAATGAGCTTACTTCATCTTACGCTTTATTTTTCATCGCTTCGTGGTACTTGTCCTTTTGTGACGTTATAGGCTCGGAGCCTCGTTTCATGAGCTAATTTCAGGTGAGCAGACTTGTGTGACGCCTTGTGTTGACGTGGAGAAGAAGTTCGTTTGCATTTTTGTGGCGACGAACGCGCTGTAGTCGTTTCTTTAGTTTCCTGAGGGTAGGGCAATACACTTAAGAGTTGATCGTAGCCCGCCCGGCTAGCCACGCGGTCTAACGTGCTGCTTCCCGAGCGGAAAGGCGTGCCGCTCCCTGGCGGATTAGTGTCGAGGTCCGGTGTGCCGGCCAACCTGTGGATGGTTTTTAAGGCGGTTTTCCATGTACCTCGTCGAATGTGGGTTGGTTCCCCTTATTCCGCCTCAGTTCACTAGGTCGACGATCGCTGCACAAACAGCGTTTCCACGTACAAGGACACCGTAATTACTCTACCACTCAAACATTTGGGGCTACACTCGTCTAGTATGAGACGTTCCTGGGGTGTCCACTGCGGGCCGAATCGCACAATAAGCCTGGGTTTTGTGTAGGGCGGCGGTGGGGTGGGTGGACTGCTGAAGCCTGTTGTGGGGTTGTGAAGCACTGGGGGCTACAGGCGGGACGAAGCCTCTCCGTCGTTCCTTGGTCCCCGGTTTAATACAATACAGAGTTGATCGTTGCGCCATGATGGAGGACATCAAACACAGTAACCCCTTCAGAGCCCCAGAATACCACTGCCATGACTTTACCGGCTGAGGGAGCAGCTTTGAGCTTTTTCTTCAGAGGAGAGGTGGTGTGGCGCCAATCCATGCCTTTCTGTTTCACTTCCAGTTCGAAGTGATGAACGAGAGATTCATCCCCCTGATATGATGTTCGACACAAAATTGTAACGATCATCCTCGTAACAAGCAAGCAATTCTGCACAAAACGTCCTTCGTTGCTCTTTCAGGTCTTCTGTTAGGCGCCGAAGAACCCAGCGGGCACAAACCTTTGAGTACACCAACTGGTGGACGAGTATGTCAGCACTGCCAACAGAGACGTCCAGACGAGCAGCGAGGTATCTGATTGTGATCTGTCGATCATATCGAATGAGAATGCCCACATTGCAGCACTGCAGAAGTTATAGGTGTGTGCAGCCGCCCGGCACGCGAGAGATGTGACAGGTTTGCGCCACCTTGTTTCAATTATGACAGACACCTCGCCCACCGACTCAGCGTCCTTTTGTTTTCTACCAGGTTCCGTAGACATTCTGCAAGCTCTTACGAATATCTGCGACGCTCTGGTTTTCGTACCTCCGTTAGAGACCCCATTTTGAATCAGAGCTACATATATCGCCGCGACCGGTCGGAACCTAATTAAAATTTAGGAGCTGAAGCCGGAACATTTCTCAATGTCCCAAAAAAATCCGTGTTTTATCAACGGACATTGGCCGCGAAAAATATGTTTTGCATTACTTATGGAACGACCCTTGTAGTTGGGGGTTGGAACGAGAGGCACTTCAGGAAAGTTAGGATTGCTTTCTCAGGCACCTGTACGCAGCATGTGGGGAGTGCACGAATCTAGGGTTAAATTCCAGGCAGGGTCACAATTTGTTACTATCCACTCCGTCGCAGAAATACAAAACTACTATAAATTATTCATTCGATTTCAAAGTTCTATATTTTCGTATGTATTATATGCACAAATACGATTAATGCATCGATAGAAAAGTAAACTCGCCGAGAAACTGTGCCCAAAGTCGGCGTCACGATTGCAGTGTCTTGACAAAATGGCAACAAAACAAGAAACGAATTTTTGTGAACTGGAATAAGCGAGATTTTCATCTGTTACAACAGTGCAGCTTGCATTCAGAGCAAATTATGGAAAAAAGCCGCCATGTAAGCAGAGTGTTGTGCTTGGTATCGACAGTTTAGGGACACTGGTTGTGTCAGTAAACAGAAAAGTGCCGATCGACCAAATTTGCCAGATGCAGCCTTGAAGAAGGTGAGAGAAAGTTTCGTACTCAGTTCACAAGAAATCAACCCGTCCGCGCAAGCCGTGAACTTGGGATACCGCAGCGATCTGTATGGATAATATTGCGACGTCTGCAGCTCGTGCAATAATTAAAAACGGAAGATTGTGGCTGGCACTTTCAATTTTGCATCGTAGTGCAGGACGAAATTGAGGATGGACATTTTGCCTCGAAGCTGTTATTCAGTGACGAAGCAACCTTCCATTTACATGGATCAGTTAATCGTCACAGTTGGAGAGTGTGGGGCAATGAACATCTTCATGAAATTGTGGCGCATGAACGAGATTCACTGAAAGTTAATGTTTTCTGAGCAATGTCACAGCCAAAGCTGTGTGGGCTGTTTTCTTTCTGGCAGAAGACAGGGAGGGTACCTCTCACCTTGATATGTTGCAGTTGTGGTTGTTTTCACAATCGACTGCCGATTTCGAGAATTTCAGCAGGAGAATATCAAGCCGGTTCTGGCCAAAATCGATAACATAGTACGCGTCTGCCCTTTTTTTTCCGGCGTCATAGTACAGATCATGCAGCTGTGTATGTCATATGCAAGGTTCTTCCCCTTTCCCCCACCCACTTTGCTGTCGCCCAACAGGGATCATTCGAGGTCTATACGCAGCAGTGAAAGGATTGTAACGATGCGCTGTCAACAGAGACCCACCAAACGCACAAAAATACTGAAAGTAACCATTCATCCATCAATTATTAATACTAAGGTTGTTGTTGTTGTGGTGGTGGTGGTGGTCTTCAGTCCTGAGATTGGTTTGATGCAGCTCTCCATGCTACGCTATCCTGTGCAAGCTTCTTCATCTCCCAGTACTTACTGCAACCTATATCCTTTTGAATCTGCTTAGTGTATTCATCTCTACGATTTTTACCCTCCACACTGCCCTCCAATGCTAAATTTGTGATCCCCTGATGCCTCAGAACATGTCCTACCAAACGGTTCCTTCTCGTCAAGTTGTGCTACAAACTCTTCTCCCCAATTCTGTTCAATACCTCCTCATTAGTTATGTGATCTACCCATCTAATCTTCAGCATTCTTCTGTAGCACCACATTTCGAAAGCTTCTATTCTCTTCTTATCCAAACTATTTATCGTCCATGTTTCACTTCCATACATGGCTACACTCCATACAAATACTTTCAGAAACGACTTCCTGACACTTAAATCTATACTCTATGTTAACAAATTTCTCTTCCTTAGAAACGTTTCCCTTGCCATTGCCAGTCTACATTTTTTATCCTCTCTACTTCGACCATCATCAGTTATTTTGCTCCCCAAATAGCAAAACTCCTTTACTACTTTAAGTGTCTCATTTCCTAATCTAATTCCCTCAGCATCACCCGACTTAATTCGGCTACATTCCATTATCTTCGTTTTTCTTTTGTTGATGTTCATCTTATATTCTCCTTTCAAGACACTGTCCATTCCGTTTAACTGCTCTTCCAAGTTCTTTGCCGTCTCTGACAGAATTACAATGTCATCGGCAAATCTCAAAGTTTTTATTTCTTCTCTATGGGTTTTAATACCTACACCAAATTTTTCTTTTGTTTCCTTTACTGCTTGCTCAATATACAGATTGAATAACATCGGGGAGAGGCTACAACGCTGTCTCACTCCCTTCCCAACCACTGCTTCCCTTTCGTGCCCATCGACTCTCATAACTGCCATCTGATTTCTGTACAAATTGTAAATAGCCTTTCGCTCCCTGTATTTTAGCCCTGCCATCTTCAGAATTTGAAAGAGAGTATTCCAGTCAACATAGTCAAAAGCTTTCTCTAAGTCTACAAATGCTAGAAACGTAAGTTTGCCTCTCCTTAATCTTTCTTCTAAGATAAGTCGTAAGGTCAGTATTATTATAAATATATTCGAATATATGTGTATTTTGTTATTTTCCAGCAGCGCAAAGGGTCCATGATCCGGTAGTAGCTAAAAAGCAGCAACCCACACATACGATCTTCCAGATTTACCAAACCTGCTGTCGTTCGACTATGAATAATTGCTCAGACCATAATTTTTTTGTCTACATCATACTCAGCAAGCCACCTAATGGTGTGTGGCGAAGGGTACTTTCGGTACCACTATCTGATCACTCCAACCCTGTTTCACTCGCGAATAGTGCATGGGAAGACTGATTGTCGGTAAGCCTCTGTAGTGGCTTTAATTTCTCGAATTTTCTCCTCGTGGTCAACATGGGAGAGTTAAGAAGGGGAAGCAGTATGTTGTCCGATTCCTCCTGAAAAGTGCTGTCTCGAAATTTCAATAGTAAATCTCTCTGTGATTCACAACGCCTCTGCTGTAGCCCCTGCCAATGGAGTTTGTTTATCAGATACGTAACGCCTCTCGCCAGCTAAACGATCCCAGAACGCAACGTGCCATTCTTGGTTGGATCTTCTCAATTTCCTCTGTCAGTCCTACCTGGTAGGGATCCCAGATAGAGGAACAATGCTCAAGAATCGGGCGAACAAGCGGCGATTAAGTTATTCTTTAACGGATGAATTACATTCCCTTAAGATTCTTCCGATGAACCTGAGGAGCCTGGTGTCTGCTTTCCCCACTATCTGCTTTATGTGGTCATTCCACTTAAGGTCACTCTGGATTGTTACGCCTAGATATTTTACGGCAGACACTGTCTCCAGATGTTTGTCATCAATAGTGTACCTGTACAGTAGTGGATTTCTACTCCTACGTATGCGCAATGTGTTACTTTTATTTACGTTCAGGGTCAACTGCCAGAGCCTACACCAATCATCAATTCTCGGCAGGTCGTTCTTCAAATCATTAACTTCTAGGGTTGCTTCTTTGGTATAGACAACTGCAACGTATGCGTACAGCCTTAACGAGCACCTGACGCTTTCTACTAGATCATTTATATATACAGGGTGTTTAAAAAAAAACGGTATATTTGAAACGGCAATACAAACTAAACGAGCAGCGATAGAAATACACCGTTTGTTGCAATATGCTTGGGACAACAGTACATTTTCAGGCAGACAAACTTTCGAAATTACATTAGTTACAATTGTCAACAACAGATGGCGCTGCGGTCTGGGAAACTCTATAAAACGATATTTTCTACATATCCACCATGCGTAGCAATAATATGGCGTAGTCTCTGAATGAAATTACCCGAAACCTTTGACAACGTGTCTGGCGAAATGGCTTCACATGCAGATGAGATGTACTGCTTCAGCTGTTCAATTGTTTCTAGATTCTGGCGGTACACCTGGTCTTCCAAGTGTCCCCACAGAAAGAATTCACAGGGGTTCATGTCTGGCGAACAGGGAGGCCAATCCACGCCACCTCCTGTATGTTTCGGATAGCCCAAAGCAATCACACGCTCATCGAAATATTCATTCAGGAAATTAAAGACGTCGGCCGTGCGATGTGGCCGGGCACCATCTTGCATAAACCACGAGGTGTTCGCAGTGTCGTCTAAGGCAGTTTGTACCGCCACAAATTCACGAAGAATGTCCAGATAGCATGATGCAGTAATCGTTTCGGATCTGAAAAATGGGCCAATGATTCCTTTGGAAGAAATGGCGGCCCAGACCGGTACTTTTTGAGGATGCAGGGACGATGGGACTGCAACATGGGGCTTTTCAGTTCCCCATATGCGCCAATTCTGTTTATTGACGAAGCGGTCCAGGTAAAAATAAGCTTCGTCAGTAAACCAAATGCTGCCCACATGCATATCGCCGTCATCAATCCTGTGTACTATATCGTTAGCGAATGTCTCTCGTGCAGCAATGGTAGCGGCGCTGAGGGGTTGCCGCGTTTGAATTTTGTATGGATAGAGGTGTAAACCCTGGCGCATGAGACGATACGCGGACGGTGGCGTCAGTTGGACCGCAGCTGCAACATGGCGAACGGAAACCCGAGGCCGCTGTTGGATCACCTGCTGCACTAGCTGCGCGTTGCCCTCTGTGGTTGCCGTACGCGGTCGCCCTACCTTTCCAGCACGTTCATCCGTCACGTTCCCAGTCCGTTGAAATTTTTCAAACAGATCCTTTATTGTGTCGGTCCTTTGGTTACATTAAACCTCCATTGAAAACTTCGTCTTGTTGCAACAACACTGTGTTCTAGGCGGTGGAATTCCAACACCAGAAAAATCCTCTGTTCTAAGGAATAAACCATGTTGTCCACAGCACACTTGCACGTTGTGAACAGCACACGCTTACAGCAGAAAGACGACGTACAGAATGGCGCACCCACAGACTCCGTTGTCTTCTATATCTTTCACATCACTTGCAGCGCCATCTGTTGTTGAAAATTGTAACTACTGCAATTTCGAAAGTTTGTCCGCCTGAAAATGTACTGTTGTCCCAACAAACGGTGTATTTTTGTATTTCTATCGCTGCTCGTTTAGTTTTTATTGCCGTTTCAAATATACCGGTCATTTTTTAAACACCCTATATATATATATATATATATATATATATATATATATATATATATATATATATATATATATTGTAAACAGCAACAGTCCTATTACACTTTCCTGTGGTACTTCGGGTATTACCTTTACATCTGTCGATTTTGTTCCGTCAAGAGCGACGTCTTGAGGTCTATCTGCAAGAAAGTCTTGAATTCAAACGCAAGTCTGCTCCGATACTCCGTAAGCTCGTATTTTTTTCATTAAACGGCAAATCAGGACGGCGTTAAATGCCTTACTGAAATCAAGGAACATGGCATCAACCTGAGCCCCATAGTCCACTGTGCTGTGGATCTCAAGGAGGAACAGAGCGAGCTGTTTCGCAGGATCTCTGTTTGCCAAATCTATGTTGATTTTTATAGAGGAGATGTTCATTTTCCAAAAGCTTCATAATTATTGAACATAAAACATGTTCCCTAATTCTACAAGAGATTGACGTCAACGATATTGATCTATAATTGTGTGAGCTTGTCTTAACGGTCTTTCTTAAAAACGTAAAAGACCTGCGCTTTTTTCCAGTCGTTAGGTACCTTTCGCTGCTCAAGCGATCTACAATAAATTACTGCTGGAAAGGGGGGCAGGTTCTTTCGCATAATCTTTATAAAATGTTATGGGCATGTCATCTGGTCCTGACGCCTTTCCACTACTAAGGGATTTTAGGTGCTTTTCAACTCCTCGATCGGTTATCTCAGCATCTGCCATCTCTACGTTCGTTCGACGATTGAAAGGAGGGACCGTGTTACGATCTTCCGCGGTGAAACAATTTCGGGAGACAGAATTCAGTACTTTGGCATTCTGTGTTACCTTCCGTTTCGGTACCAGTATGGTCACGGAATGATTTTGCCCCACTTACTTATTTTACTTACGACCTAAAGCTCTTAGTATTTTTGCTTGGATCTGTTTCACTTTCGAAATCATTGAACGCTTCTCTCATTTCTCTCGTTACGCTCATTTTCGCTTCGTCCAGGGTTAGTTTGTCAGCTAGGTTTTTACTTCTCTTGAATGTGAGATGAAGTGCTCTTTGTTTACGTAACGCTTTTCTAACGCGGCTATTAAACCACGGTGGTTCTTTCCCGCCCCTTATAACCTTACTCGGAACATTTTTATTTAAGGCACACTGAACGATGCCTTTGAATTTTGTTCCATTTATTCTGCCTATTCTTTAGCGCAGGAGTTCCCAAACTTCCCATCTGACGGCACACCTTGAGAATCATGGTATTCTGACTGAATACCTTACTTATTTTCAAAGTTTACAAAATTGATAAAATTTTAAAAATGAGGAAAACTTGTTTTATTCTTTGATTACTTCAATTTTAAATCATAACTAATAACATAGAAATCAAGTAAATCTTTTAAAAAGAAGAAACCGCCGAGAAAGAAAACTCCATGATATTAGCAGTTTCTGGTGGAAGACTATTCACTTCCTGCGCAACGTCAGCAGCCCTACTCCATGGAACAGAGTCTGGAAACCCTGCTTTAGAGCAATTGCACGTATCTAGTCAACACAGTGAGAAGATCAGGACGACCAATAGGGATCTTTCGAGAACAATAATTAATTTGGTTAGTTGGTATGCAGTGGTACCTGCCTGATGAGTTAATGCGCCCATTCTTCTTTAAAAGATGTGTGCTGTGCACGTTGTAAATAATTAACTGCTGCCGTTAAGATAGTAAATTAATTCCAATTTCTCCATTTGAGCAATTTTATTTTTAAAAAATGGTTCAAATGGCTCTGACCACTATGGGACTCAACTGCTGTGGTCATTAGTCCCCTAGAACTTAGAACTACTTAAACCTAACGAACCTAAGGACATCACACACATCCATGCCCGAGGCAGGATTCGAACCTGCGACCGTAGCAGTCGCACGGTTCCGGACTGCGCGCCTAGAACCGCGAGACCGCCGCGGCCGGCAATTTTATTTAAACTCCGCAGTGAAGGAATTGGTTCTTTTGTAAACAATAACGGTGTTATATAGGAAAATAATACGGTAAGACACTTTTGAATTATAAACCAATGACATCACAACATATTCTGCAAAACGACAGTAATATAAGACACTGTGATGACGTCATGGTAAAAAAAGCTAGCCCATCCACACGTCTACGCGAATTGTGTGAATGGCTGCCTTTGACACGATTAGCAGTAAAATACTTAGCATTGGCTCTCTTTGTTTTTACACAATACCAACTCTAAGTATGACAAATAAATTCATTGCTACAACTATTCTACTGCCTCCGCCCATCCGTGGGTGTTTCCTCCCTCATTTCGGAACTATATAGTGCTCTAGGAAGAGTATTTGGGAATGTAAGAGGACCGAGGCATGAATACAGTCAGCAGGAATAAATGAAACAGACTATTATTACTCAGTAAAGGATCAATGCTTAAACACCCACCACCGCCACAGTCGTGGATACATTGTGTAGCGTCAGATGCAGACATACCTGTCTAAATAATTTACACTCTGCACTGTCTGCTGTGAGCTCTTAAAGGGCGGCAACTCTCCACGATGCAGGGCAGCCGCCATGTGGACCAGCAGGCGCTGAGCCGCGCAGCGGTAGCAGCAGCAGCAGCAGCAGCAGCAGCAGCAGTAGCAGTTCTCCAACACACAGCAATTCAGTTTAGTTCCTTTTTTGTTTCACATGCCTCTGCAAAGAAGGGAACTATTTTACTGTCTAGACTAGTGGTTAGCAAATTACACTGTTTTTATTTTTGCGTAAATCTTGGTGCATATCCTCGTGTAAGGCAGCTTCCTCGTTTAATTTACCCGCCACCAGAAGCCTCCTGTCACGCCACTAAGTTTAAATCTCAAACTGGTACACAGCGTATAGTTTAGATTAGTGCATTCTAGTCTGCATACTTACCTCGCCCAGCAGCTTTTGGATAAGCAGATTTTCTGCTAACAGGTAACTGTAGATATATACCCTTCAGTAGATAAATTTATTTTTGTTTAAGAGCTTGCTGTTTCAGGGCGTAGTGAGAAATCTGCAGAGCAGTTTATAGAGTATCTTTATTTTCGTCTTTATACCTTGCGTGCATACCGTACTCAGTAGCGCTATTTGAGATCTTAATGTGTGGCATATGATTGTGAGGGCGGAATATGTAAGCAATGAAGGTCAGGATATCACGACGTCTTACGCTCTTCATGAATCATTTCTCTCACAAAAGTCTTCGTTACTCTAACTACTGTAATACAGCGAGCACCAATACTGCCAGCTAAATAAAAGATTCTAACTACTGAAGGCACTAACTACTGATAGGCATATACACTCCTGGAAATGGAAAAAAGAACACATTGACACCGGTGTGTCAGACCCACCATACTTGCTCCGGACACTGCGAGAGGGCTGTACAAGCAATGATCACACGCACGGCACAGCGGACACACCAGGAACCGCGGTGTTGGCCGTCGAATGGCGCTAGCTGCGCAGCATTTGTGCACCGCCGCCGTCAGTGTCAGCCAGTTTGCCGTGGCATACGGAGCTCCATCGCAGTCTTTAACATTGGTAGCATGCCGCGATAGCGTGGACGTGAACCGTATGTGCAGTTGACGGACTTTGAGAGAGGGCGTATAGTGGGCATGCGAGAGGCCGGGTGGACGTACCGACGAATTGCTCAACACGTGGGGCGTGCGGTCTCCACAGTACATCGATGTTGTCGCCAGTGGTCGGCGGAAGGTGCACGTGCCCGTCGACCTGGGACCGGACCGCAGCGACGCACGGATGCACTCCAACACCGTAGGATCCTACGCAGTGCCGTAGGGGACCGCTCCGCCACTTCCAAGCAAATTAGGGACACTGTTGCTCCTGGGGTATCGGCAAGGACCATTCGCAACCGTCTCCATGAAGCTGGGTTACGGTCCCGCATACCGATAGGCCGTCTTCCGCTCACGCCCCAACATCGTGCAGCCCGCCTACAGTAGTGTCGCGAAAGGCGTGAATGGAGGGACGAATGGAGACGTGTCGTCTTCAGCGATGAGAGTCGCTTCTGCCTTGGTGCCAATGATGGTCGTATGCCTGTTTGGCGCCGTGCAGGTGAGCGCCACAATCAGGACTGCATACGACCAAGGCACACAGGGCCAACACCCGGCATCATGGTGTGGGGAGCGATCTCCTACACTGGCCGTACACGTCTGGTGATCGTCGAGGGGACACTGAATACTGCACGATACATCCAAACCGTCATCGAACCCATCGTTCTACCATTCCTAGACCGGCAAGGGAACTTGCTGTTCCAACAGGACAATGCACGTCCGCATGTATCCCGTGCCACCCAACGTGCTCTAGAAGGTGTAAGTCAACTACCCTGGCCAGCAAGATCTCCAGATCTGTCCCCCATTGAGCATGTTTGGGACTGGATGAAGCGTCGTCTCACGCGGTCTGAACGTCCAGCACGAACGCTGGTCCAACTGAGGCGCCAGGTGGAAATGGCATGGCAAGCCGTTCCACAGGACTACATCCAGCATCTCTACGATCGTCTCCATGGGAGAATAGCAGCCTGCATTGCTGCGAAAGGTGGATATACACTGTACTAGTGCCGACATTGTGCATGCTCTGTTGCCTGTGTCTATGTGCCTGTGGTTCTGTCAGTGTGACCATGTGATGTATCTGACCCCAGGAATGCGTCAATAAAGTTTCCCCTTCCTGGGACAATGAATTCACGGTGTTCTTATTTCAATTTCCAGGAGTGTAGTTAGCAAATGAAAAATTTGGTCGCAGGTTCGCATCCTGCCTTGGGCATGGATGTGTGTGATGTCCTTAGGTTAGTTAGATTTAAGTAGTTCTACGTTCTAGGGGACTGATGACCTCAGAAGTTAAGTCCCATAGTGCTCAGAGCCATTTGAACCATTTTTTGAAAGATTTTCATAGAGAACAAACAATGTATTTACCGTAATAGTGTTCAAAAGTCATTATATATTCTTGACATCCAGTTTAAGATTTCCTTTTTCTGACGGACACACGTGCAGATCGTCCGCTTATATTAACATCTAAAAACTCTGGGATTTCTCTCCCCACATCCGTCACTCCTGGCGGCTCACATCCAACTGCATAACGCTACGGGCTGTTCACATCCAACTGCCCAACACTACACTGGCGAATAACCTCCAACAACGAGTCCAACCAGCCACAGACAGAGCACAGCGCAGTCAGCGATTTTAATAGAGAGCGCTACGTGGCGTTACCAACATAAAAACCTAAACAGTACACTTACAATTGGTTTGGAGTATAGTGGATGATTTCAGCCAGCAGATAAGAATTTTCCGACCTCCGCTATCAGGTGCAGAATTGTAGGATTCCCCTTAATAGAGCAGGCATGCACTACACGCTGGAAACGCTACTAGCGTAGCGGACGACGTGTGGTATGCGCATGGAGCCTTTTTTTAGATTAGAGGAACCCTCCCTTGGGATCAAAGACAATCTGCCTGATAAATTAGACACAATGTCCTCATAGAACGTTCGTCATCGCAGATCTGATATAGAAAAGGTTCATATGATTTTAGTAAACAGCTGGAGTGTCCAAGGGAAGGTTCCAGAATTAGTGCCGCTTACTGAAGGTTATAATGCACACACAGTATTAGGAACAGAAAATTGATTGAAACCGGACGTTAACAACAATCCTAAGTTCAGATTGGAGTATTTATCGTGAGCTATGGTAGTCGCCAGTGGTGGCGGTGTGCTTATTGCAATAAAGAATTCGATAAAATCTGGCAATGTTGTCACGGATTCCGAGTGTGAATCAACCTGGGTGAAGTTAAGTATCACAAATTGGTCACAAATGGTAATCTCACGCTTTTATAGACTGCCTGAGTCAGGAGCTCTCGTCGTAGAGCGTTTCAGGCAGAACTTGCAGAATATCGTTAATAATTTTCCTGGTCATGCCGTTGTAATAGGGAGTGACTTCAGCTTGCCAGGTAGAGAGAGATTGGGAGTGTCATGACATTGTTCTTGATGTCTCCTCCGAAAATCCCTGAGCATTGAGAGAACCAGCTCTTGAGGGTAGCGTGACATCAGTGATCATAAGGCTGTGAAAGCATCTGTGACACCGGGTCTTACAAATAATGTTAATAAAGGTAGGAAGATATTTTTGCTTAACAAGAATTTCACGACACATATTTCAGAGTATCGGAGCAGTCAACATCTAATATTCGGTTATGAGGAAGAAGATGTAGAGAACAAATGGAAAAAGTCAAAGGCATCGTTCAGAGTTAGGTCTTAAGGGATGAGAAAGACCCTCCACGGTTTAATAGCCTTGTTAGAAAAGTGCTACGTAAATACAGAGCACTACACCTGAGATTCAAAAGAAGTAAAAACCCAGCTCTCAAACAAATGCTGAGCGAAGTGAAAGTGAGCGTAAGGAGAGCACTAAGAGAGGCGTTCAATGACTTTGAAAGTAAAACTTTGTCAACCGACCTAAGAAAAAACCTATGAGGTTTTGAACGTATGTAAAATCAGTAAACGGGGCAAAATCATCCATTCCTTAGCTCAGTGACCATACTGACATCGAAACGGAAGGTAACACAGAGAAGGCTGCAATACTGAATTCTGCCTTTCGAAATTGTTTCACTACGGAAGATCGTAACATGTTCCCTCCTTTCAATCGTCGAACGAACGTCGAGATCGCAGATACTGAGATAACCGATCGCGGAATTGAAAAGCAGCTAAAACCTCTTAGTAGTGGAAATGCGTCAGGACCAGATGACATACCTATAACATTTTATAAAGATTATGCGAAAGAACTTGCTCCCCTTCTAGCAGTAATTTATTGTAGATCGCTTGAGCAACGAAAGGTACGTAACGATTGGAAAAAGCTCGGGTCATTCCCGTAAGGAAGGCCGTAAGGCAGATCCACGCAATTACAGACCTATATCGTTGACATCAATCTGTTGAAAAATATTGGAATATGTTTTATGTTCAAGAGTTATGACGTTTTTGTAAAATTAAGGTCTCTATAAAAATTAACATAGATTCCGCAAACAGAGATCCTGCGAAACTCAGCTCGCTCTGTTCCTCCACGAGATCTGCAGCGCCGACGCTCAGGTTGATGCCGTGTTCCTTGACTTCAGGAAGGCATTTGATACAGACCCGCACTGCCGTTTTGTGAAAAAAAAATAAGAGCTACATCTACATTTACATCTACATCTACATGATTACTCTGCAATTCACATTTAAGCGCTTGGCAGAGGGTTCATCGAACCACAATCACACTATCTCTCTACCATTCCACTCACGAACAGCGCGCGGCAAAAACGAACACCTAAACCTTTCTGTTCGAGCTCTGATTTCTCTTATTTTATTTTGATGATCATTCCTACCTATGTAGGTTGGGCTCAACAAAATATTTTCGCATTCGGAAATAAAAGTTGGCGACTAAAACTTCGTAAATAGATCTCGCCGCGACGAAAAACGTCTCTGCTTTAATGACTTCCATCCCAGTTCGCGTATCATATTTGCCACACTCTCTCCCCTATTACGTGATAATACAAAACGAGCTGCCCTTTTTTGCACTCTTTCGACGTCCCATCTGGTAAAGACCCCACACCGCGCAGCAATATTGTAACAGAGGACGAACGAGTGTAGTGTAATCTGTCTCTTTAGTGGACTTATTGCATCTTCTAAGTGTCGCGCCAATGAAACGCAACCTTTGGCTCGCCTTCCCCACAATATTATCTATGTGGTCTCTCCAACTGAAGTTGTTCGTAATTTTAACACCCTGGTGCTTAGTTGAATTCACAGCCTTGAGAATTTTACTATTTATCGAGTAATCGAATCCCAACGGATTTCTTTTGGAACTCATGTGGATCATCTCACACTTTTCGTTATTTAGCGTCAACTGTCACCTGCCACACTATACAGCAATCTTTTCTAAATCGCTTTGCAACTGATACTGGTCTTCGGATGACCTTACTAGAAGGTAGATTACAGCATCATCTGCGAACAACCTAAGAGAACTGCTCAGATTGTCACCCAGGTCATTTATATAGATCAGGAACAGCAGAGGTCCCAGGACGCTTCCCTGGGGAACACCTGATATCACTTCAGTTTTACTCGATGATTTGTCGTCTATTACCACGAACTGCGACCTTCCTAACAGGAAATCACGAATCCAGTTGTACAACTGAGACGATACCCCATAGGCCCGCAGCTTGATTAGAAGTCGCTTGTGAGGAACGGTGTCAAAAGCTTTCCGGAAATCTAGAAATACGGAATCAACTTGAGATTCCCTGTCGATAGCGGCCATTACTTCGTGCGAATAAAGAGCTAGCTGCGTTGCACAAGAACGATGTTTTCTGAAACCATGCTGATTACGTATTAATAGATCGTTCCCTTCGAGGTGATTCAAAATGTTTGAATACAATATAAGCTCCAAAACCCTGCTACAAACCGACGTCAATGATATAGGTCTGTAGGTCGATGGATTATTCCTACTACCCTTCTTAAACACTGGTGCGACCTGCGCAATTTTCCAATCTGTAGGTACAGATCTATCGGTGAGCGAGCGATTGTATATGATTCCTAAGTAGGGAGCTATTGCATCAGCGTAATCTGAAAGGAACCTAAGCGGTATACAATCTGGACCTGAAGACTTGCCCGTATCAAGCGATTTGAATTGCTTCGCAACCCCTAAGGTATCTACTTTTAAGAAACTCATGCTAGCAGCTGTTCGTGCTTCAAATTCTGGAATATTCCATTCGTCTACCCTGGTGAAGGAATTTCGGAAAACTGCGTTCAATAACTCCGCTTTAGTGGCACAGTCGTCGGTAACAGTACCATCGGCACTGCGCAGCGAAGGTATTGACAATGCAAGTACCCAAAAACACGCAAAGATATTAAGAATTAAACTATGTAACAAATAAGTAAGATAGGAGTATACGACTTGCTGCTGGCAGCTGCTGATCCAACGGCGGCAGGGAGCTCTATGGGGGCAGGTGATGTGAAAGAGAAAGAAGACAAGATTTATGGTCAGAAGGCTACAGGGTTTTATCAACAGCGTGAGAAAATGTTATCGGGAATAGGATTCGTTATGAATAGAAAGTTAGCGCAGAGAGTGTATTACTGTGAACAATTCAGTGACAGGGTTATTCTCATCTGAACCGACAGCAAACCAACACCGAGAATGATAGTTCAGGTATACATGCCGACCCCGCAAGCTGAAGATGATGAGACAGAGAAAGTACATAAAGATATTGAACGGGTAATTAAGCATGTAAAGGTGGATGAAAATCTAATAATTATGGGGGACTGGAATTGTAGTGTAACGACGTAAGTTTTGTATAAATGATTTTCCTTTGACATATGACCATGTGCAGACTTCGTCACCAACGTCAGTTACAAAACACTTCAGAATTATTTAACCTCTTTTTATAAGTGGTCGCTGAATGGTTCTTGAACGAAACTTTAATTAAAACATCATCATTTGAGTCGTATGTGCAGAAGTACGTCACTCAGTCCAATTGGTTTGCGCTACCTTTTTTTCAATTTAGATGTTTGTTTCTTCTCAGAAATTATATTAATGCAAGTTATCTGCTTTAATAAATATTAGAACCACATTGAATAAACATTCAAGACTCAAACTAACGATGAACGTTGTCAAAAATTAATAATCTTGTCAAATAAATTAGTAATACCTCTTCCTTAACATAATTCTTCATAAATAAATTCTCGGAAACTTTTGTAGTATACACTAGTTTATTATCTTCCTATATACTACATATAGACGTTAACCTGAGTCTTGACAAGATAGGACTGAACATTTACAACATGATTAAACTTTATACGACGTCATTGTTGTAGAAACATTACAAATTCTTATTTTTTCAGTTTTTAGAAGCACGACGCAACAACTCGGTTTCAGGATCTTCTGTTGCTGTATGGCTGTCGACCCGCGACGTATAGTGGCCAGCAATTTTCTCTTTGGTCCGGCAGACAAGATGCTGTCTCCGTTCGTTGCGCCGCCCTCTCCGTACATGAAACATAAAAATAAATACAAAAGCTTTAGATAATTCACACCAATTATAAATATTACAAGATACCTAAACAAAACACAAAATCAATCTTACATTCACCTGCAAACTGGGCTGACCCTGGTGGATGCGTGACACTTCAATTTCACGTCCCACCACATACCTCACACACAAGCTCAGTTTGTCAGGTTTTAACCGAAAATAAAACTTCTTCTATATACAATATTTAACCGTGAATATTATACATTGTTCTCACATTTTCCGTAATCTAAATCCTTGCTCTCAGATAGATTCAATCCTTTTATGACGATATCGTTGTGACTATTTGTCATTTACTTTTAATTGTGCTATTACGGTAACTCATAACCTAATATATGGAGATTACTCCTTTTCATTTAATAGTTGCTAGTAAATAATAATTTAGTATGTTCTTTAACGTTGTTACATTAGGACAGAGCGTTCAAACTGTGATCGGTTAGTTCCAGTTTTATTCATTTACTAGGGTTATTCTTTCCAAAATATACATTACTAATAAGTTTCTTACAATAACTAATAGAACTATTTACTTTACGTTGTCCTTTTCCATAATGCTTTATTTATGTCTGAGGTCAAGAAGAAATCAAACAAAACTTTCTTTAGAATCTCGGCACGGCTTTCTTTACCTTAGGACACTTTGTTGGGTAATGGCAATTTATTTAGCAGAAACAAGCGAGAGAGCCCCGTTTGGTGTGTTTTATATTAACACTTTTACAAATCTCTATTAAAGGCACTCTGCTATGTTCTCGTGAGCCATATAGCTACGGACGCCCAAGGTCCCTAAAATCATTAACCATCCCCTTTGGTTCCTACTATCCGAGTAAATATAAAATATACAAAATTCCTTCTGACCTAATAATAAAAATTTCTTCCATATAAATCCCCTTTTAATTATCTTTCCCTTTTTGAAGTACCGGTAGATTATTGTATAACACTTGTTTAAACTTCCTGTCATTTCTTTAAAATAACACGTAACTATCAAGAAAAACTTCACATGAATAAACTATGAATGCTCATCCGTATGTATCATATACTAAATATTAACTTATTTAGGAATGAAGGATTTAATTGGATCGACACTATATAATCCTTTAATTATACCTGATGAAGTTGCCATAAAAAGTAAGGCTTTGGGATGTATAATCTTATGAACAACATATGGACCTTCAAAGACAAAGAAGAATTTTCTACATTTCTTATTGATCTTTGAACCTTTAGGATGAGATCGTTCTCTTCCTTCTCTCGTTGGGATAGACAATTCGTAGAATAACAATTTTCTTTCCTTTTCATAATATGGTAACCTACTAATTAGGACTCGTATTAGCTGACTTTCAATAATTGGATCTTGAATTAATTTATCACGGTTTAAATGCCTTTCGAAATAATTCCTATAACCTCCCCACCGTTTAGAATAAGGAGGAGGGTCTAATATCTCTAATGTTAAGTATTGTTGTTTTCCTCTTGACCAATATTTTTGTTTAAACTGCTTAACAAAATCATCCCAGTCCCTAAATTCAGTTCTATGCAGTACTGCCCATTCCGCAGCTTCTGCTTCTAAATGTCCTATTACAAATTGAACCCGTTTTTCATTACTCCATTTACGAGATAATGAAGTTTCAAAAGCTTTTATAAATATTATAGGGTGAAGTACGGCTTCTGGTTTGGATACAGGAAATCGACTTGCTACATTTGAATTTGTCGTTATATCATCCCAACATTCTGCGAGAGACATAGTTGGATTTTGTTTAGATTGCAGAGACGGAGTTGCGTCGTATTTGCTTGCCGTGATTTCTTGATTTGTGTTGTTGTCGTCCGATCTAGCAAACACGATGCGACTGTTGTCTCTGATTACTTTATTACTTCTACTACTTGAAATGTTTTCATTATTATCTAATTCCGATAACCGTTTAGTAATTTCCTGTATTCGCATTTCTGTATTAGATACACGGTTAGCTAATATCGATTCTTCACTGTGTTCACGATGTGAACGCTCTGTACCTTCGTCAATGTTATTATCTTTGGAATTCTCATGTTTACTGCATATTTCGGTAATTCAGAATTTCATGTTTTTTATTTCTGTATGATCTTTTTCTACTCGATGAGTTAATATCTCTAATTCTTCATTATCTATTGTAGAAATCTCTACAGGTTTGGTAGAAACCTCTTTAATAGATTCTAATAATTCTCTACGAACAGTTTCTGTTTGTATAGAAAATTCATCTCGTAACTTATCGTCATTTTTCTCTATTTCATTTACAACTAAGACATTGACATTATCTAGTCTCATGGTTAAGTCAGTAATATCATTTCGCATGCGAGCTTTTTCCTCACGCGATTCCTGGATAGGTTCTTTTAACCTTTTACAATTATCAGCAATCTTATTCCTAAGTCCTACTAGTTTTTCCTGCATTTCAACTTTATAAGCCCCTATTTTATCACTTAATTCTCGACTGGTTTCACTAAGATGTTCCTGTAACCTGTCTGTAGATTTTGTTAGCTCCCCTTTAAGTTCCTCTTTTAATCTAGCCGTAGATTCTTCGTTAGATTGTTTTAATACCTCTCTTAATCTAGCAGTAGATTCTTCGTTAGATTGTTTTAATTCTTCTTTTAATCTAGCAGTAGATTCTTCGTTAGATTGTTTTAATTCAGCTAAAAAATCCCCGTTAGTTTGTTTTAATTTAGCGATCGCCCTAAAAAGGGTTCTCATGCTCCTATCGGACACAGATTTCTCTTCGTCTGACATTTCACTTCCCGACATTATTGTAAAATATTAACTAGTTACACACGCAGACTTGTAATCAACAATCCTATTAAAAGCACACTCCCTATGTACAACACTCCACTTCGAACTTAAAACAGACTCACCGGACACTAATGTTGCAGTTTGTAGTTCTCGGTGATCAGTGTGCTGCTATAAGCTGCAGAAGTAACAGCCGTCGATGCAGCAGCTGAGATGCTGCGACCCCGCTTACGCAACCGGCAGGACGCTGAGTCGAACACCGGAGACGTCACTGGCTGCAACCTTTTTTGAATAGGATGGGGCCCCTCCACGCCCACACCAACGTGAGGACCAGACTAAAAGTTCTACTGTCACCTCCGTAAACATGTCAGTTTTTTTTTAATTAGGCGTCACAGGATGAGGGCTGTGATGTTGTACATGCGTCTGGGTAAGATTACTCATTAACGTGGTCCATCGGGAGATAGAAGTGGTCGAAAACGATTGAAGGGTAGCGGTTGTAAGGGCAGAGGAAAAAAAGTGCTTAGGCAAGAGCCAAGGGAAAAAAACCTCTGCGACAGTAGGACGGGTAGTAAGGGCAGTAGCGGCTTGCTATCTGCGACAGTGCATGCAAGGTGTGGTTGTGTTAGTTCGAGGTATCGTGCATCGTTACTTTTGTCGTTGTTGGAGCTTGTTGCGGCGCTTACTGCGGTTGCTGCGTCCCTGCAACAGTTCAAGGTCGTTGTAGAGTAATGTCTTTGGTTCTAATACCAGCCGGAGGAACGCCCCTCCAGATGACGTACTAGGCCTGTTAGTTTAGGGAGAAAAAGGTTGTCGGGGTTTGCGGCGTTCAGCTGCTACCCAACAGATGCGCCTTCTCGTGGAATAATAGCGTGACCGTACTGCTTGGCTACGCTCCGTCAGATGCCCATATCCGCAAAGTCGCCGCTGGCTGGTGAAGGCTCCCCGAAGACTCACGTTGACTTCCGAAAGACTCTTGATGTTTTGTTTCATACCTGTGTGCCTTAGTTGCACACAAGTCATGTTTATAAGGTCGCCACGGTGTAGTGTAACGACGCACGTATTGTATAAATGATTTTCCTTTGACATATGACCATGTGCAGACTTCGTCACCAACGTCAGTTACAAAACACTTCAGAATTATTTAAACTCTTTTTATAAGTGGTCGCTGAATGATTCTTGAACGAAACTTTAATTAAAACATCATCATTTGAGTCGTATGCGCAGAAGTACGTCACTCAGTCCAATTGATTTGCGCAAACTTTTTTCAATTTAGATGTCGTTTGTTTCTTCTCAGAAATTATATTAATGCAAGTTATCTGCTGTAATAAATATTAGGACCACATTGAATAAACTTTCAAGATTCAAACTCGCGAAACTTTTTTCAATTTAGATGTCGTTTGTTTCTTCTCAGAAATTATATTAATGCAAGTTATCTGCTTTAATAAATATTAGGACCACATTGAATAAACATTCAAGACTCAAACTCGCGATGAACGTTGTCAAAAATTAATAATCTTGTCAAATAAATTAGTAATACCTCTTCCTTAACATAATTCTTCATAAATAAATTCTCGGAAACTTTTGTAGTATACACTAGTTTATTATCTTCCTATATACTACATATAGACGTGAACCTGAGCCTTGACAAGATAGGACTAAACATTTACAACATGATTAAAATTTCTATGACGTCATTGTTGTAGAAACATTACAAATTCTTATTTTTTCAGGTTTTTAGAAACACGACGCAACAAATCGGTTTCAGGATCTTCTATTGCTGTATGGCTGTCGACCCCCAGCAATTTTCTCTTTGGTCCGGCAGAGAAGATGCTGTCTCCGTTCGTTGCGCCGCCCTCTCCGTACATGAAACATAAAAATAAATACAAAATCTTTAGATAATTCACACCAATTATAAATATTACAAGATACCTAAACAAAACACTAAATCAATCTTACATTCACCTGCAAACTGGGCTGACCCTGGTGGATGCGTGACACTTCAGTTTCACGTCCCACCACAGAATGCCGTTGTAGGGGAAGGTGGTGGTGGTGGTGGTTAGTGTTTAACGTCCCGTCGACAACGAGGTCATTAGAGACGGAGCGCAAGCTCGGGTTAGGGAAGGATTGGGAAGGAAATCGGCCGTGCCCTTTCAAAGGAACCATCCCGGTGTAGGGGAAGGGTTACAGGAGAATATGGACTTGGTACTAGGGATGATAGGGAAGAAAGATTGAGTTCTGTAATAAACTTCAGCTAGTAATATCAAATAGTCAGTTCAAGAATTACAAGAGGACGAGGTATACTCCGAAAAGGCCTAGAGATACAGGAAAATTTCATTTAGATTACATCATTGGTCAGGCAGAGATTGCGAAATCAGATACTTGACTGTGACGCGTACCCAGGAGTAGATACAAGCGAAGACCACAATTTAGCATTGATGAAGAGTAGCCTGAAGTTTAAGAGATTGGCCAGGAAGAATCAGTACGAAAAGTAGTGGAATACAGAAGTACTAAGGAATGAAGAGATGTGCTTCACATTCTCTAAGGCTATAGCTACTACAATAAACAAGTGCTCAGTAAACAGTATAGTTGATGAGGAACGGATATCTCTAAAAAAAAAAAAAAATACACAAGATGGAAAGAAAAAGTACAAAAAAGGTAACTGCGAAGAAACCGTGGTAACGGAAGAAATGCTTCAGTTTATCGATGGAAGAAGGAAGTACATAAAAGTTCAGGGAAATTCAGGAATACAAAAATACGAATCGTTGAGGAATGAAATAAATAGGATGTGCAGGGAAGCTAAGATGAAGTGGCTGCAAGAAAATGTGCAGAAATAGAATAAATGATTGTCGGAAGGACTGATTCCGCATATAGAAAAGTCGAAAACATCCTTCGGTGAAATTAAAAGTGGTAACATTACAGCGTAACGGGAATTCTACTGTTAAATGCGAGGGGGGGAGCGGATAGGTGGAAAGAGTACACTGAAGGCATCTATGAGGGGGAACATTTGATGTGATAGAAGAAACAGGAGTCGATTTAAAAGAGATAGGGGATCCAATATTGGAATCATAATTTGAAAGTACTTTCGAAGACTTACGATCGAATAAGACAGAAGGGATAGATAACATTCCATCGGAATTTCTAAAATCATTGGGGAAGTGACAACAAAACCACTATTCACGTTGTTGTGTATAATGTATGAGCCTGGCGGGGTGACCGAGTGGTCCTAGGCGCTACAGCCTGGAACCGCGCGACCGGTACGGTCGCAGGTTCGAATCCTCCCTCGGTCATGGATGTCTGTGATGTCCTTAGGTTAGTTAGGTTTAACTAGTTCTAAGTTCTAGGGGACTGATGACCTCAGAAGTTAAGTCCCATAGTGCTCAGAGCCATTTGATTTTTATAATGTATGAGTCTTTCGATATACTGTCTGACTAACGAGAAAAATATCATCCACACAATTCATTAGACAGCGAGAGCTGACAAGCTTAACAGCTCATACCTATAAATTGCTGACTAGAATAAAATTCAGAAGAATGGAAAGAAAATTGAGGGTGTTAGATGACGATCAGTTTGGCTTTAGGAAGGGCAAAGGCACCAGAGACGCAATTTGGGCGATGCGATTAATAATGGAAGAATGCGATTAATGATCGAAGGAGACACTTTAACTGAGTTTTGCGAACAGAAAAAAAAGCGTTCGGCATTGTAAAATGGTGCAAGATGTTCGAAATATTGAGGAAAATAGGGGTACACTACAGGGACAGACGGACAGACGGATAGCATGCAACATGTTCAAGAGCCAAGAGGGAATAGTGAAAGTGGAAGGCGGAGAACAAAGTGCTCGGATTAAGAAGGGTATAAGATACACTAGGGAGTAGCCCCATGCAACAGCGGCTGGAGATGTTTTGGCGTTTATACCACATCCCTCCCCACGTTAATTACATTTTTGTTATGTTTTAATGCACAGTACAGGAAGATTTTGTTACGGGAGGCTAATGAGTAGGTAGGATCACAAGGCAGACTCATTAAATGACGCGCTTGACCGTCACAAAACCCCAGAACGGCCAAGAGAGCAAGAGTGGTATCATACTTGAACAGAGAGAGGCAGTGGGGATTCACCTAGTAGTCTGGGAGCCAAGAAGCGAAACTTTTATGATTTATATTTACTGTTTGAATATTAATATTCAGCTCCAATCGTGATGATGACGTTACTAGAACTAGTAGCTTGGTAATAATAATTTCAATATCATTCAATTCCTCGGGAAATGCCGATTACAAATTCTAGTTGCTGTCAGTGCTTATTGACGGAAAGAGTGACCCAATCACAAGTGAGCACTGAGAGGGTGGGTGCCGAACTACTAAGATAGCTGACAACTACGACCGATTTCCGAGGAGGCGATACATGAATCTGTGTACAAAGCCTGGTCTTATATAAAAAGGGAACAATTTGTTGAAAAATTGCCTCGGATGACATACTCGTGCGATGTTGTCCTAATCCGAGAAATCTACGATCGGTTTTAGAGATGACAACACGCGAACTAGTGTGTGAAGTGCAGCTCCGCCTAAAAACGGTATTAAGTGTTAAAGTTGTCTCGGAAAACATGTTTGTGCTTTCTTATGTGAATTCTAAGATCGTTCGAAGCATTTTGTGACTTTTGCTGTTCTCGGGAACTAATGATTAATGACCGGAAATCTTGTTATGAATATTAACGATGGACCGGCTCTAGAAATCGTCTTACTAATTTTGCAGTTAGTTGGTATGCTAGCATTTTACGATTCTCATTATGCTTAGCAGTTAAATCTACCCACTTGCACATCATCATGCACTGTTTCTTGTACAAGCGTTAGAGCTCGTGACCGACGGAGAAGAAACCAATTGAAGAATTTTTAGCATACTGCAGCCCCGTCAGGAACTGTGATAGACTAATATTTTGAAGAATCAGCGTCAGTTGCGCAAATTTTCTGCTCTTTCCCAGGTTTCGACTAAATTAATCTAGAGTTCTTCAGAAGCATAAACTCACTATAACATGCCAGAGTATGGTCCAGTCAACATTAAAATTAAAACTGGTCAGTGCCAACGTAGTTGCCGGTGCCAACCGACCGCGTGGTGAAGAGATGCCGGGGCTGGACTTCAGTTAAGTAGTTTCATTTCGACATGGTACCACGGTACTATAGGTTTTAATATCAATGTTGACTAGACCTTACTCTGGAATGTTATAGTAATTTTATGCTTCTGAAGAAGGCTAGATTAATTTAGACGAAACCTGGTAAAGACCAGGAAATCAGCGGAACTGAGGCTGATTCTTCAAAATATTAGAAACCAATAGAGGCAACGTCTATGAGATACGAGTTAAGGAAGTTGGCTACAAATCAGTTACGAGAAGAGGGGAGGGTGGGGGGTGATAAATCACACGTAGAGTCAGTGTGCGTCCCTGTGTACGTACTATGGCAGACTATAGTTCGAACACTTATTTCCCCATCTGCTGTGACAGTGTTACAATGAGAGCGCTTCTTCCGAAGGTCTACCCTGTCACCACACATGGATGGCTAGCTTCACTCTGTCTTTTAAATAAGGTGATACGCATGGTTACAATGTAGCCCCGGCGTCACCACCGTAACACCACACCGCCGCCGCACGTGAGGTGTGCGTAGGCAGCACGCGCGGCGCACTCACGTTGCACGTTGCCCGCTGCTGCGCCTGGGAGAGCTACCGTGGGCTGGCCGCGGCCACTCACCTGCCTGGGTCGAGGGCGTGCACGTGCCACCAACATATCGACATAATCCATACACATTACACAAATAGATGTATTAACCGCATTTTACGGACTATAAGTCGCACTTTTTTCTTCGAAAAATTGCCTCCAAACTTTAAGAGGGGGTTATACTCGAAATCAATACAAAAATGCCCAGTGTTTGATTTAAAATTCATGCCAGTCTTAAAAATGGCCATACATTCCATATTGCGGGAAATCTACCTCTATCTGGCAATATTTTGTTCAACTGGCAGCAGTATTGCACCGATGCGATGAACACGAGTTGCGGGGATTCATAACTTTCCTGATTTTCGTTAAAAGTGATCAACATGAACATGTAATAAGAATAGAGAACATAATATGGAGTTAAAAATAATCATACAAAGAACTTATAGAAGAACACCAATGCAACATGGACAAAAAAAAACAGAAAATATTAGTTGGAAATGGTTGAAAGAATTTCAACGAAATCTATCGTGTACTTTCAAAAAGAGTGGATGGGAATTTTTGTACATCAGCTTAGTGTGATTCTTGAAAGAAACACATGCAAGACAAATTGTGTATCTGTATGTGACACTTCTCTAATTAGCAAAAGGCACCTTTTGGGAGCAGTGATTCCCTGATCATGTTTCACAACCAAAGCAGACTGCAGTGGGTACCACCAGACTCAGCCCTAACCTTTCACTCAGTATTATTATTATACTGCCTGCCAACAGATGCTATTCTTACATATCTCAACTTCTAGAGTGCCATGTATAAGTGATAGCTGACAGGACAGCCACGTACTGCATACAACTCAAAACTGTGAGTTGTACAGTTAAATCCTATAAACACTGGAGGCAGACATCTTTTTAACAATGCAAGTCCTCATACACAAAAGGTTGAAAACCTCATACAGTGTGTATCATCACATTGCCAGAGATATTATCCAACATGTACCGCTGTAGCCACATAGAATGTTCACGAGTTTGGGATAATTAAGGTACACCAAGTTTTACGGAGGTTACAATAGGCTTACTGAAGAAAGGATATTGGAAAAACTGAATATAAAGGACTGCAAAATTCTTGTTCTTATTTATTTTAAATTTGTGACTCACAGTCATCATATCGTTAGTGTAGTAGGCCTACTTCCAAACTTTAAGAGGGGGTTATACTCGAAATCAATACAAAAATGCCCAGTGTTTGATTTAAAATTCATGCCAGTCTTAAAAATGGCCATACATTCCATATTGCGGGAAATCTACCTCTATCTGGCAATATTTTGTTCAACTGGCAGCAGTATTGCACCGATGCGATGAACACGAGTTGCGGGGATTCATAACTTTCCTGATTTTCGTTAAAAGTGATCAACATGAACATGTAATAAGAATAGAGAACATAATATGGAGTTAAAAATAATCATACAAAGAACTTATAGAAGAACACCAATGCAACATGGACAAAAAAAAACAGAAAATATTAGTTGGAAATGGTTGAAAGAATTTCAACGAAATCTATCATGTACTTTCAAAAAGAGTGGATGGGAATTTTTGTACATCAGCTTAGTGTGATTCTTGAAAGAAACACATGCAAGACAAATTGTGTATCTGTATGTGACACTTCTCTAATTAGCAAAAGGCACCTTTTGGGAGCAGTGATTCCCTGATCATGTTTCACAACCAAAGCAGACTGCAGTGGGTGCCACCAGACTCAGCCCTAACCTTTCACTCAGTATTATTATTATACTGCCTGCCAACAGATGCTATTCTTACATATCTCAACTTCTAGAGTGCCATGTATAAGTGATAGCTGACAGGACAGCCACGTACTGCATACAACTCAAAACTGTGAGTTGTACAGTTAAATCCTATAAATACTGGAGGCAGACATCTTTTTAACAATGCAAGTCCTCATACACAAAAGGTTGAAAACCTCATACAGTGTGTATCATCACATTGCCAGAGATATTATCCAACATGTACCGCTGTAGCCACATAGAATGTTCACGAGTTTGGGATAATTAAGGTACACCAAGTTTTACGGAGGTTACAATAGGCTTACTGAAGAAAGGATATTGGAAAAACTGAATATAAAGGACTGCAAAATTCTTGTTCTTATTTATTTTAAATTTGTGACTCACAGTCATCATATCGTTAGTGTAGTAGGCCTACTTCCAAACTTTAAGAGGGGGTTATACTCGAAATCAATACAAAAATGCCCAGTGTTTGATTTAAAATTCATGCCAGTCTTAAAAATGGCCATACATTCCATATTGCGGGAAATCTACCTCTATCTGGCAATATTTTGTTCAACTGGCAGCAGTATTGCACCGATGCGATGAACACGAGTTGCGGGGATTCATAACTTTCCTGATTTTCGTTAAAAGTGATCAACATGAACATGTAATAAGAATAGAGAACATAATATGGAGTTAAAAATAATCATACAAAGAACTTATAGAAGAACACCAATGCAACATGGACAAAAAAAAAACAGAAAATATTAGTTGGAAATGGTTGAAAGAATTTCAACGAAATCTATCATGTACTTTCAAAAAGAGTGGATGGGAATTTTTGTACATCAGCTTAGTGTGATTCTTGAAAGAAACACATGCAAGACAAATTGTGTATCTGTATGTGACACTTCTCTAATTAGCAAAAGGCACCTTTTGGGAGCAGTGATTCCCTGATCATGTTTCACAACCAAAGCAGACTGCAGTGGGTGCCACCAGACTCAGCCCTAACCTTTCACTCAGTATTATTATTATACTGCCTGCCAACAGATGCTATTCTTACATATCTCAACTTCTAGAGTGCCATGTATAAGTGATAGCTGACAGGACAGCCACGTACTGCATACAACTCAAAACTGTGAGTTGTACAGTTAAATCCTATAAACACTGGAGGCAGACATCTTTTTAACAATGCAAGTCCTCATACACAAAAGGTTGAAAACCTCATACAGTGTGTATCATCACATTGCCAGAGATATTATCCAACATGTACCACTGTAGCCACATAGAATGTTCACGAGTTTGGGATAATTAAGGTACACCAAGTTTTACGGAGGTTACAATAGGCTTACTGAAGAAAGGATATTGGAAAAACTGAATATAAAGGACTGCAAAATTCTTGTTCTTATTTATTTTAAATTTGTGACTCACAGTCATCATATCGTTAGTGTAGTAGGCCTACTTCCAAACTTTAAGAGGGGGTTATACTCGAAATCAATACAAAAATGCCCAGTGTTTGATTTAAAATTCATGCCAGTCTTAAAAATGGCCATACATTCCATATTGCGGGAAATCTACCTCTATCTGGCAATATTTTGTTCAACTGGCAGCAGTATTGCACCGATGCGATGAACACGAGTTGCGGGGATTCATAAGCTTGCTGACACTGTTCCCCTCCCGATCCGCCATCACAAACGTAACTAGTTTCGTAGTGGGAAAAATAAAAGGTATCCCTATGATGCGGGCTACAAATTGAAAGTAAAGCAGATACAGAAGAACATGGAAACAGAGCAGTTGAGTGGCATTTCGGCCCTCCACCAACTAGATTTGTGGGTGGCCGAGCGGTTCTAGGCGCTACAGTCTGGAACCGCGCGACCGCTACGGTCGTAGGTTCGCATCTTGCCTCGGGCATGGATGTGCGTGATCTCCTTAGGTTAGTTAGGTTTAAGTATTTCTAAGTTCTAGGCGACTGATGACCTCAGAAGTTAAGTCCCATAGTGCTCAGAGCCATTTGAAACATTTAACCAGATTTGTGATTTCCTGTCAGAGAGGTCACAATTCGTAGTAACTGGTGGAAAGTCATCGAGTAAAACAGAAGTGATTTCAGACGTTCCCCAAGGTAGTGTTATAGGCTCTTTGCTGTTCCTTATCTATATAAACGATTTGGGAGACAATCTGAGCAGCCGTCTCAGGTTGTTTGTAGATGACGCTGTCGTTTATCGACTAACAAAGTCATCACAAAATCAAAACAAATTGCAAAAAGATTTAGAAATATATCTGAATGGTGTGAAAATTAGCAGTTAACACTAAATAACGAAAAGTGTGAGGTCATCCACATGAGTGCTAAAAGGAATTCGTTAAACTTCGGTTACACGATAAATCAGTCTAATCTAAAAGCCGTGAATTCAACTAAATACCTAGGTATTGCAATTACGAATAACTTAAATTGGAAGGAACACACAGAAAATGTTGTGGGGAAGGCTAACCAAAGACTGTCTTTTATTGGTTTGGACACTTAGAAAATGTAACAGATTTAGTAAGGAGACTGTCTACACTACACTTGTCCGTCCTCTTTTCGAATACTGCTGCGCGGTGTGGGATCCTTACCAAATAGGACTGACTGAGTACATCGAAAAAGTTCAGAGAAGGGCAGCCCGTTTTGTATTATCGCGAAATATGAGAGAGACTGTCACAGAAATGATACATGCTTGGGGCTTGATAACATTAAAAGAAAGGCGTTTTTCGTTGCGACGAAATCTTCTCACGAAATTCCAATCACCAAATTTCTCTGTAGACACTGATCTACATAGGGAGAAACAATCACCACGATAAAATAAGGGAAATCAGAGCTCGTACGGAAAGATATAGGTGTTCGTTCTTTCCGCGGGCTATACGAGATTAGGATAATAAAAATTGTGAAGGTGATTCGATGAACCCTCTGCCAGGCACTTAAATGGGATTTGCAGAGTACCCATGTAGATGTAAATGTAACAGAAAAAATACTATTCGCGATTGTCGGGGTAGTTAAGAGGAACTGAAGAAAATAAGGAAGACTACATCTGCTAATAGAGGACTGAATTCAAAATGGCATAACTAAAAGATGACGTATTCAAACGGATTCGAGGATACCATAAAAATGCCATTGGAATTATTACAACAATGATTCAAATACACGCTCGTAAGCTAGCGCTACAGTGAAACTTAGTCGCAAGGAGGGAGTTGCATGGTACTACAGATTTGTGTGGCGTCAAGGACTTAGCATGCGAACCAAAACCAGAATATATCAGCAAATGCCACAAGAGTATGAAGAGAAAATACAATTTTTCCATCGCTTTATTATTCAACACTAAGCCAAATAGCGAATGTGGACGAACTCATCAGACATTTTGTGTGCCAAGTAACAGAACTGTTACCACGAAAGGTGCTGAAACTGTAACTACAAAAGTAAGTAGAAATGAAAAAATGCACTACATTGTTTGGAACGTTTTTACTTAACACCTGCCTTGTTTCACCTTTAAATCTAAAGGGAGTGGAAGGGCTGACCCGATAAAGTGAACATTTCCATTCCAATGTGTTTATTAACTACAAAAAACAATCTCACATAAAAATTGAAAGACACCTCTCAGGCAAGATTATTTACGAAACACTCATTACATAAACTCATAATCAAGTTAATAAATCATTAGCCAACGGTCCCCTATAAACATTGAGAAACGCCACTCAGGCAAAATATTTAAGAAACTCTCTCATTGCATAAAATCATTAATAAACTACTAGACTATTAGCAACGACCTCATATAAAAACTGACAGAAGCCACTAAGACTGAATTTGACCATAACTTAAAAAAACAACTCTAGTTAAGACACCTTATTTAAGACCCTTTCAATTCCAATACTTCAACATTACATGCAAAATAACAGTGGACACACCGCCTCAATTTTAAAAATAATATTTAGAACATGTTCATTAAAACAGCTCACGATGTTGCCGGAGAATGCACAGCGCCGGCCAACTCCCGCCGCCTCCAGTATAACCACGCGATAACTGCCGCCCGGCCTCAGGCACGCCGTCTTCGCTTCTGCCCGCCAGCCAATCGCCGACTCGCGCAGCGCCGCCTTCCGTTCTCAAAGTGTTGTTCCTTTTTCTCGCGATCAGCACTAGCTTTTATCCCGAGCCGGCCCAAGCTCCAAGACAAACCTCTGTACTAGGAAATCGATCGTACTCGTGTCAGAGATACTACTGGCCGGCCCGCCACGGCTCAATTGTCCTTCAATGTCGTGCCAACGGTACTAAACTTAATCCAATGATCATTTTCAAGTGCACAACAATGGCGAAACCTTCAGAGATACCGCCAGGTGTTGTTGTTCACACACATGACAATGGTTGGATGGAAAAGCCTGGTTCGAAATTATGGATTAACAGAGTGTGGGAGAGAAGTAAAGGTGCTTGATTGGAAAAGAGTTCTCTTCTTGTACTATACCAGTTTGAAAAATTCTGTGAAAGAGAAATTGAGACAGAAAAACACAGAGCTTGCTGTTATTCCGGGAGGACTTACTTCACAATTCCGTATTCCTGAAGAGCCATTTAAAGTGTATATGAGGGAGGAGGGATGAAACAGAACATGAATTCATGCCGAAGGGAGGTTTAAAACGAGCTACAATTAAACAACTGTGTCAGTGCATATAACAGCCGTGGTCAAGAGTGAAGGAAGACATTATTATTAAATCATTCAAGAAATGCGGCGTAAGTAACGCTCACGATGGCACTGACGATCTTATTATATATGAAGAAGGCAACGATGGCGACGAAGAGGAAGAAGGGAGTTCAGATGACGATTTTCAGGAATTTTAATGGTCAGTTCGGTTTTATAAACTAAGTTTTTCTTTATTTTGGCTTTGCAATCTAATAGTAAAAAACAGCACAAATATTATTTTTTTTTAAATTGTTTGAAGATGAAAGTGCGTCTTATAGTCGGTACGTCCAATTGATTTCAACAAAACTTGGTACACGTACCTCTTACTGTTGGGCAACAATCGTTGTGGAGGTAAGAACCACTTACCTATCATAGCTCAGCAGATATGATGTCATAAAGACTGAGATGCATGAAAAAATGCCACATAATATATGAAGTATTAATACATTTATTTTTCAGTACTGAAACATTATTCCTACAGTCGAGTTAACTTCAGGAAGTCCCTGACGCCGGGCAACACTTTCGACAACTTTCAACAGCTAAGTGCAAACGGTTGCAGGCGAAAGCAATAGCTGTCTGTAGAGCTGTGAACAAACCCTGAATTAGAGACGTTTATAAAATGGCGTTGTAGACACGCGGAGTAGCTGCAGCCAGCGTACAGAAACTGCACTTAAAAACACATTTTTTGTTTTCGTTTCTAACGGTAAATTGGCTACACGAATAACCGGGCAATTTGGGGTTTGTCAGATAATGTATACATATTATAAAAGTGATGTACGCATGTACATTCCACAGCTCCTCCTACAGCACTGCATTGATCTCAACCAAATTTGGTACAAATCTCACTGTCTGTCTACAAAGAAGCAGTGTGTAGGTAAGAACCATCTGCGTCTCAAAGAGTGGATGGTGGGGGCGAAAAAGAAGTGTACCTCATGAAGCGCATACAGCCAGACTGTATTCCACCCGTCTATAAGAATGAGAGCATTTAGTGACTTGCCGGCCGCGGTGGTCTCGCGGTTCTAGGCGCGCAGTCCGGAACCGTGCGACTGCTACGGTCGCAGGTTCGAATCCTGCCTCGGGCATGGATGTGTGTGATGTCCTTAGGTTAGTTAGGTTTAAGTAGTTCTAAGTTCTAGGGGACTGATGACCACAGCAGTTGAGTCCCATAGTGCTCAGAGCCATTTGAACCATTTAGTGACTTGCTACAAATTTTTCTTTCTTCTCGGCAATAACCCGATAAAATGAAGAAAGGAAAACAAAAATATCTTATAACCACCTTGAGCTACTGATTAAATATTTTATTTATACAACCAACATCAGTCGCCCGACCATCGTAAGGTTCATAAAAATATTCACAGCATCATATTATGCGAAATACAAATTCGTTATAGTCAGATGATACAACCATGAATAATACACTGTTATATCGTAATACAAATTACATTGTCAGTCAATAAAAGCTGTACTAGGGAATATACATATCCATGTTAAAACAAATAATCGGCGTTAATACTGTGGACAGATTCGTACGACACAGAGGCGAGTCAGTGCATCCTGCTGTTTCACAATTCCTTCTTGCAGTCCTAATACTTTCATGTTTCTCAGTGAGACTTTATTATATTACGTGGAGGATTAACCTTTGTTACCTGTCATGCAGAAAGAACTTCACATGATTAATTTGATTTCAACTGATGAGTTGATGAAAGTAATTAGATCCTTACAATTGATTAAGTCAGTAATTAATGCCCTTTATATAATTAAATTTTCCCAGCTCAGTTGGGTGCAACCCTGATTAACTGATGAAATACGGAGCTGAGTTCACCAGTTTCAAACAGTCAAAGTTCACATAAGTCACCTCCTGGCTCGGATCTTAGCCTAATACAGTTCACGATACCCACTTCAGATACCACTGACTGTGCCTGCGAAAAAAACAGCGACGGAAAAAAATCGCAACACCAAAAAATAATTAATACAGAGTAATGAGATTTTGTCCCGATTTCATATTTAAGTGATTAACATTGCAAGAACACAGGTTGATGTAAGTGGGACATAATGCATTGCAAACCCTGAAATAACAACAAGTGTAACAGCCGTAATGTTGAATGCAAGCATCCAAATGTGAGTGCTTTGTGTCGCACAGGTGCCGGATGTCGGTTTGTGGGATGGAGTTCCATGCCTGTTGCACTTGTTCGATCAATACTGGGACGGTTAATGGTGTTTGTGGATGACGATGGATTTGTCCAATGACGTCCCATATGTGCTCGACAGGAGACAGACATATGGAAGTTTGGGTCTGGCAGTGAGTCGTGTATGGATAGCGGGCGACCGCTCGCGATAAGCGGGAAATCCGGGGCCGAGTTCCGTTCCGGCACAAATTTTCAGTCGTCATTCCATTCTACAGCTGATAGTGGTCATTATTCGCACAGCATCAATTGGCATTGATGTGATGGGAGACAGATCTGGTGATCGAGCAGGCCAAGACTGTCAACACTCTGTAGAGCTAGAGCGGTATGTGGGTGAGCGTTATCCTGTTGGAAAACTCCTCTGGAATGTTGTTCATGAATAGCACCACAGCAGCTCGAATCACCAGATTGACGTACAAATTTGCAATCACGGTGCGTGAGGTAATCTCGAGAGTGATCCTGCTGTCATGCGAAATCGCACCGCAGACCGTAACTCCAGATGTAGGACCCGAGTGTCTATCACGCAAAGAGGTTGGTTGCAGGCTCTCAAATGGCCAGCTTCTGACCAACATGCGGCCATCATTGTCACCGCGGCAGGACCAGCTTGCATTAGAAAACACAACATACATCCACCCTGCTCTCCAATGAACTCTCGTTCGACATAACTAAAATCGAAAATGGCGATTGTTTTGGGGGACTAATGACCACAGCAGTTGAGTCCCATACTGCTCAGAGCCATTTTGAGCCTACTATCTTTCATTTATAACGCACAACTCTTTCTTGGGAATGCGAACTATTTCCGTCATTGTATTCTTTGTACAACATATAGTTCAGATGCGTGAAAAGGTCAGGAGCTACGGTGTCACAAACATTGAGCTGCGTGCAAATGACGTCTCAAATCGCTCTGAGCACTAAGGGACTTAACATCTGAGGTCATCAGTCCCCTAGAACTTAGAACTACTTAAACCTAACTAACCTATGTACACGCATATCCATGCCGGAGACAGGATTCGAACCTGCGACCGTAGCGGTCGCGCGGTTCCAGACTGAAGCAAACGAAGGTGCAAGGCGAAATTGTCTTAACCCTTAACTACTATGGTCATTCACAGGAACACAATTACTATGGAGGGGTCTCACAGACCGCATTTTTCTATTTTATATATCAAACCAGAATTTTGCTGAATATATATATTTTCTTTACTTCCAGTTATTCATTACACTTCTTAGAGGTGGTTTTTGTAGAAATTCGATTTTTTGTAAACACTGCGGTATTTTAAACAACTCGAAAATTAAAACAAAACGAAATCTGGAGTATATTTTTATTTTATGAGTTACGAAAATAACAGCAAATAGTTATCTCTCTACTTAGACATAGATTTTCATCAGAGGGATTATATTACAAATTGGCAATATAACTAGGCGGAAAAATCCGACATGACGTACCATACATTGTGTACGAAGTCAGCTTTCAGTTTACGACTCACTTTGCAATGTAGAATATTTCAGTCCAAAATTTGCAATGTAGAGCGAATATTTCAGTCCATAAGTCTACTTTGCCACCATTTGACTTCTAAAATTACAAGTAAAAACTAAATACTTGCTCTCATGTGCCACTGAATCATACTTTAGTCAATTTCCATCTGCAAACACTTCACACAGAACACGCCAAACAAATTGGAACACCACGCTGTTGACATGGATACCTTGTTTTTCTCTTCAGACGAGGAGGGCAAAAGGTGCACATTTTTCGATTGTCGAATTCTTCTTTCGGTGTCTGTGGCTCATCTTGCAAGTTAAGACATCTGTCTCACATTACACACATTGCACAGAAGGCCCAGCTTTCCCCGCCATGGAGAAATAGTAGCATGCAATACAAAAGCGACACGCAAACACTATGGTACGTCTGTGAGACCTCTCAAGGCTAATAATCACGAAACAAAGAGCAGCAACCATGCAATAATGCTGGCATGTGTAGCTTGACTAGAATCTATTTGGTTTTGCAGGAGTGTGAGAAATATCTCGACACAAAGTCTGGTCTGAGAGACGGTCAACAGTAGTTAAGGGTTAAGATACAGATGACAGATGTGTACAAAAATAAGTGAAATATGTTATGTAGAGGATGGTTTGATAAGCTTGATAAATTTCTATGCAAGAATGGAACATTTTTGAGCGCCATCATGGTTGGTAAGCTTGATTATTCCAAGGATCGTATTAGGAATTTCAACAACAATTCATTGTTGACAGCCGTCAGTAGTGATCAATGTATCGATTGCGACTGGAAATGGAGAACAAGTCCTCCCATTCTGTGGCTGTGATACAGCGACCGTGATATATTGTCAGTAGGAAAAGAGAGTCTAGTTTGCAAAAACAGCGTAAGCTTTACTGACGTGTTTCGTGTTTTTGAGACATCTCCTGTACGAAACGCGTCAATAAAGCTTACGCTGTTTTTACAACCTAAACTGTCTTTTGCTAAAGAAAATGGAGGAAACAGAGTTTCGTGCTGTTGTTAAACATTCTCATTTAAAGGGTCAAACTGTTGCTCAAATAAAAACAGAGTTGGATGAAGTTCACGCGCACTCTGCACTGTCATTGCAGACCATTTATTTTCGGATTAATTATTCAAACGTGACTGGACGAGCACCGAGGATGAAGTGCCTGCGGCTGTCCAGCTGAGGTCACCACAAAGGAAACAACTGACGAAATCTGTGATATGACAATGCAATGCCGCCGAATAAAAATCCGTGAGACTGCTGAGACTGTTGGCATCTTAACTGAGCGAGTGCATAATATCCTGTACGGAAAATATTCTATAAGGAAGGTGGGTGCCACGATAGCTCACAACTGACCAAAAGCGTATCCGGCACAACATTCCGAAACAATTTCTGGCGATGTTTAATCGCAAACAGCAAGACTTCTTGCATCCATTTGAGACTGTTTATGCAATATGGATCCATCATTACACATCAGAGCCAAACAATGGACAAAGCCTGGTGAAAATGCACCAAAGAAAGCAGAGACTGTTTTGTCAGCTGGTAAGGAAAGTCTAGCATTTTTTAGGATTCGCAAGGGATAATCCTCATAGATTACTAGGAAAAAATGCAGAACCGTAGCTAGACCCTATTATGCTTCATTGTTGGATCGTCTGAAACTTGCGCTGGCTGAAAAATGACCAGGGCTCACTCGCAAGAAAGCGCTCTTACACCAGAATAATGCTCCATCCCACTCATCAGTGATAACAATGGCAAAGTTGCATGAATAGGGCTTTGAATTGGTTCCTCATACACACTGTCCACCAGACTTAGCCCCAAGTGTTTCTTCCCGTTCCCTGAATTGAAAGAAGTTTTCCTTAACATAGGAAGTGTTGCAGTCGACGAGTGTTTTTCAAAGTTTGGCAGAACCTGATTTTCCGTTGGAATGAAAAGGCTGGACCAAGCGCATATCCCTCAAAGTAGACTATGTCCAGAAGTAAGCTGAGTTGTTTACCAAATAAATAATTTTTCTTACATTTTTATCTCCCTCCATGCAGTGACATACGTGTGAAATATGCTAAATATACGAGAAATACATGACATTTGCGTACGTCGGCAAAGGCGCTGGTGAAAAGTTCCTCCTCAACCTCTGCATCGATTTCAAGCAAACTTGGTACACATAATCCTTACTATCTGGAAATAAACACTGTGGGGTAAGAACAAGCAACCTCATATTGGCGTGAGGATAAAAATACGGAGAGAAGACGCTGTGACGTTATAAGCGAGTGACTGCGTGTGAGATCGCTCTCTAAGTTTTTTATATATCTGTAGGTTTCAGATACATATTTTAACGGTTTTTGTGATAATATTTACTATATAAGTGATTTATTAGTGGTATCTTCATTCACCTCTGCCTTTCTTGCGTTGTGACCTGATATTTGTGAGTGTTTCGTATCGAGCAACGTAACCTCTTACCTGTGTTTCCATTCCGCGCTGACCAGTTGCAGCTGTAGCGGCGCATCGAAAACTAAGTACTAATTAATTGTTTGTGTATAGTGGTTTATTTAGGAACTTAGTAATCTTCAGCCGGTGTTTTTTTTGTGTTTTCTGGTGAAATAGTTTCAGAAGAACGTTTTGGGAACTGTTTTCAGCTTCCTTACTGTGTAATTAGACGTTTGATTCTCTTTCTGTATTAGTCTTTTGTTATTTATTTATTTGTTATTTATTTATTAATACTGTTAATAATAGTAGTTACTTCCCTTGTAGAGTAAGTTTGTGATTATTGTAGTCAGTTTTTTAACATCTTCTTATTGTAGTAGCGGAACTTAGAAAAAGTCAAATTTTACCATGAGTGAGAAGTGTGGGCTTTGCTGTAGGTTCGTGAGTAGTGGATTGCGGCGTGAGACTTGCTCGAAGTATTTTCACTGGGGGGAATGCAGTGGGGAAGCCAGTGGGCATTCTGGTGAGATCCTCTCCTGGAACTGCAGGTTATTTAGCAAGAGTAAGTTAATAGAGGAGCAGGAGCGTAAGATTTATGCCCTTCAGGTGCAGTTGAAAAACGCACAGGAGGAGCTAGATAGGATGAGGAGGGAGAAGAGGGTTGGAGAATAGGAGATGGCTGTTGGCAAGACATCTGCTAGGAGAAGAAGATTTTCAGATAGTTTTACTATTGATGTTTACAATAGATATGAGCAACTGTCAGAATCTAGTGGAGAGGAATCTCTAGTAGCTGTAGATGTAGGAAGTATGCAGCAGACTTCAGTAGTTACGGTGGCTAGAACAGTTGCAAAGTCGAAGAGGAAGAAGAAGGTTCTGCTGTTAGGTAGTTCTCATGGCAGAGGTGAAGGCCAGCAGTTGCAGGAAGTGCTGGGGAGTGAGTACCAGGTCACCAACATTGTGAAGCCTAATGCAGGATTGGCTCAGGTGACTGTTAACATAGGGGGGTTATGTAGGGATTTTGCTAAAGAGGATCAGGTAGTAGTAGTGGGTGGGGCTGCTAACAGTATTGATAGGGATGGGGAGTATGACATAGATGGTGACCTGGAAAAGATAGCCACTCAGACTGGCAACACGAATGTGCATTTCGTAGAACTGTTTCAGCTTCACGATCGGCCTCATCTTAATATAGCCGTCAGGCGTAATAACATGAGACTTGGGGGTGCGCTGATGACAGAAAGCATGGGTCACATTTCAGTGGTGTCGGTGGAGTCTATCAGCAGGACGGGTTTCACTAGACATGGCCTGCACCTCAACAGGTATGGAAAGGGTAGGTTGGCAAAGCTTATAGGTGACAGCATAGGTGGGGTTGGTGGGATCACTCATGGCAAAATTTCTGCAGTAGTGGGAGTTAGAGCTGCACCTTTTTTAGATTGAAGTCAGCTGTTAGGTATTCCTGCTTAAGGGAAGTCTCTCTAACAAAGGAACCACTTTTGACAAAGCTTAGGTATCCGAGTAATGAGGTAATTAGTATATTTCATCAAAATATACAATGTATTAGAGATAAAGTTAGTGAATTGCTTATAGATGTTGACTCTGAAATTATTGGTATATCTGAACACTTCTTAAATTAGGAGATAATTCAGAGGCTTCCTTTACCAGGATACAGGTTGGCTAGCAGCTTTTCGAGGAGCTCTTTGCGGTGTGGGGGAGTAGCCATGTATGTGAAAAACGGCATCCCATTTGAGTCAATTGGTGTTTCAAAGTACTGCACTGAAAAGGTGTTTGAATGTTGTGCAGCTGTGGTTAAATTTAATGGAGCTAAACTTCTAACTGTTGTTATTTATAGATCCCCAGACTCCGCTTTAACAACATTTTTGCTAAAGATAGAGGAGGTTCTTGGTTCACTTTATAGGAAATACAAAAAGTTAGTTATATGTGGTGACTTCAGTATTAATTGTATAAGTGATGGTGCAAGGAAGAGGATGCTGGTAGACCTCCTTAATTCATATAATCTTATGCAAACCGTATTCTTTCCAACGAGAGTGCAAGGGAACAGTAAAACAACCATAGACAACATTTTAGTTCATTGCTCATTAGTAGAAGGGCATTCTGTTAGCAAAAAGGTGAATGGCCTTTCAGATCATGATGCACAAATTTTAACTCTAAAAGATTTTTGTGCTGCAACACGTGTTAAATATACTCATCAGCTGTTTAGGAAAGCTGATCCAGTTGCTGTAGAGACCTTTGTAAATCTTATCAAGGAACAAGAGTGGCAAGATGTTTATAGCGCTGATACAGTAGACGAGCTACTGTCTTTTCTCGTGCTCTTTGAAAGTTGCTTTCCGTTAGAACGTTCAAAACAGGGTACTAGCACAAGCAGGAAGCCTGGGTGGCTGACTAGAGGGATAAGAATATCTTGTAGAACAAAGTGGCTATTATATAAAAACGTTAGAAATAGTCAGAATCTAAATGCAGCAGCCCATTACAAACAGTATTGTAAGGTGCTTAAAACTGTTATTAGGAAGGCAAAAAGTATGTGGTATGCAGATAGAACAGCTAAGTCTCAGGATAAAATTAAAACCATATGGTCAGTCGTAAAGGAAGTGGCTGGTCTCCAGAGACAGGTCGAGGATATAGAATCAGTGCGTAGTGGGAATGTCCGTGTTACTGATAAGTCGCATATATGTACAGTATTTAATAATCACTTTCTGAATATAGCACGTGGACTAAATGGAAACCTAGTCCCAACAGGGAATCATATAGCGCTCTTAGAAAAAGTGTTCCGAGACTGTTATCTGAAATGTTCCTCCATGATACTGACAAGAGGGAGATTGAGTTAATAATTAAATCACTAAAGACCAAGAACTCTCATGGATATGACGGGGTATCTAGCAGAATACTGAAGTATTGTTCTATGTATGTTAGCCCAGTACTTAGCCATATCTGTAACTTTTCCTTTAGGAGAGGTCGGTTTCCTGACCAATTAAAGGGCTCGGTAGTGAAGCCACTTTATAAAAAGGGAGACAGGGATAATATTGACAATTATAGACCTATTTCTATGCCATCGGTGTTTGCTAAAGTTATCGAGAAGGTTGTATATACAAGGTTACTGGAGCACTTAAATTCACATAATTTGCTGTTAAATGTTCACTTTGGTTTTAGAAATGGTTTAAAACTGAGAATGCTATATTCTCTTTTCTCTGTGAGGTTTTGGACGGATTAAATAAAAGGTTGAGAACGCTAGGTGTTTTCTTGGATTTAACGAAGGCTTTTGACTGTGTTGACCACAAAATATTACTGCAGAAGTTGAACCATCATGGAGTAAGGGGAGTAGCTTATAATTGGTTCGCCTCTTACCTTAAGAACAGAAAGCAGAAGGTAATTCTCCGCAATATTGAGAGTGGTCGTGATGTTCAGTTCCAATGGGGCACCGTTAAGTGGGGCGTTCCCCAAGGATCGGTGCTGAGGCCACTGCTGTTTCTTATTTATATAAATTATATGCCTTCTAGTATTACAGGTGATTCAAAAATATTTCTGTTTGCTGACGACACCAGTTTGGTAGTGAAGGATCTTGTGTGTAATATTGAAACAGTATCAAATAATGTAGTTCATGAAATAAGTTCGTAGCTTGTGGAAAATAATTTTATGCTAAATCACAGTAAGACTCAGTTTTTACAGTTTCTAACTCACAATTCAACGAGAACCGATATTTTGATCGGACAGAATGGGCATATTATAAGCTAGACGGAACAGTTCAAGTTCCTAGGCGTTCGGATAGATAGTAAGCTGTTGTGGAAAGCCCATGTCCAGGATCTTGTTCAGAAACTAAATGCTGCTTTATTTACCATTAGAACAGTATCTGAAATAAGTGACACTTCAACACGAAAAGTAGTCTGCTTCGCATATTTGCATACGCTTATGTCGTATGGTATTATTTTTTGGGGTAATTCTTCTGATTCAAAAAGGGTATTTTTGGCTCAAAAACGGGCTGTTCGAGCTGTATGTGGTGTAAGTTCGAGAACCTCTTGTCGACCCCTATTCAATAGTCTGGGAATTCTGACATTGCCCTCACAGTATATATTTTCTTTAATGTCGTTTGTTGTTAGCAATATTAGCCTATTCCCAAGAGTTAGCAGCTTTCACTCAGTTAATACTAGGCAGAAATCCAGTCTGCATGTGGAATGCACTTCCTTGACTCTTGTGCAGAAAGGAGTGCAGTATTCTGCTGCATCCATTTTCAATAAGCTACCACAAGAACTCAAAAATCTTAGCAGTAGCCCAAACTCTTTTAAGTCCAAACTGAAGAGATTCCTCATGGCTCACTCCTTCTATTCTGTCGAGGAGCTCCTGGAAGAGCTAAAAAATTAAGCAAATTCCAGTGTAACATTGTTGATTTTCTTTATTTAAACTTACGACTTGTCACCTGAATATGTTTTTTTATATTTCATTTTATCTGTTTCTAATATCGTGTTATAATTTTATGTATTGACTCGTTCCATGACCATGGAGACTTCTCCTTAATTTGGTCCCACGGAACAATAAATAAATAAATAAAAAGAGAAGATAGACAGAGAGGGGGAAGAAGGAAGTGGACACAGACGAGGCAGAGGCGATGGACACAGAGACGGGGAGGACGAAATGGACAGAGAAGGGGAATATGAAGAGATAGACAGACAGACGAGGGAAGAAGAGATTGACAGAGAAAAGAAAGGGGAGAGCGGGGAGGAGGAAATTGACGATAAAGGAAAGGGGAGAAGATAGACATAGAGAGGGTGAAGGAGGAGATGGACTAAGAGAAGACTGAAATAAATACATACCCAAGCAGCGCCAGGTATTCATCGAGTTTGTTAAATAATCAGTGTTTTAATTGTTCAACATCGTATTTACATATGCACTGCACGATGTGGACACGAGTCTACCTCTAAATAAGGCCAGTATGTGAAAAATTATCTGCTCCAGTGCAAACCACAAAAACTACGTGTGATCCACACATCAATATGGGATCTCTCAATGAAATAGCGTATTTAAAACAGAAATAGAGGTGTTTCATCTTTCAAATATATACAGAAACATAGACGAAACAAAGTGATATGGCAGAATGAGATACATTATCCACATATTATGTTGCTCACTGTACAGCCGTGGATTTGATAATAACTCTAGAAGTAACTTTGTAAGAAAAGCTGAATTATAAGTCAACACTTGACATTTATCATATTTCTACCACACAGGTCATTGGGAACCGGGAAACCTTCGTCTTTTTAGCTTCATGTTACATGCCCCTTGTTTCTTCTGGCTCTCAGTGCAGCACCATTATCACATAATCATCATTTGACGGACTTTAATTACAATACAAATATACACTCAAAGACAAACAAAAGATACGCCACGAAGGATTATCCGAATGGGACGGAAATCGATAGATATGACATATATGACCAGCGAAGACGTGTCTGCAAATGACCAAGGCAGCAAAGTCGTTGGATCCTCCGTCACTGAGAACGTTTGGAGCATTATGGTCACAGCCCTACAACCAGCTCCGGATTTTGACGAACTAACGCGCCAATTGGATAGGATTTGGAATGACCTCCTTCAGGAGGGCATCCAACAACTTTATCAATCAATGCCAAGCCGAATATTTCCGTTTCAGTCGGGCAATTCCTTCGTGCTGCTTATTTTCTTTGTTTCAGAGTACACATTAAGAGCTCCTTTAGTTGTTAAATTCATTTACTTTTTTCTTACATATCATTTTTATCCTGTCTCTCGCTCTCACGTTTCTTCGCCAGCTACATAAGGCTCACTTAAAAACAAGGTTTCCAGATGCAGCTTAGTAGGAAGGCACTGGGCGTGCGAAGCCAAATCGCTGACATCGGCATCAGTATTCCAGGAATCGATAGCATCAGCATTCCCGGAATTTCCTCCCACGCCACGGTGTTCCCACCCCCCCCCCTCCCCCCCTGTCACCGTCCCGCTCTTTATGAAGGTGCTAATCGACGTCGCCTTGTCTGTCCATTGCGTCTAGGCCCTGTCCCGTACCCCTCGAGAAATTTCAATTTTCATCATTCCATTGTGTAAGCGCTGCCATTTGCCACATGTGCTTTGTCCAGTTCGAAGCTCCACAGCAACAGCTGCGGTCAGATGGGGAGAAGAAATCAGACAGTGAGCATTTGTCAGTTGTTTTTCTTTTAACAATGTGGTTGTTAATGTCGGAAGCTACTATCTGATGCAAGGGCGTCACATCACCCTACTGCGGCGTGACAGTGACAGTTACTGTTGTACTTCATTCATGCAAGACTTAGAGAACTACTGCATGTGTATTTTTCACAGACCTGCTGAGCTATTGTAATACATTAATAATGTTACGCTATTCCCTGTATGCACTATATACGCACATCAAAAAAAAATTTTGCATCACCCCAGTTCTCCTAACTCCTGAAGATAGAAGTTGACTGTGGTTATTGTATCACAGACACAGTCCCTCTGACTGATCAGGGATGTCACTAAACCCGCCCAAAGATGTAAACAACCATGCATTAAAAGCACCTATTAGACGGAGTGGGTCCGACAGCCGATCAGTTCCAGTCATTCCACCAGGAAGGAGGTACAGGGCTCGTGTTGTGTGTGGGTCAACCTGTTAATACCGCGGTTCTATCACATCCGCATTGTTACTTTGGGCCAGAAAGGGAATCGTCCAGGCGTCTCGAAGTGAACCGAAGCGATGTTGTTGGGAAATGGAGGAGATACCGAGAGACAGGAACTGTAGGCACATGTGTCGCTCAGGCCGCCCAAGGGCTACCATTGCAGTGGATGACCGCTACCTACGGATTATGGCTCGGAGGAACCCTGACACTGTGTGGTTTCATGAGAATTAAGAAGGACGGAAATGATGTTTATATTGATCTCTATTCCAATTTTCTCTATAGGTTCCAAGATTCTCGGAACCGAGGTGATGCAAAACTTTTTTGGTGTGTGTATTTAATGTGTTTATGCTTAGGTTTTGTTATTTGAGCAGTCCCTGGTCTGTTACTACTGGAGTCACAACGGTCTACTGAATTTAAAGGCAATACGAAAGATGTGGACCCATAAGATGCACACAATGTAATCTGATTGACCACCGTGCTGTGGAGTGCCATCTACATACGCCGAGGCAGTTTGCACGCTATATGGGAGGCAAGGCCTCTCTTGTGAGTGATTGCCGTGAATGCAATGGCTGGCTCTGCAAAGAAGATAGAACTAATAGCTAGAGAGAGTTTGTGAGATACTTGTACAGGGCGTATCACCTAAAACTTGTACCATAAATGTTGCGGAAATGCAAAGTGCTATTGATTGCAGTTTTCACAGAATGGATTGATAGTCAGGGGCTCTTGTTAGCCAATCACCAGATTCTAATAATACCTAGAAAATTTATTTTTTGGTCAATATACACTTATTTAATGGAACAATATTACTCACTTAACAAACTAGAAGTAGGGTAAATTAGAATGCCAATGGTGTTCGTTGCAACATTCTGGCGCGAGTCGTTTATGAGATATCGATTTTGAACAGTTCCCACACAGCTGTCTACTGAAGTTAAAGGCAACATGAGAGAGGTGGATGCTGGCCTTTATCTCATAACAATATTTGTGGTAGCACAGGCTAAAGAACAACACAAGTGCCTACACTTGTTACGTGGATTCTGACGAGTAACGAGACAGTTGACCCACGGGTTGTGTTCAAAATGACCACTGGCAGTGGCAATACACTCTTCCAGTCTGGAATGGAACAACTGCTGCACACGTTTCAGCATTTCAGCGAAGATGTCCGAGAAGGCTCCAATACTATGTCTTGCATATCATTGGGTGTAGTAGGTATGTCCTTGTTGACAGCGTCTTTCAGTCTACAGGCGCGAAATCTGGGGAACGAACTGGCCACGTTACACGGCCTTTGTACCCAATCCAATTATTTGGAAACAATTCATGAAGATATGCTGCAGCACTTCTTGCACTAAGGGCTGAACAGGCATCATGTTAGTACCACAGGTTCCTCGTAGTCTGCAGAGGAATGTCTTCTAGCGTCTGCGGAAGATGGTCTTTTAGGAGGCTGCGATACTTCAGTGTTCCATCTGTGAAAAATGGGCTTACGAGCTTATGGTTTACTATCACACACCACACGTTTGCTCTCCATGGACACTGAAGTTCCCCATGACGAAATCAACGGGGATTGTCAACAGATCACTTCTGCATCTTTTGGCGGTTTACCTTGTCATAACTGGTAAATGTTTTTTCATCACTAAACAAGATACCTGATACATCTGGAGTATCCTGTCCTAATGTCCATGTATAGAAGTAAATGGGGTTCCCACAATAGTTTCCGTGAAGCTCTTGATGGAGAGAAATGTGATAGGGATGGAACCTATGTTGATGTAGAATGTTTACGACATTTGAGTGACTCATGCCACTTCCTTTTGCGATTGTGCAAGAGCTAACGAGTGGACCAGTTGTAATACCAGTAAGAACATTAATTTTCCGTCTTCTGTAGTCATTTTTCCTTCGGTTATGTTGTCTAGGATTTACACTGCCATTTTCGCGTAACTGGTTGAAGAAGTTGATAAACAATTGCAGGGATGATTGACTTGTACAGGGGTATCTTGCCACATAGACTGCACAAGAACGAACTGCATTCCTCATGCACTCTCCATACACCATGAGCATGGAGTTTTTTTCTGCGTTAGTATATCCCTTCGTCCACTCAAGACCTACTGCTTGGATTGTCACACACTAACTGACAAGAAATTGAAAATGCACTCAAGGAACACACAAATACACTGTAAGCAAACATAGCATCGTACCTAGCAAACTGTGCACGTTGAATGGCGCAAACAAGTGTCGGTGAGGAAACTTTTCAAAATACGATGTCTCGTAAACGACTCGCACTAGTATCTTGCAACAAACATAATTGACTCTCTAATTTACCCTAGTTTTAGTTTGTTAATATACGACGGTTGGAACTAAAGTGACAACTCTTTATTTACAGCTCGTACAAAATAGATACTTGTTTTAAAGTTTTACTGACCTTCAGAGACACCAGCATTGTGTATAACGCGTTGCCCGTGATGTGAATGTCGTAGGATACTCTTAGCAGTGCCCGTTTGTGTTGACAGTTCGAGAAGCGAGGTCTATTGCCCGACGAATTTGTAGCAGTTCTGAAGCGAACACCGTGAAGTGTTTCCTTCAGTTTAGAAATCGAACTCACGAGGGTTTACGTCAAGGGATTGCAGTAGGTGGTATAGCACTTGGCAGCCCCATCAGTCAAACAAATCAATAACAGCTTGCACTGTACGTGCTTGAACGCTGTCCTGCAAAATGATGGCCAGGTCCTGCAGAAAGTTTCATCACTTCTACCTCTACGCTGTTCATTTATGGAACACAACCTAGGACCATCTTAGAGACAAAAGTGATGACACTTTCTACAGGGCCTGGCTACCATTTGGCAGGACAATGCTCAAGCACGTACAGTGCGTTAGGTGGAACAGGGCACTAATTTGTGCACTCGGGCTTCGCACCGCGACTCCTTGCAAGCCAGCGATAAAAAAAAGGCTCTCACAAAATTTTGCTCGGCGAGTACATACGGCAGAAAAAGGACGTTAAGGAGTGGCAATCTGGCAACACTGTAACTACAAGAATGGTAACTACGTCTGCCAGTACTTGTTAGTCGTACTTTACAGTTGGAGCAGAGCATAGAGTTTTGGGTTAGCATGAAGGAGATCGCTAGTTCGATCCTGTATTGAGATATAAGTTTTTTATTTGGTAAATGTAGTCCAGGTGGTGTGGTACCTGACATCTTAATCATCAATAGCGATTGCAGCGTGTTCTCTAGAAAATACTTGCACTTGCATACTACAGTCGTAGAAATGGAAGACTGGTCAGCTTTGAAACACGTTCTTTCCATTTTGTGGGCGTGAATTTACTGGCACCATTTCATCTACTAGATGAGAAACCAGTTTTCCTTTTACCCTCCTCCAATGGTCCATACATTAGTACTATCATTCTTGCCTCGTTCAGGTGCATTAGACTTCGTTAGGGCCTTACATTACCAGTAGGACTAGCAACGTATTTTGTGAATACTGTCCAAACTCGGTTACTATTTGGTGTGTTATTACCATGGTCTCACTAATTATGCCTTTCCATACTGAGTCTGGTAACTGCATGCTATTTGATAGTATATCAATGCATTATTATTATTATTCTATCGATGGGACTGTGGAAACATCATGTCTATTACAATTAGGGAAGCAGTGTAATTCTAAATCGAACATTTCACAGTTAGCGGTGTCGGAATGAATCATACAGAACAATTCTGTCATAGGGGTAATGTGCATTAGGTGGAACAGGGCGCAGGACTGACGGCATGTTTGTACGGTATGCGCTGTCCGCCAGACAGGTACTCGTTGCGAGCGGAGTAACGCGCCTGTGACAGAGTCTAATGTACACTTGACAGCAAAAAAAGTGGGTCACTTCCGAATACAACCAACATAACGTAGCTGTGTTGCAGGTCATCTAAACACCAAAACCTCGTGGGGTACAGTCGTTTGACTACACACAATGGGTACCGCAAGAGACTACGAAGAGACCAAAGGTCTTTATGGCAGTCAGTCTAAGTGTCAACTAATATAGTCATACAAAACATATTAGAAAACACGTTCTTAGCGATGAGACACCCCATAACACCCATAATCTAACCTTAATTACAACAAGTGGCATTCCAAAAGTTCTGAGAAAACGGATTATTTTACATATATTGTACAGTAATCCTTAGTCAAAATTAAATACTTGAGACAATATATATGGAGTGACAAAGCTGTACGGCAATTGTAAAAAAGTTTTTCGCTCTCGAAAAGGTTTTCCATCCACGTGCTGAACGTCGCTCAACGGCGAGTGGCTCTGGAAACTGGGTATTGGGCGAACCACTAAAAAAAACGCGATTAACGGCAACAAGCACTATACGGAAATCTCAACACCAACAACGAATCACCAGAAATATCATTGTTCTCGTAACACATCAACAGCTACGTGTACACAAATTTGAAATTTAAATGACATGACCAACGTCGTCGTTCTGGACCTGGATTCAAACCCAGCACCTATAGCCATTGCTAACTAAGAAAAGCTTTGTTTGTGCCTTATTGAGACCAGATCACTAGGCATAAAGAGACGTGAAGTATAGACGTTGCACCAGTGTAAGTTATCAATTCAGATCCTGAAAATAAATGACGAAAATGTTTGTACTGAACTGGGAATCCTGTCATAACAGTTACCGTCCTAGGAACTACCCCCCCCCCCCCCTCCCGACGTTTAATATGGTGTCATTCACAAGGAACAAGGTATCCTCATGTTTACAATTGAAATGCCGTCATATAAAGCTTGTGACAGGGATGCGAACCCAGTACCTAATGGGATTGTTAACGAAGAACAGTCATGCTCAAAAGTATCCGAACGACCTGGATTGCATTTCGCCTCATTCCCATGCAACCCACATAACGCAGCTGTCTAGCAGCTCCTCTAATCGCTCCTTCATACAGTCGTTTGACTATTGAAAATGGTTCCAGCAAGTCACCACTAGAAAACACTGCTCTGTATCGCAATAACTCAAGATGCAAAGTAATACCACGATATTACAAATATCAGGGAACACCTCACCACAGATACGACTGTCCTTAAGGCTTGTTAACTCGCATTTATTGCAATAACTGACATACCTGAAATGTAAGCACTCTCATTATTACGTCAGATAGGTAATGCACGTAGTAAGTTCGTCGTATTCTTGATTTCCTCTTCAAAGTAACATACCACACTTCCTATGAAACACAAAATGTCATTAAAAATTTACGTTAGTCACGAGCAGCTAGTTGAGAATATGTATGAACCTCAAATGACACGATGAACCGACTCGTTCTGCATATGGATTCAAACCCAGGTCATGCAAACAAAGATTTCGTGACTGACGGAAATTAAGTCATTCCTGACTAGGCGTAAAGAGAGTGATAAACCTCGATTTTAGACAGTATCAGTTAACAAATATCAACTTTAAATTCCATAACGTAAACATTTTTAACGGTCGCGTATTCCTACCCAGCATCTATTGTCCCTGTTAACGAACTACGTGAGATGTTAAATACTGCTTCTTCACAAGTAACTTACTTGAAATGCAGTGAGGTAAAGCTTTGTGTTGGACAGGGATTCCAACCCAGAACCTAATCGGATTGTTATTGAAGCACAATCAACTTTGACATATCCGATTTTCTCGGCTGTAGCTAGATGTACTAAATGAAATGACGAGACGAAACATTAATTTTTTCCTTCCCAGGACTCCAACCCGGCACATACCGCTGTTACATTCTAGAGAAAAGGAACGTTAAGTATGGGTTTGTTACACCAGCAGCGACATGTGAGCATGTTTGAACTAGAAATAATATGACAAAGAGTTCAGTGCTGACTAGGAATCGAACCCCACACATATCGTTGTTGACTACACACAAAGAGACGTCAGCTAGCAAATTTTTCTCAACCAGCAATTCGGAATAACATCCTTGAACTTACGGTGATCTCGCAAATAGTTCTGCGCCTCACTGGGAGTCAAGAACGTCAGATATCGTTAGAGTTACAACGAATGAAAATGCATTAGAAATAAAAATTATTATCCACCAGCAGATAGGTGTTCTCATGCTAGAGCTTAATAATACATAGTGAAAAGTTTAGTGCTGGGCCAGGATTCCAACCCATTCATGCGCAGTATGTGGCGATGTTGAGGAATCTGCAGTTTTGAACAAACAACAAGTTCTTCTAATAATTTCCGGGTGTGCAGCCGGATCCCGTCGACATTCTGCCACGATATTTCGGCCCAGAGAACATGAAAGATACACCCGTCTGCGGCAACCGTCAAAATCGGCAGTAGGAGAGCACTGTATATCATTGGGACATTCAATGGAATACAATGGAACAAAAATTTTAGCTCCGGTTTCCGGATTTTGGGATTCCGTAATCAAGGAACCAGTGGAAATACGTCTTGCTGATATCTTATAAATCGTGACAACGACTTTCAACTGGATAAAAATTGGAATCCTGTTATTAAAATTATACAATCACAGCGGAATAGACAGCGTCATTCGATACTCAATGACTAGATGATCTTTTACTTTCACTACCGAGGCAGCACGTACAACTCGGCTATGCCGCGCATGTCAACACGTGACGCATGCGCTGTAGGATGCCAGTACTTTTCGCATGCGGGAGATTCGGCACAAATACCGCGACTGTACCTGGGCTCTTCAGTAGTTGTGTACTCACCTGATGTTGGTCGGACGTCTCTGGGCCGAAATATCGTGGCAGAATGTCGACGGGATCCGGCTGCATACCTGAAAATTATTAGAAGAACAAATACGCCGGGAAAATTTCAGAAGTCACAAACAACAAGTTGTAGTCGAGCTGTATTGTCGCGCAGGAATCAAATTCCGCTTTAAGGGCGGTCTGAGTTGCATTACCAATTTTTTCAGACCACAATGCCATTATACCTTCTTCACTTGGCGTAGCCAGAAGAGAATAGAATCTGCCTCTCCCTATAAAAAAAAAAAAAAAAAAAACGGCACAAGTCGGAATCGAACAGGGACCATCATCATATGAAACTATCATCAGTCCAACAGACCACCAAACCCTCTTCACTGTGACTCCTTTCTCTGTCATAGCACCGTTGCGGTACACACGATGAGAATTCTGACACACAGGCTCCCTGTGGTGGTGTGCAGGATGTTCGGTACATTCATTTACTTCGTTGACCGAATCGCCATGAACTAGCTTCCTTGGCAACCCAGTGCATACATTCGACTCTATTTTGGAATCACCGAAATAAAATAACGTAACTGCCACCAACACAGAACTGCCAACAGTGTAGGATGCAGAAATTTAAATAAGAAGTGTTCCTTTCCACTTAAGCTAATCTATTGCGCTATCTGTTTGTTCAAAACGTTGTTCAGTGCAAAATAAAAGGTATAACTGTTTGTCTCTCATAAGTATTGACCTGGTCATATGCATTATACCACAGCGCTGTGGAATGCCGAAGTTCTGGAGGACTTGTTTTTGACTTCTGGAGGTGTTACAGCTATGTGTCGGCTAGTAGTGTAATGTTATGTACCGCGCACGGTAGGTAAGATGTCGCGAGTTCGAGTATATTCACTGCTGTATTTTTTAAAACGCAATTCTGCTGTCAGCTAAAGTTATCAATCTAATGGAACTAGTAACATAATTCCCTTCACTTCTCAACCCAAAATAGTCGTATGTGGGAAAAGGGTTAAGATCTGCGACAATGTGTTCAATTCAGGTTTAACAGACAGCCAGACAGTAGATACATCTCGAAACTTTTGTATTGTGTATGGGTGGAGCGCATCTTGCCAAAATAAGTCGGAAAAGTATTTTCTATATTAGCTATCGTCTGGTGCATGTAATCAATAAACTGCATGTGCATTTTCAGACTGTAATAGATAACATCAGAGAATTCGCATATATCGTTGATGATTAATTTCTTTCTCATGGTTACTATTGTTCTAACAACATTAAAGGAAACCTTACGAAAATTGTGAACTGGATTATAAAAAATGAAATAAAACTACCCACGATAACCTTACGACGAAAGTCTGTTTTAATAAAACTGTGTACACAAGCGTGCCTCTATCTGCACGAATTAGTAAAATACTTCTCACTTAGATTTCGATTGTGTCTGTGTTTAAATGGTATGCTGTGGCATACTCAACAGGTATGCAAACGTGGCATTTCATAAATAATGTTATGTATTCCTAGAAACCCAAAATTTGCTTGTCACCAGCGGAATCAGGCGTTACCTGTTGTGCAGCATTGTAAGTTTTTCACCATTGCACTGAGCTGAAAGTATTTTATCACGATTTGCTAATCGATGTTTGATCTGACTGCTTGCAGCTCTTACACAGAAGGGATAAAAAAATTACACTCTGCGAGACTGGAACCGCGAACCATAACAGTCGCATTTCGAGAGGTCAGCACGTCAACACAGAGCTAGCGGATAGATACGGCTTGCGCCTTTCTATTACGAGGCCGATAGTGGCTAGAACTCGTAAACCGCTATTTACAGGACGATATTAGTTGCGATTGCCATGTTCAATGACTTTGCTGGGCTGAAAACCGTAAATTTTATAATCTTCTGTTACACCTCAAGCGATAACAACTCAGGTTATCCAATGGAAATGACACGGGAAATCAAGTGAACTTTGAGGCTTAATTCCGTGCACACCAGGAAGTAACTCGTCGATCAGAGAGTTGCCAAACATACCTTGCGTTGTTGTCAAATCTTAGTTATATTACCAGCAGGAAGAAGACGAACCGATGTGATCCTACAGCGGGCTGGGAAGTGACCATAACTGGCGCTTCAAAGACGCGGCTGCTACGGCCTGGAATACGTAATGCGTCTGATTCTCATTTCTGTAACTAGGTTTAGGAACTGGAGCGTAATTACTAATAATACTCAGAACTGACTGCTACTACGAATCATAAATCAGTTGTTTTTATATTTATTTCGTAACTGTACTCAAAACTAAGAAACTCATTCACGGACGTTTTCTTGCCTCGCCGATAGTCGAGCACAATTAACAAATAAAAATAAAAAGAGAATGTGGTTGTGTGTCTGTGAGAGAGAGGGAGAGAGAGAGAGAGAGAGAGAGAGAGAGAGAGAGAGAGAGGGGGGGGCTAAAAAATTGTTGTAAAGAAATTGAATACAGGTATGTAAAGAAAGCTTTCATTAAAATGATTCGTTCCACATCATTACGAAATGTCGTATTCATGATCTATGGAACAAGTATTAATCTAATCTAATCTAATCTAATCATATCATATTGCTAACTATCCAAGAAGAGTCATGAAGTACCGAAATTTTCGCCTTTATCAGTAACCAAATCTAAACTTGAAAATAAAAGACGACAGTTTTTGTAATAAACCGGGACTCCTATCAAGACATTTTCATCCCTGTTAACTAACCATGAAAGATGTCTGATATACCTCAATTCAGAATTAACGAAGTCTGTATGAATTTAAAGATGAAGCGCGTGATGTGAAGTTCTGTGACGGAGATACGAACCCAAGACGTAATCGGATTGTTAATTAAGTAAAATCAAATGTTACGTATCGGTTTTTCTTGCCAGCTGCTAGGTGTTTGAATCTAAAATAAGGACACAAATTTTTGTGCCTGAGCGACAATCGAACCGCACTCCTTTCGTTCTTCTGTATTGTTCACGAATATTGCTTAAGTATCAACTGCTTACTCTCAAACAGTAAGATGTGTGTGTGTTTGTCCACAAATTTTTGGCAAGATGAACAGACATTAAAAATGGACGTTAATTTTCACTAGAACGTCGGTGTGCACGTGATAGGGCTTGAAATGAAATTATGAATATTTTTGTACTGGATCAGCACTCGGACCCACATATTTACCTGTGGAGGAGACCTAGAGAAGACTGCAGTCTTGGGAAAAGGAATGAAATGGTTGACCTATACTGTTCCGCGAGATTCAGATCCTCGAAAGAGGGGATACGAATTCGGATCACAATCCAGCACCAAATTTTTCAACGTCTCAACTAAAATAAGAGCCCTGTTCTTTTAGATGGCTATCAGTTCCTCAAAGAAAATAAAATTTTCTAATGTAAGTAAGTTTACTGGTGACAGTATTTCTGTTTACCCTGACCTCCACCTATGTCATTTTCCAACGTAAACCGGCTCTGCCCAGTTTGGAATGAAGGAACGTGATGTTTAATGCGGATTCTGGATTACAACAGCTTTATCTTGAGGTTACTGGTTTACTGGTGACAGTATTTCTGTTTACTCTGACCTCTACCTATGTCATTTTCCAACGTAAACCGGCTCTGCCCAGTTTGGAATGAAGGAACGTGATGTTTAATGCGGATTCTGGATTACAACAGCTTTATCTTGAGGTTACCAGAGGTAAATCTGTGTGTGCCTCTTAAAAGTAAATGCCTGAACCCACGCATTTCACTTGTGATAGTTCGTTCCACCAGACCATTGTGGCCACATTTACCAGCCCCAGGAGTGTGCTATAATGGATGATGTGCTTAGCTTACTAAACTAGTCACGTTGGGAAAAAACGCGCGGCTCTTAAATGGTTAAGTAGAAGCAAGCTTCTGACGTGGAGATTATGCTATTCTCATGTCAGCAGGATGTAAAGACTCTTCTAGGCGTCACAGCCTCGATTTGAAGGCATTTTGAAATTTTCACTAATTCAGGAGATTTCTTAGTTCGAGAAAATCCACTGAAGTTACCGGATAATTCGATTATCACCGTCATTATTACTATCATTTTCTTCATACCGCTGCTGGAACACCTGAGCTTGAAGATCATTTAAGTCCTTTTGGTCATTATAGAAGTAGTTGTCCAAGAAGAGGTTCTTTCCCTGTCTACGGAACTCTTTTCATGTTAGAGTTCAGCAATTACTCGTAGATTACATTAAAACTGAAGTAATTGATAAAGATGTCACTTGATAACAAAGACACACTGTCTTTCTTCATTTACCTGCGCCTAGAAATGGCTGTCGAACACTACCAAACCAAAAGCCAAGGGATCTGACTGCCTTCTGATATAAGTCGCTGTCAGTTCTTCCATATGATTTGGTCGACGTGACCTGTTTCAAGTTGTGCATGACAGAGAATATTTTGGAAAATCAATTGTTTTCCTTTGCTAAAAACAGAAAGATCTTCATTCTAAGCTAAGCAAGTTCAAAATTTTCGCAGTATTAGTTCACATTTAATATTAGCTTCTTAAATGTGGAAAAGTATTTCACAGTTGCAAAACCCGCATCCGACCCATTGACATTACGCTGACCATAAATTCCAGCTCAAAGTGACACCAGTTTAAGTAACCTAATGTAGCGAATACTGTTTGCCACTTATCTTTCTCACCGGAAAATACGCTATTAACCCATTGGGCTCCATAAGTACACTGTAACAGTAATTTCTGTGTGTGTGCAATGCATACGGATTGTTGAATATCGACGTGCTCTCTCTTTCACTTCTCTATACATTATGCCTGATTTAAACGGGCCATTTATCATTACAGGCCCTGGGCAGTGCAACATCACACTGACGACAGTAATGGGCTTTAACTGACAACCTCACTGTTCGTTTTACCTGCTTTTGTAATCATTTAAATAAAATAACACGATCTTCCAGTGGGTGACATTTCGACCCCCTTTTCCTTCTGTGAAATTTGTCAGTAAGCTTTTTGCCTTCGAACCAGAGAAATGCGGCAGAGTACGGCTGGTAAACGATTTACAAACCACGATTTAGAGCCGTTAACACGATTTCTTTAAGCAATGGCGTAGCTGAAGGAATTTAGTTTCTTCTTAAATCGTCTTATGCAGCAGCGTTCACAGATATCTCAAATAGGAAAAGCTCTTTATCCAGGTACGAAGGTTGTAAAACAAACTTCCTGCAGTTTGTGTCAGGTTGATCTTTTCGTCTGATAGCACTGCGTAAGTATTTTGTGTAAGAGGTATTAAAGTAGTGTTCCTGTAGCTGTGGGAATCATTGGTAGAAAACGAGTTTCACACCAATGGGTACAGTACTGATAAATATTCAAAATGATTATCAACCTAAGTCTGCGTTCATCCACAAATTGAGGCGTATTTGTAACATTTAAGCTACACTAGGTACCCTTGTCTTCCTTGAGTGGGCATTGGAAGGCGTTTACACACACGCATACGAGGGTAATCCTAAAGGTAAGGTCTCTTAAGGGACACGCAACTGCCAACGACAGGCACAAACGAGAGCTCCTTAATTTTAATGGTAAGCAGAAAGCACAGTGTTGGCTACATGGTGGCAAGGTGATAAAGAGCAAGACTATGGATACGAAGCCTCAGGTTCGATCCCTCACCAGTCCCACGATTTTAATGTTCCGTTTTACAAATATTTCTCGTGGGGCAGTGTTTGTTGATGTGCAAAATGCCGAGTTGCACTGTGGTCCGAAAGCCACGTAAAACTGTAGGTTCCCATATTAACTGGCTAGATAAGTCATCTCAAAGATCGGTTGAAAGCAACAGCATGCCACCTGACCGTGCCTATTAAAGCACTGTGGTGTTCAAACCACTCTTCCGACTGATGACTGCTTTACTTTCTATGTGTTCCGAAACTAATGATCTTCGGGTTATTAACAATTTTGTGTTTTCATGCTGTAGCTTTGATACGTAAGTAACCGGCCGAGCACTGTCGCCGTTCGAGTTGTCAAGGTGGTAGACGACGATGCTGTCGACCCTAATTACAATTTTGGTCATGGCTATGTGTGAGTCGAATACCTCTATGGGCCTTTTTGCATATTTCAAGATATATTTTTATACACTTGGTATGCTTCCAAATTGATATCTGATAGAGCTGTATTTAGCAAAATGAATCAGATATGTTTTCCGTGCAATATATCGGACAACACGTCAGTGCAGCGAGATTTCGTTTATGTGTTGCGCATGTTGCGAGAAATATTTGAATTTTGCTTGCTTCTGTGATAGGTTTCACCCCACTGAATGCGAGCAAGCTCACGAATAGACTGTCAATAACTGGAATTACGCAATAATAGACTTAAAAGTTGTATTTTTGCATTATGTATCCCGATAAAAATAACTGTAAACAGGTTATATGCCTATTATTATTATCGCGCTTTTCGATGCTTTCCTCAAAAAATAAAAATAAAAATAAAGAGAGAGAGAGAGAGACAGAGAGAGAAAACAGAAATGTATTTCAAATATCAGCTCACTGACGCCATGTTCGTCTCGTGATATAAAGCAAGGATAATTGATAGGTAATATCTCGTTGTACTACCTATATGTATGGCTACGGAGTTCTTTGTTTTCTCTCTGCAAACAACTAGAACAGAATTCAGTAACAAAGTGGTAAGAACACCTACCCAGTGCGCCAATTAAACACTCAGCCATTCTTGGTTATTTTGTTAATCGTGTGTAATGCAGTAAACATCCTTGATTATTGATTTGTAATTACTACCATTGTTATTGTTATTCGTCACCCCACAACAGCTTTCCTATCACTCATTGCTGCCGTTGCACGTAACGAATGGATCGGGATGAATGGAATGTGGGATGTTTCGTCACGGAGAATATTCATATTTATCTCGGCGTCTTGTGTCAGAGTAATATGAAAATATCAATAAGAAAAGACGACAATAACACCCAACTACTTCTGTCCACTTAACACCATGACGACAGACAAATTGGAGTCTCATTGTATTTTGATTATAATTCGTTAGCCTTTTTCCGACCCCATTTTAAGACCTCGTGGGAGCAGGCATAATATTTGCTTTTTGAACACTGAACAATAACACACAAAGATAGTAGATGGAAGGGTACAAAGAAAAAATCAGACTCATTGGTGTGGATCCAGTTCATCAAAGAAGACTAAACAAGAGGAAAACATTACGAAAGCATTTGTATAGATCTGAAGATGAAAAAGCGCAGATCTGCACAGTACCCGCATCTGCACTTTAGTTTCTGTCTTAATGGGCATAATTTTTAGATTCTTCTCTTTGAATTATCAAATGAATTAATTATTACGTGGTACAGAATAATTAGATAACTGTGTTTCTTACAGCTTCCATTCGCACCAACATTTTTCTACATTCTCGTGCAATTCATGAAATTCTACTTGTATGATCACAAGACTGCACATAGATGCAATCGATTTCGAGGTGCAAAGTGTTTGTTATCTTACTTTTCGTGACAGGTTGGCAAAGTTGATTTCCAAAGACTTTTTATTGTACTGAAATAATATTTTGTAACAAAGTAACAAGGTGTTTTATTCGTTTATATTTTGTGGGAAACTGTAATCGTGATGGAAGATTATACACCTGAATGTTTGACACAGCTGGCAGGAGAAACCGCTGCATATTAACCAAACCCCGCGCCTCCTCTCCGTGTCCTCGTATGACGCGAGCACAGGATTCTCCTCCTATACCGTTACAGAGCTGTTTCTAGCAGCATCGCCACAAACATTTGGCAACACTGTGAGAGTGCAATCACTACCGCATATGGTACTGAACTGACTCGCTAAATTCACTTGATATTCCCTTTCCATTTGAATGACTCGTGGTATACAGGGTGTTACAAAAATGTACGGCCAAACTTTCAGGAAACATTCCTCATACACAAAGAAAGAAAATGTGTTATGTGGACATGTGTCCGGAAACGCTTACTTTCCATGTTAGAGCTCATTTTATTATTTCTCTTCAAATCACTTTAATCATGGAATGGAAACACACAGCAACAGAACATACGAGCGTGACTTCAAACACTCTGTTACAGGAAAAGTTCAAAATGTCCTCCGTTAGCGAAGATACATGCATCCACCGTCCGTCGCATGGAATCCCTGATGCGCAGATGCAGCCGTGGAGAATGGCGTATTGTATCACAGCCGTGCACAATACGAGCACGAAGAGTCTCTACATTTGGTACCGGGGCAGCGTAGACAAGAGCTTTCAAATGCCCCCATAAATAAAAGTCGAGAGGGTTGAGGTCAGGAGAGCGTGGAGGCCATGGAATTGGTCCGCCTCTACCAATCCATCGGTCACCGAATCTGTTGTTGAGAAGCTTACGAACACTTCGACTGAAATGTGCAGGAGCTCCATCGTGCATGAACCACATGTTGTGTCGTACTTGTAAAGGCACATTTTGTAGCAGCACAGGTACAGTATCCCGTATGAAATCATGGCGGTGAATCGAAGAAGTACAGTACATACTGACGAAACTAAAATGAGCTGTAACATGGAAATTAAGCGTTTCCGGACACATGTCCACATAACATCTTTTCTTTATTTGTGTGTGAGGAATGTTTCCTAAAAGTTCGGCCGTACCTTTTTGTAACACCCTGTATAATCCTGACGTAAACTAAGACACTGAGACAGAAATTTCAATTTTTTGGCTAAAGAAATGCTATTCTTCACATAAGTGACAACTTTTAATATCTTTCACGATGTGTTAAGAGGCTGAGCGGCCAATGCCATGAGGAGACTGCGGTGCTGGAAGCAGTGTGTCCGTAGCCTCGTTGTACCGCCCGTGTCTCGTGTTCCAACGGTTAAGAGAATCGTCAGTTCTAACCGTGGTAGGGGCAGCGCGTGCGAGCTTTTTTTTGTGTATTATTTCATGGAGCTGCGAATTCTAAGAAAAAATTCTGTAGCAAAATCAGAAGAAAACCTTTACACATCAAATCCTCTTGGCAGCTCGACTCAGTCAGTTGTGTTAATGGTCGTAGATCTCGGCTTTCTGACTGCCAAGCAGCTACACAATACAAGCGTCTCTGAAGAGATTCGAATCGACCGTCAACGATACGAAATTCAATAATGTTCTTCACTTAAGGCTCACATGCCAGTGTGATAAGTATGAAGGAAATAAATTGATTAGCAAATCGCAAGGAAATACTTTCAGCTCAAAGTGCAATGGTGGAAAACTTACCATGCTGCACAACAGGTAGCGCCTCTTTCCCTTGCTGACAAGCAAATTTTGGGCTTCTAGGAATACGTAACTTTATTTATGAAATGCCACATTTGCATACCTGTTGAGTATGACACAGCATACCATTTAAACACAGACATAATCGAAATCTAAGTGATAGTATTTTACTAATTCTTGCAAATAGAGGCACGCTTGTGTACAGATACTCAGTTTTGTTAAAATAGGCATTGCTCGTAAGGTTATCGTGGGTAGTATTATTTAATTTCTTACAATACAGTGCACAGTTTTAGTAAGGTTGCTTTTAGTGTTGTTAAAACAATACTAAACGTGAGAGAGAAATTAATCATCAATGATATATGCGAATTCTCTGATGTTATCTGTAACACTCTGACAATGCACATGCAGTTTATTGATTACATGCATGTAGAAAACCTATTCTGAGTTAAAGCTGTCAAACAAGGTTTGGAAAAGAATAACATGCTACTACCAGACGACAGCTAATGTAGAAAATACTTCTCTGACTATTTTGGCACGATGCGCTCTCCACATACATAATACAAAAGCTTCGAGACGCATCTGCTGCCTGGCCGTCTAATAAACCTTAAAAGAACAAAATGACGCAGAAGTTAGCCATTTTTCCACATGCGACTGTTTTGGGTTGAGAAGTAAATAGGATTATGTTCAAAGCTCCATTAAATTGATAACTTCAGCAGAGAGCAGAACTGCGTTTAAAAAAAAACGTAGTAGCGAATGTAACAGAACACGCGACGTTTTATCAACAGTGCGCGATGCTTAGTGTTACTCTACTATCTGTGACGTAGCTACAGCACCTCTGGAAGTGAACAACAGTTCCTCCAGAACTTCGGCGTTCGACAGTGCTGTGAGATAATGCATATGGCCGGATCTAGACTTCTGAGAAACAGACAGTTACAGCATTTATTTTGCACTGCACGATGTTTTCAACAAACAGATAGCGCAATAGAGTAGCTTAAGTGGAAAGGAACACTTCCTATTTAAATGTCTGCATCCTACACTGTTGGCAGTTCTGTGTTGGTGGCAGTTACGTTATTTTATTTCGGTGATTCCAAAATAGAGTCGAATGTATGCACTGGGTTGCCAAGGAAGCTAGTTCATGGCGATTCGCTCAACGACGTAAATGAATGTACCGAACATCCTGCACACCACCACAGGGTGCCTGTGTGTCAGAATTCTCATCTTGTGTACCGCAACGGTGCTATGACAGAGAAAGGAGTCACAGCGAAGACGGTTTGGTGGTCTGTTCGACTGATGATAGTTTCATTGATGATGGTCCCTGTTCGATTCCGACTTCTGCCGCTTTTTTGTGGTCTGCAAATCACATTAAACATGATATTCCTTCTCTACCAAGTAGACGTAACCACAATAAAGTAAGGAGTGGCGGCATGTAAAAACTGTATCACCAGTAACCTTTATTATACTAGTTATTTATTGCTAGTGACGAAACAAACCCTGTGTATGTTCACAGGACACTGATTCCATCTTTTATTTGAGCTTCTGTATGTCGATAAAATCGGTTCTGAACTGGTACTGTAACTCAGACCGCCCTTAACGCGGAATTTGATCCCTTCGTGACAATACAGCTCGACTACAACTTGTTGTTTGTTCAAAACTGCAGATTCCTCAACATCTCCACATATTGCGCATGAATGGGTTGGAATCCTGGCCCAGCACTAAACTTTTCACTTTGTATTATCAAGCTCTAGCATGAGAACACCTATCTGCTGGTGGATAATAATTTTTACTTTTAATGCATTTTCATTCGTTGTTACTCTAACGATATCTGACGTTTTTGACTCCCAGTGAGACGCAGAACTATTTGTGAGATCACTGTAAGTTCAAGGATGTTATTCCGAGCTGCTGGCGGAGAAAAATTCGGTAACTGACGTCTCTTTGTGTGTAGTCAACAACGATATGTTTGGGGTTCGATTCTCAGTCAGCACTGAACACTTCGTCATATTATTTCCAGTTCAAACATGCTCACATGTCACTGCTGGTGTAACAAACCCATACTTAACGTTCCCTTTCTCCAGAATATAACAGCGATACGTGTCGGGTCGGAATCCTGGGAAGGAAAAATTAATGTTTCGTCTCGTCATTTCATATACTACATCTAGCTACTGCTGAGAAAATCCGATTTGTCAAAGTTGATTGTGCTTCGATAACAATCCGATTAGGTTCTTGTGAAGAAGCAATATTTAACATCTCTCGTAGTTCGTTAACAGGCACAATAGATGCTGGGTAGAAATTTGCGTCCGTTAAAAATGCTACGTTATGTAATTTAAAGTTGATATTTGCTAACTGATACTGTCCAAAAATGGGGTTTATCACTCTCTTTACGCCTAGTCAGGAATGACTGTTAATTCCCGTCAGCCACGAAATCTTAGCATGCATGATTGGTTCAAATGGCTCTGAACACTATGGGACTCAACATCTGAGGTCATCAGTCCCTTAAAACCTAGAACTACTTAAACCTAACTAACCTAAGGACATCACACACATCCACGCCCGAGGCAGGATTCGAGCCTGCTAACGTAGCAGTCACGCGGTTCCGGACTGAAGTGACTAGAACCGCACGGCCACCGCGGCCTAGCCTGCATGACCTGGGTTTGAATCCATACGCAGAACGAGTTGGTTCATTTGAAGTTCATACATATTATCAACTAGCTGCCCATGACTAACGCAAATTTTTAGTGACATTTTGTGTTTAATAGTAAGTATGGTATGTTACTTTGCCTCCCCACATGAACCATGGACCTTGCCGTTGGTGGGGAGGCTTGTGTGCCTCAACGATACAGATAGCCGTACCGGAGGTGCAACCACAACGGAAGGGTATCTGTTGAGAGGCTAGACAAACGTGTGGTTCCTGAAGAGGGGCAGCAGCCTTTTCAGTAGTTGCAGGGGCAACAGTCTGGATGAATGACTGATCTGGCCTTGTAACAATAACCAAAACGGCCTTGCTGTGCTCGTACTGCGAACGGCTGAAAGCAAGGGGAAACTACAGCCGTAATATTTCCCGAGGGCATGCAGCTTTACTGTATGGTTAAATCATGATGGCGTCCTCTTGGGTAAAATATTCCGGAGGTAAAATAGTACCCCATTCGGATCTCCGGGCGGGGACTACTCAAGAGGACGTCGTTATCAGGAGAAAGAAAACTGGCGTTCTACGGATCGGAGCGTGGAATGTCAGATCCCTTAATCGAGCAGGTAGGTTATAAAATTTGAAAAGGGAAATGGATAGGTTAAAGTTAGATATAGTGGGAATTAGTGAAATTCGGTGGCAGGAGGAACAAGACTTCTGGTCAGATGAATACAGGGTTATAGATACAAAATCAAATAGGGGTAATCCAGGAGTAGGTTTAATAATGAATAAAAAAATAGGAGTGCGGGTAAGCTACTACAAACAGCATAGTGAACTTATTATAGTGGCCAAGATAGACACGAAGACCATGCCTACTACAGTAGTACAAATTTATATGCCAACTAGCTCTGCAGATGATGAAGAAATTGAAGAAATGTATGATGAGATAGAAGAAATTATTCAAGTAGTGAAGGGAGACGAAAATTTAATAGTCATGGGTGACTGGTATTCGACAGTAGGAAAAGGGAGAGAAGGAAACATAGTAGGTGAATATGGATTGGGGGAGAGAAATGAAAGAGAAAGCCACTGGCAGAATTTTGTTCAGAGCATAACTTAATCATAGCTAACACTTGGTTCAAGAATCATAAAACAAGATTGTATACATGGAAGAATCCTGGAGATACTGACAGGTTTCAGATAGATTATATAATGGTAAGACAGAGATTTAGGAACCCGGTTTTAAATTGTAAGACATTTCCAGGGGCAGATGTGGACTCTGACCACAATCTATTTGTTATGAACTGTAGATTAAAACTGAAGAAATTGCAAAAAGGTGGGAATTTAAGTAGATGGGACCTGGATAAACTGACTAAACCAGAGGTTGTACAGAGTTTCTGGGAGAGCATAAGGGAACAATTGACAGGAATGGGGGAAAGAAATACAGTAGAAGACGAATGGGTAGCACTGAGGGATGAAGTAGTGAAGGCAGCAGAGGATCAAGTAGGTAAAAAGACGAGGGCTAGTAGAAATCCTTGGGTAACAGAAGAAATATTGAATTTAATTGATGAAAGGAGAAAATATAAAAATGCACTAAGTGAAGCAGGCAAAAGGGAATACAAACGTCTAAAAAATGAGATCGACAGGAAGTACAAAATGTCTAAGCAGGCATGGCTAGAGGACAAACGTAAGGATGTGGAGCCTTATCTCAGTAGGGGTAAGATACATACTGCCTACAGGAAAATTAAAGAGACCTTTGGAGAAAAGAGAGCCACTTGTATGAATATCAAGATCTCAGATGGAAACCCTGTTCTAAGCAAAGAGGGAAAAGCAGAAAGGTGGAAGGAGTATATAGAGGGTCTATACAAGGGCGATGTACTTGAGGACAATATTATGGAAATGGAAGAGGATGTAGGTGAAGATGAAATGGGAGATACGATACTGCGTGAAGAGTTTGACAGAGCATTGAAAGACCTGAGTCAAAACAAGGCCCCGGGAGTAGACAACATTCCATTAGAACTACTGATGGCCTTGGGAGAGCCAGTCCTGCCAAAACTCTTCCATCTGGTGAGCAAATTGTACGAGACAGGCGAAATACCCTCAGACTTCAAGAAGAATATAATAATTCCAATCCCAAAGAAAGCAGGTGTTGACAGATGTGAAAATTACCGAACTATCAGTTTCGAATTATTTACAGACGAATGGAAAAACTGATAGAAGCCGACCTCGAGGAAGATCAGTTTTGATTCCGTAGAAATGTTGGAACACGTGAGGCAATACTGACCTTACGATTTATCTTAGAAGAGAGATTAAGGAAAGGCAAACCTACGTTTCTAGCATTTGTAGACTTAGAGAAAGCTTTTGACAACGTTGACTGGAATACTCTCTTTCAAATTCTAAAGGTGGCAGGGGTAAAATACGGGGAGCGAAAGGCTATTTACAATTTGTACAGCAACCAGATGGCAGTTATAAGAGTCGAGGGGTATGAAAGGGAAGCAGTGGTTGGGAAGGGAGTGAGACAGGGTTGTAGCCTCTCTCCGATGTTATTCAATCTGTATATTGAGCAAGCAATAAAGGAAACAAAAGAAAAATTCGGAGTAGGTATTAAAATCAATGGTGAAGAAATAAAAACTTTGAGGTTCGCCGATGACATTGTAATTCTGTCAGAGACAGAAAAGGACTTGGAAGACCAGTTGAATGGAATGGACAGTGTCTTGAAAGGAGGATATAAGATGAACATCAAAAAAAGCAAAACAAGGATAATGGAATGTAGTCGAATTAAGTCGGGTGATGCTGAGGGAATTAGATTAGGAAATGAGACACTTAAAGTAGTAAAGGAGTTTTGCTATTTGGGGAGCAAAATAACTGATGATGGTCGAAGTAGAGAGGATATAAAATGTAGACTGGCAATGGCAAGGAAAGCGTTTCTGAAGAAGAGAAATTTGTTAACATCGAGTATAGATTAAATTGTCAGGAAGTCGTTTCTGAAAGTATTTGTATGGAGTGTAACCATGTATGGAAGTGTAACATGGAAAATAAATAGTTTGGACAAGAAGAGAATAGAAGCTTTCGAAATGTGGTGCTACAGAAGAATGTTGAAGATTAGGTATGTAGATCACATAACTAATGAGGAGATATTGAATAGGATTGGGGAGAGGAGAAGTTTGTGGCACAACTTGACCAGAAGAAGGAATCGGCTGGTAGGACATGTCCTGAGGCATGAAGGGATCACAAATTTAGCATTGGAGAGCAGCGTTGAGGGTAAAAATCGTAGAGGGAGACCAAGAGATGAATACACTAAGCAGATTCAGAAGGATGTAGGTTGCAGTAGGTACTGGGAGATGAAGGAGCTTGCACAGGATAGATTAGCATGGAGAGATGCATCAAACCAGTATCAGGACTGAAGACCACAACAACAAAATGTTACTTTGAAGAGGAAATCATTAATACGACGAACTTACTACGTGCATTACCTATCTGACATAATAATGAGAGTGCTACGATTTCAGGTATGTCATTTACTGCAATAAATGTGAGCTTACAAGCTTTAACGACAGTCTTACCTCTGATGAGGTGTTCCCTGATATTTGTAGTATCGTGGTATTACTTTACATCTTGAGTTATTGCGGTACAGAGCTGTGTTTTCTAGTGGTAATTTGTTGGAACCACTTTCAATAGTCAAACGACTGTACCAAGGAGTGATTAGAGGACCTGCTAGACAGCTGCGTTATGTGGATCGCATGGGAATCAGGTGAAATGCAATTAAAGACGTTCGGATACTTTTGAGCACAACTGTACATAAAATCAGAAATTAAATATCAAATGTTTTCACCAATAGCGAAATGCTGGAGCCTTAATTGACGATAGAATTGTTTTTGCCTGACTAGGATTCCAACCCAGCATCCAGCACCGTCGTTTTCTAGCCAGGAACAGACGATAAATAGCTATTGTTTGTTCACCAGTAGCTAGATGGGCGCATGTTTAGCTAGACATCAGGCGACGAAACGTTCTGTGCTGAATGGAATTCAAACCCCGCACACGTGGTCATGAAGAAACTTTAATTATCAATTTTTTTCCAATAATAGCTAGAAATGGCATGTTTGTACTTTCAATTATGTGATGGAAAATACTCTGCTGGCTAGAAGTTGAATCCACAACATGTCGTCGTTGGTGATCACAACGAACACAACGTCAAACCCAAACCCGTTTTCACCAGTAGGATGGAGAGGAATGTTTGAACTTGAAAAGATGTAAGGAAACGTTTGATCTTGTAATGTTGTGATAAAAAGCTCATCATGTGGCTGTGAGTTGAAACGAACACGTTACAGCTGACAACGCACCAAGAGACGTTGAAAATGCAACTATTTTTCACCAGTAGTTCGGAGTGCACATGCTAGGGCTTGAAATGAAGTAATGAATATTTTGTGCTGATCAGGATTCGAAACCAGATAGATGCCTTTCGAGGACGCCTAGAAGAGTTTGCAATCTTCGGGAACACAGTGAAATCGAATTCTAATCCCAGTCCAGCACCACAATTTTCAACGTCTCAGTTTCAAATAAGGTAAGGGCCTTGTGAACTTACATGGCCATTGGTTCATTAAATGAAATACATTTTCTAGTTTACGACGGCTTGCTGTTGACAGAGTGTCTACCTTACGGGGTTTCTCCAACTGTCACTGCTCAAACGAATGCTACTCTGTTCCATTCGGCAGCGAAGGGACGTTATCTTTACTGCGGATATTGAACTATGGAGCTTACTGGCTTTCTGCACTTGGCGATTCTAGGGGTGAAGGAGAGCTACTTGTGTGTGTTAAAAATCTACGCCTGACGTGAGATGTGAACCTACAAGTTTTACACATGAATACAAGATTAATCCACCAGACCACAGAGCCTCCTGCTAAGCACAATTGCAGAGTATTCTCTTAGATGTAGATTCAGATGTCGAGGGACGCGTAACAGGAAGAAGGGCGGGGTCTGGGAATGGATAGAAGTGCAGAAGTGCAGAAGTTCAAAATGTAAGCGTGAAATGCTTGCAAAGTATTGCTTACTTAGACGTGTGCCACAGTTCGTTTTATCTTTTTTCTCAGAACGAAGAATGGGTTATAGGGAAGGGGAGATCAAAGAATACGGTTTCATAGGTGGTGAGAGGAATGATAGAGAGTAAAGACAGCAGCAATTAAAATAGAAAATGTAGGGTCATTGGAAACCGCTAGATTTGTTTACAAAGTTTTGGGGGAGTGTAATAGAAGGCCACTTGCGGCGATAGTGTCAGAGAGAGTGTGTGTGAGAGAGAATAGAAGAGATATTAACAACGAGTAAACATAAATCTTCAAATGTGTGTGAAATCTTATGCTAAGGTCAACAGTCCCTAAGCTTACACACTACTTAACCTAAATTATCCTAAGGACAAACATACACACCCATGCCCGAGGGAGGTCTCGAACCTCCGCCGGGACCAGCCTCACAGTCCGTGACTGCAGCGCCTCAGACCCCTCTGCTAGTACAGCGCGGCGAGTAAACATAATATGAAATCGTTGGCGTATTGCGTGGAGGACGGAGGGTGTATTCATGGATTGAGGGGAAGAGAGAGACGTATTTGAAATAACAAAAACTACTGTGACAGAGTCCATGTACGCTGATTAGTTTGTAAGTATGTAGACAGGGTATAAATGAAATCAAAATAGAATACTTAACAAACTGTATATTCAAAAGAAACTCACTTTGAATTAAAAGGGCAAATCAGAGGAAAGCTAACCCATATTGTGTCTTTTCTCTTGCCACGCGATCTTCCACTAGATCCCAATGAGGAAAAATGACGAAAAGAAGACATAACAAAACATTTTAAGAACTCTAACATTTTATCCAAAATCCTTCATTATTTTGTACTTCCATCACGCGTCTTGGCACAGAACGTATAAGCCGTCGGACGTAATAGCCTGAAGAAGCAACTTCCTCCCAGGCTTCCAAGACGCAGTCCCAAAGAGCGTTCGCAGTAGTTGGTTGGTTTCGTGGCCATTTCTCTGCTAATGTTCTGGCGACCTCAGCCCACATGTTTTCCATGGAGTTCATATCAGCCACCTGTGGCGGCCAGTCCATGACGTTGACGCCAATCGTGGAGAGCCGCTGCTGAACAGATGCAGACTTGTGAATGGGACAATGATCCTCTTCCAATGTGACGTCCCTTCTGCGTACATCATTCGCACTGACGGAAGCATCACATTTTCCAATATGTGGGCATACTGCGCGGTGTCCAGAGTTCCTTCTATGCTGTGAAGAATTCCCGCCCCTCTCGCAAAATTCGAACCCCAGCAGGTAACAGATAGGCGGCCACTTCTTCTCGTCGTAGTTACACGTTCGCGTCGATGGCGAGTCCCCAGCGGCCTGTAAACGATTCGTGGACCGCCGTTATTGGTGGAAAACACCTACTCATCAGTGACAATGACGTTGTCCCACGACGCCCTCAGATGGAGCTCCGCAAATGCTAGCCAGTATAAAACGTTGTTTTCGCCGAGTTCTTGTTTCACGGCGGATCGTCGTGCATGCAGTCCAGCGTCCCTCAGCCTTCAGCGAATCGTGTCACTGGAGCCGGGGAAGCTGGTCTCCTGCCGCAACTGCTCCGCGTTCAAAAAGGGATTTTCTCTGCTCCTAGACACTAGGTCCCTGTCTTCCTGCTGTGAGATCACTCTCTTCCTGCCTGAGCCAGGAACCCTGTTGGTGGTGTCTCTTTCAAGGCAGATCCTCCACCATCTCGTTGCAGTGGTATGTGGTACGCCATACCGTCTGTCAGCTTCTCTGATGGAACATCCTCCTTCCTCAATGAGAGCGACTACTCTACCTCGGCCAGCCGGAGTGGCTGAGCGGTTCTAACCGCTTCAGTCTGGAACCGCGTGACCGCTACGGTCGCAGGTTCGAATCCTGCCTCAGGCATGGATGTGTGTGATGTCCTTAGGTTAATTAGGTTTCAGTAGTTCTAAGTTCTAGGGGACTGATGACCTCAGATGTTAAGTCCCATAGTGCTCAGAACTATTTGAACCATTTTTTGACTCTACCCCGAATAGACCTCTTCCAGTGAGCCATTACGGCAGACAGCCCGATGTGTATTTCTGCTTGCCGCTCTTATACTGATTCCAGGAGAGGAGGTAAACATATTTACGTCAAACGGAGCGGCAGAGGCAGAGGCATGCGGCGCAGCCGTGCTGGCTCGTCCCGGGCTGTTGGCCCACCAACGCCACCGCCAGCTCGCTCACTTGCGTCTCACACGCGAGCCGCGGCTAGTACAGACCCGGGCCGCATGGCCACGATCACCTGTTGAAGGATCAAAAGTTACACCTAACCTAGTACAAACTGTACTACAGTCTGTAGTACAAACTGACGCAGCTACAGCTATTATGCTATAAGATGTGCAGGCACACCTACAGTTGACAATTTATTCAAATATTTATTCAAATATTTGACAAACAATACTTTCAAAAGTACATTCATTTTAAACGTAGCTACCACAAAATATTTCACCTAGCCAGCAATAGCATGACGCAGGAAACTATACTTTCTTGTAAGCGCTGTGCATTAGATGTAGCCTTAAGAAAACCTGTATTCAACCACGACAACTAAGCGGAATGTAAAAGTAAACAGGTCTGGATGCAGCTGCTCCAAATAATAGTATATACTTATTATATAATACACGTTTTGTGCACTTATAACATGTACTCAGTGTCTCTGAAACAATACGTGCTGCACGACGGAAATTACTTTCTGCTGAGGCACTTCATTTACATCTCAATGATACACGACTACTAGAGAACATTGCTCTTTACGACAGTTCAAAAATGGTTCAACTGGCTCTGAGCACTATGGGACTCAACATCTATGGTCATCAGTCTCCTAGAACTTAGAACTACTTAAACCTAACTAAACTAAGGACATCACACAACACCCAGTCATCATGAGGCAGAGAAAATCTCCGACCCCGCCGGGAATCGAAACCGGGAACCCGGGCGCGGGAAGCGAGAACGCTACCGCACAAGCACGAGCTTCGACTTTACGGCAGTCAATCCACTTGTAAATTAACATCATGAAATCGCAGATATTAGGCAACACGTTACTAGGGGTGAGTAAGGCCTTAAGGTTTGCAACTAAAGATGCTACTCCTAGCTACTTCTGAATATGAAGTTGATTATTAATGTGTCTTCATAACCATGTGTGCGGCGTTCGACTCTCAGTCAGCATAGACGTTTTCGTCACCTAATTTCTAGTTAAACGTGTGCACATTGCGCTGATGGTGGACCTACATTGGACATTTCCCGTCTGTTCCTGGTTAGACAACGACGGTGGTAGGCGCCGGGTTCGAATCCCGGTCAGGCAATACAACTTCAGTCGTCATTTAAGGTTCCAACCCCACTACTGGTGACAAACTGTGATATCTACATTCTGATTTTACGTACTTATTCAACAATCCAATTAGGTGCTGGGTTCGCATCCTTGTCCCCAGCATTACATGATGGAATTTCAATTTTAAACATGTGCATCCTTTATTCCTTGACAATGCAACACTATACAACGTCTTTCGAGGCTAATTACCAAGAAGGTAATTGTCATGTTTTGGTTCCTGCTTTCGTACAAAATTTATCGTCATTTACGTTCAACTTGAGAATTGATAACTGATACTGGTGTTAACGTCAATATTTGACGTCTCTTTCTGCCTAGCGATCGAGTCTCGATAAGGCTGGTTGGTTAACAATGGCTTTACGTTCTGGGTTTGCATCCGGATCCAGAACAAAGATGTTGGTCATGTCATTTAAACTACAACTTCGTGTACAAGTAACTGTTGATGAGTAATGTGAACAATGATATTACTTGTGATTCGCTGTTATGTTGCGATTTCTGTAGAGTGGTTGCCACCGTTAATCACGTTTTCTTTTATCTGTTTAATATTACATAAAGTTGATGCGAATCCACTCCCTGTTGAACGTTGAACGACGTTTAGCATGTGTTGCGTAAACCTTTCAGACAGCAAAGAACTTGTTTCCAACTGCCATACAACTTTATAAATCCATATACTGTCTCAAATATTTAAGTGTGCCTAAGGATTACTGAACGATTTATGTGACAAAACTAGTTGTTCCATAACATTTGAAATGTCACTTATTGTAATTAAGTTTAGTTTACAAACGTTAAGGACTGTCTGATCTAATCTGTACTATCGTGGTGTTACTTTACATCTGGATGGACTGTCATAAAGACCGGTGTTCTCTAGTAGTATCTAGCGGCACCCATTGTGTATCTTACAACGACTGTACTGTGGAGGTTTGCGACAACGTGCAACACAAATAAGCAGTGTTGGTTGCATACATTCAGGTGCTGCCTACACGTTGGAATTCAGGGGGGACCCACTTTTTTTGCTGTCGAGTGTACATGCGTACATGTATTGAATTTTCTAATTGTAAACCTCCAAATCTGTGTGGCAGACGTATGGTATACACAAACGATTAAACTGTGGATATGCTTCTGGCCCTTGGTGCATCTGATAACCAGTCTAGTGTTGCCGCTCGTGAATGTGCTGCTAGATATCCTCATCGGCGCAATCCAGATAAAAATGTGTTTCTTCCTCTGGAGCTGTGGCTTTGGGAGTCAGGTACTCTCCTACCACCATCGCGTGATAGAGGTCGTCCACAGACTGTCCATACTCCAGCTACTGAGGAAGCTATTCTGGAGGTCATACACCAAGAACCTCAGCGAGGCACACGTAATGTAGCAAGGCAGCTGCGTATCTCGCACCACACAGTCGTTAACGTTCTGCAGTGAGTGTGGGTTGCACCCGTATCATAATGCTTTCACGTAACACATGCATCCTGCAGATCGCCATCAGCAGATAGAATACTTTGAATGGTTCCAACAACAGGAAGCCAACGATGACTCTGTGAACACCATAATATGGTCAGATGAAGCAGCATTCACTCGTGAGGGAGTCTTCAATATGCGTGATGCCCATTATTGGTGTGTGGTTAAACCGCACGTCACCCACAACTGTGGCTATCAATTTCGCTTTGGTATCAACGTCTAGGCTAGAATATTGGGTGACTGGTGCTTGGGCCCCTCCATGTTCTCTGACCAGCTAATTGCATGAGGATACCATGCATTCCTATCAAACTATCTGCCTGGTGCGCTGGAAGATGTTCCACTACATATTCGGCAGAAGATTTGCTTCCAACGTGATTGTACACCTCCACACTCTGGAATTAATGTGCAACAGTTTTTCCTAGAACATTTCCAGTGAAATGGCTCCAACGTGGAGGTCCATTTGTATGGCCTGACCTAAATCCTGTGGATTTCTTCCTGTGGGACAGCTTAAGGAGCACATGTACTCTACTCCGCCAACAAATGTGAAGAATTGGTAGCGTGTGGTCATGGTGCTCTTGTTATTATGGGCGCAGCTTTGCTGCAAAGGTTCCAGAGCTGTATGATACGGTGGGTTGCGCAATGTGTGGACTTGGGGGTTGCCTTGGGCATCTGTTGTTCTGAGGATAAGGTGTTCTGTTGTGAAGGTCATGCGGTCATTAATATGGACATTATTATTGTCACTGGTTGCTAATCTGTGACATCTAAACGTTCATATTACATATTGTATAAATGACAAGTAGATGTTGTGTTATTGTACTGTACTATCATCTTTAGCATCTCGAAATTGATATTGTTTTTGTAGTTATTCTGTCCTATAAGACATCATTTGTTTCAACTGTCTACTTCTTATGTGCCTAACCACGTATTTATTATGTTCAGCGTTACAGAATGCTGTAAATTTAGGATACATGTGACCTAAGAAACAGTGTATATTAGAGTATGAAATGTCAGAATGAAATTAGCAAATAAAAAAAAATGCGCCCCAACCAAGGATTGAACCTTCGATCACCTGCATGCTATCCCCAAAACTCGATCCACTGCACCAACTGTATGGCACGAATGTTTTTGGTGACAGAGATAGTTACCACACATGTGGTTACAGCGTTGCCAGATTGCCACTGTTTAACGTCTTTTTCTGCTGGATGTACTCGCCGGTGTAAATTTTGTGAGAGACATTTTCTTTTATCGCTGGCATGTGAGAAGTCGCGTTGCTAAGCCCGAGCGCGCGAATTTCTCTTCACCCTATATATATATATATATATATATATATATATATGTGTGTGTGTGTGTGTGTGTGTGTGTGTGTGTGTGTATACACATCGAAAAAGTAAAATTGGAATAGAGATCAACATAAACATCATTTCCTCCCTTTTTTATTTCTCATGAAAAACACACATTGTTGCATGTTGTACCACCATACAGCGAGACCTTCAGATGTGGTGGTCAGAATTCCTGTACATACCAGTACCTATGATAGCCTGCAGCACATCCTCTTGCACTGGTGCATGTCTGTTCCGTCGTGGCATACTATCTACAAGTTTATCAAGGAACTATTTGTCCACATTGTCCCACTCCTCAACGGCGATTCGGCGTAGACCCCTCAGAGAAGGTGGTGGGTCACATCGTCCATAAACAGCCCTTTTCAATCTATCCCAGACATGGTCGATAGGATTCATGTCTGGAGAACATGCTGGCCACTCCAGTCGAGCGATGTCGCTATCCTGAACGAAGTCACTCACAAGATGTGCACTATTGGGACGCGAATTGTCGTCCATGAAGACGAATGCCTCGCCAAAATGCTGCAAACATTGTTGCTCTATCGGTCAGAGGATGGCGTTAACGTATCATACAGCCGTTACGGCGTCTTCTGTGACGATCAGTGGTGTACGTAGGCTCCACATAATGCCACCCCAAAACAGCAGGGATCCTGCACCTTGCTGCACTCGCTGGACAGTGAATCTAAGGCGTTCAACCTGACCGTGGCTGGCTTGAGTCATGCCTTGTTTTTTATCATTGGTTGCAGTCTATTGGTGTCTTATTTCTTCTTCGATTATCGCCATAACGTTGCTGACTTTTCTCCATGAGTGGCAGCAGCGTGTATTGATACTAGTACTGCTGTACTACCTTTGGTGTGGCGGATATATTTTCGAGGTGTGCTGTGTGTGTAAGTCGGCTGGTTGGGGCAGAGCAGCGAGGGAAGTCTTCGTGGCGCGTATTCAGGCCGGAGTCGCGGGCGGCGTGCAAGTGCGGTTGGAGTTGTGAGGCGTTTCTTGCGAAGGTTACGAAGTTCGTCGCCCACCAATCCTGGACACTAAAGTTGAGTGCTCACTTAACCTACTATCAGGCTGACACATATCTTCGTTTGATCCTGGTTATCGCTTTCTGGGGGATTCCCGCGAGCAACAACGTGTGTGCATCGAAGCAGCTAGAGTTGCAGCCGTTTTCCTGTGTGGTGCTTAACTTAATTCATTCCTTCATTAATGAAGTGTACCAGTGGTATCTTCTGCCTTGTGGCCATTGACGTTCCGGTTACCCGTCCTGGGCATTGACGTAATTTTCGGCAGTGTATTTTCCTCGCCGTGTTGATTCTTCCCAGCACGGCGTGTAGTTCGACAGGTGAGGTGTGTTGGTGGTTTTGGGCGTTTATTCTGACTTGGCTGGATTGGACACCAGTATCCAGAACGTTGTGATATTGACATCTTGTTGTTTTGCCGGTCGGGTGGAGGGGAACTGATCTTGTTCGTTGATTCATCGGCTGGCTTTCAGTTGGGTTGCCTTCCGATTAAGAGGTTGTCAATATGGCTGCCTGTCTCACATAAACATGCGTTAGTGTTACCTTCCCAGGCTGACTTTTGGAACCTTCTGACCACCACTCCTTGTAATTTACAAAGTTATTTCCTTTTTAGTCTTAATTACTCTGTGTGGCCTTTAGCCGGGTTTTAACTCATTAAAAATGTAAGCTTTTCCTTCATAGATCTTAAGCCATAAAAAAGTTCTTGTTTGAAATTTGGCCTTTAGCCGAGTTTCAGCTTTTCAAAATCAAAATTAAAAATTCCTTATGTCTAGGTCTTAAGCCGTGTTTCAAGTTGGTATGTGACCTTCAGCCGAGTTTTAACTCTTTTCAAATCAAAAGTTGAAAAATTTTGTGTAGGCCTTGAGCCGTAAGAAATATTTTCTAGTTTGTATTTGTCCTTCAGCCGAGTTTTCCAGCTTAAATTAAATAATTGGAAATTTCTTTGCCTGGGCTTTAACCCGTGAAATTGTTTGGGTTTCGTATGTGGCCTTCAGCCGAGTTTTATGTGGAGCATTTTACGATAAAGCCTTTAGCAAATTTTAGTTGAAATTTAGAAGCTCTTCCCTTTAGGCCTTAAGCCGTAAAATTATTTTCTGCATGGTGTGTGGCTTTCAGCCGAGTTTTAATCTCACTAAAATTAAAAATCCTTGTCTTGCCCTTGTTATTCTTCAATATGAGGCCTTCAGCCGAGTTTTGCATGAAATATTTTAAGATAAGGCCTTCAGCCTTTTCAGATTGAAAGTTCTTCTTCCTAGGCCTTAAGCCATTAAATTGTTTTGTTGATATGAGGCCTTCAGCCGAGTTTTCAGCCTATTTAGATTAAACATTGAATATCTTTGTCTCGGCTTTAAACCGTAACACTGTTATTGATTAATCTGTGGCCTTCAGCCGAATTTATGGTAAAAATTTAAGCTAAGGATTTCGGGTTTAGTGACATCTAAAAAATGGCTCAAATGCCTCTGAGCACTATGGGACTTAACTTCTGAGGCCATCGGTCCTCTAGTTAGAACTACTTAAACCTAACTAACCTAAGGACATCACACACATCCATGCCCGAGGCAGGGTTCGAACCTGCGACCGTAGCGGTCGTACGGTTCCAGACTGTAGCGTCTAGAACCGCTTGGCGACTCTGGCCGGCCTTAGTGACATCTCTGAACAGTCAAAGGGATTGTGTCTCTGATACAATATCCGGAGTCAACGTCTGTCTTTCGGAGTTCTGGGAACTGGGGTGATGCAAAACTTTTTTTGATGAGTGTATATCATAAGATGCACTCTATGTAACCTGACTGACCACTGTGCCCTCAAATAGTGTCAATTGCCAGGGGGCAATTTATGCGTTATGTGGGATCGCAGTGAATGTACGAGGCTGGCTCGATGAAAAAGAAAGAAGTGATTAGTTCGTGGGAGTTTCCGACTTGTTAGTGAGTGTGTGTGTGTGTGTGTGTGTGTGTGTGTGTGTGTGTGTGTGTGTGTGTGTGTGTTTGTGTGTACTGCAAAGTCCCTCTAGTTAACCACTTACCACTTGGTCTTGACGTCTACATATCGTGCAAACTTCCCGTGGCATATATTGATGGCGCTTGTGCTTCAGGACACAAAGGCCAATCAGATTGCATAGTGCGCCCACCTCTCTCATATTGCATCTAAATTCAATAGACTATCTTGACTCTACCAGCACCAGACTGGGGAAAGTAACAGGAGGAACAAAACCTAGGTTGTTGTTGTTATGGTCTTCAGTCCTGAGACTGGTTTGATGCAGCTCTCGATGCTACTCTATCCTGTGCAAGCTTCTTCATCTCCTAATGCGTACTGCAACCTACATCCTTCTGAATCTGCTTAGTGTTTTCATCTCTTGGTCTCCCTCTACGATTTTTACCCTCCACGCTGCCCTCCAATACTAAATTGGTGATCCCTTGATGCCTCAGAATATGCCCTACCAACCGATTCCTTCTTCTAGCCAAGCTGTGCCACAAACTCAACCTCTCCCCAATCGTATTCAGTACCTCCTCATTAGTTATGTGATCTACCCATCAAATCTTCAGTATTCTTCTGCAGCACCACATTTTGAATGCTTCTATACTCTTCTTGCCCAAACTATTATTTTATCGTCCATAAAACCTAGGTATAAACACGTGTCGAATGCTGTGATAGCATTTACAAATTGGGAGCTTTTGCGAATAATAATCATATTGCTATAACAAAAAGAACTGACAAATACTTAGTCTCAGAGAAGGTGCAGACAGCAAATGACTGCACTCACACAATAGAATTATAAAAACTATACTTGTTTGGAGGGTAGGAAGCTGAGCTTGCACATTGTTGCCAGACAACATGATAACGCCGACGATTGCTCCCACGACAAGAGGGATGAGGGGGTGGGGTGGGGGGTGTGTTGAGTGGGTGCCATGAAGGTGAGGGAGGGTAGCCAAGGAATGCTGATCATAATGTCAACGAAATATAACAAGTACACTCGCCTGAGCACCAGATATTGACATTGGTGATTCCAGGAAAGCTGATGGCTTACGTCAATCGATTCCTGGACTGAAGATGCTGATGTCAGCAATGTGGGTTGTATGCCCATTGCGTCCTACTCTGTTTCTCTGTATAATCGAACAGAAGCACAACGGAGCCATACGTTAAAACCTCAACTATCCCTCCTATAAATAGAATGCAGTCTAGTGTGCAGACAGCATGAAATCGTCCAACTCGGAACAAACACACGGAATTGTTTCCAGACTTCGAGATTCTGCTACCCAAACGTCTGCGCCCCTAGCACTGAATGAATGTGATGTTATTCTACAATGTTAAATACACATTTTTGAAAATCCACGATTTGGTGACATGTAATTGATGATGTTAGACTGTGATTGACATCAACCATATCACAATTCGGCACAAATAGTACTGGGTTTTTGACCGATTTCTCATATAAATTGAGAATGTTTATAGTATAAATAAGACATGCAGATTTCTAACCACAACTTATCCCCAGTATCCATGCTTACTAATCATCAAGAATACATTGGAGGAGGACTCACGGAATTTTTTCCAGACTTAGAGAGTCTGATGTCCCCAACATCTGCGCCACTAGCATTGCAAATATGCGTTGTTACTCTTGACAATGTTAAATATGTTGTTATAGAATTGCCATAAAATCCACCATTTATTGACATGATAGTGATGTCAGATTATGACTGACGTCAATTACATCTTCAATCAGCACAGATAACTGCAATGTTCAACTCTCTCTCTCTCTCTCTCTCTCTCTCTCTCTCTCTCTCTCTCTCTCTCACACGCACACACACACACACACACACACACACACACACACACACACACACACACACACTGTGTTTCTCAAACGGCGGCAGCGTTACTGGATTACTATACAATATGTGTGTGAGCTACCCGAGAACAGTACAAATTTGTACATCAATGATGAAAATGTCACACAGCGAATTCACGTTCAGAAACCTAATGCGTGTGAGCGATACATGTTCAAATGTGTGTGAAATCTTATGGGACTTAACTGCGAAGGTCATCAGTCCCTGAGCTTACACACTAGTTAACCTAAATCATTCTAATGACAAACACACACACTCATGCCCGAGGGAGGACTCGAACCTCCTCCGGGATCAGCCGCACAGTCCTCAGCGATACATTTAGACCATTCTCCACAGTATCAAACACAGGTAATCCACTCTATAGCTATAAATCACAGTTTAAAAACCTTGTTCTCAAGTTAAGGAAGTTATTCAAGTATCGTAACTTTCAAAAAAAAAAAAAAAATTTTTTTTCATGTGTACAAACTTTTCAACACATTCTCATTTTTCATCCATTAAAACCGTTTGCCGTACGAAAAAACTTGCCAAATAACGGTCTTTTGTATACGCTAAATTCAGTATGTATGAAACTGTCGCCTTGGGCAGCAAGGAAATCGTCCAACTCGGAACAAACACACGGAATTGTTTCCAGACTTCGAGATTCTGCTACCCCCAACGTCTGTGTCCCTAGCACTGCATGAATGTGATGTTAGTCTACAAAGTTATATATACATTTTTGAAAATCCATGATTTGGTGACATGTAATTGATGATGTTAGATTGTGATTGACATCAACCATATCACAATTCGGTACAAATAGCTGCAATATTTAACTCTCTCTCTCTCTCTCTCTCTCTCTCTCTCTCTCTCTCTCTCTCTCTCAAACACTGGCACCGTTATTAGACTACGTACAATACTCAAGAACAGTGACAATACATACGTCAACGACGAGAATGTTACACAGTTCACTCACTTTCAGAAACCTAATGCCTTTCAGAAATACATATGGAACATTCTCAACAGGGTCGCACTTGGACAAGCCATTCCTTAGTCATAAATCACAGCTTAAACACGTTCTTTAACAAAAGAAATTATACAAGTCTTGTAGTCTAAAGTAATAATAATAATTTATTATATTTTCGGATATTTTACTAAATGCTCAGTTTCAATCCATCAAAATTGTTCGTCATACGACAATATTTGGCAAATAAGGGGCTGCAGAGCCCGTGTCTGATATGAGGCCTAGCGCCATAAGCGCGTGTTTGGATTTCAAAACTCCGAGCGGCGCTCGCAAGCCGCTGCGCATTGCCATGCAACGTGTGTCGTAAATACATAACATGAAACATATGAATTAATAAATTTTAAAAAGAAATTTTTTTCTAACCAGAGCGGTCGGACAAACAGGAGAACAAGAAGGCTCATTTTCCGACTTAGTAATGTACATCAGTTCACTTATTAAACTATCAGCATTTTTTTATACAAATAGGTTCGTATGGGACCTGGGTAAAAGCCGCCTTCGACCACTGCCGCTTTCAGCATCGTACTGACGAAGCATCTAAAATTATATCTCCCATCCTTGATGAGTTGCGTAGGCAATATGGAATGTTTAATGGAGGTACAGGAGGAACTGAGTATATAAAAACACACTTTTAAACGACAAGAGCGTTTATTGAAAATCCAGCTTTAAAGTATTTGCACATTATCTGAAGTACACACACGAGGACGTGCTTAAAAGTAATTCCTCCGAATGTTTTGAGGTGTCACGTGTCATTCACATTACATATGCCGATTTCCCCACTTCGCTGACCCAAGTTGCAACCATCTGCTGGTAGAGCATTCCGAATCGTAGCGTGTAACATGGCTCCGTGTAATGTACGTATGTCGGTGTATGAAAAGATCCTAAAAAACAAACTGAAAGTACATATTCGAAGATTTCGCCCAACACAGCAACTACGTGAACAGTGACTACATGTATATATATACCCACCATCTCACGTAGTCATTGGTGCGATTCAGCTCCTCACAAGAACGTTTTGCTGAACCGACTGTGGTTCGCAGTGTGTCAATGTGGCCATTTCGTCAGTTATTGAGTTTGAGGTGATAGTTGAGTTAGAGGACGTGGTATGTCGTAGGAAGGTTTAGCTCATGCAGATTCAATGGAATCGCTGTGCAACAGCCTATCGTACACTGAAAGACAATAATTAAGTAACGATTCAGACCAGATCCATTCAACGTCCTGGCACAGTACTGAAGCTTTAGGGTCGGGTAATACCATATAGTGTACCGAGTGTTGTGAATAAAACAAATAAAACGTAGAGTCTATTTCGTATTCTCTAGAGCCCAGAATTAGCGCCAATTATATGTAAAGTGAATAATTAGAAGCTACGTCTAGGAACCTGTATCCTGTTCATTCGTAAAATGCAAGAAGAATCTAAAGGCGTAGGTACGACCCAAGAGCAAGATACATCTTGGTTTTCCCTGTTAAGTAAGCGTTCTCCTGTTCGCGGAAAATCGCAGATATTTTATGTCTGCCCTTCCTCCACCGCTCCCTCCCCCGCCACTAGCCGCCAACCCTACCCTCTCGACCCATTGTTCTCATACTAAACGTTATTTACATGCAGAGCGTCGTGATGCACAGGTCCCGCTAATTTAAGAAAAAATTATCGACATACCTTAGTGAAAGTGAAGATTCCGACAACACCACAGTTAACAAAGCACTCTTCGTCAAATCTGAGAACATGACTGTGTTATACAAATCTAGAATACGAAGGTAGCAGTATTAGAAAAGAAGAATGCATGGAATACTACTTCACAAGAATACTCCCACTGAACTGGCAAACAGTACAGCATTGCACTGCTTAATAAACTGTTCAGTAATATGAAGAGCCAGTAAGAAAGAAAATCGCGCTGAAGGAAACGGGAAATAAACCAATTAAACTTAAAGATTGGGAAAAGGATTTGTTGGAACTGCTCCCCCAGGAAGATAATTCTGTATGTAGAAAGGTTCCAGGGGCGATTTCGGGTAGTGTCAAGCACATATGAACCCCTGCTACAGACTGCAATAGAAATGAAGCTCAAAAGAGCCGTCGTACGCAGATAGTGCCCAATTGTTGCTAGTGTGACAACAATACCGCAAACATTCGACCTGAAGTAAAAACACTTGCAGCATATGAAAGTGAAGAAACAAAAGACATTCCTTTACAACAGCTACAAAGACTTGTATTGTTCAAACAACTGGAGCTACAGAACATTCAAATTAAAACCGAAAATAAAAAGCTACAAACAAAGGCAGAAAGAAATCTACTCAAACTGATTATTAATATGAAACATAAATATTGTATTATTAAATGTTTCGTATTGTCATATCCTTTCCATTCCTTTCTTTATCGCCTAAATTAAAAAAATAAAAATACAATTTGTACACTTTTCTTGCTATCTTTTAGTCATGTGACATTCAGCTATAATTACATTGATCATCAAGTTACCCACCATTAGGAAAGTGTGTGCACTCAACGACTGTGATACGATTTATAAATTATAGACCTCAGCAATCAGTCGTCTTTTTTTTCCTTTTTTTGCCGGTTTTATTTGGCAAATCCATATTTCGGTTAGTGCCTAGCCATTATCAATGCACTATTTTCTAGTCCGATGCATGTCAGTTCTCTGTTGTTCGGGCGTCAGTCACAGTTCTTCGAATACTACTCAAAGAACAACAGGGAACTGCCATGCATTGAGACTAGAAAATAATGCATTGATTATGGCTAGGCCGGCCGCTGTGCCCGAGAGGTTCTAGGCGCTTCAGTCCGGAACCGCGCTGCTGCAGCGGTGGCAGGTTCGAATCCTGCCTCTGGCATGGTGTGTGTGATGTCCTTAGATTAGTTAGGTTTAAGTAGTTCTAAGTCTAGGGGACTGATGACCACAGGTGTTAAGTCCCATAATGATTAGAGCCATTTGAACCATTTAATTATGGCTAGACATCTGGATTCGCTAAATAAAACCTGGATAAAAAGGACAACTGATTGCTGCGCTCTGAAATTTATAAATTATATTACTTACGTGTTTTTACTAAATTTCCATGGTAAATTAAACCAATAAAGAACACAAAAATAAATGCAAGCATTTGCTGCTACTTCTGATCACTACGAACCGCCTCCTACCGTTCTCCAGTTGTATGTCGGCAGGTTCGTCTTCATCAGGGCTCTCGCTTTCGTCGTCGTCTTCTTATGCATCTTATCTGTTCTCCAAATGACACTGAAAGTGATCTTTCAAGTTCTTAGAGATGTGAGTACTCTGTGGGACTCTGCCTGAAGAAAGTCTGATACAGTTAGCGATGATCGGAAATTGTTGCTCGCAGGGCCGGATTAACCACGTCGGAAGTTGTAAACGTAGGCTTCCGCGGCCGTTATCACAATCAACAAAATTCTTCTGGGTTTAAGGCCGCGTTGTTAACTATAAAATTCCGACGATAATGCGGCTATTGCAAGACGCCTTCCTGAGGGCTAACTGCTGAATGAGCACTAGTTTGGTTACTTATACAGAGTGAGTAACTAACTGTCACCAACAAGAATAACTCGGAAAGTATGAAAGGAGCTCAAAAGATTGTGGGACAAATTTTTCATGAGACAACGGGGGCCATAATACGACGTTGGGTTTTTGTTGCTACGTGGGGTTGCCTCAGAGATATGAAGCTCAACTTTGTTTGTTTTTTTTAATGGGATGCTGTAGTTTGGTACTTATTTTCTGATAGCGGCTATCGAGACTAATCCAATTATGTGTAACACTAAATTCTTTGAGGGTGAATGAAGGTCACAAAGGTGGCGAGAACGTCGATTTACATAAGGTATTCGAAGTGATAATCATTGGTATCAATGCAGTGCTGCAATCTTCTTATCATGGATTCACTGGTTTTCCTTATCATATTGGCACTTATCAAAGCACATGCTCTGACAATTCACTCTCGCATATCTTCAGGTGTAGTTGGAACCTCTTTATAAACAATGTCTTTTACGAATACCCACAAGAAAAAATCAGAGGCCTCAAGTTTGGTGAACGAACCGGTAACGACACATCTCCTCCGCGTCAAATCCAACGATTTGGGGATTGTTTCTTCAACTCATTTCTAGCCATCACCGAAAAATGTTCCGGACACCCATCGTGTTGATACATTCTGTTCCTTGTTCCTAAAGGTATTTCTTCTAATAACGGATCTAGTGTTTCTTGCAGGAATGTGGTGTAGTTCGTACCATTAAGATTTCCTTCGATGAAATAGGGGCCTATAATTCCGTCCTCCAAAATCCCACACCGACCACGGTTTTGGCGTGCAACTTGCCGCAGCCAACATGGATTTTCAGTTGCCCAATAATGCATGTTATGCAAATTAACATTTCCATGTTTCGTGAATGCAGCCTCGTCAGTAAATAAAATGACATTAATAAAAGGTGTCATCCCTCTGAATCTGAAGTTGAGCGCATCGGAAGAATTCAGTGCGACGCATACAATCCGTACCAGTTAATTCTTGGTGGTGACTGATGTTAAGGATGATATTTATGGCGATGCAGAACATGAACAACACTACTCTGGCTCCTGCCAGATTCCCTTGCGATTTGACGCAAACTAACTCAAGGATCTTGAACCACAGTGGCAAGAATACCGATTTCCGTTTCCTCGTTAGTAACTTTCCTTTGCCGGATGTTTCTGATGCGTTAAAGATCCAGTTGCTCTCAATTTATCATACACATATTTAAATGTACGATGTCTAGGGTGAGTAAGTTGAGGGTATCTTCCAGCATGTAAGTCTCTAGATCTCACTGAATTTCGTTAGCATTCTCCGTAAATCAGAAGCATATCGACTTGTTCATCGAAGGAATACATCATTCACATTCGCTTGATTCGACTAGTCTTATCGTCCCTATTAGTGTTGTATTGCGAAACCGTCGAATGGTGTTTACATGTCAATGACACGTTAGATGGATACGCCGTATTCGGCGAATATTTACTATTTGCGCGATATACGAGAGATAATTGTCAGACCATGTGCTTCGATAAGTGCCGAAGCGATAAGGAATAGCACTCAAGCCATGATAAGAAGATTGCACCACTGCATTGATACCAATGGTCATCACTTGGAACACTTTCTGTAATAGGACGTTCATTCCACCTTTTTGACCTTCGTTGACCTTCAAAGACCTTACTGTTATACATCATTGGATTCGTGTCCATAGCCGCTATCGGAAAATAAGTACCAGACTATACGATCCCATTTTAAAAAACAAATTTGACCTTCATAACTCTGACGCGACCCCACCTAGCAACAAAAAAACAGCGTCGTATTATGGCCCCCGTTGTCCCATGCAACGTTTATCCCACAAACTTTTCAGCTACTATCATACTTCCGGAGCTATTCTAGGTGGCAATAGTCGGTGACTCACGTTGTATACTACAGAGGAATGCTGTCATGGGATATGAAGATGAGGAGGAAGGGTATTAGGTGTTCTTTTATTGGTCTTTACATTGCGTGTTGCTATTGGCGTAAATAGGCGTTTTCTATTGGAGTTTCATTTATTGCTTGCCATTGGTGGAAATCGGCGAATAGAAAACTGAGCGGAGACTGCAGCATAGCGTTGTTTACTAACTGGTTCACGACAGCGGTTCTGAAACATTGATGAGCGAAGACAGTTTTTGATTAGTTCTAATTTCCAAAAGTTATACTCACCTTTGTGGTTTGTAATCAACAGACTTCTATATATTTGCAACGCTGTCATTACATTCGAGAAAGTTGATTTTGTCATATTACCGATAAACAGTGTATACAATTTCTCGGCAGGTATAATTTTATCTTTTTCGGCATCCTCTAGTTGTAAAATGAAGAACTTGAACTGCACCATCTCGCCTTTAATCTCAGGTTGTTGTATGTAATTTACAACGACATGTCGATTCGTCCGTGACTACGCCACCTACAAACCAGAGTCTCTACACATGCTCGGTGTTTTGCATTATTCTCATGTGACTGAATTCGGACCGGAGGTTTTTTCCAATCAGAAAATCGGCTTTGAAACTGTGATTGTCTTTGAGCTTCACCAAAAAGAACGCATGAAAAATAGTATACTATTCCAGTAGACGGAGAATACAGGAACCATTTTCGCGTAATTTTACAACCACTTATATGTTTTCGGAAAAACATAGATTGAGAAAAATGTTTTCGTCGTGCTGTCGACTTGAAGCATAAAAATAACACTCAAAATCTAGGCATTCTTTAGGACTCCAATACACCAAAAATCTTGTACTTCATTAGTAATATTTTGCCATAAGGCAGTGTCATTCTGGTATTCTACACCTCGATTACGTTTTGATCTAATAATTGGACATAGGTATCGGCCTCACTTTCCTCTACACCCACTAAAGTAGTTGCTTCTTGATCCTAACCAGTCTGTTCAGAACACCCCGCAAGGAATCTCTACTGATCCCACCGTCATCGCGTGGCTGGCAGACACACTTGGCGACGTATACAGTTGATTTTCCGTGGATTGGCGACTAAATCCGAGTTGACAAAGGTTTTGCATCTTCTTCAAATGTTCATCACGCTTCTTTTGTTGCTCTTGCCGCTTTTTACATTTTTTTAACCACTTTGGTGTTTTTTCTTCCCGGGTATCTCCGACATTTTGTTCTTGAAAGAAAAGGTAAATAATCGAGTGATCAGAGCGCCGATACGAATTTACAAATAACGTTTGACAAGTAAGCTTGTACTTGACTATTTAAACAAAATTAACTGATCTCAAAAATATACCTATTTTCTATATTTTTATCATTACCTCGTTTATTATTTTTCCGCCTCGTTATTTGGCGAACGGAGAGAAAATAAAGAACGGCGCGGGAAGAAATAGTACCAATTTCTGTAAAATCTACACAAGGGAAACTTCTGCATTTCACACTTGTCAAATTCTATAATATTATATGAAATAAATATGGAAAATGAAATCTCGTAATAAAACTGCGTGATATCGTAACTGTAACTTTAGTTTATTATACTCGCCGTCTCGCCGATTTTCTCAAAGTACTTGCAGTCTTTACAAAAATCTGCCACTCTTATCCAAATTCGTAAAGTTTGAAATACAGGCCTCAGAAAAACTTTTACATTTAATTCACAGTCGCAAAACTCGCAGATCGTAATTACAGAACAAAACGAAAATTAAACAACTACAGGTGTTTCGAAAACATACGTATCCAATGAATCGGAGATTCACCCAGTGCTCTTTATCATACGAACCAGTAACTGCCAACCTTACGAAAGTATTATGGCCACAGAATAAATTAACACATGTTCCAGTAAATGTGCATTCGTAAGCGACATGTACACATACAGGATGGCGGTAGTATCACGTGTACAGGCTATAGAAAGGCAGTCATTTGTACTCAAGTCGTTAATGTGACTACATGTCCGACGTGATAATGGCCGCACGACGGGAATTAACAGTCTTTGAACGCGGAATGGTAGCTAAAGCTAGACGTATAGGACATTTCGTTCCGGAAATCTTTAAGGAATTCAATATTCTGAGATCCACTGTGTCAGAAGTGTGTCAAGAATACCGAATTCCACGCATTATCTCTCACCAAGGACAATGCAGTGGCTGACGGCCTTCACTTAATACCCAGAGCAGGGCGTTCGCCGGTAGAATTGTCAATGCTAATGCACGATCAACATTGTGTGAAATGACACAGAAATCAATGTGGGACTTACGACGAACGTTTTCGTTAGGACAGTGAGGGTAAATTTGGCGTTAATGGATTATGGCAGCGAACGACCGTCGCTAGTGCCTTTGCTGTCAGCACGACATTGACCACAGCGCCTCTCCGTATCGGTAGAACTCTAGGCGACTGGAAAACCGTGACATTGTCAGACGAGTCTCAGTTTCAGTTGGTAAGAGCTGATGGCAGGGTTCTAGTGTATCGCACACCCACGAGGCCATGAACCCAAGCTGCCAACAAGGTACTGTGGCTCCTACCCGATCAGTGACTGGAAATTATGTTCGGCTCCTTGGAGATCACTTACAGCCAGTCATGGACTTCATGTTCCCAACGAAGATGGAGTTTTTATGTATGACAGTGCGCCATGTCATCATGCCACAACTGGTTGTGATTGGTTTGAAATCATTCTGGAAAATTAGAATGAATAGTTTGGCCACCAGGATCGCCTGATATGAAACCCATCGACCATTTATAGGGCATAATAGAGAAGTCAGTTCGTGCACACAGTCCTCCATCGGCAACACTTTCAAAATATGGACGGCTATTGAGGCAGCATGGGTCAATATTTCTACAGGTGGCTTCCAACAACATGTTGAGTCCATGCCGCGGTGAGTTGCTAGACTACGTTGGACAAAGGGAGGTCCCACACGATATTAAGAGATATCCGATGACTTTTGTCACCTCGGTGCATTATCACTGAAGATTTGTTACACATAAATCTTCAAATTTAATTTTTAATACAAGAAAAATTTACAAAAATACTTTTTTTTTCGTACCACGGGCCCCCAAGGCGATGCGGGGCTCTTAGGCAGTTGCCTACACTGCCTAATGGATAATGCGGCGCTCCTCGTATGTGTATAATGTTTTTTCTTTCCGTATTTCAGTATTTATTTGACTTTTCTTTGTATCCTCTATTCGTGTGATTTGTCCGGCTGGTCTCATGTGTTCACTTTTCATTCAATCGTAATATTTCAATAAAACTGAATAATCTGTGTTCAGACTGCTTTTCTGTGTGTAAAAATTAATCTTGAAACTTGCTCTGTTCGTTTGCACCACGTTTTACTATGAACAAGTCGAATCCTCAGGTTTTCCTTTTCATTATGTCATAGGCAGTACTACATTTCTCTCAGTCTTTTTCGAACGAGTGCTGATTACTCACTCAATATTCAACAGTTTACGATAATTCGCGTGCATACTACCTTTGTTAAATTACGTAAGCACCTATTGCTGAAGGAAGCATTGGTTTCAATGACAACGATCAATTTACAAAAGACATCAGTAAACCAAGGCTACACTTATGCCGAAAGAAGTAATAATATATAAACAGATGTGGATCGTCATAACGAGGCTTATCTTGTTATTTGCTTTTCAATGACATAGTCGTATGAGTGCACTGACAGTTTCTTTCAGTCGTTTAATTAATGAAATTTAACACTAAAGTCGCATAAAAAAGCGTGCTGTAGTTTGCTTCACCACTCCGCAAACAGTAATATTTCATTTAGTTTTTGCTACAGCCAGTAGCAGACATCACAGTCCATCACACAACAGCTACGAACTATACAACTAACCAGTTTTATTGTTGTTGATAGTAAATACAATGGTGATTGCGGGAAATGGATTTTCAAGCTTTATGCTGCAATTAACAGTAGCTTTGGGCGACAAAAAGATGAGGTATTTGCCTGCTTATGTTTCGTTTGTGAGAGTTTGGAATCAAATGGAGAAGAATGACAGTTCGTACTGCAAGACATCCTGTAGAACTATAGTAGATACTTTCCAATGGTCGGGACGAAACAAAAACAGTACTTCTAAAACTTCCATGAAGACGTTTTATTCGTTGGAAAAATAAATCAGCACAAGAAAACCATGACATTACTTCAAAATACAGGATATTCCATCTAATCTGATATATGCTATCAGGCCAGAAGGAAAGATCAACAAGAGTAACGCATCTGAATTGTTGAAACTGCTGCTTTAATCCTGGAGGACATTACATCACGAGTTTATGAAGCGGAGACGTATCTCCCTTCAAACATATTCTTGGATAAAGTTGAAAGTGACATGTACAGTCGCTGAAATTGCTCTTTTAAAGGTCATTTGTCCAAAAAAGAAAGGAGACCATTCACTGCTAAAGATGACAAACGACTGCACTTGACATTCTGTTATTTCAGCTGCAAGGTCGAGATCCTTCGTTTGTAATACAGAACTACGTCTTGAAAGAACGGTATATAAAAAAGTATGGATCAAGAGATCTTGTAGATGCGCTATCAGCTTTTGAATTAAAACTACAATGATATCAATTTAAATATCCAGTATGCAAAAACCAGTAGATTCTCTCAAGTCAATTCTTTTATCCTATTTTGTTCTGCAACGCGTACGTCAATATTGACTACCTTAATAATAAACATAGCCAGTACCCATGTAAACAAACTTCTTGTACTTTACGTCATTTTGCTCTGTTGCCATAACCATTATCCCGAGGCATGCCATTTTTATTAAATTGATAAATGGCGATATTTACTTGCCTGCTAGGTTTGTCTTATTTTCTTAGACCTTTTGAAAATCCACTTATGCTCTACAACTTTCCTCTTACACAATTTCTAGTCAAAATGATCTATCATGTAAGGGTAGAAAAGTAGATGTAAAAAATAGAGATTTATCATATTGTGCACACCAGCCGTTCCTCTCTCCTACATGACATTATTTAAAATAAGGTTTCAAAAACTACAACTTCCGCAGTTTCCAGGTAGAGTGACGATGATGATAGTTCCTAGCTGCCACCACGCGAAAGAATGTTTTCTCACTATGCCCAACTGTGATGATTAGGGTAGCTCTCACGCAAGGACAGAGCTACCTGGCCTTCCAAGGTTCCAGGCAAACTACATACTTTTGCGGCCCGGTGCACACAACGGTGCCAACATTATCGCCAACCTAGTTCATCGCTTCCGTATGCCTCTCACGCACTTCGCCGCCCTAGCAAGAGCCGTGGTATGAAAACACGGAAATTTTTAAATAAATATTACATATAATCGAGTTTAAGACCACTTCTCCCTTTTTCTGTTAGCTTCGTCCACCTCCGGCTACGCCCATGGAACAGTTGCGCCAGAGCTCCTCTACAAAAATAGATGCACCCGAAAGAATTATCCGAATGGAACGAAAATCGATAGATGTGACACACATACAGAGACAAACAATTTCTGAAAAATTAGATAATTTATTCAGGAGAAAGATCTTCACAAATTTAGGAAGTCAATGAGTCCATTTGTGGCCCTTATACAAGCAGTTATTCGGCTTGGCATCCAGTGATAGGGTTGTTGAATGTCTCCAGAAGGATATCACTCCAAATTCTGTCCAGTTAGCGCGTTAGGTCGTCAAAAACCCTAGTTGGTTGAATGGCACTGCTCATAATGCTACAAACGTTCTCAGTTTGGGTGAGATCCTGAGACCTAGCTGCCCAAGGTAGGATTTGAGAATCACGAATACAAGCTGTAGAAACTCTCTCAGTCTGAGGACTGGCGTTATCTTGCTGAAATGTAAGCCTAGAACGGCTTACCATGAAGGGCAACAAAACAGGGTGTAGAATATCGTCGACGTACCATTGTGCTCTAACGGTGCAGTAGATGACGACCAAACGGGTCATGCTATGAAAGGAAATGGCACCTGAAACCCTCACTCTCGGTTGTCGGACCGCACAGCGGGCGACAGTCGGCCTAGCATTCCATCGCTGTCCATGGCGTCTCCAGAAAAGTTTTCGGTCTGGAATCTCTTTGACTGCCTTCAGTGACGAACTGAGCCGTGATGACTAGCGAAAAAGTGTCCAGAGATGCCCCGGACAGAGGTGGATTACCATCCTGACAGTTGCCTGCCATACCGTCCGACCACCAGGAGTGATGGTCTCGGGTACCATTTCTTTTCATGGTAGGACCCCTTTAGTTATCATCCACGGCATCCTTCACCACTGCGGTACGTCGACGACATTCTGCGCCCCGTTTTGTTGCCTTCATAGCAGACCATCCTGGGCTTACGTTTCAGCAAGATAATTCCCGCTCGCAGACGGACAGAGTTCCTACTGGTTGTCTTCGTGCTTGTCAAACCCTACCTTGGGCAGCAGTGTCGCCGGGTCTCTCCCGAATTGTGAACGTTTGGAGCGTTATCGGAAGTGCCAACCAGCTCGGGATTCTGACGATATAAGGCGCTAACTGGAGAGAATTTGGCGCGATATCCATTAGGAGGACATTCAACAACTCTATCAGACAATGCCGAGTAACCACTTGCGTAAGGGCCAGAGATTGACCAACACGTTATTGACTTGCTCAATTTGTAAAGCTCTTTCTCTTGAATAAATCATTCCATTTTTCTCAGATTCTAATCATTTGTCTGTATATGTACATGACATCTATTGATATCCGCCCCACTCAGACAATTTCTTCATGGTGCTTTTTTTAAGTATACAGGGTGACAATTGTTGAACTACATGAAATAAAATCGTCATAACGTCTGAACGATTTGCGTTAGGACGTTCAAACTGCGCGGTTGGCCGCGGGACATGACGGGAATTAGAATTGTTTCGTTTGGCGACGAAGCCTACTCTCATTTGGATGGGCTCGTCAATAATCAAATTTGGCGCAGTTGGGGGACCAATAACCCGCACTTCACAATCTAGAAGCCTCTTCACCCTATATATGACAGTACTATCTGTTCCCGAAAGAACAGTTACTGCTTTGCTAGAATGAAATGTTAATTAAATGGACACCCTAGCTGCAAAGAGGCGTTGATATACATCTATTAGGCGCACTACGAATGTAGTGGTGTGGACATGTTGGGAATGTGGGTCTCACGGGGAGCGTGCAAGAGATAAGACCCTGCAGGCGCACTATCCTCTGTGCTCTTGGTGGCTCAGATGGATAGAGCCTCAGTCATGTAAGCAGGAGATTCCGAGTTCGACTCCCGGTCGGGGCACACATTTTCAACATGTCCCCAATGAAGAATATCAACGCCTCTTTGCAGCAAAGGTGTCCATTTAGTTGTCATTTTTCTTTACCCTCGACGGGTGACTGTGCGGTGTGCAATGACCAGTCACGAAATAGCCGGTGCGATATTCCTTGATGGCACGGTGACTACCGAATGGTACGTGAAGGTTTGGAAGATGATTTCATACCTAATTTTGACAAGTTGTGGTTCACGCAAGACGGAGCCTATCGAAGCAGGAGACTGATGACGTGGAGGAGCACTTGTGGACCACATTCTGGCTCTGGGGTACCCAGAGGCCACTGTCATGGGCTGTGATTGACCGGCATATTCTCCGGATCTGAACACACGCAAATCCTTTTTTTTGGGTCTATATTAAAGACAAAATGTATAGCAATAACCCCAAAACGGTTGCTGAAGTGGAAAGAGCCATTACGGAGGTAATCGGCAGCATCGATGTTGCGACACTTCAGCGGGTCATGCAGAATTTCGCTATTCGTCTGCGCCACATCGTCGTCAGTGATGGCAGGCATATCGAACATGCCATAAGCTAAATCCGAATATCTGTAGTGACGTTAACGTGTTGAGTAATGTGTAGCCACGCAATAGTTCGTAAATAATTTACCTTTTTTCCCTATAGTTCAATAATTGTCATCCTGTATATCCTGTATATCCTTTCTGTAACTAAAGAAAAAGCCGAAAACTTAAAAATGTATTCCTCTTCGAGTTTGTATGACACTTATCTTCAATGTATAACACAAACATTGTGAGTAAGCTGTTTAAGTTCTTATGTTGGTAACGCCACGTAGCGCTATGTATGAAAATCTCTGACTGTGCTGTGTAGTGTTGGGCAGTTGGATGTGAATAGCGCGTAGCGTTGCGCAGTTGGAGGTGAGCCGCCAGCATTGGTGGATGTGGGGAGCGCGATGGCGGAGTTTTGAGAACGGATGATCTGGACGTGTGTCCATGAGAAAGACTAAATTTGTGAGACTGGATGTCATGTACTGATTATACTGGGTGATCAAAAAGTCAGAATAAATTTGAAAACTGAATAAATCACGGAATAATGTAGATAGAGAGGTACAAATTGACACATATGCTTGGAATGACATGGGGTTTTATTAGAATAAAAAAAATACAAAAATTCAAAAAATTTCCGACAGATGGCGCTTCATCTGATCAGAATAGCAATAATTAGCATAACAAAGTAGGACGAAGCAAAGATGATGTTCTTTAAAGGAAATGCTCAATGTGCCCACCATTATTCCTCAACAATAGCTGTAGTCGAGGAATAATGTTGTGAACAGCACTGTAAAGCATGTCCAGTGCATGGTAAGACATTGGCGTCGGATGTTGCCTTTCAGCATCCCTAGAGATGACGGTCGGTCACGATAGACTTGCGACTTCAGGTAACCCCAAAGCCAATAATTGCACGGACTGAGGTCTGGGGATGTGGGAGGCCAAGCATGACGAAAGTGGCGACTGAGCACACGATCATCATCAAACGACGCGCGCAAGAGATCTTTCACGCGTGTAACAATATGGGGTGGTTCTAATAAAACCCCATGTCATTCCAAGCATGTGTGTCAATTTTCACCTCTCTATCTACATTATTCCTTGGTTTATTAAGTTTTCAAATTTATAGAGACATTTTGATCACCGGCCGGCCGAGGTGGTTTAGCGGTTCTAGGCGCGCAGTGCGGAACCGCGCGACTGCTACGGTAGCAGGTTCGAATCCTGCCTCGGGCATGGCCGTGTGTGCTGTCCTTAGGTTAGTTAGGTTTAAGTAGTTCTAAGTTCTAGGGGACTGATGACCACAGATGTTAAGTCCCATAGTGCTCAGAGCCATTTGAACCATTTTGATCACCCGGTATATCTATTAAGGTAAATACATTGTTTGTTCTCTATGAAAATCTTTCATTTGCTAACTAACCCTATCAGTAGCTAGTGCCTTCAGTAGTTAGAATCTTTTATTTAGCTGGCAGTATTGCAGTAGCTCGAGTAACGAAGATTTTTGTGATGTAAGTGATTCATGAAAGGTATAGGTTATTTTTAGTCAGGGCCATTCTTTTGTAGAGATTATTGAAAGTCAGAATTCGTTGCGCTGAAAATATTGTGTGTCAGTTTAGTGTTGATCAGAATACGTAAAGAGAGAAATGCCTGAGTACGTGCAGTTCTGCGCAGCTGTTTGAAAATCAAATGACGTAAGAGGTTTATCAGCACTGTAATTCATAAATTTTTCTATGGGGATGTTTCAACATGTAGCACGGAAAACAATTTTTTGAAAGCTTACCAGCGGGAATTTCACAAAACTGAATCACAACCTTTCTTGAACAGCGAACAGATCAATGCTGGCAAATGGTCGATACTCACTACAGAACCTTATGGAAGCCCTTAGAGGTAGTGTACGATATTATCTCTACATCAGCAGCACCTACCAGAGGAGAAATGCTGGTAGGGCACACCGTATTGCCAAACTATTCCACAATAGCCAAGACTCCTCAAGTTACTGATTGCTCGTAGTTTATAGACACGAGACGCTACTTGGCTCCCGCCTTGAGGTTGGCGTCGCCGAGTGTCGGCGCGGCTTGGCCAGTGGGGGCACGTACAGACTGGGTCGGCCCGGGGCGGCCTGTGCGGCTGGCGGCTGCCGGCACTGCTTGCGCTCGCAGGAGAGCATATTACGGCGGAGAGGGCCGCTGCGCCGACCACATATTGCTTCCGCACAGCCGCCAGACGAGACGACCTCAACCCGAGGCCACCCGCCGGCCTGCAAACACGGCTGCTCCTCCGGCCCGCATACGGCCGACGGCGGGGAGCCGCAGTTCCTCGCTGCGATTGGCGCGATAACGCGGGGGGACACCACCTAACGGCAGCACCCCCCATCTGACAAGGGAAGCATACAGCCAGAGGCTCACCGGACTGGTTCATCTTTTACACGGTTGCTGTACGTTCGAGGGCTATTCGGGAAGTAACGTCCGATCGGTTGTGAAATGGAAACGACACTGAGAATCCGATGCAGCTTTGCACAGATGTGTTGGACAGTGTCTCTGGTATGCCTGTCCATTGCATCACGTCGCGCTTTTCAGTTCTGAGCACCTAGCGTTGCCTATAACGACTATGTAGTGACGAAGTATGAGTGCCCACCATGAGGTTTCGCCTGATTTCATGCAACCCCACGTAACTGTCATACATTTCCTTCTTCATCACAATTCTCGTCTGCTCACTGCAGGCACAATGAGGACGCCGCTGCAACGGTTTCCATGGCAATTGTTTGATCACCCACATATAGCCCGGACCTCTCTCCTTCTGATGCTCATCTCTGCCAACACGAACCACTGGCTATGAAGACAACGAACTGCAGACCAGCACACAGAAGTGACGGAAAGCACAGGCGGCTGCCTTCTATAACGAGGAAGTTGCAAAGTTGGTACAACGCTACGACAAATGTCTAAGTCGGAGCGGCGACTATGTAGACGAGTACTCTGGAAGGTGTAGCAAACTGTTGCAAATAAAACATTTTTGAAATGTCAATGAATTACAAACATCCGCCGTATACAGGAAGTTTATAGAAATTAACGAGTAGAGTCGAAAATGTTGTAAGTAGGCTGTTTAGGTTTTTATTTTGGTAACGCCACGTAGCGCACCGTATGAAAATCACTCACTGTGCTGTGTGCAGTCTGTGGCTGGTTGGCATTGTTGCAATATTCGATATTCTAGTGTTGGGCAGTTGGATGTGAACAGCGCGTAGCGTTGGGCAGTTGGAGGTGAGCCACCAGCAGTGGTGGATGTGGGGAGAGAGATGTCAGAATTTTAAGAGCGGATGATCTGGGCGTGTGTCCGCCAGAAAGAGTAAATTTGTAATACTGGCTATCATGAACAGATATGCATATAATATGACTTTTGAACATTATTAAGGTAAATACATTGTTTGTTCTCTATCAAAATCTTTCATTTGCTAACTAACCCTATCAGTAGCTAGTGCCTTCAGTAGTTAGAATCTTTTATTTAGCTGCCAGTAGTGGCGCTCGCTGTATTGCAGTAGTTCGAGTAACGAAGATTGTAAGTGATTCATGAAAGGTATAGGTTATTGTAAGTCAGGACCACTCTTTTTTAGGGATTTTTGAAAGTCAGATTACGTTGCGCTAAAAATATTATGTGTCAGTTTAGTGTTGATCAGAATAAATAAAGAGAGAAATGTCTGAGTACGTTCAATTTTGCTCAGCTGCTTGAAAATCAAATAACGTAAGAAGTTTACCAGCACTCTCATTCATAATTTTTTTTCCAAAGGGGATATTTCAATGTGTGTCCAACCGGGATTCGAACCAGGGATCTCCTGCTTACTAGGCAGGCAATCTAACCCTTGTTTTTTCGTTATTGTTCGTTGCGTTTGGGCTGGGCGGACGTCACATAACACTTGTTCAAGTTGATCGTTGAGTCCTTTACCCTGTCTTTTTATTACAGAGGGCCGGCGCCTCTCTGACCGTACACGCTGAGCCACCGTGCCGGCGACTCCTAAGCCACAGGACACAGGAATTGGCGCTGCTGCTCAGACTTTACCCCAAGCACGTCCCCCCTCCCCAGCAGGCCCACGTTCTCAACTTACTCATCGCAAGGCCTATTCCACATGAGTTCGAGCGTATGTGTACATCCACACAGAAATGATCCTTGGCTTGTGATCGCCGTAATGTCCGAAACAACAGACACCAAACACATACAACATTTTTGATTTTCACTGACGTTTCCATTTCGCGACCGATCGAATTCTTTTCTAACAGCCCTCGTATTTAGGTGTAGCAACTGCTCCTCTAGTACGATGCGCTTCCCAGGCGTTTACGAGAAATCGAGGTGCAGATGTTTACGAGCCTTTCGAATGCCGTACGAAAGCTCGAGCCGCCGAACAGTGGTGAAAGCGTAGTCGTCTGTGGGGCAGACTGCCTTCGACTCTAGTCTCTTCTTTTTTAGATTTCTGTACCTCAGTCGGTAAAAACGGAACCCTTATAGGATCGCTTTATTGTCCATCTGTCTGTCTCTCCCACCGTTAAGTATCTTTTTTCTCAGGAAGGGGTAGACTATCAGATTGAAATTTATGTCGAATGCTAAGATGTACAGTCCCTTGGCGGTGTAAACAAATTAAGGTTCTAAATCAATGCAATTAAAAGATACGGCCATTTATTTAACATATTTTGATACCCGAAAACTCACTCATCCAAACATACAACGTGTTTCCGTAACAGAGTACTAAAATTTGACAGGACATATAGCGTGCTTTACCGAACAATTTGAGCCAGGAAACCTGGTGTAGGAGAAGCCAGTTGATACGGAAGTAAACTTGGCCACAGCTCTGTCTAGCGTTACTGTTTTCTAGCTGGTTTACAACAAACATTCGTACAATTTTACACGTACTGTGCTGTTTACTTACATGTACATTCTTTATTTTCTGCAAAGAAATATGGAGTACGGGCAATATCTTCTACCTGGTCGTCTGAATGGCCACCTGTACTTGAGGTTCGTGCAAACAGTTTTACTTGAGTTGTTAGAGAACGTACCCTTGGCTGTTCGTAAGGGGATGTGAATACAACATGACGGTGCACCACCTCTTTTCAGTGTGGATGTCCGCAACCATCTCAGTTCTGTATTTCCTGTTCGCTGGATTCGAAGGGGAGGTCCTGTTCCATGGCCCCTGCGAGGCCACCTGACCTGAATCCCCTTGCTTATTTCCTATGGGAATATCTAAACTCACTTCTGTATGAGACCCTAGTGGATACTGAGATGGGATTAGTTGCCAGAATTTTAGTTGCCTGTGATATGCCTGGGAACACACCAGGGATATTTGTCAGGGTGCATGAAGCCACTGTTTCGTAGTACAGTAATTGAGATATTTATTTTTATTTAATTTGAGTTACTTAGATGAGCTATTGCGTCAATTTTTGTTTGACATTTATAAGTCTATTAATATAATAAAATAATTTAGATTTTTCAAGAAAGCTAAAGGCTTCAGAATAACAAGTAGGTGTTACATTGATCAATGTTTTGTTTTTAGTAGTATATGTTTTGAACCGTAGTGATTTCTTCTGTTCTGTTAGCTCTCTCTCGGTTAGAATCTCGGTTACATTTATGTTTGAAAAGTGTTATTTGTGAAAGATTCGTTTCGTACGAGATACGAATAAAACAGAATCAAAAGTAATCTCTGGTTCAACTTGGTTATGTATGGATTTTAATATGTGCAATTATTGAACTGTTACGATTTTACATCCTAGTCTGACTGGTTTAAAGATAATAGACTGCACTTACTATAATTTTGAACGCAGTCTCAATTCAACAGCAGTTAAACAATTTTCATGAAAAGTTAACATCCATCGCAGCACAGAGCGATCTGCTAACTGTCTTTTACTTGAAGAATTTAACCGACTATATTGCAGCAACCTCTCTGACTTACAGCGTGTAATCTGACGTGAAAACTTAATTACGACAAATATAAGGTGTCAAGGCATTTATTTTCAATTCTGAGTACTTGAAATCAGTTATAATTAAAAACAAATAGTGTCTGTTCACCGAATTATACTGAGCTTGCTTAATAACAGGGCCTGTGAATAAACAATTCACGACGGTGTCAAGCCACGTTACATCCGTTATTAGTATTTCAAGAGATTTTAATAGCTTGTGACTCGTCCTCCCAGCTTAAAATAAAAATAAACTGAACACGATCCTGGAGATTGAAGACGTCGTCACCCGCCATCTTAATCAACTAAAATTAAGCACCCACGAAAGACTACGAAAAGGAGGAGGAGTCACAAGCGTCAGAATCTTGTTCGCCGATGTCATGCTTGTATTGAGGTTGACTGCCATCAGCTTCAGAACATTTTGCAAGATAAAGTACAAATGGTACGTTCATTGTGTCAGTGATGGTATTTGCAGTTAGCTGTAACTAATGTAAATAAAAAAGTACACCGTAATGTGATTTTATTTCTATTATCTTCTACACCTGGCTTCTCTGACCGCAGGTTCCCAACCTCAAATTGTTCAGTAGAGCATCCTTTATGTCTTGTTAAATTTTTGCACGCTCTTACGGAAACACCATGTATAGGGTACTTCCCATTGACCTAGAAACATGAAATTTGGCAATAAGCAAGACTTCACAGTACAAGTAAAAGAAAAAACCCGAAAATAGTTAAATTGGAATTGCACCCCACAAAAAATATATTTTTGCCATTATAACTTACATTGCATTTATCGTAAGTCAAAAGTATAATTGAATAATATCACTGAATGGAAATCCAAAATTTAAGTTGACGTTCTAGTACGCAAATAAAAAAATATTTTACACTTTTCTCTCTACATATATAAACTGAACTCCGCTGCTCGCTTCTTTCTGTAAGTCTAGGCTAGTCTCAGGGACTCTTGTAGAGATCTTGACACGGTCTGGGAATTCCCGAGACCAATATCTTGCCAGTATCGATATCGATAACAGGTAAAACTCGTCGGAATTCTCTATTCCCAGGATAAATAGACTATTTACATGAGTAATTAAGTACCACCAAACACTTGAAATAACAGCAATGAATCATGTTCATCCGCAAAATAACACTTATAATAATTTCGAGAGGCTCAATGGCCTAGTGCAAGTCTTTCTTTTAGACGCCACCTCGGCGGCTTGGGTGTACCTAATCCATGCCTCTTACCCAACCGAGGAAAGGGGGCCTATATTTTAACGTGGTATCCTAACCAACTGTCTTTTGTGGTGATTCCTCACATTGTTATATAAAGCTGAGAATGGGGAAGTAAAAGGAGATGGGTGTGTAGGAAATTGCGACTTTGAACCACGCAGGACATTGAGTTAACGGAATGAGGAAATTTGAAAATTTGTGCTAGATTGGTACTCGAACCCTGTGCGCCACTTCTCTAGAACGGCTGCCTTAACCGCCTCGGTCGTCCACACACGCTTTCCCTCTGATCCAAATTCTCAGTTTATCACATGCTGCAATGTAGCGTCGCTCATCCATTAAACCTCTACTCGCAAATTGTTTATTCCCGTAGGAGTTCGGACGGTGCTAGTGCCTCCACACTGAAACAAACGTCAAGGAACCGTCGTGCTCTTACAGAAATGTAATATCCTCAAAACTTGTTGAATGAACAAACAGAGTTTAACAGACACAATTTTTTCTACACCTTTAAAAGTTTATTTTTTCCTGAGGAATCAAATCTATAATAGTACAAACAGTTGACAACATACAACATGGTACCAAATAATTATTTTAATACTACCTGTGTACTGGTAATACTATATCATATTATCTTCTGTGACGAAAAAAAAAATCGATTATATTTAGAAATAGATTATCTGTATGAACGAGAATCTTTGGCATGTTTACGTTCTGCTAACACAATGTACAAAAAAGTGTGTGACTATCTATATATACCAGTATGTACCGTAAAATTAAAGATGTGTATTGTGTATACCAACTGGACAACAGAAGCAGACAATATACAATGTTAACTGTAAGTTACTTTCATATTATTAACGCTGTTAAACTTATATTTACAATATACCGTGTTGTAACCAAAAATGTAATATCAACAGGCAAACAACTAAAACACATGAAGTAAATCACTAAAAAAGCACCTGAAGATGAGCCTCCAGGGCTCGAAATGCATAGTGCAATAAATAAATGCAACTTGTGACTGAAGGCGGTTTGTTCTTTATTTTACGAAAGTAAAACAGTCGCGGACGAAACACTGGTAAACAATGGATAAAATTAAGAAATGTATATATCTGAGTGGTGTTTATTATGTCGGGCATGCCCATACTCGTAAGGGAATCAATACTTTTCGAGAAGGGGGTCAATGGACGAGGGAAGCTGTGTGGTTTGAATGTCCAGGTGATGTACACCTGATATACAATCCTTCCGATTTCCTTTTGTAACGAGTTGTTGGCTTGTAATTGGAAGATACATGTCACAGAAAACATTATCGAGAAAAAATGTCAATGTCTGCGACGCAAGGACGTTAATTGCGCCACTACTTCCACTGGAAAGAAAACATCACAGTATACTTATTGATATCTCACAACTAGGGTTTGGGTAACTTTAAAGAAAAATACATGGAATGTGGACCCACGTATTCTGTCGTTTGTTGTTTTATGGAGTACACATTATTGCTTAACAACAATATTATAATTATAATTCAAAAACAGTCTCTTTAAAAGAATAACAAAGCTTACAATCATTTTAAAAATCTGAACAGACTCAATTCATTAATAACAAACTTTAACAATTTATACCAATAAGAGCAGTGCTTGAAACTGGGGTATAGGGTTCCCAAGTACAAGAAAGTAGACACACCAACTAGGCGTGGCTGCAAGCTGTTTCAGTTTTATCAGTAAAATAAAATACAATGATAGGCACTAAATATACTAACAATTTCCAAGCATGAGTAACACGTTACATAAGTGGACAACGCCTATCCAAAACACCGAAAGGATAACAACTCAGCCCATTGATTGTGGTTATTGGAAAGCCATTAACAATGTATAAGCCTTAAACAAATCCCTAAAGCAATAAAAAGCACAAACCTCCAAAATAAGGCAAAGCTGGGAAGTCATACAATTTAAATGTGACTCCCAACTGGTAGACACCAGCAGAAACATTGATAATGACACTTAATAAAAATACAATTGCCCAAATCAAAAATGAGTTGAGAGACATGCAGTTAAAGCGACTCCCAACTGGTACACACCAGAAGAAACGTTAACAAATACAATCGTCCAAAACATAAGATAAGTTGATAGGACACGCAATGTAAATGTGATTCCCAAATTGTACACGCAGAGACCTTGACAATGAGCTTTAATAAAAATCCAGTTACCCAAAATACAAGATTAGTTGGGAAGACATGCGAATTTAACGTGTATCCAACTGGCATACACCAGCAGAAACGTCGACAATGACTCTCAAGAAACACACAATTGCCCAAAATACAAGGGAAGCCGAGAACTACAGCAGACGGCCATCACAGCCAACAAGGAACAAACATGCAAGTTTCCCAGTGAGTGGAGTTAGCTAATGGCAGTGGATCAAAGGAAAGGTTAAAAAGTTTATACTGATCAGTAAAAGGCCTTAAAACGTAATGCGCTACATAAGAAGCAATGACGGGGTAATGTTTTTAAAGAAAAGTTCAAATGTGTTTGAATTCCTAAGGGACCAAACTACTGAGGTCATCGGCCCCTAGGCTTACACACTACTTAAACTAACTTATGTTAAGAACAATACACACGCCCATGCCCGAGGGAGGACTCGAACCTCCAGCGGGAGGGGCCGCGCAAACCGTGACATCACGCCTGAAACTGTTCGGCCACTCCGCGCAGCAACGTTGTAAAAAGTACCTAAAGAGCAGGTACAGAAAGAAGGAAATTAAGGGCAGCAGAACACGCTTAAAACCTCATGAGCTTATCGAATTCACCAGATAGGACAGACTAATGGTTCTTCACTAATCGGCGGCTGGCGACCTTGGCACACATCAAACGATCAACTTTACTTGAGCCACCACGACGCAGCTGGTAAAGGCACCAGACTGCTGGAAAACCCAGACGTCGTACAATGACGGAAGTGCTGCCGCAGCAGAAAGCAAACACGTCTGTGCTCCAGGCCCAGGGAACTGGAACGCGTCGTCCGCTGCCAAGCTACCCTGACAATACATCAGAAGGGAACAATAACCTGCACAAGAAGGCCACAGACGAGAATGCCTAAGATGTAGGAAATCTTATCACGAAAGAGAGTATACAAACAAGTTACAAGATTAACACTCCTTAAGATTATTTGTAAGGTAGAAGGCGAAATATCACCCCCTACTGAAGCAATGATTAAGACGTACTCATCTACAAAGAGTGCTTTGCCTCCGACACAGAATATGTTACGAATTTAATTTCGTTGATTCAATTTATAATAGAGGATACTCGTACACTTGCACGGAATATGGTCTGGGACGTTACATTGACCGACGATGATACACACAATCACTCGGAGGCGCTTTAATATAACAGGTCCAATTTCATATTAACATACACATGGCCCTGAGATACCAAATACCCAAAAAACCCGCACTTAACTCCACTCAGGTGTGAAGGAGCCGCCACTTCCAGAATTCCAAGCCGGGGTGTTTTGCCGCCAATCCGTACAGGCGGTCTTCGAGGTGCTGTAAAAATTTACGCTTGCAGAGTAGGCCAGGAATCTGACGACCAGGTTGCACGCGAAGTCCACTGCTCTTCCCGCAATTCGCCGCTACCAGCCCTTAACGAGCCAGCAAGGCTTGCCTCCGACCGATTTAACCATTCACGGCTTCTCGAGGTCCGTACTGGATAGGCGGAGGCTTCCAAAAGAAACAGCTTACCAGCCACATGCACTCCAGCCAACTGACTGTTCAATGACAAACCAACAACACACACCTCGACCAAAGACCATAGCTCGGGACATATGATCAGATCGTGTCGCCAATCCAAGTAATTAGTGACGCCAGTGGAATGCTAAGCCGCCAAAATTAAAGCAGCCATGGCTCAGTTATCAGTAGCCTCTGTCTGTGTCGATTACCCACTGAAAGCACCACTAAAGCTACAGCCATCATTCGGTTTGAAGTTGTTGCCTCTCATCCTGACTTCAACATCCTCGTTGATGAAAGATTCCCAGTACGATGAAAAGTGGGACAACAGGTTCATCTCACAACACATAAATTTGTACTTATTTGTGAGACTGTATTCAGTAACCACTGCTTTGTTCAAATTACTGTAAAGAAAGTGTCTTTGGTGTTTTGTGCAGTGCTCAGGACTCTCCGGGAGTGCAGCGAAGGCTGTATGGTCCCGTATCACAATTTACACGTTGCTGTGGCAGGACGCTGTGTAGAGCTACCATCCGATCCGAAAGGAGACCACAACAGCTTCTACAAGCGGCCTCTGACTTGACTACGAAACAAAGGAAACAATCTAATTCTTGCACTTTCATTCATTTTTTGAATCACCACTCCTCTGACTTGTTTGATGCGGCCCACCACGAATTCCTCTTCTGTGCCAACCTTTTCAACTCAGAATATCACTTGCAACCTACGTCCTCAATTACTTGCTGGGTGTATTCTAAGCCCAGTCTTCCTCTACAGTTTTTACCGTCTACTGTTCCCTCTAGTACCAAGGAAGTTATATCCTGATGTCCTAACATACGTCCTATCATCGTTTTCCTTCTTCATATCAGTGTTTTCGACGTATTTTTTCTCGACGATTCTGCGGAGAACCTATTCATTCCTTGCCTTATCAGTCCACAGATTTTTCAAAAAATGGTTCAAATGGCTCTGAGCACTATGGGACTTTACATCTATGGTCATCACTCCCCTAGAACTTAGAACTACTTAAACCTAACTAACCTAAGGACATCACACAACACCCATTCATCACGAGGCAGCGAAAATCCCTGACCCCGCCGGGAATCGAACCCGGGAACCCGGGCGCGGGAAGCGAGAACGCTACAGCACGACCACGAGCTGCGGACACCGAATTTTCAACATTCTTCTATAGCACCACATCTCATATGCTTCGATTCCTGTTCGGTTTTTCCACGGTCCATGTTTCACTACCATACGATGCTGTACTCCAAACGCACATTCTCAGAAATTTCTTCGTCTAATTAAGGCCTATGTTCGATACTAGTAGACTTCTGTTGGCCAGGAATGCTCTTTTTGTCAGTGTTAGTCTGCTTTTGATGTCCTCCTTGCTCCGTCCATCACGGGTTATTTTGCTGCCTAGGTTGCAGAATTCCTTAGCTTCATCTACTTGGTGATCACTAATACTGATTTTAAGTTTCTCGCTGTTCTCATTTCTGCTATTTGTCAATGATTTCCTCTTTCTTCGATTTACTCTCAGTCAATATTCCGTACTCATCAAACTTTTCATTTCATTCAGTACATCCTGTATTTCCTCTTCACGTTCAGTGAGGAAACGAATGTCATAAGCGAAACTCATTATTGAAAAGTGAGCGGTGAGGCGGCTCGCCTTGGTGCCGTTTGTAGAGTTCCGCCCTCTGTTGGACGCCAGACGGTATCGTTTAGTTGTCATGGTTGCGGTTGCTTGTCTTCTTCTCGTGTTGACTGGCTCCACTCGGTTGCCTGTCCGCTGGTGGCAGCAGCGGCAGTTATCGATATGTAGTAACTGTTGCCCTATTTTTGGGGCGACGTCGTTGTTTTTCCGGGCCGTTTGAGTGGGCCAGTTCGGTTGGGGACACAGGAGGAGCCAGGTCCTTGCAGTGCCAGAACACGCAAGGATAGTTGGCGGCACGCATGGACTGCCGGATGGAAGGGCTGTGGTCACAAGGGTGCACGACCTCGTCGAAAACCGGATCCAGCAAACTTTAAGAATACTGCATTTCAATCCAAGTAGAGGAACCCCCACCATTGTGATATCTCGCGATTCTCCAGTGACTTGGGTTCGTGTTGCTGCTCGTAGCGTCGACGAGGCGAATAGCAACGAGTGGGGTGCTTGGGGAAGGCGGATCTGATTAGCTTTCCTCGATTTCTTATTACTATTACTGTGTTCAACATGTTACAATTTGTTAAATTCAACCAGTAGTAATTTTTCTTGTCTGGTGGCCGCTAACGCCCCAGTTACCAGCCCTGGGAGTTAGTGTGTGTAACGGCAGTGCACGTTTCCTTCCCTTGCCGTTGCTGTCCGGCAAGGCGTGTAGTTTTGACAGCTTTCTTAATTGTAGGCCGGTTGGTGATTCTTCTACGCTGGTGGTAGTGATTCCTTTCCCGTTCCGTGAGCTCAGAATACAGTATTCTGGGGACGTAGTGCAGACCGCCGGTTCCGGCTTTGGCGTGTTGTTCCATCGTTGCATTTGGTTTATTGGACGTCAGGTAGCTTCAGCAAGATTATCATTAGTCATTCGTTAGACTGCCACTAGTCTGAGTTACCATCTTGTGAAGTGAATGGAACTCTTGACTGCCTATCGCATCGCTCGCGAAAGTGTTTGTTGCCGGACCTTCTCAGAGGTCAATTCCTTGAGCTCCTTCTGTGGCCCCCTGGTTCTTGTAAGACATGTGTGTTCTAAAAGGAGATCTGATGGCCAGTAGTTCAGTGTAACGCTCCTTCAGCCCACGCCTTCTGCGAGTATAATCTGCCTCAGTACCCTTTAAGGAACTTATGTACTGGTTCTTGTGTTTCATTATTGTATTATTTATTACAATACCTTGTAATACCTACATTAAAGGTTATATATGCCTAATTAATAGTTCTGGTCGCCTTCTGGAATAAATCCAGCAGTGTAGTGTTCAGTGGGTGTTAAGGCTTGTGTACAAAGATTACTATCATCTTATTTCACCCTTTTGGTGATCAGTTGCTTTGTTTTTAATTAACATTTACTATTGTATTTGCTGTTTTACTGCAGGTTTCCAAATTTTTTTATATTATTGCCGTTACTGGCGTGTAAGGCCTTCAGCTGTGATTGTGGTCATTTGCTTTAACATTCTAATTTGGTATATGTATTTTAGCAGCAAGCCTTAAAACCTCATTTACTGCCATTCCTGGCATCTGATGCCTTCTGCTGTTTTTTGGTGACTTAACTCTAATATTTCAATACCTGTAAGTTGTAAATTACAGCGAGTTTTAAACAATTCATAATTTATTGCAATTCCTGGCGTGTAAGGTCTTCTGCCCAGGTCACAGTGGCTTGCTTTTAAAACATTATCTGCTGTATCAATATTTAATGGTGATATGCTAAATTTGTAACTCACTGAAAACACTATTATTTACACAGTTGTTTATTCCTTCATAAATAACGTGTGGTATTTTTTATTTATTGTAGAGTCTGGAATTACTGGTTTAAAATAAATTGTTTGTAAATGTAAAAGGCAACCAATAATAACAGATTACGGCCCCGTCCACAATCGTAACCGAACCCTGCCTTCCCTTGACTACAAGGTTTCAAAATCCTTTCAGTTCCGCTCCTGAACTTTTCTTCTATTTCCGTCATTGACTCTTCGATGTATGGACTGAATAGTAAGGGCGAAAGACGACATGCCTGTCTTACACCCTTTTTAATCCGAGCGCTTCGTTCTTGGTCTTCTACTCGTATTGTTCCCTCTCGGCTCTTGTATATATTGCATATTACCCATATTTCCCTATAGTGTACCTCTATTTTGCTCAGAATTTCGAACTTGCACCATCTTACATTGTTGAACGCTTTTTCCAGGTCGAAAAATCCTATGAACGTGTCTTGATTTTACTTTAGTCTTGCTTCCATAGTTAGCCGCCACGTCAGAATTGTCCCTCTGTTGCCTTTACCTTTCCTAAAGGCAAACCGATCGTCGTCTAAAACATTCTCAGTTTTCTTTTCCATTCTTCTGTATATTATTCTTGTCATCTTCTTGGATGCATAATATTCGCACTTGTCAGATCTTGCAGCCTTCGGAATTGAGGGGGTGGTATTTTTCCGACAATTGCCAGACTCATACATTCTACATACAAACGTGAATAGTCGTTTTGTTGTCACTTTTTTAGAAATTCCAATGGAATTTTACCTACCCTTCTGCCTTATTTGATATTAAGTGTTTCAATGCTCTTTTAAATTCTGATTAGAATACTGGGTTCGCTAACTCTTCTATTTAGACTCCTGTTTCTTCTTCTATCACGTCATCAGAGTAGTCTTTCCACTCATTGTGGCCGGCCGCTATGACCGAGCGGTTGTAGGCGCTTCAGTCCGGAACCGCGCTGCTGCTGCTGTCGCAAGTTGGAATCCTGCCTCAGGCATGGATGTGTGTGATGTCCTTAGGTTAGTTAGGTTCAAGTAGTTCTAAGTTCTAGGGGAATGATGACCTCAGATGTTAAGTTCCATAGTGCTTATAGCCACTTAGAGCCATTTGAACCACTCATAGTGGCCTTCAGTGCACACTTTCCACCTATCCGGTCTCTCCTCTGCATATAAGAGTGAAATTGCCATTGCACTCTTAATATTACCACCATTGCTTATAATTTCACCGAAGGTTGTTTTGACTTTTCTATATGATGAGTCAATCCTTCCGACAATCATTTCTTTTTCCGTTTCTTCACATTTTTCGTGCAGCAATTTTGCCTTAGCTTCCCTGCACATTATTTCAGTCCTAAGTGACGTGTCTTTCTGTATTCCTGAATTTTCCAGAATGTGGCTGTACTTTCTTCTTTCATCGATCAACTGAGTTATTTCTTCTGTTACTCATGTTTCCTTGGCAGTTACCTTTCTTGTACCCATGCTTTTCTTTCCCTTTTCTGTGATTATCCTTTTTATAGATGTCCATTTCTCTTCAACTGAACTATTTACCGACCATTCTTTACCGCGGTGTCTATAGTCTCAGAGAACTTCAGGAGTATCTCTTCATTCCTTAGTACTTCCGTATCCTAAGACGCCGTCCACTGATTCTTATTGACTAGTCTCTTAAACTTCAGCCTACCCTTCATCACTAATAAAGTATGATATGAGTCTATATCCGCTCCTGGGTATGCCTTACAATCCAGCTTTTGATTTCGCAATCTCTGCCTAACCATAATGTAACCTAACGGAAATGCTCCAGTATCTCCCGCCCTTCCTCTCGTGATTCTTGAACAGACTATTCTCTATTACTAGCTGAAATTTATTACAGAATTCAGTTAGTCTTTCTCTTCTCTCATTCCGAGCACCACGTATTGTCCCGCAATCCTTTTTTTCTACTCCTTCCCCTACAACCGTATTCCAACCCCCGTGACTATTAGATTTCCGTCTCCCTTTACATATTGAATTACCCATCAGTATCCTCATATACCTTCTCTTCATCTTCAGCTTGTGTAGTCGGGATATATACCGTAACTATTGGCTTGCTGGCGATTCGATTGAGGAAAAGTTTCATCACTGAACTATGAAAAGGGGCTATCCTGCTGCCATGACAATTTTCAGGTGGTTTTGGCCATAAATGTGAACGAAGTTGCGAATTTGATAAATGTACTCAACCTCGGTAATATCATGTTCTTTGTAAGAGACCAGGGATGTTACTGAAGAGTAGTAGCAGTGTCTGTTGGACAGTCTGGTAGTGTACTTGGTTTGAAAAGGATGGAGGCTGACACGCTGTGTAGTGGAGGCAGCATTATTTAAAAAGGGATTTTGTGATAATATATTTTTAGGAAAGACAATGATGAGGCTATATTACTGAAAGAATGATAAAACTACCATTGTGCCAGAGAAGACATTCCGTACTGTAAAATCACGAGTAACAAACATGTTTCCAGACAACGCCGTTTAACTGATGCCTTCGGACATGTGGCAGCTACCCTCATCAGTTCCAGAGCTCGGCCTCCTGCACCCGTAGCGTCAACACCTTACCTGCTCAGCCTCCAGGCCCACTAAAGTCCTGACCCGATGGTTGACCGCTTTAAAATTGTAAGGATTTTACTTATAGACCTTTTCATTTTCTGTGATTGCATGTCATTACGGCATACAGTTTTATACACATTTTACGTGTTTGAAATGCCAAGAGGCATCTACCTTGAATAAACAAATAACAGCAAATGTGTATAATGAAGCGTTGGGGCGAGACAGAGATAACTGGTAGTCTTCGAGCGTCGGGATTAGGAAAGGTGACCTCAGCAAAACAACGTGTTAGCTGACACCTTTACAGAACGTCAATTTCGAAAAGCTGTCCAGCTCAATAATGATATTTCCCTGGATGTTCACAAACCTTTCACAACTGCTAACAGGATGCTCACTTTAGAGCCCATAGAGCTGTTGATAAAGAGGCCCTCTCTGACGTTCAAAACATTTTATAGGTTTGCCTTTGCTGAACTGAATGTAGACCATGACTAGCACCACATCCTTCTTTTCAGATGAATTAGTATTTAGCTCCGTGAATGAGTTCCAATGACGGTGAGCAGATCACGGCGGACACGTATGTGGCGAGACATTCGCTTGACCGTATCACAGTCTCCTGCGGAGGTTCTATGTTATCAGATGAGGCGCGGATACTTCATCAAATTTATGGTGATCTCACAGCTGACTAGAATGTGCGCAACAGGGAACATAATCTAGTGCTCAGTGTGAGGATGCGCTATCCCAACGGAGTGATCCAGTTAGAGTAGCACCACTCACTGATTCATACGAGACGAATCGCCCACAACTGCCTGACGTCGATCTGATCGCTGACCTGTGCGAGCTTCGGACTTGCATCCAAATGAAAATTTGTGGCTCGAACTGAAGCGTCACATGAACTTACACTGGCTGACACCGACCGCACGTACATCTGACCAACTGTGGGAAGTAGCGTTGGATACATGGGAGAGTCTCGCGGATGACGAGACACATTGCCGTATGTCATATTTCCATATTTCTCATTAGATGAGGCGGGTAATTGACCTCAATAGTGGGTGGACCTCATACTAGCCTCATCCCCTCATCTCACTTTACCCCACTTTACATTACAATATTTGATATTAATCTATGTTTGTCCATCTAAAATCTACAAGAAATCTTTCTCTTTAAATTTTATTTATTGAATTCATGCTACTGGACACTTATTGCACGTAAATTTTAAAGCAGAAAAAAGCAATTTCAGAAAAAAAATTCAGCCGTTGGTTGCACATATATTTTTATATACTTGTAAAAATGGTGTCCTAACACAGGACAGTGAAGAACACTCGTGATATCGACAAATACAACGGAATACGTAAACCCTAAATGATATTGTTCTCTTCCTTGCTGGCTCTGCAACATTTTCTGTGTCTATTGAGCAAAAGAAGTGCAGTCAGGACATAAAAAAGCTTCTATTCAAATTAACACTCTTCGGAATCACAAGGATAGCACTGTATGCACTGAGCCCATTTCTCTGTTTTAGTCTTCAGATAAACGAACACTGTAGAATATGCATTCAGTGTCTTTTTCGGATTTCGCATCTGAAGCATTGTTCTCAATTGCATTTTTATGAGACTCCAAAAGACTGGAAGATTATGTTTCCTGCATTTTTCACTTTTTATTTTTCAATGTAAAAGACTTTCTCTTCTATCTCCTTTGATTCTGCTACAGCTTTCTTCTCTTCGAATTGTTTCAAGCTTTCGCTGCATGGAGATGATGTTAGCGGATTAAGGGATTCAGAATGTGCTGATTCTGTCGGAGCTGCTGGCTCTTGATCTCGCTAATTCTGGGAGCTGGCTGCATGCCATGTTGACCCACATTTGCTCCGTTGTTTGCATATTGTACGTCAAACTCCTTGTGTATTGCAAAGTCATTGCCTCCAGGTATATGCCTTTTGCATTGGATGAATTCCGTTTTCCAGAGGCCATATACAACATTTTCCATTGTACTACCCTCAAGTAATCCTCTTCATGTTTCCCTGTAGTAAAAAATTATGTTACTACCTGACCTGCGTTATTTGCCCAACGGATTTTCTGGTTCTTGTTGACAATGCGTTTTATTCAGTCCCACGAATTCCGCACAAATGGCTGCATTTTATGCGTAGAGTGGTATAATAACAGATGAGGTGGACACATTTCTCTCTTGCCGTGCCTATCACACAAATGCGATACGATTTCCATCAAGTATTAGGGTCATCACAAGATGGTTTCATAAAATTATCAAAGCAGTTAGTAGAAATATGAAACTAAATCCAGCTACTAGGATGACAAGCTAAAGCTATTCTGAGATAACGAGTCCTAATATGCGATACTGTCACGTATTGGGATACCCATTGTATCGCATGTCGGAATAACGTACCTTGCGCTAGAAACCTAGCCTCATATTTACGCTGCTCGGTTGGAAGGACAATTCATTATAGCGAATAAAAGAGTTTGTTGCAGCTTCAGGTGTTAAAGCCCTACAAACACAGAACTTGAAGTTCAACACTCTTAAAATCGAATTGCCGACAATGTCCAGTACCGTAACGCTCTTACCGTCACTGCTCTACGCCTCAGGCACTTGACAACTAAGTTCTGGTACTTCCCAACAGGATTGACTGCTTACTCTTGTCAGAATCTCACTGTCTCACGTAAGCGAACTCTCCCATAATAGGTACCTTTCCTCTGCATTCAAAATCATTGTCAGTAATGATGGTATCATTTGAGTAACTTAAAAACAATGTAAAATCAGAATATAAATAGTCATTTTCTCAAATTAAATTCTAATTGGAATCAGGCAAAGCGTAGTGCATATCCTCATTTAGCATCTGCAGTTTCGTATCCGCAGACCACGGAAATGATTAAGCTTCCGTGAAAATTAGGGAGAAGAACCACAATTTTCGTTGGGAAACGATATGCTACGCTCGTCCTGTCAGTTGAGAGGTTGTGCATTCTCGTACCTGCTTCTCTGTGTCGGATCGTTATGCCCGTCCATCCAGATTATAACAAAAATAGTCTGATGCAATTTTTTAAACGTCCTATTCAAACCCATTACGTTGGTAGTTGAACTTATCTTTCCCAGTATATGAGTAATTTTAATTCGATGCAAAAATTACAAACTCATGATTAAATATTTATTCTGTCTTCCTTATTTTCATTTTAATGAGTTTTTGTGGGGCGACTGCTGTCTCATTCTATCTACTACATCTGTGAATAGTTTAATGCATACAGACAAAACTTTGTCCTCGCCAACTTAATTTTGACCTCACTGTTTTCCAAATTGAGAGTGATAGCAAATTACATTTATCCTGAATAAAAGGGCAAAAAGATTACTGTTGGGCTTCGCGCTTACATTTGAGTGCATTGTTTGAAAAAAATTATAATTTCATTTGTGCAAAAGAACTGAATAATTATTCGGTTAATGCTTTTTATTCTTGTTCGATCTTGTAAACTCCACGGCCGCTAATCATAGCTCGCGAATGACGCAACCAGCCACAAATACTTTTTAAACGTTTCGTTTTACTGCCATAATCAGTTTCGGGCTACCATGTCCATCTTCAGATTGCTTAAAATATTAGCCATCTAAAGATGGGCATGGCAGCCAGAAACCGATTATTGTGCTAATATAAAATTTATAAAAAGTACTTGTGGCTGGTTGCGTCATTCGTCAACTATTATTCGATTAGTTATTCTGTCCTACATTTGAAATATGAGCGTCGTAAAATTTAAAATTTTGCTAGAAGTGTGACTGATCTAAAATCATTTCCTCCTCATAATAATAATACGCACACATTCCTATAAAGCGAATGCCTTTAAAAATAACTTGAATGAATTTTGTTTAAAACTGTGTCAGTCTTATGATAGAGTTTTTGTTATTTCACTCCATAACAGTTCTCTTAAAGAGTACGGATAAAATGCACCAATGTTGTACTCATGAAGACACGAGAAGCTACGACAGAAAGACCTTTGGCACCTAGCACAGCGAGAACATAAAGAATATTGACCAGATGGCGGAACCGAGCCATGATTCAATGAGTGACGACGAGGCACTCTGACCATGAGCTGGTTTCGCAGCAACACTAACACCGTCGGACTGCATCTAGCGCTGCTGGTCAAATCATTACATACTTTTCGATCGTAATCGACATCGTATACTTCCGTGTGTATTGTTATGCCAGCCATGTACTCTACTTAATTTGCGTGTGGCGAGTGCGATGTGAAACTCTGGCAACATTATAGTAAATATCACCGCATTTCCTTGTGTAAAATCATATTACCTTCGTGTTTTGTAAGTTTTCATCACTTAACCTCATGTCTTCACCCATCAAATCGCCTATGTCATGTCCGATATCATAATGAATTTCTTTTTATCATCTGTATGTCTTCTACAAGAATAATTCAGAGGGACAATAAATCAGTAAATCAACATAATAACAGAGTTTTAAAAGAACTAATGGATTTTAAAAACGACAATATACTGTTCATTGCCTTAAGCTAAACGTCCAAAACACAGAACAGTAACTGTTAGAACACAATAAGTTTGCTTGAAATGCACAAATAGCGAAATATAGCAATAAAGGCCACTGCTAAAAGTATAAAACGTACATGTAAACGCAGGCTTCCACGAACGTTGTCACACTCAATAAAATTCTTCTGGGTTTGTGACAGCGTTTTCAACTACAAAATTCCGACGTTTCGGCGACTACTGCAAGACGTCTTCCTCAGAGTGTACTGATAAATGCTGAATGGGCGCTAGTTTGATAACTTATATCAAAAAGTCAGTATAAATTTGAAAACTGAATAAATCACGGAATAATGTAAATAGAGAGGTACAAATTGACACACATGCTTGGAATGACATGGGGTTTTATTAGAACAAAAAAATACAAACTTTCAAACTGATCAGATTAGCAATAATTGGCATAACAAAGTAAGACAAAGCAAAGATGATGTTCTTCACAGGAAATTCTCAATATGTCCACCATCATTCCTCAACAATAGCTGTAGTCGATGAATAATGTTGTGAACAGCACTGTAAAGCATGTCCGGAGTTACGGTGAGGCATTGGCGTCGGATGTTGTCTTTCAGCATCCCTAGAGATGTCGGTCGATCACGATACACTTGCGACTTCAGGTAACCCCAAAGCCAATAATCGCACAGACTGAGGTCTGGGGACCTGAGAGGCCAAGCATGACGAAAGTGGCGGCTGAGCGCACGATCATCACCAAACGACGCGCGCAAGAGATCTTTCACGCATCCAGGAATACTTCGTTTTTTTATGGTTCTAATAAAACCCCATGTCATTCCAAGCATGTGTGTCAATTTTTACCTCTCTATCTACATTATTCCGTGGTTAATTAAGTTTTCAAATTTATACTGACTTTTTGATCACCCGGTACTATGGAGGAATGTTGTCATTGGATATGAGGGTGAGGAGGAAGGGTATTAGGTGTTGTTGGTCTTTGCATTACATGTTGTCACTGACGCAAATAGGCATTTTCCATTGGAGTTTCCTTTATTGCTTGCCATTGGTGGAAATCGGCGAACAGGAAACTGAGCGGCGACTGCAGCGTAGCGCTGTTTACTAACTGCCTAGTATCAACTAGTCCGCGCACCTGTTGCTTTGCGACAGCTGTCCCGCAAAGTTGTCACTGCTCGCAGCGAGGCGCTGGTAGTCAGCACCCGTCTTCTCTGTTCATGTTGTCAGGTCGCTTGGCTACTTCTATAGCCTCTCTGATCTTCCCCCTCAAGCTAACGGCTGTATCGCCAGTACGCGGGCCTCTAGAAATTCAATCTTCATCCTGCACTGTTCCTGGTGTTCTGCCACCACAGATTTGTTGTACTGCAGAGACGGATATATCTCTCGTGTTCAGATAACCTTGTGCTTATTGGACGCCCCGTCTCGCCTACATACACCAGTCCACATTCGCACCCCATTTCATAAACTCCGGTGGCGTGAAACTTGTCAATTGTATGCTTCTTTAGGGCCAGAACGTCTTTTATTTTGCGTTGCTACGAAAAATCGGCTTAATACCTGTCCGACGGAGAATTTTGCCCAGACGTTCAGTGACCCCCTAGTACGTATATTTGGAGGACTGTGTTCCATGCTTTGTTCTGCATTTCCCTATTGCCCTCCTCCTTTAGCGCCGTAGTTTTATGTATCATCCTTATGTCTGTTTCTGTGGCGTTTTTGATAGAAGGTGTATGACTTAGGGCCGATATTCAGTACTTTCTGTCGCTGCTGATCGTAGCTTCCAATAATGTGTGCGAGAAGTATCTTCATTAACAAATTTAAACCATTTCAAATTCAATTACAACTAACATTCCTGTTATCTCTATCTCCGAGCGTTATTCCAACATTTGTTTACGAACACGTGGACGCACTGGACATATTATTAGCTGTGAACAACGGTTCAGTAAGTTGGCTGCGGCGTATAAGCCGTCAGCACCGCCCGAGACCATTCGAAAATTTTACTCCCGTCAGCTGCTGTGCCGTACACGCACCGAAGCGAAACACAAAAATACACAGGGCCACACTTCGTTAGTATTTATAGACACCTAGGCTGAACTTGAGGTTCAGGCGCTACCAGGTGAAATATTGTGATAACTAACTCTCAAAAACAGCATTTTAGATCATTTTTCGAATTAAAACCATATTATAACTCAACATTTACGACTGCTATTTAATTTACGTTCATTATTTAATTCCATACAATTTATCTACTATACAAGTGTGATTTAACGAATTAATGAGATTTGAAAAAATGAAAGGGATTAAAATCGTTAAGATATTCAACGTGATTTATTGTTAACAGGCACAATGATCACTCGAAAATTCGCTTTTCTTCTCACACTAACTTTGTTTATACATTTTCAATAGCTTCTTAGAAATTCAGAAAACGGTCACAAACAGATTTATTAAAATTTGGACAGAACAGTGTCTGCGGGGTTAGCTAGTAAAGAAATAAATGGAAAAACAACACTAGTGACTGAATTGAGCAACAAGATGCTCCCAAGCAGCCCACCCTCTTCTCATCATAGAGAAGAAATGAAAAGATTTTTAAAAAAGTGTAGCAGTTGCGACCAGTATCATCCACAATCGCCCTCCCACTGAACTCAACAATGAACCAAAAGCTACACTGACCTACAGCACTGCTGGCTTGCCATTCACGTTTTCAAGTTTCTTCTCCTTTCTTGTTCGACAAAGTTTAGCGAAAATAAGAGAGCCAATCGATGGCAATTCTTAATTAGGTGTCTGTGAGGAAACATGATTAGTGTAATTATGTGTACGGACACGTCACAAGCTTGGCTGCTATCTGGCGTTCACAGTAATAAAGTCTATGAGACTCTGATGATGTTGTTGTTGTTGTTGTTGTTGTGTGGTCTTCAGTCCAGAGATGGTTTGATGCAGCTCTCCATGCTACCCTGTCCTGCGCAAGTTTCTTCATCTCGAAGTAACTTACTGCAACCTACCTCCTTCTGAATCTGCTTAGTGTATCCATCTCTTGGTCTCCCTCTACGATTTTTACCCTCCACGCTGACCTCTTCCAGTCAAGTTGTGCCACAAATTCCTCTTCTCCCCAATTCTATTCAGTACCTCCTCATTAGTTACGTGATCTATCCATCTAACCTTCAACATTCTTCTGTAGCACCACAAAGCCTCTATTCTCTTCTTGTCTAAACAATTTATCGTCCATATTTCACTTCCATACATGGCTACACTCCATACAAATACTTTCAGAAAAGACTTCCTCACGCTTAAATCTATACTCGATGTTAACAAATTTCTCTTCTTCAGAAACGCTTTCCTAGCCATTGCCAGTCTACATTTTATATCCTCTCTATGTCAACTATCATCAGTTATTTTGCTCCCCAAATAGCAAAACTCCTTTACTACTTTAAGTGTCTCACTTCCTAATGTAATTGCCTCAGCATCATCTGATTTAATTCGACTACATTCCGTTATCCTCATTTTGCTTTTGTTGATGTTCGTCTTATATCCTCCTTTCAAGACCCTGTCCATTCCGTTCTACTGCTCTTGCAGGCCCTTTGCTACCTCTGACAGAATTACAATGTCATCAGAAAACCTAAAAGTTTTTATTTCTTCTCCATGGATTTTAATTCCTACTCCAGATTTTTCTATTGTTTACTTTACTGTTTGCTCAACACACAGATTGAATAACATCGGGGATAGGCTACAACCATCTCTCACGCCCTTCCAACCACTGCTTCCCGTTCATGCCCCTCGACTCTTATAACCGCCGTCTGGTTTCTGTACAAATTGAAAATAGCCTTTCGCCCCCTGTATTTTACCCCTGCCACCTTCAGAATTTGAAAGAGAATATTCCAGACAACGTTGTCAAAACCTTTCCCTAAGTCTACAAATTTTAGAAACGTAGGGTTGCCTTTGCTTAATCTATGTTCTAAGATAAGCCGTAGGGTCAGTAATACCAAACGTGTTAAAACATCTCTACGGAATCCAAACTGGTCTTCCCCAAGGTCAGCTTCTCTGATACCAAGTCCAAAGGCCGGAGTACTCAACGGCCATGATCAATGAGGTGAAGACTTGAAGTTGACAAAAAATCAGCTCAGGAGGATGGTGATGGCTAAAGATTAGGACAAGGCCAAGGTTGAAGTCCTGAGATACGATGGCGTTAAGGCTCGGGTGTGACCAATCGGGTCTCACCATTCGGCAGCTCAGGAAGGTGGAGAACAAGTCCGATTTCAGAGTCCTCAGAGGCCGAGGGTCAATGTGATGAAGACTCTGGGTTGACCAGCTGGCATCTCAGGAGGACGGTGGTGGCGAAGACGGAGAACAAGTCCGAGATCGGAGTCCTGAGATGTCAATGGTCGATTAGGTGAAGGCTCGTAGTAAACTGGCTGACTCCTCTGGAGGATGGTGCAGCCGAAGTGGTCTTGAATCGGTGGATGGACTGAACCGGTTACGTGGCTGGGACCGAATGGGCTAGCCGTAGCCCTGCGTTGGTGTAAATGCTCTACTGGCGGAGGAAATCTGCATGGCCTTCTTGGGGGCACGTAACTTGGGCGACGCAAGTAGTGCCGTGAGTTTCATGTCTCCTACTGGTGCGGAAAACGCTGTCTGTTGGCGAAGACTGCACCGTGGAATTCTAGGCAAAAACTCCAAAAAATAAAGTTTGCCCAACGATTATAACAAGCGTATTTTCTTGTGACTGACCAACTGGTGAGTTCATAACTCAATTTTCAGGGACCAGAGATATGCCTATTTTCCGCTAGCAATAGTTGAAGAAGAGCTTTTTTTCTGCCAGGGGACGTTTTTCCTGATTAACGTATTAGTTTGATTCTAACTTTTTTGTGGCTTCACTAAATAATTGTTTTTAGCTGAAGCATATTTAAACGTCACAGGATTGTAACAGCTTGTATTTAAAATAGGGGCAAATCTAATTACTTATATTTATAAGACAGTAACGACACTGAAGCGTTTTATTAAACAATATTTTACTCCAACTGCGATTTCCTTTAGCAGTTTTGAATGTGTGCCGGGGCTTGATGGACCTATTCTAAAGTATAGTCGTGATTGGTATAGTACTGCCAGCCAATTGCAAACATAAAAAACCCAATTTTTTCCTACATAAATATAGGATTTTTTAAAAGAAATAACTTTTTTATTCATCTTATAGAAAAATTCATTTGTGTTTCGTCTACAAATGACCTTAGAAGTAAATCTTTGACTTGTTTGAAACTATGAAACCTTATTTATTCACATTTAGTGATGTTTTCAAACAATAATCATTATTTCTTTAATACAAATGATAAAGGAATTATCTAACAGAACCAGAAAAGGAACGTCAAAGATGATGTAACAACATTGAGAAGACATAGAGTAAATATCTTTGGAGTGAGCATTGCGTTCTGCGCATGTTGTCAACATGAAACCAGGATTGTCGCGTGTTTTCGGGACTTCGCTGTGCGTGTGTGCTTTCTGCAGCGTTTGAAGTTTATAATATCAAGAGTTTTTGTTGTATTTCACAGTTTGTTGATAGTGTAATAGCGAGGGTGAATTATTGTTGTTGCTACGGATGCAAAGAAAAATATGTGAAAGGAGGGATAATAACTTTTCATGGGTACATACCATGTAGCTCTAATTATAGTTATCATATTAGTAAGGGACACGGTATATGTTTAAAAATTTCGAGACACCTTATAATTAAGGATTGATTCTGTAGACCTATTTTTCTACGATTTCATGACTATATAACAGATATTACGGCTCGTACAAAAGCTTACAAACAATCGCTTCCTCTCGTAAATTTGCTAGTGGAACAGGAAAGGGAATGGTTAGTTGTTTCAGTAAATACTATCTTTTATGCATTTATCAGTGACTTGTTTATGTATATAGATTACTCAGTCTACTATTTATTTAATAAACTGGGAGCAAGTACTTAAAATGCGTTAAATAAATAACTCAAAGTGCCACCAGTAAGAAAATTTGTGCTTTAGGTCGAAAAAACGAGAAAGGATGAATTAGCAAGGATACAATCGCTAATTGGTGGCAAATTCGGTGTTTTTCGGACACTTGCAAAAGTACTAGCGTACTGCCAAGTCATTTTGCAGGAATGTCACTGCAAAAATGTACGTCAGGCTCTGTAATACTATAAAGTGCCGTATCATACCGAAAACTACCAAAAATCGAGTGCATCTGAACTGTGACACCCATCTCAAAAAAGCAGAATGTAATACCACATTGCCCTTAAAAGTTACGTAGCTGGTTTATTCCCGGTATCAAATGGATACTGTTAAAATGTCTACGCAACATATATAAATAATCCACGACACGTACGAAAAGAATCCGTCTGCACTAGGGATGAAGTGACATTCTAAATATACAGGGTGCTACACAGACAAACACACGTTCCGAAATCACGAGACCAGGCCGGCAATGTATGTTGACAACACAAAATTGTTCAGCTCATATGAATGCTCACTCCAGAGATATCTTCTCTATGGAGAAGAAGGGAGATAATAATCGAATTACTGTACAAAGATTTTTCGATTTTTACATTCTTAAGTGCTGCTGCCTGGCGGACACAAGGTGAAACCATTTTCTCAGGGCCGCCTTTACGTTTAATGTTGTGTGTTGTTGCTGCTACAGACCGACTGATTTGTTAGAAATATTTTTGCATTTCTTAGAGAGTGTGAACTTTGGTAAGTTGCCAGTTCCTTATTATTGTCACATTTGAATCAAATTTCTTTGTTTGTCATACTTTTGCGCTTTAAAATGACACCTGTAAGTTCTATTTTTGTCTACCCTAATAGAAGCCTTTCTGTCATCATATCGCCACCAAATATATACCGAAAATTCAGGGTATCTCATGAAGCAAAGTTAAAATTTTCAAGCCAAAAGACCCGAAATTGTGGAAAACTACATGGTACAGACTGAAAGACAGGGAGACAAAATAACGAACGCATACTGAGTCATCCCAGGCGCCTCTCTAAAGTTGGTATCGAAGGAGTTTAGGGGTATTTACACTTACAATAAAAGTGAACGGTAATTCTTTAAACCTTTAAAACTATCAAAAAAATTTGCCCATAATTTCGTTGTAAATATTCCATTGTGCGCTGGTGTCAACGTCGGCTGCCATAGTTTCCTATGACAACAATCTGTTGCTGTTCTTATCCTGAACTGGTGTGTTTGGTTCTCAATGACGCAGCACCGACTGGCCCCTGTTGTTGCTGTTACCATCTGGACTCTTCTGTTTGTTCCTCTGTGGTGTGCTCTCAACCGGACCGCGTTTCGGCAACCCACAGAAATGGTCAGTATTGCTCACAGGCTACGTGTCCGAATACAGCAGGACTCGAACGCGAAAGATAGCCTTTTGCAGTCAGTGGTATCTATATTACCAAATTCCTAATCTGGGCCATGAGTCACGGTCACTATTGCAGGTTGTATATCTAATGTGTTTCAAGGCCAATAAAAATCCAATTTTCAATATTTCATGTAGTTACTGACCGAATTTACAAATTTAAAATGCTGTCATAATGTACTGATTAAGAGCTATAAGTTATGCTGTAAGAACTACATTTTATAGGTGACAAAAAATTTACTGTTCTCAGAAAATTGATAGTTATCCACTGAATATTTGAATAAAAACCCTGCACTCCAGATTCAGGGGGGTGGGGGTGCAGGTGCAGCAAGTGCCCTCTCTCGCTTAGCACCCCCTCCCCTTTGTGGACGCCCTCGTACACGTAGGAATTTCATTCTTTGCAATATTGGGGCGAGAGTTTACTGGTTACCGACTAAGCTATAAAACTTACGGCATGTCCTCAAGGCACACAATGCGTTTGTCGAAGAACTTAGCTGAGGGGCAGCGCTGTCCTGTGACAGAGCTTCCTTCTTCACTTCAGTCCACTTGTGTTTCTTCCTTTTTTCAATCAAGTGACCTAAGTCTTTTCCTAATTTTCACTAGTTATATCTCCCATAGAGGCGCTATCAATAAGAAAAGTCCCTATTGCATCCCAGAAAATGTTTTCCATAATCTTTCTAGCAGATGAAAATAGCATTTTTGGTGCAGGGCTACAGACTTCCTCCTGGTAGTAAGTGTTCAGTTAATGTCGTGAACTGTCGTGAATCAGTAGAACCAAATCTCATGGCAGCAAAATAAAAAAAGGTACAGAATCTGTTATATTTCTCTTTTTGTTCCATTCGGGCAGCATTCAACAAATGTGATACTCATCTTTCTCGAAGCTTTCACATAGTTAATGCCAAAGCGTGTAAATCTTGCCGTACTCGTTCTTCTAATATGCCTACATGGTGTGTGAAATCTTATGGGACTTAACTGCTAAGGTCATCAGTCCGTAAGCTTACACACTACTTGACCTAAATTATCCTAAGGACAAACACACACACATCCATGCCCGAGGGAGCACTCGAACCTCTGCCGGGACCAGCTACACAGTCCATGACTGCAGCGCCTGAGCCCGCTCGGCTAATACCGCGCCGCATGTGTCTACATGACACCAACACATTTAATCAGCGCTCACCTGAAACCAGTATTGTGCATGTTCCCGATGTTTCTATTTGTGATAGCTCGTGGTTCATCTCCAATAAGGTATAGTCAGTTACCCAGTTTTTAACTGCTGAAAGTGACCAGGAAGGCACCTTATAAGCATCTATCAACTTTGGACTGATTTCCATTGGCGATAAACAGAATTTTATGACGAAATGGTATTCCAGTTTATCAGTTTTAACAAAACACGCACAGTACTACTACTTCAAGTAAACTGCTCTCCCAGATCAAGCTGACACGTGACTTACATTATTGTGCAACATCTAACAACATAAAAAAAAAAACAAAATTTCATTGATATCAAAATTATCTCTGCGCTAGGTCGAGAATTTGTCACAGTTTCTTAAATGCAGACATTTATTACCAATTTAAGCCAACATTTCATTACTAGTTTTATTACAGTGTTAGAGTATCAACTTGTGATCAGGTTCACCTGAGTGTCGCAACTAAGTTGTAAGAGTACTATCAGCAGAAAACATCAGAGCCCCTTACATAACAGGGACGAATACATGGAGGACAGGAAGAAAAAGGCTGTTATTTCTATCACTTGTTGCGCTTCGATGGTGATTTCCAATGAAATGGACCACCATCTCATTAGACATCAGGCTGAGCAAAGGCGTGTCAGTATGAAAAAATCGAATGATGCAAGTTATTTCTGTTGAGAAATGTACCTGCATGCTGTTGCCCAGTAGCTCTGCACTGTCATCAGCTATGCCACCTGCAAGCACATATCGGTCATTTCGTTACTTGGTTCCTGCAAACAACGTTATTGTTCTGATACACAACACAACTACCCAGTTACGTCGAGAACAGAGGACATGGGAAAACGCAGCACATGCACTGCAATATTATGTTCACAGAGTGAAGACCTCAGATACGACCAACCTATTCGGTTCGGGTTTGGCAAGTCGCTTGCCTATCCCCTATAATGAAGGACTACCTCTCCGTTTTTGACAAAACTACTTCTAAAGTTAATGATGTACAACCTACTAAAAAGTGACAGGATCAACAGATAATTAGAAACTGCACGTTTTTCATCATCATATTTGGTGTCCACAAACGCTCATTTTCCAGTCCGAGAAATGAAGAAAAGAAATCGTTATCACTGTCGCTTATGTGCCCATAAAGAAAAAAAAGTCCTTAAAGTAAATCGCCGCTGACCGAGCGACAAAGGAAACTGGCTGGGAAGCGGAGGAGTTGTGTTCGATTCATACGAGTCTATGCATTATAATTTTATGTATGTATTTTCCCGTAAAGAAATTGGAGGGGGATAGGATCAATAAGGCAAATAAAACAATAATAACCAATAAATTAATAAGATAAATACACAATAACAAATAATAACAAGTGGATAAATAAATATATGATGAAGAAATATGCTCGATTTTCAATTGTCTATCGATCATATCAGTTTTGAGTTGATTGTGGGTCATGAACTTAGTGGTTTTCTCAAAACCAAGACGGCAATAAGCGTAATTATGTTAAGAGTCTTTCAGTTATGGTTATATACAAGCGAGTTGCCAAATACGAGCCGAATCGGTTGACTGCACCCCTTGTAAGTCTGTACATCCACTTCTCACTGATGGCTACCAGGTTGCATAACTAAGGTACAACCAAAATCCGGAGAGGCTTCTGCGACCTACATAAGGCATCCTCACAATGTTTTTCCGGACAGAGGAGACATCTTCAAAAATAATTAATGCACACTAATCTCTGTCGTATATTGCTTTTATACTCCCTATAGTTAACAATGGCTCTCCGTATGGCGACGGTTTCTTAGGGGTACCATATGCCTAAAAAGCGCTTTGAAACTATAATCACGGAGTGTCTGAAAGTGAAACCTGAATGAGTGACGTATTATAGAATCTGAACGAAATAACAAACTGACGGTACTATTTTATTTATTTCTTGAGCAATCTAAATCCATGTTAATATAATTAAATGGTCAATGCCCTGTTATATATGTTTATGAGATTGCAATGATTCTGTAACATTTACCGTTCTACTACTATATAAACAAATAGTAATGTTTAGGAGACTCCCACTTACGAGGGGTGCAAAAGCAATGCAGTTGTTTCTATGTCTCTCTCTCTCAGTTTCACCATCTACATGGCTGACAAAGACCTTGTCACTCACCTTTGGAGCCAATGCACTTAGTTGTACGGTTGCATTAAACTGTGAGGCGATCAAGTGAGGATGTGTTCGTCGAGCATATACACAAGAATATCCACATATACGGTCCTTGCAGTGATTTGTGTCATTGCCAGATCTTCGTGCAGCTATGGTCTCCATCTGCTTAGGTTTCGAGGATGGAATGAAGCTCTGCTGCTGAAATCATATCCAGCGACCCTACAAGATATCGAAAACACGAGGATTAATGCAAATAACACGAACAACATATATCACCGTCTTCGCCACTGGGCATCCGTGCTGTCAGTCAAGACACACTATGTGATCAAAAGTACCCGCACACCCCCAAAACGCACATTTCTCATATTAGGTGCATTGTGCTGCCACCTACTGTCAGGTAGTCCATATCAGCGACCTCAGTACTCATTAGACATCGTGAGAGAGCAGAATGCGGCGTTCCGCGGAACTCACGGACTTCGAAAGTGGTAAGGTGATTGGGTGTCACTCGTGTCATACGTCTGTACGCGACATTTCCACACTTCTAAACATCCCTAGGTCCACTGTTTCCGATGTGATAGTGAAGTGAAAACGTGAAGGGACACGTACAACACAAAAGCGTACTGGCCGATCTCGTCTGTTGACTGACATAGACCGCCGACAGTTGCAGAGGGTCGTAATGCGTAGGCAGACATCTATCCACACCGTCAAACAGGGATTCCAAACTCCACCAGGATCCACTGCAAGTACTATGACAGTTAGGCAGGAGATAAGAAAACTTGGATTTCGTGGTCGAGCGGCTGTTCACAAGCCGCACATCACACCGATAAATGCCAAACGACGTCTCGGTGTAAGGAGCGTTAACATTGGACAATTGAACAATGGAAAAACGTTTTGTGGAGTGACGAATCATGGTACACAACGTGACGATCCGATGGTAGGGTGTTGGTAAGGAGAATGGCCTGTGAAAGACATCTGCCAGCGTGTGTAGTGTCAACAGAAAAATTCGGAGTCGTTGGTGTTATGCTGTGGTCGTGTTTCTCACGGAGGGGGCTTGCACCCTTTGTTGTTTTACCTGGCACTATCACAGCTCAGGCCTACATCGATATTTTAAGCACCTTCTTTCAACAATATAAAGCACCTGTTCACAACGCGCGGCCTGTGGCGGAGTAGTTACACGACAATAATATCCCTGTAATGGACTGGCCTTCACAGAGTCCTGGCCTAAATCCTATAGAACACCTTTAGGATGGTTTGGAACGCCGACTTCATGCCAGGCCGCAGTGACCGATATCGATACCTCTAGTCAGTGCAGCACTCCGTTAAAAATGGGCAGCCATTCCCCAAGAAACCTTCCAGCACCTGATTTAACGTATGCCTGCGAGAGTGGAAGATGTCATCAAGGCTAAGGGTTGGCCAACACCATATTGCATTCCAGCATTACCGATGGAGGGCGCCACGAACTTGTAAGTCCTTTTCAGCCAAGTGTCCGGATACTTTTGATCACATCATTTAGGTGATTGCCTGGTAGACGCTGGACATTTAGATTCCCTATAGCAAACTGTGGACCATTAAAACTGCAACACGATTAAGGTAGTATGCGACAAATGTCAAATTGGCATGAAGTATGCCGCAGATGCTTGGATATGTAAATGACTTGCACTTCAGCTCAACTGCATAAAATAAGTAGGAATAACATCATTTGCACTTCAGCTCAACTGCATAAAATAAGTAGGAATAACATTATCTAAATTTTTCATACGGAGTGTCCCAGAAATGCGGTAACCTTCGAAGAGTTGTGGGGGGGGGGGGGGGTAACTTGACGAACAACTCGATGATAGGAATGCGTATCCGGAAACGTCACCCAGCTATGTTACAGAGCATCACTAGGCCACCCCTTCGGCAGCAAACGTGACTTTGTACGCTGACGGACCATAAGCAGAACATCTCACAATGTTGTTTGTTATTCAGTAATCACGACTGATTGGCACTATCTGCAGTGGAATAATGGAGCTAGCTGCTGCGTAAAAAAGCCCAGTCTCTTATGAATGTGATGGTTTGTTGCGTCAGTGGATGATGGTTTCTGACACGGGTTTCCACCTGCATTTTATTTTACTTCTGTAAACCGAAAAACACTGCAGTTTTTAGAGGGTTCCAGGAGAAAAATACACTGAGGATGTAAACCTGTGTCTGAAATCGTCGTCTACTGGGGCACCGGACCATCACATTCGTAGGAAAGAAGGCTTTTGTACGCAGCAGCTAGCTCCGTCTTCTCCACTGACGATCGTAACAATCAGTCGTGATCAGTGAATAACAAACGACACAGTGAGACGTTCTTGTCTACGGTCCGTCAGTGTACAAAGTCATTGCCGAACAGGTGGCCTAGTGGTAGGCGCCAGTGCCTTCGAGACACTGTAGCCTTGTTGGATAACGTTCCCAGACATGGGTTGCTGTCCCCGATTTGTTCCTCAAGACACCCTCTGCAACCCCTCGAAGTTTGTCCCAATATTTCTGGTACACCCTGCATAAGGAAGGATTATGCAACAGGTTTATGATTCAGAAATGGCATATGAATATTGGTTACATGTGAGAAAATGGAATCATGCCTCGTCTAAAAGGAGAAACATCTAAAGGTACACGTCCAAAAAAAAAAAATCTACAGTAGCGCGTTTGTGACATAGAAAGCGAGTGGTTTATCTTACTGCTGTATTGTTGCTCCCTTACGTTTTGATCCTATGACTGTTATTCGAATACGGAGGTGACCGGCTCAAGAGGGCCACACTCAACGCCAGACATGAAGTCAACGGTCCCATGCGACTAGTATTCGAGAGGACTGACTTTGCTCGCTTAGCCCTAAAACATCGTACAGGTAGGTCATGAAGCTTGAGTCAGGAAAGGCACTCGTTTGCAACAAGACAAGTATACACACGGACAGTGCTGACGGACTGTGAGCAAGGCGACCGTTGTTACGGTTTTCATTGACATAGCAACAGAGAGAGGCGCGCCGACAGTGAAGCGCCAACGACAACGCTGGACACGGGAGTGGAGCCACGTCGTCCATGCAGGCAAGTACTGGTTTTTCGCACAGTATCACGATGGTCGTATCCGTATGTGGAGGCTCTGAGCAGAACGAACGTTGCCAGACTGCATTAGTCATGGTCATAAGAGCCAAACACCTGGTGTGATAGTATGGAGGCCATCGAGTACACAACAGAATCACCTCTATTTCGCACAGCCAGTAGTCTGAACAGAATGAAATACAAGCATAATTTCAAAAGTTCTACACACTGTAAGATAGAATCAAAGAAAATAATTTATTTTGCTAAAGAATCATTTAATATAATCTTCATTTTTCCTTATGACAACTTCTCAAAGTTTTGGCAACTTCTGTATTCTGTATAGGGCACCTTCATTGTTGATCTGTCTGATTACTCGCGTCAAGTCAATGGAAGTTTCATCTGCTGTATAAAAAGTTTTCCTCGGAGTTGTTCCTTCAGTTTCACACAAATCACAGTATGATGGGAAGTATTTCGAATCCACACTTGCTGAGCGTTTCTCTCATTGGTAAGGCAATATGCTGTCTCGCATTGTCGTGCAAAATGAGGGCACCAGCTGAAAGTATGTCAGGCCTTCTTTGACGAATTTTCGGGAGCAAAACATATTGCTTGTAGTACGCGCCTGTTACAAATGTCCCTGGGCCACTCTGTTCGTAGCTATGACTCCACTCATGTCATACACAAAGATTATCATCAGTTTCACTTTTGATTGTTCGCGACGGAACTCTTTCGGGCCTGGACAATCGGAACTCTGCCCTTGTGACGACTGGGAGTTCAGTTCTCGTGTACAGATTTATCAGATACAACAATCCTTTTCAGAAACTGTTCTCCTTCTGTTTGATATCGTTGAAGCAATTCTCCTACGATTCTTTTGTGACGTGTTTACACTCTTCATTCAGATCATGTGGAACCAGCTGGCAGCAACTTTTCTCATCTTTAACTATTCAGTTACAAACATTCTGGTCTCATATGCAATTTTCTGACTATTTTTTCGTCGATCCTCTCTCAAAACGTCATTAACAATAAGCTGAGGGATGTAGTCTGTTGCAGTTCATGGCTTTCCTTGTGGTGGGTTGTCCTCAGTGCTTACCCGATCTTCACGGAAACGAGCAGACGACCATCATACTGTGTTATTAACCATTATAATATTCCGATACACCTCTCCCAAAGCGTTGTACATTTCTGTTGGGTTCTTTCCCCGCAGGGATTCGATTTTGATGTAGTAACTAACGCTGGTCACTACGTGTAATCCAACCCGACTCGGTTTCGGCTTCCACTTTAAAACTGGATTACTCAAGACACAGTCGCGAACCAGCAAACACGTATACGGGCGTCACGCCTAAAGTCTCGCTCACAACTTACGTGAATTTTAACTGGGAACTGGGTCACGCCAACGTAACGGTTGCGCTTGCGCTGTGTGCAGGACCTTTGAAATGACTCTCGTACATTCTGATGTAGGGCTGTGTTTAAAGTGTAAGGCTGGGTCCCAGCTTCGATGTCTCTGTGACGTCACCTTTCAAAAAGGAAACGCAACAGTGCGTGTTAGCTGCACTGTCTTGGATTACCTGGATGAAGACGGTGTCGGACTGTTGTCCTGGCCAATGTGTTTTCCAGATCTCTCGCCCACTGAAAACATTTGGTTGCCGAGAAACCGGCACGCCACCACTGGCCATAAATTACGATTGGTGAACTCTCGCATAGAGTTGCAGCAGCATAAACGCTCAGGTCGACTCGATGCCTGCGGTGTAATAACCGTCGTTGTCGCCATAGGTGGCAGTTCTGTTAAATGAAATTTACACATTTAATCATGTAATGGCCGCTATCGACAGGGGATCTCAAGCTGATTCCGTATTTCTAGATTTCCGGAAAGCTTTTGACACCGTTCCTCACAAGCGACTTCTAATCAAGCTGCGGGCCTATGGGGTATCATCTCAGTTGTGCGACTGGATTCGTGATTTCCTGTCGGGAAGGTCGCAGTTCGTAGTAATAGACGGCAAATCATCGAGTAAAACTGAAGTGATATCAGGTGTTTCCCAGGGAAGCGTCCTGGGACCTCTGCTGTTCCTGATCTATATAAATGACCTGGGTGACAATCTGAGCAGTTCTCTTAGGTTGTTCGCAGATGATGCTGTAATTTACCGTCTGGTAAGGTCATCCGAAGACCAGTATCACTTGCAAAGCGATTTAGAAAAGATTTCTGTATGGTGTGGCACGTGGCAGTTGACGCTAAATAAAGAAAAGTGTGAGGTGATCCACATGAGTTCCAAAAGAAATCCGTTGGAATTCGATTACTCGATAAATAGTACAATTCTCAATTCAACTAAGTACCTGGGTGTTAAAATTACGCACAACTTCAGTTGGAAAGACCACATAGATAATATTGTAGGGAAGGCTAGCCAAAGGTTGTGTTTCATTGGCAGGACACTTAGAAGATGCAACAAGTCCACTAAAGAGGCAGCTTACACTACACTCGTTCGTCCTCTGTTAGAATATTGCTGCGCGTTGTGGGATCCTTACCAGATGGGATTGACGGAGGACATCGAAAGAGTGCAAAAAAGGGCAGCTCGTTTTGTATTATCACGTAATAGGGGAGAGAGTGTGGCAAATATGATACGCGAGCTGGGATGGAAGTCATTAAGGCCGAGACGTTTATCGTCGCGGCGAGATCTATTTACGAAGTTTTAGTCACCAACTTTCATTTCCGAATGCGAAAATATTTTGTTGAGCCCAACCTACATAGGTAGGAATGATCATCAAAATAAAATAAGAGAAATCAGAGCTCGAACAGAAAGGTTTAGGTGTTCGTTTTTGCCGCGCGCTGTTCGGGAGTGGAATGGTAGAGAGATAGTGTGATTGTGATTCGATGAACCCTCTGCCAAGCGCTTAAATGTGAATTGCAGAGTAATCATGTAGATGTAGACGTAAATGTAGATGTAGCTCCTATTTTTTTTCAGAAAACGGCAGTGCGGGACGGTATCAAATGCCTTCCTGAAGTCAAGGAACACGGCATCAACCTGAGCGTCGGCGCTGCAGATCTCATGGACCCTTCGCATCATGGCGTTCTTCAACATCACTTTGAAACTGCAGGCACCCTCCACAACATTATGACGTTCTTCAGTATCACTTTCAGACAGCATATAATCACTCAGCTAATCATCTGACCACAGAACTTTTACATGTGATTCTCTTAAAAGTGCTATTGCGTAGTTTGGGAATTGAGTAAAGGAACATTTAATGTATGTGTCGAAGCTGAAATTAAATTTCCACTTCAGGCCTAGAATACATTTTTACCTTGGTTACTTAAGACGCCAGAGTTTGAATTTTCTGGAATAAATAATTCCTTGTGTTATACCAGAGCCAAGGTAGCCACTGAGGTCTGGCAACCCATACTACACCACAGAGGACGAGGCGTACCAAAAGCACCATGGTAAACACCGGCTATTTACATACAAGATAATGGAAACAGACATTCCGAGCACTACTTCCTGCAGGGGGAGCTCGAACCATTGCCTGCAGGAAGTATCTCTACGCCAAAACCTGATTGGCTGGAGACAGCTGTTTAGAGCCTAGAACCAGCCCCAAAGTTCAGTTTACGCCAGATGCCTACCTCGTGTACTGCGACCGTTGAAAATTTGGTCTTCGTCTCTGAATTGGACTTTTACTAGTTTGTGTGTGTGTGTGTGTGTGTGTGTGTGTGTGTGTGTGTGTGTGTGTGTGTGTGTGTGTGAGTATGTTTGTCTTTGTGGTCCCACGAATCTTTGTGGAAAATTAAAAGTGAACTTTTGTTTGCCTCAATTAGGAGATTTTACTGGCATCGGTATTGTTACCTTTCTTTTGTTATTCAGTCATCAACCTTGTGAACGAACATCAATAAAAGTCGTGTTTGTGAAAAATTGCGAATTGTCAGTCACAACACCTTGTACTACAGATTACATATTTGATAGTGGTGTAAACTGATGTTTGTAAGCAGTAAGGTTGCCTTCGCTGCCAACTCCAATTCCCAGTTGCTCCTGTGATGCAATGTGCTGTCCTTCAGCATACCATATTTTACGAGCGGGGTTCAATAAGTAATGCGACAGATTTTTCTCTCGACCAATTTCGGTTGAAAAAATCCAGAATTGGTTGTGGGACTATTATTCCCGCTTCAGCCCCTGTATATTTCACGAAACTCCGATACATGGCGGCTCTATACGTAGCGTCTGAAATGGAGATGCGTTCCAAGCAGAGAGCTGTCATTTTTTTGGCAGAAAACCAGAGCATCTCATGCAGAGAACTAGCAGTAGACCAAAGCGCGGTGAGTCGTTGAGTGAGGCATTTGTTATCATCACAACAAGGTCGCGCAGACTTGTCCGACCTTCTATGTGCCCGCCAGCTGCACACAGCTGTGATTCCTGCACTGTTGGAACGTGCTAATACTCTCATTCGAGGACATCACCGGATCACAATTAAGCGCTTTGCCGCACAATTGCATGGGTCAGTTGGTAGTGCTGACACACTCGTCCACCAACTGGGGCACTCAAAGGTACGTGTCCACTCGATTCCTCGCTCCCTGACAGAACAACATAAAGAGTAAGAGTAACCAAGGACCATTTGTGTGGAATGCACACTAATTTCTCCTTCTCCATGACACCACAAGGCCTCACACAAGTCTCCGCGCTCGAGAAGAACTCAAAAAACTTCACTGGACTGTTCGTCCTCATCCAACCTACAGCTCGGATTTCGCACCTTTCGATTTCTATGTTTGATCCAGTTAAGGATGCTCTCTGCAGAAAGCAGTACGTGGACGACGGAAGTAGTGATACCATGCGGGCATACAGGACTTCCCAGTAACATGGCGTAAGGCCGTCACATTAAATGGAGATTGTTGCAAAATAGGGGTTTGCAGCCAAAAGAGTGGGTAATAATGAGGTGTATGGGAATCCTAAACAAAATCAACCCCCTTTCAGAAAAAAAATGTGTTGCATTGCTTTTTGAATGCCGCTCATACTACTGAGACGAAGAGTCGTGCACCAGTGAAAGAGTGAGTGCATGTACTGGTACTACTAACATTGTGACAGTAAGCCCTTCTCACAAGTTTCTTTATAGGGTATATTATCAAATTTCTTATCTTAGTCTCACTGTGTTGAGGTTTGAGTGGAACGCAAACGACCAGCTTATCTTTTCTATTCAACAGTTCTTGTTAATCTTCATCACTTTCGACCTGATAGCAGTGTCGTCTGCAGCTCTCAGCGATGGCACATGAAACTATTTTTCTTTCTTTTTGTGTATTGTTCTTTCACTTAGCTGATTGCTTCTTCGAAGTGCAAGTTCAAAAATGGATCTAAGCACTATGGATCTTAAGATCTGAGGTCATCAGTCCTTTACACTTAGAACTACTTAAACCTAACTAACCTAAGGACATCACACACATCCATGCCCGAGGCAGGATTCTAACCTGCGACCGTAGAAACAGTGCGGTTCCGGGCAGAAGCGCCTAGAACCGCTCGGCCACAACGATGCGCAAGTCATACAAGAGTCTCCAACTGTGCTTATACCCTGGTTAACAAAACTCTATATTTCCTGATTTTTGGGTTTTGCGGACGTTGCACATTACTCAAATAGTTCAAATGGCTCTGAGGCCTATGGGACTTAACATCTGAGATCATCATTCCCCTAGAACTTAGAACTACTTAAACCTAACTAACCTAAGGACATCACATACGTCCATGCCCGAGGCAGGATTCGAACCTGCGACCGTAGCGGTCTCGCGTTTCCAGACTGAAGCCCCTAGAACCGCTCGGCCACAACGGACGGCTGCGGATTACTCACCTCTCTCTGTAATTTTTTATATTTTCTTTCCAGAATTTCAAAGAAATGGAGGTTTGAATTGACGTAGCACCAACATCGAGCTCATTGGCCACTGCAAATGACCAGCTCGGGCTCTTTCACAACGAGGAAAAGAATCTGCCGCTGCTCATTCCTTACTGAAGGAACCAACTCCATTCGATGTAACTGATTTTAGAAAACTGTAGTAGGGTGACTGGAAGGCAATTTCAGTCCATTGTCTTCACAAAAGCGAAACTTCCATCACTACTACTTTTCTCATCTTAAGATAGCCACACTTGGCTATTTGTATCCAAACCAAACACATAAAAATTTACTCAAATATTCCAGCCACACTGTATAGTTTTGAAGTCAGAGATGGAAACGAATGCCGCTTGAAGCATTTTAGAGTTGTAAATACGACAGGTAACAGAAATTATTAAAATGTCTGCATAGAGAACACGCCGGTTTTAGTACTGCTGTGTGGAAAATGCCTTGAAACCAGAGTAAAGAACGCAGGCAACGGGCATCAGAAGTAGCCAATAGCTGGTATGATGAAAAGGTGGGCCCCAGGGAAAGTAGACTGCTGCTTAGTGACAGGCTGCGTCTGTAGACCTCTCCTGACAGTGAATGGGGGCCATAAAGTACGATGTCTTGTTAGCTGACGGCTATTAGCGGCGAGTGACAAGACAAGTGGCCATTACTCGGATCTGCGATATTACCGCGGCAGATTCCGCCCTGAGGGACGATAACAACCCCCTGCCCATCTTCCCCTCACCCCCCCCCCCCCCCCCCCCGCCTATACCATAAGGGAATCAGAAGGAGAGGCTGTGTCTTCAGGAATACAATACCATTCCTAGAGGGCTATGACAAAATGCGTGAGATGTAATCGTAGTTCCGAATATAGATAACCATCAGCTGTATAACAGAATAATGACAGTGAAACTTTGTGCCAGACCGGAACTCGAACCCGGATTTCCCGCTTATCGCGAGCGATCGCCTTACAATTAGGCTATTCGAGCACCACTGACGATCAGGCCCAAACTTCTACAGGGTGGTCCATTGATCGTGACCGGGTCAAGTATCTCACGAAATAAGCGTCAAACGAAAAAACTACAAAGAACGAAACTAGTCGAGCTTGAAGGGGAAAGCAGATCTCGCTGTTGTTGGCCCGCTAGATGGCGCTGTCATAGGTCAAATGGATATCAACTGCCTTCTTCTTTAAAATAAAAACCCACATTTTTTTATTGCGTGTTCGTGTACTACGTAAAGAAATATGAATGTTTTAAATGATGACTAACCGAAAAACTCAGCTGCCGACAGGTTCCAGGGAAAATCTGCACGGTCATCATCAGTAACTGTTTTTTCGAGAACTAGTTACTGCCTTCGTATGAATATTTTAGTTGGACCACATTTTTCGCTTTGTCATAGATGGCGCTGTAATAGTCACAAACATGTGGCTCACAATTTTAGATGAACAGTTGGTAACAGGTAGGTTTTTTAAATTAAAATACAGGACATAGGTACGTTTGAACATTTTATTTCGGTTGTACCTTTGTGAACTTATCATTTCTGAGAATGCATGCTATTATAGCGTGATTACGTGTAAATACCACATTAACGCGATAAATGCTCAAAAAATTATATCAGTCAACTTCAATGCATTTGGCAATACGTGTGACGACATTCCTCTCAACAGCGAGTAGTTCGCCTTCCGTAATGTTCTCACATGCATTGACAATACGCTGACGCATGTTGTCAGGTGTTGTCGGTGGTTCACGATAGCAAATATCCTTCAACTTTCCCCACAGAAAGAAATCCACCTGTCATGAAATATGCTATTCAATACCGCTTCAACAACAAGCGATCTATGTGCCGGACATCCATCATGTTGGAAGTACATCTCCATTCTCTCATGCAGCGAAACATCTTGTAGTAACATCAGTAGAACATTATGTAGGAAATCAGCTTACATTACACCGTTTAGATTGCCATCGATAAAATGGGGACCAATTATCCTTCCTCCCATAATGCCACACTATACATTAAGCCGCCAAGGTCGCTGATGTTCCACTTGTCGCAGCTATCATGGATTTTCCGTTGCCCAATAGTGTATACTATGCCGGCTTACGTTACCGCTGTTCGTGAATGACGCTTCGTCGCTAAATAGAACGCGTGCAAAAAATCTGTTATCGTCCCGTAATTTCTCTTTTGCCCAGTGGCATAACTGTACACGACGTTCAAAGTCGTCGCCATGCAATTCCCGGTACACAGAAATATGGTACGGGTGCAACCGATGTTGATGTTTTTGAGATTCCCGATTCTCGCGCAATTTGTCTGCTACTGATGTGCGGATTAGCCGCGACAGCAGCTAAAACACCTACTTGGGCATCATCATTTGTTGCAGGTCGTGGTTGACATTTCACATGTGGCTGAACACTTTTCCTGTTTCCTTAAATAACGTAACTATCCGGCGAACGGTCCGGACATTTGGATGATGTCGACCAGGATACCGAGCAGCATACACAGCAGACGCCCGTTGGGCATTTTGATCACAATAGCCATACATCAACACGATGTAAACCTTTTTCGCAATTGGTAAACGGTCCATTTTAACACGGGTAATGTATCACGAAGCAAATACCGTCCGCACTGTCGGAATGTTACGTGATACCACGTACTTACACGTTTGTGACTATTACAGCGCCATCTATGACAAAGCGAAAAAAGTGGTCCAACTAAAACATTCATATTTCTTTATGTACTACACGAATATGTAATAAAAATTTGGGGTTCCTATTTAAAAAAAAAAACCTAGTTGATATTCGTTTGTCCTATGACAGCGCCATCTAGTGGGCCAACCATAGAGTCATCTGGTTTTGCCCTTCAAACTAGACGAGTTTCGTTCTTTGTAGTGTTTTCGTTTGATTCTTATGTCATGAGATATTTGGCCCGGTCACTGTCAATGGACCATCATGTATATGTCGGCAATCATGTGTCCACAACCTTTACTAGTGCATCCATTACGTACATTCTCGTACAGGGACAACATTTTAATTGAAAATCCAGAATTGGCAGATAAATACAATATTGCAGTGCCTGTGTTGTTCAGAAGTACGATGCATTGTTCCTTCGGACATACATGCATGTCTGAAGGAGCACTGGATCGCAATTCAGGACAACAAAGCCACTGCAGTGACGTAGCTATGGGACAAATATCGCATGAAATCAGAGTATAATTTCAGTAGTCTTCTCGTAACAAAACAAAACAAAACAAAAAGGTAGAACTGACTAGTTCCACACCATTGCAAGGGACTGTAATAATTATCCACGGCAAATGAAAATAACGAAAGCAGGTCAAAGAAAATCAAATCAGATCAGTAGGCTCTTCACGTTTGACAGCTTGATCCTAATAAACTTAAAGTGGCGAGTTAACAGGAGTTGAGGAAACATTCCCAAAAGAATTATGTTTTGTTGGAGGCACAGAAAAGATAATATGGTCAGGGTAGGAATTAGGAAAGTTTCTCAATTCCATTAATACCTCAGCTCTCTAAAACGCTATCATAGCGGAAGAAAGTTCTAAATTTCTATCAAAAATACGAAACAATATGTATGGAGTTAGTCTGTTACCCAAGAAAAATGGCCAGTTTCATTAACAATTACTTCACCAACACTGCAATAAAACCACAGCAAAACTTTTTTGAATCGCACACAGTGCATGCCAGAAACTACTCGACAAATTTAATTGTGGTGTTACCAGCAGTTGTAGGGGGAGGCCAGGTTTGGAACAATCTTCTGATCTCTTAAGTAAACAGCTGCCCAGTGCCCTAGCCTAATTTATTGATCCTTACGTAAACGAACTTTCACTTGGGTGCATGTATTGTTTGTTTGGGTCATAATTAATGGATAACAACTGTCACGTTAATTGCCATAATTTATGGGCAAGATGGCTGGTTCATGTTTTCCCAGGTGTTAAATGGTTTTAACTTTAACTTTAACTGTCATTTCAATTATGGTAACTTATGAATAAAAAAATTATGCCTCTCACTGTTCCTTTGATGTTTAGAATCCCCGAGACTGGCTTTCTTAACGGGGATCTCACAGGAGCAACAGCAACATCGGTAAATTCAGGTGATATTGCAAACTTCCAGCATAGTATGGCACCCAGCGGTATTGGCTTAGTTTCCACGAATGTTCAGCACCCATACGATTTTCTGCAACATTTGACCCTATTTATGTGTTTGTAGGTAATGTCTACCAATTTTTAAGATGGTGCTCATTTCATTGCTATTTTGCTGATTCCCCTCCCCCTTTAAGATACACGTAAATATGGATTTCGCTGCTATTTTCCTCCAGTTTCTATGAAGATAAATGTAAATACCGGTTTTGTGACTAATTTTGTCAATTTTTTAAGAAGACATACATAAATACTGGTTTTGTGGATCGATTTTATACATTGATTTCTTATTAAGACACTTATAAATATAGGCTTGTAAACACCCCCACCATACATTTCCAGCAGTCACCTCATTGTATGACTCTATTTACAGCTTTTGAATAATTTTACCGATTTCTTCGAGCAGTTGTACATAAATACTTTACTGTGAATGTAGAAAAAATGTCTGCAGTATATCTTCTGTCAGCACACCGATCTAGGTATGGTTTTAAAAATTTTTTCTAGTATTCCACAAATATCAACTTTTTTCGCGAAGACACGCACAAAAATACCGATCAAACAGTCACCACAGTCTAATAAGTTACACGGTTATTCAACATTAAACATTTTTTATTTAACAACGTACCACGGAACATGCTACGTCGTCACCGTACCGCACATGCCAGAGCGTTTGCATGTAATGAGATGCTGCCTCGATCAAGGCTGTTCCAGAAGCAGTGGGTCGGCTACTGTTTCTGCAGCCCGTGCGTGCAATTGGCCTGGCGTGACAAGCGTGAGCGCACCGGCGATATGATATTATAAGACAGCATTTGCGATGCTCCCTTGCCGTTACCTTGTCTGAAGCAGCTGTACGGCACATGGCACCGTGATTGCTGTTGCAGTTAAGGCCAAGTTCACTTTTAAATAAACAAAAAATAGGCAAAGTTTTAGACAAAGAAAAGAAATACAAATAATCTGTTTGGGGATTATAGTTGATCATATTACGAACTTTATGTGATCAAAAGTATCCGGACACCCCTAAAATATACCTTTTTCATATTATGTGCATTGTGCTACCACCTACTGCCAGGTACTCCATATCACCGACCTCAAGTAGTCATTAGACATCGTGAGAGAGCAGAATGGGACGTTCCGCGGAACTCACGGACTTCAAATGTGATGAGGCGATTGGGTACCACTTGTGTCATTCGTCTGTACGCGAGATTTCCACACCCCTAAACATCCCTAGGTCCACTGTTTCCGATGTGATAGTGAAGTTGAAACATGAGCAGACACGTTCAGCACAAAAGCGTACAGGCCGACATAGTCTGTTGACTGACAAAGACCGTCGACAGTTAAAGAGGGTCGCCGTGTGTAATAAGCGGACATCTATCCAAACCATCACACTGGAATTCCAAATTTGCATCAGGATCCACTGCAAGTACTATGACAGATAGACGGGAGGCGAGAAAACTTGGATCACGGTAGAGCGGCTTCTCACAAGCCACACATCACGCCGGTAAATGCCAAACGACGCCTCGTTAGGTGTAAGAAGCCTAAACATTGGATGATTGAAACACTAGATCGCGTGTTGTCTGGAGTGACGAATCACGGTGACACAACGTGGCGGTACTATGGCAGGCCGTGAGTATGGCAAAGGCCCGGTGAACGTCATCTGCCAGCGTGTGTAGTGCTAATACTAAAATTCGGACGCGGTGGCGTTATGTTCTGATCGTGTTTTTCATGGAGAGGGCTTGCACCCCTTGTTGTTTTGCATGGCACTATCACAGCACAGGCCCACATTGATGTTTTAAGTACCGTCTTGTTTCCCACTGTTGAAGATCAATTCGTGAATGGCGATTGCATCTTCCAACACTATCGAGCACCTGTTCATAATCCACGGCCTTGGCGGAATAGTTACACGACAATAACATCCCTGTAATGGACTGGCCTGCACAGAGTCTTGACCTGAATCCAACAGAACACCTTTGGGATGTTTTGGAAGGCCGACTTTGTTCCAGGCCTCACCGACAGACATCGATACCTCTCCTCAGTGCAGCACTCCGTGAAGACCTTTCAGCACCTGATTGAACATTCCCTGCGAGAGAGGAAGCTGTCATCAAGGCTAAGGGTGGGCCAATGCCAGCATTATCGTTGGAGGGCACCACGAATTTGTAAGTTACTTTCAGCCAGATGTCCGGATACTTTTGATCACATAGTATAAATTTCCAATACAAAAAAATACAAAATAGGCCCATAATTGTGGCTTGATCAAGGGCCTGCGCCTTTGAAATAAGCAGACTGCGTGCAGTGTAGCACGTAGGAGTCATCTGAAATGAAAAATGGATAACATCACTTGATATTACATTAAATTTGTGGAAGCCTATACCAAACCACAATGAATTCTCCTTAAATTTCACGTTATGGGTCAACTCGAACTTTGAATTCGATTTTTGGGGGTTTGTTTCACTACTTACGGCTTTACAAAAAAATAGTTAATATTAAAAATTTCGTGTATTATCAGTATTAGCTTCCAAGAAAAATGTTCACTTTTTGTGAGTCAAAGATAGAAGTTAACAGGTTGAACAGTTTTTATTTCATGACACACGTAGTTTTGAAAATCGCTTCTGGAGAAAAACCTGTTTAAAGTTCAGCGAAAACTTTTATATGCATTATTAGTTCAATTTTCATAAACACTACACGTTATACATTTTTATGTAGGTGAACAGAAATCTGAAGACAGATTTTCAAAATTCAAAACAGATAATCTAATATGGAGGACAAAAAAGCATGCTTTGACCAATTTTGATCAGAATTTGACCAAAACAGGTGTTGTCTTTACTTATGTTTAGTCTGCAATTCCAAGGCCGTATGTCAACCTTTCTACTAACTCGAATTTTTCCTGGAGAGCAATTCACTCGTTCTTCTCGGCTATCTGGCTGAGCTTGATATGCTTTTAAGAGTTCGCGTATTTTTGTCTTTACCTTGGATCTCTTTTGCTGCCGTGCCTTTTCTGAATCAAGATCAACTTAGTCGGCCGGAGCATATGTTGGCTCATGTATCGCTGAAGTTTGCCTGCTCCCTTTGATTACCATTAAAATTTCGATTTATATTAAAACCATTCTGTTAGCTTTGACATTTAAATTTGTTTAAACATTTTGGTTCAAATGGTTCAAATGACTCTGAGCACTATGGGACTTAACTTCTGAGGTCATCAGTCCCCTACACTTAGAACTACTTAAACCTAACTAACCTAAGGACATCACACACATCCAAGCCCGAGGCAGGATTCGAACCTGCGACCGTAGCTGTCGCGCGGTTCCAGGCTGTAGCGCCTAGAACGCATCGGCCAACCTGGCCGGCTTTAAACATTTTACTCGTAACTAAATTGGTGCTAGTCGTTGTTACATTTGACTTTTAAAAACCTTGCTTTACGTTTGTCAGCTCTCTTAAAACACCATACTAAATTTTAGTCTGTAATCTAAAACCATTCTGTTAGCTTGGGACACTTAAATTAGTTTAAACATTTTATTTGTTCTAAATTTGTGCGAGTCGTTGTTACATTTGAACTTCAAAAATTTTTGCCTTAAATTTGTCAAGTCTCTTAAGAGACCACGATAATTTTAGGTCTGTCATTCAAAACCATTGTGTTAGCCACGTATCATTTTGATATCATTGTGTTTTACTATTGTTTTTCAATTGTTTAATAAACGTGAAGCAGGCCGGCGTGGCCCAATGGTTCTAGGGGCTTCAGTATGGAACCGCAGGACCGATACGGTCGCACTTTCGAATCCTGCCTCGGGCATGGATGTGTGTGATGTCCTTAGGTTAGTTAGGTTTAAGTAGTTCTAGGTTCTAGGGGACGATAACCTCAGATGTTAAGTCCCACAGGGCTCAGAGTCATTTGAACCATTTTGAATAAACTTGAACCACTTGCCAAATAATGAATTATGTCATAACCTGGAGCCTAGCTCTTCCATCAACTCCTGCTAACCTGGCTCGAAGGAGCCCAGGTATTTCTAGAATTTTTTTCTGTCATTTCAACAGAATAGGTTTTAGTTATTCGTTTTTTCAGTTTCACTATCGTAGCGCTCAGAAATACTCTCTGTCACTCCTAGGTGTCACCAAGCATACTTGTTTTTCTTCTGCAACTAGAACCATTCGTGAACTGCACGAAGAAAGAATGTCTGTCTGTCAGTCACAATTTTTGTGCTGGACAGTAATTCCATAACCTTATTCACTGGATTTTATCTACGAGTGAACAATGTAAATTTTGTGTGCCTAAGGCGTCAATCCATCCATTTATAGACAGACAAACTCTCGAAAGAATGTGTACTACCCACCCAGACTTCTCAGTCACGACGTCTCTATTTTGACTTAGGAGAGGATTATTAATAATTGTAGAAGTAACGTCAATATATTCCATAACTGAGCAGTTGAAAGAAAATGCTAAATTACAAGTCAACTCAGTCTTGGCTATATTTAACGTTTTCTCCCGCAAGTCATCGAAAAAAACATCGAAAACTTTTGTCTGTTTACCTTTATGCTACACACTGCTTCAGGCTACATGTGTAGCTTCATTTATTACATAATCATCACTTCACGCACATTAAATATAATACAAATATGTTAGAACTCACTTTCATAGCTAGTGCATTCATTCGCTTGTTTCTGGCGTGCGGAAAATTTGTCTGTCGATCAAAATTTTTCAGCTGCAGGGCAGTGCTGTAACTTTATTCAAAGGTCTTCATCTGAGCCAAAAATGTAAATATTGTGTACCTAATAAGATGTCAGTTCATCCGTTTACAGACACACAAAACTCACAGAAGAATGTTGTCCCTTCTTTATCGAGAAAACAAAGGACGAAACTTATATTGCTAAATACCAATCGGTAGAAACCTTCATATTAGCCCCTAATTTTTCTTACTGAACTCACTTCGCGGGAGGTATGTGGGAGCAATAGATATGCTCAAAACACTTACAAGAAGCGGATAGAGCTCTCCCGTGAACTCCCCTTTTGTGAGTATATCACTTACCCCCCCCCCCTCCCCCACCCACAAATTTCAAACGAATCTTCCAGTCTTCGAAATATGTTATCTGCATCTACTAGATTTTGATGAGTGAGGTTGGCTCTAGACATCGTCAGCCAAGTTCCAGACCCCTGTCAATTCTCTTAAAATCCTGTCACGTTGCGACAGCACTGTTCCTTTAGTTAGAAGCTGGCTATGCCTCTCACTGGCTATGTAGAGAGCTAGCACAAGTAGAAAAGTAGCACGCTAACGAACAGGAGAAAATTCACCACTACGCTTACGTTCAGGTATTTTAAACTGGTACTGTTTCCTGCCGGTGCTGTTTGTAGTCAAGCTTGCGCAAATTGCTATAGTTCAACGGTGTCGAAGCCTGCTATAGACAGGAATCTACATCTACATCTAAACACATAGTCCGCAAATCACTGTGCAGTGCACAGTGTGGACTATGTCGTAGCAGTATTACTAATTTTTTCGTCCCTGTTCCACTCGCATACATAATGATCGAGTAAAAATGAATATTTGTACGTCTCTGTAACACACCCTAATCTCCTCTACGATCGCTACGTCACATATAGATTTCTCGTTGGCCAAGGAAGTCTTGCTGCTGCAACTTTATTATGCGAGAACTGCACAAAGAAATTCAGAGGCATAACACCTGCAGTTCATCCATATCGAATGATTGTCTGTAATTATGTCCCTGCACGTGTCCTAATCTTCTTTATTGTATTTCTATGACCGCTACACTAGATATACGAGGCGTCATGGTATAAGAGTCTAGGTTGAATGCACAGCATTTTGCGAGAAATACAGGGTGATCGCAAAGTCAGTATAAATTTGATAACTTAATAAACCACGGAATAATGTAGATAGAGAGGTAAAAATTGACACACATGCTTGGAATGACATGGGGTTTTATTAGAACCATAAAAAAACGAAGTATTGCTAGACGTGTGAAAGATCTCTTGCGCGCGTCGTTTGGTGATGATAGTGTGCTCAGCCGCCACTTTCGTCATGCTTGGCCTCCCAGGACCCCAGACCTCAGTCTGTGCGATTATTGGCTTTGGGGTTACCTGAAGTCGCAAGTGTATCGTGATCGACCGACATCTCTAGGGATGCTGAAAGACAACATCCGACGTCAATGCCTCGCCTAACTCCGGACATGCTTTACAGTGCTGTTCACAACATTATTCCTCGACTACAGCTATTGTTGATGATGGTGGACATATTGAGCATTTCCTGTAAAAAACATCATCTTTGTTTTGTCTTGCTTTGTTATGCCAATTATTGCTACTCTGATCAGATGAAGCTTCATCTGTCGGACATTTTTTGAACTTATGTATTTTTTTATTTGTTTTTGTTCTAATACAACCCCATGTCATTCCAAGCATATGTGTCAATTTATACCTCTCTATCTACATTCTTCCGTGATTTATTCAGTTTTCAAATTTATACTGACTTTTTGATCACCCGGTACATAATCTTCTTTTTCAAATATGATATACCGACATAATGCAATTCTAACACTGTCACAAAGCTTCCAACAGGCACACTATCCACTGAATCGTCTACTTTGGTGCATCAGCTTCGCACAAGCACACACAATTTAGAGCTACTGTAAGAGTGGGGGGAAAGATTTAGGGTTTAATCCGAGTTGTTCATTCCCCACCTCCCCCATCTCCCTCCCAAATGCGCTATTTCAGAGTGGGCTGACCATGATATCGTAGTCCAGCTAGAGTAGTCCAGCTAGAGTAGTGGGCAGAGCTCTTATGTGTAAAGGTACTTAATTTATTTTTTAGAAACAAACCCACCAGTACTTAGACGTTGGTCTGAGTTGTAATATTTGATAGGTGGCATGCCGTCGCGATTTGAAGGTGCTTGCCTGCCACACATAAGTTAGGGCTCTCAGATCTAAGTGTTCAGGTTACTTCCGTTAAGACTCCAGCAAATGAATCGAGCCCGATACATGCATTCTCCTTCAGCTCGCTCCAGGTTATTCCTGCAGTTCATGGTTCCAATGACAGTGTACGGGATTTATAGTCCTATTAGTATGCAACAGATATAGTTACTTTCAGGTCAACTACCAGCCCCGCCACAGGTCTTCCCACCTGCTTGTAGACAACTCCATCACCTGTGAACATCCTACATCTAAAAAAAGAAATGCGCCGCAAGATGCTCTACAGTACATGGTAAAGAGTATATCACACCAGTACTATCGATTACCCTTCCATTCCAATCTCACCCACTGATCGAGTAAAAACTGACTATTGTATGTTTCCAAACATAACCCTAATACGCTTATGTTTCCAGGAAAAATACATCGTTCTTTCCCAAACATTATTTCTTTCCCTTATAGATTTCAGTGGAGTTTGCCAATGTATACGATCCTAAAACCATCAACGTGATGCTTTTACTTCGCAGATCAGCTATGTAACATGAACAGACATGGACTCATATGACTGGAAGACAGGCACTATGTAATATCGAACTGTTGAATTGATGTTACTATTCATCACCATGTATCTTTTAACCACAAACGGATCTGCACGTGTTAGTGTCGGGACAGCTGCTGACAATAACCTCAAAGTTATAGCTGAAATTGAAAATATGTGGTGAGATACAAAGGTGGGGCTCGTTCAAATAGTGAGAAAAGCCGCGCAGGAGACTGACACATTAAGGGGCAGGTGATGGCTAAGCCCAGCGCACTCCATCTCGACATTCCTGTCTTCGACAACAGCACTGTTAGTTCATCAATACTCACTGTGTTTGCTGCTGCATTAAAATTAACAGCTCGGGAATCATCGCAGTACAGGGGGTAGGTCCCGGATAGAATTCAAAGGTGGATTTCCCTCACGTTCTGAGCAGGACAGAATTCAAATGTGGATCCACCACACGTTACGTCCATGATAGGGTTCGAAGATGGATCCACTATGCTCTGTAGCTGGGATAGGTTTCAAAGGAGAATCTACCCACGATATGTCCAGGGGAGTGTCTGAAGTGGATTCAACAGCGGCAGGTCTGGAGTAGGTTTCGAAGGTGAATTCACCCACCGTACATCCAGGGCACTGTCTGAAGGTGGATTCACCAGTGGCAGGTCTGGGGTAGGGACTGGGGGCTCCCCACAAGAAACTAATACACAGACATACAGAAAAATAGCGAAATTGCGCTTGTTGTTTACAACTGTACTCCCGTTACAAGTAAATTTAGACTACGCGACCAGAAATGGCATCATGATCACGTGAGCAGCAGTGTCTGCTTCTGAGATCTTTAGAGTAGGATATATATGAAGGGAGTTTTGACAGCAGGTCGTTTGTAACATAATACAAGTCTGTAGGTGTTGAGGAGGTGTATCCGTGAAAGTGTATCTGTGGTGGGTCTTACTGTATCTTTTGTATGATACTTTTAACCTGTGAAGAATGGAGGTACTCACACGTCCATCTCCTGAGTTGCATCGTTGTACAGTTCAACGTGTGATGTGCCAGAAATTAAGTTAGCTCACCATAAATACATAACATATGGTGCGAGACTAGTGTCTTTCAGCGGTTGGTCTTTAGCTATTAAACAACATCCTGACAAAGTGAAGCTAGGTTCTTTTTGACCAGTGACAGAGATGAAACCATGTGTTTCCATTGTGGTGGAGGTTTGAAATTTTGGAATGAAACGAACATCCTGTGGGCTGAACAAGCGTGGTTTTCTACGAGCTTGTTTGTGCTTCTTGCAAGGAGTAAGGATTTTATGGATAATGTCTGTCAGAAAACAGATGCAAAAACTACTGCAAACGATGCAGCTAATATTAAACCTCCAGCAAATCTGAAAGCGGCATCGGAAAACCAAGCGATCGTGAGAGCACTGAGAATCCTTGCCTTTGTAAAATCTGCATCCAGGAAGAAATGGGAGTACTATTCATTCCCTGCAGGCATACTGCTACCTGCATTAAATGTGGACCTAGTCTTTCCTCGTGTGCTGTGTGTCAGAGACCTGTTTTAACTACAGTAAGAGCATATTCGTAAAAATGAATTATTTTCTCGTTTTTCCCATCATCAGTCACACTTAGGTCTGCTCTTAATATGATAGGTCTTTTTACACTGTTATCTTAATACTTCCTGACCTGCAATGAAGAGTCGTGATTTTTTAGTGTCGAAGCACAGTATTGACAGACAGTACCATAGTTCTGTCAACGTATCCAGTCTTCCATAGGGTTAAGAAAAGATCATCTCGTCTCCCCCTGTGCTACACGGTTCCATGTGACCGGTAACAAGTGCTTTGCAATATGTACATCTCACGAAACTAGTAGCGACTATTTTCTTTATTGGGATGTACTACAGGTAAAAAAAGTAAATGTGAGTGCTGCCTATGCCACGTGTCATATTACACAAGTAAAAAGAATTACACGTCGCATGTAATAGGAACTGGCGGTAGAAGGATGACTTCATGAATCATTACTTTAATAGCGGGAAATCTATATACTGTAGAGACATTTTACCAATACTACCAGTCAGGAGCGTTTAGTACATTAGGAAAAAGTGTGGGTGCAGCAGTAATATAAGAAATCCATCTAAAGCGGAAATGGTTAGCGTTGAAATGGATCATCTGCCTGTACTATTGCAATGGCCTTCTATAAATGACTACCAGCTAATCTATTTGGATAAAACGCGACAACCTAACGTCTGGCGGAAACGTTTGCGTCTTCCTCCGCTAAAAAGAACATAGTTTTTAAGCTCTAATTTATAACCACGGAAATTGGCTTTTTCATTTTTGATTCTCTCTAAACGCTAGTGATACAGAAGTACATTTCATAACTCGGTTCGGGATGTATGTGATGTGAAAGACTGTAGTTTTAATGGAACATTTCTTAGTGATGGTAGGGAGTACCCTGCATAGCATCACTTTACTTAAATAGTCCTAACAAATGTTTTGGAAAATATCTCATTCAACTGTTCTGCTGGATGGCTGAATATTTCTTCATACACAAATTACATTTCGAAATCAGGTGGGACGTCGCTATGCATGTATATGGCGTGGAAGATTAGTTTAAAGAAGATTTGTTAATGATGGGAGGGAGTACCACACTCAGCGTCACTGTATATAAATAGCACTGGAGACGTTCGCAACTATGTGAAAGTATTTCGCAAATAATCGTTTTTTTTATGTTTTGAATTTCATATTTATTGCGTCTAAAGCCTGATACAGTAGGTATACCACCTTCCATTGAACTTTTGTTGATCTGACTAACTAATCGAAATAACAAACAGCACATCTCCATCTCAATGCTCCCATTATCATAAGCAAGACAATAACACAGATCTACTCTCACTCTACTCATTGCAGCACATACAACTTACTGCAAACCACCAATGTTATTGACACTTGAGTGCTTTAGAACTACGGTCTGTGATGACTCTCGAGCTGTTAAATTTAATGCAGCAGCACCAAACACAGTGAGTATTGATGCACTAACACTGCTGCTGTCGAAGACAGGAACGCCGTGACAGAGTGTGCCTTACTTAAATGTTAGCTGTCCCTTGATGTTTGTCAGTTTTCCACAGAGGTTTTCTCACCCTATTTGAATGAGTCCCATCTTCATACCTCACCACACATTCTAAATTTCCGCTATAACTTTGAGGTAACTGTCAGCTGCTATCTCAACGTTAACACAAACATAGACAGGTTCGTAGTTAAATGATATGTAGTGATGAAGAGTAACATTGATTCGACAACTCAATACTACATGGTCGCTGTCTACCAGTCGTGAGAGTCCACGTATGCTCGGTTGCATAGCATATCTGTGAAGTAAAAGCATCATGTGGATGCTGTTAGGATCATATAGATTAGCATACTCTGCTCAAATGTGTAACAGAAACACAAAATCTCTGAGAAAATCTACATTTTTCTCTCAGAAACATAATGGTGGATTATGAGACGTATAAGTATATAAGAAACATTTTTTTACTCGATCAGCATGTGAGATTGGGGTGGCAGAGGAATCGATAATCCTGGTGCAATGTGACCACCATGCATTGTAGAGTGGCTTTTGGCGTACATCCTTTTTTAGATGTAGGATGTTCGCAGATAATGGAGTTGTCTACAAGCAGGCAGGAAGACCTGTGGTGCAGCTGTAGTTGACATGCACCTAACTACATATATTGCACAATAATAGGGCTATAGATCCCTACACTGTGATTGGATGAACTGTAGTAAAATGCCCAGTAGTAAGTACGTGGAGCGAGCTGAAGAATAATGCATATTTCGGCCTCAGATTCATTTGCTGGAATCTTAAGGCAAGACCAAACACTAAGAGACAAAAAACATAGGATAGCGACATGTACATATATTGATGTTGGTAGCATCGCGTACCCAAGGTATAAAGGAACAATTCATTGGCAGACCTTTCATTTGTACTCAGGTGATTCATATGAAAAGATTTCCGATGTAATTACGGCCGCACGACGGGTATTAAGACTTCGAACGCTAAACAATAGTTGGAGCTACTTAGATGCATTGGTCATTTAATTTCATAAATTATTGGGGAATTCAATATTCGGAGATCCACAGAGTCAAGAGTGTGCCAAGAATACCAGATTTCAGGCATTACTTCTCACCAAAGACAACACATGGCTGACGGCCTTCACTTAACGACTAACAGCAGCGGCGTTTGCGTAGAGTTGACAGTGCTGACACATGAGCAATGCTGTGTGAAATAACCTCACAAATCAATGTCAGATGTACAACAAACGTATCCGTCAGTACAGTGTGGTGAAATTTGGAGTTAATGGGCTATAGCAGCAGACGACCATCTATAGTGCCTTTGCTAAAAGCTCGGCATGGCCCCCAGCGCCCCTCTTGGTCATCTGGGAAACTGTGGTCTGGTCAGTTGAGTCCCGATTTCAGTTGTAAGAGCTGATGAGGTTCATGTGTGCCGCAGATCCCACGAAGCCATGGACCAAGTTGTCACAAGGCACTGTGCAAGCTGGTGGTTGCTCCATAATGGTATGGGTTGTGTTTACATGATATGGATTGGGTCATCTGTGCCAAATGGACTGATTGTCAGCTGGAAATAGTTATGTTCAGCTACTTGGAGACAATCTGAAGCCATTAATAGACATCATATTCCCAAAAAATGATGTCATGTCATTGGACTACACTGGTTTGCTATTTGTTTGAAGAATATTCTGGACTGTTCGCGTGAATGATTTGTCCTTCCGGATTGCCTGACGTTGATCCCATTGAACATTTATGGAACATAATAAAGAGATCAGTTCATGCACAAAATCCTGCTCCAGCAACACTTTCGCAATGGACAGCTATAGAGGGAACACGACTCAATATTTCTGCAGGAGACTTCCAAATACTTGATAAGTCCACACACGTCGAGTTGGTGCATTATACCAGGCAAAAGGAGGTCCGACACGATATTAGGAGGTATCCCGCGAGGAAGTTATGGTATATACAGAGGCACAAAGACACTTTTTACTCGATCATTATGCATGTGAGTGGAATAGGAGAAAACAATCCATAATACTGCTATGACATAGCCCACACAGTTCACTGTACAGTAGCTTGCGGAACATTTATTTAGATGTGTGCTTCTGTCTGTAGCAGAGTCGTGACACGGGTAGGATGTAGAGATTTGCAGAAGAGTGAGGACTGGTGGACGTTGGTGACAAATGTAAATAAATTTAGTTATCGAATACAAAATATCAAAAGAGACCTGCTACTGTTCTATTATGCTACTGACTATGGATCACTGGAAACAGTACCAATTGCAAAATACCTGAACTTAAGCATATGCACGGTGCTGAATTTATTCCTCTACATAAGTGTGCAATTCTTCTCATTGTGATACACTATGTGATCAAAAGTACCCGGACATCTGGCCAAAAATGACTTAAAAGTTCGTGGCGACCTCCATCGGTAATGCTGCAGTTCAGTATGGTGTTGGCCCACCCTTAGCCTTGATGACAGCTTCCATGCTCGCAGGCACACGTTTAATCAGGTGCTGGAAGGATTCCTGGGGAATTACAGCCCATTCTACCTGCGTGCTCCACTGAGGAGATGTATCGATGTAGGTCAGTGAAGCGTGGCACAAAGTCGGCGTTCCAAAACATCCCAAAGGTGTTCTGTAGGATTCAGGTCAGGACTCTATACAGGCCAGTCCATTACAGATATGTTATTATCTTGTAACCACTCCGCCACAGGCCGTGTCTTATGAACAGGTGCTCGACAGTGTTGAAAGGTGCAATCGCCATCCCCAAAATACTCTTCAACAGTGGGAAGCAATAAGGTGCTTAAAAAATCAATGTAGGCCTGTGCTGTGATAGTGCCACGCAAAACAACAAGAGGTGAAAGCCCCATCCATGAAAAACACGACCACAACATAACGCCACCGCCTCCGAATTTTGGTGTGCACTATATAGATGTCTACCTGTTACACATTACGAAAAAAATGGTTCAAATGGCTCTGAGCACTATGGGACTTAACGTCTGAGGTCATCAGTCCCCTAGACTAAGAACTACTTAAACCTAACCAACCTAAGGACATCACACACATCCATGCCCGAGGCAGGAATCGAACCTGCGACCATAGCAGCTGCGCTGTTCCGGACTGAAGAGCCTAGAACCGCTCGGCCACAGCGGCCGGCTGGTCCCTGTCAGTCAACAGATTAGGTCGGCCTTTACGCTTTTATGCTTTACGTGTCGCTTCACTATCACATTGGAAACAGTGGACCTAGGGATGTTTAGGAGTGTGGAAACCTCACGTACAGACGTATGACGGAAGTGACACCTTATCACCTGAGCACGTTCGAAGTCCATGAGTTCTGCTGAGCACCCCATTCTGCTCTCTCACGATGTCTAATGACTACTGAGCTCGCTGATTTGGAATACCTGGCAGTAGGTGGCAGCACAATGCACCTAATATGAAAAACGTATGTTTTAGGGGGTGCGCGGATAATTTTGATCACATAGTGTAGCTCTCTTCACAGCCAGTGATGGGTACAGGGCTAGGCAGCCTTCTAACTAACGGAACAGCGCTGCCACAATGTGGTGGGATGTTAAGGGATATAGCAGAGGTCTGTGATTTGGTAGGGGATATCTAGAGCTAGGCTCACTCATCGAAATTGGGTAGATGTAGATGTCATACATAGAAGACTATAAAATACGTGAGAATACGAGGAAGGGGGAGGAGGGGGGGGGGGGGAGAGGGGAGCAAACGGTACTCCATAAAAAAATGGAGAGCTGAGACGTGAGCACTATACCATTTCTTGTAAGTGTTGTGAGCAAATATATTACTCCCTCCCACATAACTCTCATGAAGTGACTTCACCCTGGACTCAAACAACTGAACCACATCCTTTGCCAGTGCTTTGATTATCTATGATCATGTCCCGAAATGGTGGATATCCTACCTGAGATACTTCCCACCCCTCCTAAATTAATGTTCAGCCACCCACCCAACCTCCACAACATCGTAGTCCATCTCTATGCCAATCCCAATCCCAGCCACTTGCCAGAAGGTTCATATCCCTGTGGAAGACCCAGGTGCAAGATCTGCCCACTCCACCCACCAAGCACTTCCTATTCCAGTTCTGTCACAGGTTTAGCTTACCGCATTATGGGTGGACCAACTGTGAAAGCAGCCATGTTATTTACCAGCTCTGTCACCATAATTGCTCAGTTTTTTATATTTGTTTGACAACAAACTTTTATTAATTCAGGAATCACACTGTCTTCCCCTGGGGCTCAATTGTTTTTTGACTTGTGCACAGCCTGGGAGACATCTTGCAGTGTTGGCTTTCTCTCCCCATTGGTATCATTGTCTACTTCCAGCTCCACTCTTCCCTCCTGTGCAGCTGTCTCTACATCTTCTGGGTTGGTGCTTACTGCATCTTTGAAATACTCTGCCCATCTTCCCACTATCTGTTCTTCCTCCTTATCATTTTCTCATCTTTCTGGAACAGGCCATTATTTTTGACTGGAATCTATTCTTCATTTTGCCTGCAGCATGACAGAACTTTCTTATTTCACTCTGTTCCTGTAACTCTTCTCGGTCCTAAAATATCTTCTTAGTCCACTCTCTTTTCCTTCTCTTGCACAGTCTGTTAGCTCTTCTCCTTAATTCTCTATATTGTTCCACATTATTTCTGGTTCCTCTCTGAAGCACTTTTGTTCTTGCTCTGTTCTTTTCCTCTATTGCTGACCTGCAATCTTCATCAAACCATTCTTGGGATTTTGTTCCTTCTTATGCCTATTATTTCCTCTGCAGCATCTTAAATAGCTTTCTCAATCCTGTTCCAACTTTTGTCTACTCCTTCTGCGTTCTCTTCAGTGCTCAACTTTGTGCTTAGTGTTACTTGGTATTTTTTTCACTTCATCAGGGATTTTCAGTTTATCTATATTCCATTTCATCATCTTTCCTATTCTGTTGCCATTTGTTAGTAACACTTTCTCTCTCACAGCTGATTGTGGCACAAAGTGGTCTGAGTCACAGTTTGGTCCTCTGCAGCTCCGTACATCCATAACTGATGTGGGCTGCCGTGCAATCATTAAAATATGATCAGTCTGCTTGACTACTCCATTGACTGCAGACTTCCAACTACCCAGATAGATCCTTTTGTGTGGGAGGCAGGTACTTTTAATAATCATATTATTCCTTGCTGCGAATTGGTATAGTAAGTCTCGATTGTCATTGTTTTCTTCATGTAGTGAATATTTTCCAGAAACTCCATATGGATGTTCATTCCTGCTTATTTTTACATTACAATCTCCTATTACTAGCATCAGGTCATATTTAGGTACTGCACTGCATACTTTATCCAAGTCTTTGTAGAACTGTTCTTTAATTATACTCTCTTTTTCCTCTGTTGGTGCATAGCCTTCACTATTGATATATTCCTAAATTTCCCTCTTAGTCTGAGTCTGCGTATCCTTCAATTTATGGGTTGAAATTCTAGTAGGCTCTTCTTAACCTCCCTAGTTATTATAAACCATGTTCCAAGATGGTCTGTTCTTTCTTCTGATCCACTATATACCAATGAGTACTCAGGTTTATCTATCCTCCCATCACCTTGCCATCTTATTTCCTGTAGCCCTATGACATCATATTCAATTTTTAAAATTTCATTGGCTATTTCTTTCATTTTTCCACACTGAAGCATTGTTCTCACATTCCATGATGCTACTGTCAGATCCTTTATCCATTTCCTTTGCAAGGGTTGTGATACATTTTTTCCATTCAATTTCTGAGGATTCTGTTAAATTTCTGTAATATTATTTTTTTCTACTTCATGTGGTCCCCCTTAACCCAGTGTGCCACCTTCCTTGATGTTGACCTTCTCCTCTCTGATGGCTCGACCCGCACCTCGGTCGACATTAAACCCACCAACCACCATTGGTACCTGCAATCCTACAGCTGTAATTCCTTTCACACCAAAAAAATCCCCTGCATACAGCCTGGCCACCTGGAGACAGTTTATCTGCAGTGACAGGAACTCCTTTGTTCAGTATGCAAAGGGTCTCACCAAGGCCTTCGGACAGGCACAACACCCCAGACCGAGTCTCCAGACAGATCTCCTCTGCCATTTCCCCTCACATACCCAATCCTCCCATCAAAGGAGTGTCCCTTTTGTCACCCAGGAGCACCCCAGACTAAAACAACTGAACCACATCCTTTGCCAGGGCTTTGATTACTTATGATCATGTCCTGAACTGATGGATATCCAGCCTGAGATACTTCCCACTCTCATAAAGTAATGTTCAGTCACCCACCCAACCTCCACAGCGTGTCCCCTGAGGGTCCTGGGTTTCGAATAGGCCCGAGGTTTTCCTGCCTGTCATATGAGGTGACTAAAAGGATTTTCACACATTTCAGTCTTTATTTGATGGTTCGCTGTAGGGTTTGACCTCCATTCTTCAAAATTTTTCCAAAGAGCGAGCCAGATGGGTAAAGGTGCCTTACAAGGTGCATCGTGTCCATCGTGCATCGAGATCTTTAGCCCACTTTCTCATCGTCGCATTGCAGTCCAGCCCATTTTCCATCCTTTGGGTGAGGACGTCTTCCTGGGTGTGTTTTCCACCATGCACTATGCAGTGTCGATTTCTGCATCGATGATGACCATGGACTTCTTTGCACCTGATATCCAGCACAATAGCCAGTCTGTTGTGGTGGGACCACCATGTAACCTGCTGGTTGTAGCCCTCTAACCACACAGGGATCACTCTGCTGATGCCTGCACCGTTAACTCCTCACGCATGCCAAGGGGTAGATGCCCATCCCCCCTGGGGCATCGGGACTCCCGGCAATGGCCATCCTGCCAGGTGGCATTTGCTGGGTGATACCCGTAGGGAGGGCCCCTGGTCAGATTGAGTGGCATCAGGTTGGATGACACGCAATGAAGCGTAGTCCATCATCTCTTGCTGGTAGTGAAACACCAGCAGTCTCTAAGTGATCATGAGCTCAATTCATTGCACAGAAATACAACCTCAAATTGTTCCCCTTCCTCACCACACCATGGGAGGTACGTCAGGCTAAGGATGGCAGCAGATCTTATTTGCCACAATACCTTGTATGTTCGAGAGCTGATGGGGAATTTTTCATGACAATGAAGCCTCAGTTTTTTGTTGGGCATTTAGAGGACACGTTCGGGGAGGTGGAGGGCTTTCCCAAACTGAGATCTGGGTCAGTCTTGATCAAAACAGCATCCTCTGCCCAGTCACGGGAGATACTCGCTTGTAACAAGCTGGGGGATGTTTCTGTAACCATCACGCCCCATAAGAGCTTAAATATGGTCCAGGGTATCATATTTCACAGAGACCTTCTTTTGCAGTCCGACAATGAGCTGCATGCCAATTTAGAGTGGTAAGGTGCACATTTTATCTGGTGTGTCTACATGGGTCCTAAAGATAATCAGGTTGCCACCAGTGCCTCCACCTTGGCCTTTGAGGGTGATACATTGCCCAAGAAGGTCAAGGTGATGGTCTACCTGTGTGATGTAAAGCCCTATATCCCTCCCCCAATGTGGTGCTTTAAGTGCTGGAATTTTGGCCACATGTCTTCCCGCTGTACTTCCAGCATCACATGCTGAGACTGCGGATGACCATCCAATCTCAATACTCCATGTGCCCCGCCTCCCATCTGTGTCAACTGCGGAGAGCACCATTTGCCTTGCTTGCCTGACTGCAGGATTCTCCAGAAAGAAAGCAAATTCATGGAGTACAAAAACCCGGACAGACTGACCTACACTGAGGCTATGAGAAAATTTGAATGCCTGCATCCTGTGCGTATGACATCGTCTTACACCAACACTGCTGCTACAACAGTTCTGACACCATCAGCTCTGCCAACCCACGTCACCTCTCAGAGCCAGAAGACTACGCCTGCCCCCTTGATGGTAGAGGGCATTTCCCTCCATTCTGTCCCCACTTCTAAGCCAGAGAAGTGTAAGTCTTCATCGGCTTCTCTTGCTAAGAAGGGGTCCCCTGCTCACTACCTTCCCAGGTTTCTTCTAGTGGGAAAGACAACACCCGCCAATGGCTGAAGAGCCCAAAAGCAGCTGGTCATAGGGCTTCACGCTCATCCTCAGTCCCAGAGACTGAGCCAATGAAGCCCTCCCAGCCAGGGAAACCCAAGGAGCAGTGAGAGAAATCCAAAAAGAAAATCCCTTAAGACCAAGGTAATTGCAGTGGCACCCACACCTATAAGCTCTGTGTCTGAGGATGAGGTGAAGATTTTGGCATCCGCTGAGGACCTAGATCTTGCCAGATCCTCAGACACAATGGATATAGACTGCTCAGGCAATAAATTGGTGGCAGCAGATGAGTCTGAGGCGTAAACTGCCTCACTGCATGTTCCATGCCTTCCCAGTCTCACAATGTCATCCTCCAGTGGAATTGCGGTGGTTTTTTCCACCACCTGGCTGAGCTACAGCAACTGTTAAGCTTTACACCTGCTATCTGCTTTGCCCTCCAGGAAACTTGGTTTCCAGCAATGTGGACTCCTGCCCTCTGTGGCTATAAGGGATATTACAGGAACCGTAGCGACCATAATCGAGTGTCAGGTGGACTTTGCGTTTATGTCCTAAACACGGTCTGTAGTGAACATGTGCCCCTTCAAAACCCTCTTGAAGCTGTGGCTGTCAGAATAAGGATGATGCAGGAAATAACTGTCTGCATTGTGTATCTTCCTCCAGATAGTGCAGTAGCCCTGAATGTATTAGCTGCACCGATTGATCAACTCCCTAAACCTTTCCTACTTTTGGGAGATTTTAATGCCCATAACCCCTTGTGGGGTGGTACAATGCTTACTGGCCGAGGCAGAGATGTCGAAACTTTATTGTCGCAATTCAACCTCTGCATTTAAATACTGGGGCCACAACACATTTCGTTGTGGCTCATGGTAGCTACTCTGCCATTGATTTATCAATTTGCAGCCCAGAACTTCTCCCAGCTATCCACTGGAGAGCACAAGACAATCTGTGTGGTAGTGACCACTTCCCCATCTTCCTGTCACTGCCCCAGCATCAGGCATACAGATGCCTGCCCAGATGGGCTCTGAACAAGGGGGACTGGGGGCTTTCACCTCTCCTGTCACTGCTGAATCTTCCCCACACGGTACCATCGATGTGATGGTTCAGCAGGTGACTAGCACAATTGTTTCCGTGGCAGAAAACGTGATCTCTCGCTCTTTAGGGTGAGCAAGGCGTAAGGTAGTCCTTTGGTGGTCGCCGGAAGTCGCTGAAGCAATGAAGGAGCGTTGGCAAGCTATACAGCGCCATAAGCACCACCTTCTCTGGAGCACCTCATAGCCTTTAAACGGCTCCATGTCCGTGTATGCTACCTTATCAAACAACGGAATAAGGAGTGCTGGGAGAGATACGTCTTCACCATTGGGTGCCACACGTCACCTTACCAAGTCTGGGCAAACATCAAACGTCTTTTCGGGTACCAGGCACCCACAGGTGTCCCCAGCGTTACCATAAATGGCGAGTTATGTACTGACGCAAACGCGATTGCCGAGGACTTTGCTGAGCGCTTTGCTCAAGCCTCTGCATCGGAGAATTACCCCCCAGCCTTTCGCACACGCAAACAGCAGCTGGAAGGGAACGTCCTTTCATTCACTATATGCTGCAGTGAATCCTATAACGGTCCATTTACAGAGTGGGAGCTCCTCAGTGCCCTTGCACATTGCCCCAATGCAGCTCCTGGGCCTGACCGCATCCACAGCCATATGATTAAACATTTCTCATATGACTACAAGCGACATCTTCTTGTCATCTTCAACCACATCTGGCATCTTTCCATCGCAATAGCAGGAGAGCACCATCATTCCGGTGCTCAAACCCAGTAAAAACCCTCTTGATATGGATAGCTATCGGCCCATCAGCCTCACGAACGTTCTTTGTAAGCTGCTGAAATGTATGGTATGTCAGTGGTTGGGTTGGGTCCTAGAGTCACGTGGCTTGCTGGCTCCATGTCTGGCCGGCTTCCACTAGGGTCGCTCTACCACTGATAATCTTGTGCCCATTGAGTCAGCCATCTGAACAGCCTTTTCCAGACGGCAACATCTGAGTGCCGTCTTCTTTGACTTACGTAAAGCATACAACATGACTTGACGACATATCCTTGCCACATTGTATGAGTGGGGTCTTCGGGGACCAATCCTGATTTTTATCCAGAACTTCATGTCGCTCCATACTTTTCATGTCCAAGTTGGTGACTCCCATAGTTCCATTCATATTCAGGAGAATGGAGTCCCTCAGAAATCTGTATTGAGTGTCTCTCTATTTTTAGTGGCCATTAACGGTCTAGCAGCAGCTGTCAGGCCCTCTGTCTCGCCTTCTCTGTATGCAGATGACTTCTGCATTTCGTACTGCTGCTCTAGTACCGTTGTTGCTGAGCGGCGCCTCCAGGAAGCCATCCACAAGGCCTAGTCATGGGCTTTAATGACGGTCCACTCACTTAGTGGAGACATATCAATTCCTAGGACTGGTTTTCAACACTCGGTTGACTTGGCTCCCTCATCTTCGTCAGCTTAAGCAGAACTGCTTGCAGCACCTCAATGTCCTCCGTTGCCTCGTCTCTAGAGAGCCCTTGTCCAATCCAAAATTGACTATGGGAGTGTGGTTTATGGTTCGGCAGTGCCTTCAGCATTGCATTTACTCAACCCTGTGCACCACTGTGGGGTTTGATTAGCGACAGAAACTTTTAGGATGAGTGTGGCCAAGAGCTGCCCTGGGGCAAAACATACATGTGAACCTGCATGTTTGATTTCAACAGCTGCTTCACTAGCCAAGCCATCTGGATCCTGAACTGCATTCTCCACTCCCATAACTATCCTAGCCTCAACATACTGTCCCCAATCCCTCCACCCAACAGTTTCCACCCCTTCTCTATTATCATCTCTTCACAATTCTTGTCTCCCATCCTGCTTGTTTCCTGCCCACTGCAAATGCACCCATCCATATTTTCCTATTCCTCTCCTTTTTTCCACTGCCTCCCTGCCCCACAACCTCCTGATGCAGCATTTGTTATCATTCTATTCCCTGCTCACTCCACTGGACAGCAATTCTCTCTCTCGCCATCAATACACTACTATCCTTCCCCTTCACTGCCCCCTCCAGATTGCTGCTTGCATCCCACATGACAGCTGCATTCCGGACCAAGATGCTGCAATTGGTGGCCACGTGTAAATGAGATGTGCTTGCTTGTGTGTATGAATGGCGTATGTTTCTCTTTTGCTGATGAAGGCTGTGGCCAAAAGTTTGTGTAGGTGTGTTTTAATTGTGCCTGTCTGCAACTTGACGTGTCTTCTTCACAGTAAGTGGCAATCTGTCTTTTCCTATGTTGTTGAGATTCCTATCTGGAGTTTCCATTGTTTGATTTTATTGAAAGTGAAATTACTCCAAAACTATAAATACCATCACACATTGAGGTGACTGCTGGAGATCTGTGGTGGTGATATTTACAAACATATGTTTGTGTGTCTTTATGAGAAATCGGTAAAAAAGATACACAAACCCTGTACTTACAGTTAGATAACTGCTAGAAAGTGAGGGGAAATAGCAGGGAAATTTATATTTACCAGTATCTTCTTAAAAAGTTTGGGAAATCAGTAAAATAACAATGAAATGTGCATTTCCTTAAAAATTTGTTACAAATTAGCCACAAACCCATAAACAGCATCATATGTGGTAGAAAATAATGTGGGTGCTGAAGATTCATGAAAACTAGGCCAGTGCCACTGGGTGCTATACTATGCTGGTAATTTGCAACATCACCTAAATTTACTGATGCTGCTGCTGCTTCACTGAGATCCACATAAAAAATGTCAATCTCGGGGATGTTAATCAGATGACCAATAGCAGCACAATGGGGGGCATCATTTTTTGGACCTTAAGTTACCATAACTGACATGATAGTTATCACTCAAAACTGAAACACTGAACACCTAAGTAAATGTAAACCAGCCATCGTGCCCATAAATTATGGCCATTAACATGACAGTTATTTCCCATTAATTGTGGCACAATAAACCCTAAGGGTACTAGCATCAGTGTGTAACAATACTTGTCCAAAGTACCTTTATTACATACATTTTTGCTTAGTCATTAGATACGGTGCATTTTCCTTGGGCTCAAACAAACAAAGAATAATTGGGTCAACTGCATTGAATTATATAAAGAGTTAGGGAATTTAACTGTCCCTTGGGAATATATTTTCCAAATATTAATGTACAACAGGATAATATAAATCACAGTGCCACAAATGGAACTATGCACAAAAACATGATAACCATTGGGTGCCTACACCTAGAATGAAAAAACACAAAGTGGAAACTCATAACAGTATCAGACATCAGAGATTAAAGCAATGTAATAAATTTCCTCATGGCATTAAAGAAATAATATCTGAGATGGGCAACTTTAAAAGAAACTGTTAAATATATCTTTTAAGAAAAGTATTATGCAGTTAAATACTACTTAAACAAAACAAACATAATAACTGAAACAATGAACATCAATGTAATGGTATATTGACAACTTTCTGTAGTTAAGTAGGAAGCTGTATATTTGCATAGGTCCTATATTGTTAAACAAACTTTCAGCTGAGAACTCCCAACTACCAAACTGGCCTGACACTACACATTTAGTACATTACATACATCTACAGGATTTGCTAATCTATGGTGGTGTTAAGAAACAGAATATCTTTTGGAAGCTGTTGAGGTAGTTGCTGGGTACCAATGTGGGAAACAGGTTGTTGTTCTCATCTACATTACTCTTTCTTGTGCATGCTTTCTGTAAATCTTTACTCCAACTTATGTGTGATGAAATTTTTTGATTCATTGAAACAGCTCTCACACAGAATTCCTATTCTCAGCCAAGTAAGTCAAATTACTAAAAAAATTATTATGACTTCTGTTCCCTTATGGTTCTATTACAATTGAGACCTTTTCATTTCCTTCCCTGTGACTTTGACGAACATGCACAGGTCGTACAACATATCTCTTTGTAGATCAACACAAAACACCCATACTCGTGCAAATTCTATAATGCTGTTCCCATAGTGATATTTTTCATAACAACAATTCATTGCTAAGGGTGTTTTTTTATATATTCACTTGAAACATAATCAAGTTCGCATCTGAATCCATTGACATCATTGCATTACATTGAGTACTAAAGAGAAACATAGAGGGGGAGGAATCTATGGAGGCAGACCAATGCTGCAACAAAGTAAGCCGGCTGAAATGAGCATAGGGAGCTGTAGTTATGTAGATGTGAAGGCTTTCACAAGATATTGTGCGGAGATCTGTACCAAATTATTCCTTGGACTGATGACAACTGTTGGTTTAATTAACCCCCTCCCCCCCCCCCTCCATTTTTCCCCTCTCTCAGACCTCTTGCATAACACGGCTAGTGTTATCTGATCATTTATTTCCAGTTGCCTGACATGGTTTCTTGTACAATTCATAATCAATGGATCTGTTTTACCTCATACTTTGTTCAGAAGTTTGTCAGTGGATTTTAATGTCTCCTGACACTGTTGTGGACACTATGATTCATAAGCGCAGTACTAGAGTTCACACATGTTAGTAATCTGATACAACCTTTCTTTAGATTTTCAACTTGTAGAAAAATTTATGTCATTACATCTGTATAAGTCAGGAATGAACAACATTAGGTGACCAGTATGCCTAATTCACATACTTACCTATGATCACATGACGCAATGGAAGTGCTCCTAGTACTTAAAGACAAAATTATTGTATCTGTGATGTTAATGTTTATGGAGTAGTGCACAGATATAAATGGCATCCCTTTCTCAATATGCCACACTAGGAAGCAACAATGTTCCAATAACAAGATGTTTTCTAAAGATAGGCCTGATGATTTACTTCCATATGTTGTCTAAAGACAGTGACTATAACTTCTGACTGCAATTATGACATCCAGAGGGTCCATAAAATGTCAACAAATAAGAGCTCTGCTGTTATGAACACCATAAACCCATCACAACTACAATTTCCACTGATGCAGTGCTAGCCACCACAAGATGACACTCTTGTTGCTACAGCTTTATCCACAGCTACACACCTACAAGACAGCAACCAGTTCCACACCTGAATCTCATGGGTGGCCACAGCTGTGGCACAGCTATTGCAGGTGCTTTTCACCCCCGTGCCATGTGCCTGCAAGTATGTTACACTGTATCTGTGTGTTGCAAGTGTATTTATGGCACCTAACAACCACGGAACAGCACTTAACATTGAGCTATTCACGGATGGGTCTCTGAACTCTACACTGACTGCTGCTGTGGTCCATCTACCAGAGTCTCTGCTGGATATTTCTGTAGCCTTCTCTCTGACCAGACAAGCTACCAACTTCAGGTTTTCACCACCAACATTATGTCAAGCTGCCAGTAGTCTTCATCTTGCTACAATGAGACTAAGCCGCTGCCACAGTGGACCTCCAGGACTTCCATATCATGTCTTCATATTGCTCATGCATTCAGAAACAATGTGCGCACTGTGTGAGACATTGACTGTAACTCTAGCAATTGCAACTCCATCTCCAGTGGCTGACAGTCCACATAACTTACCAGGTCTCACCTACTTCAAGACAGTGACTTGATTGAGAACTATTTCTAGAGTTTGTATACTTAAGAAACAAAGAAGAACAAGAGAAGCTTTTACATTTTCTTCTATAAACTTGCTTCTCATTGTCAATGTGGGCATTAGTTTCTCTTGATCAAACCTGATGTGGTCCACTGGAGTTAAAATTAAAATCTTAACAGCTATAGTGAACTAAAGAGGAATGCCCATGACAAATGTGTTTAAGATGGGCATTTGACATTAGGTAAGATGTGAAGTGGACCACTGCTGTTCATCAAGACTCCTTTGTTTCATTTAGATGACATGGTCATCATGGATTGGAATTACTTTGCAGACCAGTCTCTCAGAGTGCACAAGTTCAATGTCAGTTAGAGAAGATTATCTTCTATCTTTTGAAAGCTTTGGAGCATTTTCAAAGATTTACCTTTGAAACAAAAAGCTCATAACACTATTAAATGTTGTTGTTGTTGTTGTCTTCAGTCCTGAGACTGGTTTGATGCAGCTCTCCATGCTACTCTATCCTGTGCAAGCTGCTTCATCTCCCAGTACCTACTGCAACCTACATCCTTCTGAATCTGCTTAGTGTACTCATCTCTCGGTCTCCCTCTACGATTTTTACCCTCCACGCTGCCCTCCAATGCTAAATTGGTGATCCCTTGATGCCTCAAAACATGTCCTACCAACCGATCCCTTCTTCTAGTCAAGTTGTGCCACAAACTTCTCTTCTCCCCAATCCTATTCAATACCTCCTCATTAGTTACGTGATCTATCCACCTTATCTTCAGTATTCTTCTGTAGCACCACATTTCGAAAGCTTCTATTCTCTTCTTGTCCAAACTAGTTATCGTCCATGTTTCACTTCCATACATGGCTACACTCCAAACAAATACTTTCAGAAACGACTTCCTGATACATAAATCTATATTCGATGTTAACAAATTTCTCTTCTTCAGAAACGCTTTCCTTGCCATTGCCAGTCTACATTTTATATCCTCTCTACTTCGACCATCATCAGTTATTTTACTTCCTAAATAGCAAAACTCCTTTACTACTTTAAGTGTCTCATTTCCTAATCTAATTCCCTCAGCATCACCCATGAAAGGTGAAACCTTGTTTTGGTTGATGTAATGATTTAAAGGTACTACTCATGAAATTAGAGCCCATTCAGTACTGCAATAGTGCAGTGCCTGTGCTGTTCCGAAGTACAATACATTGTTACTTCAGGTATACATGCATGCATCCATGTGAAGGGCACTGCAGAATGGGAACTGACAGTTGGTAAGAAGGCAGCTAGGAGGAGGAGATATTCAGACAGTTGTACTTTGCGAATAACCATTACATGTGACCACTGTCAGAGATTAGTGGAGAGGTGCCTCTTGTAGCTGTAGGTGTAGGAAACATGCAGCAGTCCTCAGCAGTTAGGAAAGCTAAGTCAATTGCAAATTCTAACAGAAAGAACAAGGTTCTGCTGTTAAGTAGTTCGCATAGCAGAAGTGTGGGCCAGCAGTTGCAGGAAGTGCTGGAGAGTGAGTACCAGGTCACCAGCATTGTGAAGTATAGTGCAGGGTTGGCTCACGTGACTGCTAACATACAGGAGTTATGAGGGAATTTTACAAAAGAGGATCAGATAGTGATTGTGGGTGGAACTGGCAATAGTCTTTATTGGGACAGGGAGTATGATGTAGGTGGTGACTTGGTAAAGAAGGTTACTCAAACTGGTGGTACTAACATGCACTTCGTGCAACAGTTTCGACGTCATGATCAGCCTTATCTTAATACTGATAGGCATGTTACTATGGGTCTGGAGAAGGCACTGATGGCAGAGGGCATGGCTCACATTTCGGTGGTGCCAGTTGAATGTATCAATAGATCGGGTTTCACTAGGAATGGCCTGCACCTCAATAGGCATGAAAAGGGGAGGCTAGCAAAGCTTATAGGTGACAATGTAGGGGGTGATGGTCGGATCACTCATGGGAAAATTTCTGTAGTAGTTGATGTTAGAGCTGTACCTTTTTTAGATTGAAGTCAGCTGATAGGTACCCCTGCATGAAGGAAGCCCCTCTAACAAAGGAATCACCTCCAAAGGAGGTCCAGTGTCCCAGTAGTGAAGGAATTACCATATTTTGTAAAAATGTAAGAGGTATTAGAGATGAAGTTAGTGAACTTCTTACAGATGTTGACATTGGCATTATTGGTATATCAGAGCACCACTTAAATAATTTGACAATTGACAGTTCAGAGGCTTCCTTTACCAGGATAAAGATTAGCTGGCTGTTTTTCAAGTTCTTTGTGGAATGAGAGTTGGCCACGTACATAGAAAACAGTACTCCATTTAAGTATGTAGACGTAGCATGGCACTGCACTGAACAGGTATTTGAATGTTGTGCAGGGGCAGCTGAATTTAGTGAAACTTAACTTCTAGTTGTTATTGGTAGGTCCCTTAACTCTGACTTCAGAGCATTTTTGCTCAAGCTAGAGAGGGTTCTTGGTTCACTTTATGAGTAGTACCAAAAATTAGTTAGATGTGATGACTTCAGTTTAAGTTTTGTATGTGATTGTGCAAGAAAAAGGATGTTGTTAGAGCTCCTAAATTCATATGATCTGAAGCAGACTGTGTTTTTCCATCTAGGGTGCAGGGGAACAGCAGCACAGCCTTGGACAATATTTTTATTCATTCTTCATTACTAGATGAGCATTCTGTTAGTAAAATGATGAACAGCCTTTCAGACCATGATGCACATATTTTAACACTACACGGTTTTTGCACTCAAACAAATTTTATATAGTTACAAACTATGTAGAAAAGCTAAGACAAAGGCAATAGAGAGTTTTTTAAACATCGTCAAGGAACAAGAGTGGCAGGGTGTTTATAATGCCGATAAATGTAGATGACAAAAATAATGATTACAGTAACACATTTCTCATGTTCTTTGAAACTTGCTTTCCATTAGAACATTCTAAACAGGGTACTAGCAGTAAAAGGAAGCCTAGGTGGCTGACTAGTGGGATAAGGATATCATGTTGAACAAAATGGGAATTATATTAAATTTTAGAAGTAGTCACAATTGAGGTATAGTAGCCCATGGCAAACAGTATTGTAAGATACTTAAAAATGTTATTAGGACGGCAAAGAGTATGCGATACACAAATAGAATGGCTAATTCACAGGATAAAATAAAAACGATATGGTCAATTGTAAAGGAAGTGTCTGGTCAGCAGCACAAGGTCGATGGTATAAAGTCAGTCTGTGGTAAAAATATTTCCATTACTTATAAGTCAGATATATGTACAGTATTTAACAATCACTTTCTGATCACTGCTGGTGAATTAAATAAAAACTTAGTTTCTGCAGGGAATCATATAACACCGATGGAAAATGCCTTTCCGAGACACTGTGATACTGACAAGTGGGAGATTGGGTCAATAACTATATCACTGAAGCCTAAGGACTCTCATGGATATGATGGAGTACCTAGCGGAATATTAGAGTACTATGCTGCACATGTTAGCCTGTAATTAGCCATATTTGTAATTTTTCCTTCAAGAATTGTCAGTTTCCTGAATGATTGAAATACTTAGTAGTACAGCTCCTTTACAAAAAAGGAGAAAGAGATAATCTAGCCAATTTTAGATCTATTTCTATGCCATCAGTGTTTGATAAAGTTATTGAAAAGGCTATGTAAGTAAGGATAATTGAGCATTTTATTTCACATAATTTGCTATCAAATGTACAGATTGATTCTAGAAGTGGTTTAACAACAGAAAAGGCTATATTCTCTTTTCTCTGTGAGGTACTGGATAGATTAAACAAAAGGTTTTGAATACTAGGCTCTTTTCTGATTTAACAAAGGCATTTGATTGTGTTGATCACAATATATTGTTCCAGAAGTTGGACCATTATGGAATACAAAAAGTAGCTCACAATTGGTACACCTCTTACTTTAACAACAGACAGCAAAAAGTCATTATCCACAGTGTTGAGAATGGCTATGAAGTGGGGTCTGAGTGGGGAATGGTTAAATAGGGGTGCCCCAGGGATCACTGCTGGGGGCACTCCTGTTCCTCATTTATATAAATGATACGTCCTCTAGTATTACAGGTAACTAAAATATTTCTGTTTGCTGAGAACAATAGCTTGGTAGTAAAGGATGTATGCAACATTGGCACTGTTTCAAATAGTACAGTACATAAGTTCATGGTTTGTAGAAAATAAACTAATGCTAAACCACATTCAGACTCGGTTTTTCCAGTTTCTGACACACAATTCAACAAAATCAGACATTTTAATTTCACAGAATGGGCAACCGATTAGTGAAACTGAACTATTCACATTTTTAGGTGTTCAGATAGATAGTAAACTGTCATGGAAAGCCCACATTTAGGATCTTGTTCAAAGACTTAATGCTGCCATTTTTACTATTCGAATGGTATCTGAAGTAAGTGATAGTTATACACGAAAAGTAATCTAATTTGCTGATTTTCATTTATTTACGATATTATATTTTGGAGTAACTCTTCCCATTCTCAAAGGATATTTTTGGCTCAGAAACAGGCAGTTCAGGCAATAAGTGGTGTAAGTTTGTGAACCTCTTGTCGACCCCTGCTCATTAGTCTAGGTATTCTGACACTTGTCTCTCAATGTATATATTCTTTATCAGGTTATTCCCAAGAATTAGCAGCTTCCACTCAGTTAATACTAGGCAGACATCCAACCCGCAATTGGTTCACACTTCCTTAACACTTGTGCAGAAATGTGTGCAGTGTACTGCTGCTTCCACTTTCAGTAAGCCACCAAAATAATTCAAAAATCTTGGAAGTAATCCACATGCTTTCAAACTGAAATGGAAGAGTTTTCTCATGAGTCACTCTTTTTATTCTGTAGAAGAGTTCCTTGAAAAATTAAGCTGATTCCCCTGTTATATTGTTGCCTGCTTTAACATAAATTTATGGTTTGTCTTTTTTCGGGTTCATAAACATTTCATTTTATCTGTTATTACTTTTATGTCATAATTTCATGAACTGACTCATTCCCTGACCTTGGAGATTTGCTCCTCAAATTGGTCCTATGGAACTAGAGATGTAAAATAAAAATAAATAAAAATGTGTACATCTGAACAACACAGGCATTGCAATATTGTATTTACCCACTAACACTGGAGAAGGAACTTTCAATTAAAATGTATCTCTTGTACAGGAAGATATATAATGGATAAATGAGTGCAGGTTGTACACATGGTTGATGACTTATGGAAGTTTGGGTCTGGCTGTGAGTCGTGCTTGGGTAGCTTAATGGTAAGCCGACCAGTCATGATCAGCAGGAAATTGTGTTACAGGATCCACAAGTCAGCAACCACTACAACTATTGTGGACTAAGATACCTTTAATCCCTGTTTGGAAGCTATATAAATTACTGTTTTCTGAAGACAATGTCAATGAGTTATCTTGGTTATGATATCTGTGAATCATAATGTGAACATGAGCTTGTGTATGGACATTTCAAATTCATAAATAGCAGCAAACTAAGGCTGTAGAAAGATCTGTGATCCATCAACCAATCCCTTCTTTTAGTCAAGTTGTCCCATAATGTTCTTTTCTCCTTGCACTGATTCAGTACCTTCTCCTCAGCTACGCATTTTGCTCTTCAGCATTATTCTGCAGCACTGCTTTTCAAAAGCTACTGTTCTCGTTTCACTATACTCCAAACAATATGAGGGTCATTAAAAATCAAACATACAAACATCTATAGTGAAGACAATGCCTAATGCAAGGAATTGAAATTTTTGTTAAGTTTTAGTTGGCAACCTTCTAAAGAGGGTTTCATTTGATTGATTAATATTTACATAAACATAATCTCTAGGGTCTCAACTGGATGGTTTGGTGCAGGGTTACTTACTAAATAGTGAGGTCATTAGCCCTGTTTGAAGAGACAGTCCATTTGGTGTTGGTGACATCAGCCCTAAATTTGACTGAATTGTGACAGTAAAAGTGAGAAGGCTAAAAACATAATGGAATTCAGTTGAACTGACAACAGTAAAATAAAGTGAAAGAAATAAGCAACTCAACAGGTGTGTTGGAGACAGGCGGTGTCTGTTGGGGTTCAGCAAGCGATAGGAGTATCCCTCACACCACTGTTCCATCTCCAATCCATTACAGTCAGAAAGTTAAAGATGAGAATAGGATACACACTCTCAGAGAAAGCATATAACCCTGATCAACTGTTCTCTTGTCAGTAGATAATATCAGCTATAAGTAATTGTTAAGATCCTGTATTCACTGGAGTGCTATTCCTAATAAGTAAAATAGAGTGCAGCAGAAAGAAGTGCTATCCACTTCCAAAAGCAATTAAAACAGAGTAAAACAGGGACGACAAAGGCACTTGTCAATGGAGGTAGGCCTGAGGATCCCCCGGGCCCAGCATGCAGCAGGAGACAGCCCAACCCCAACCAACCTGAGAATAGAAATCACTTTCTCAGAGGAAATGTAGAACCAATTCAACTATCCATGTGTCATCCACCAATATTGGGAGCAACGGAGAGTGAAAAAGATGGGGCATTCCTCTGAGGTGTGAGCTACTGTCTGCGAGGCTTCACAAGCACAATGTACAGGTAACTCATTAAATAAGATGAAATTATGTTTCTGCAAATCTGCACTGGGGTTGTCAAAGCAAATCTAAGGCCTTAGTTATGAAATTGTGTCCACATGAAGATATTACTTTAGAACTACTATATTTGGTTAGTTTACGTATGGAAAGCATTCAACTGTAATAAATATTCTTTAAGATAAATAAACAATGCTGAAATAGTTCTATGATAACCATGAGTTTTTACATGTGGGTGGAAAGTTTAAAAGTGGCCAATTAGTGTAACCAATGAGCATCATTCCAGGAGACTGGTGGCAGTATTGACCTTGGCGTTGCAATCTCATATTGATTCACTTGTGCAAGAAAACTAGCAAATTTCAGTTCAACAAACTGATGAAAAATGATGAGTAAGTGTTGGCACAACTCATTCCAGACAAATTGAAATACCATAAGACTTGTGCAAGGTGGGTTACCAGAAAACTTACCATTCATCACAAAGAACAGAAATTTCTTCAATCTCAAAAATCATTTTACTGTCAGAGGTGATGCATTTTTGAAGAGGATTTCACCCTATATGAAATTTGAGTGCATGATTTTGAGTCAAAGTGTTAACAGATTTAACACTATATCGTACACCATATGGGCGCATGCGTTTCAGCTCTGGACGGTTCCCACATCCCGTATGGGCGCCACTTTTGTGGTCACTGAAAGCTGTTTTTCATTGCGCTACTTGGCTGGTGGCTGTAAGATAACTGCAGTACTTCATATTTTGTCCACCAGCTGCAGCAGCAGTTGATGAGTTCTGTGTACCAGTTGTATGAGTAGAATATATGTCAGTATAGCAATCTGCCATCAGTTCTTTGATAACATTTTCACATGGCGTGCAACCGTAAATTTGCAATAGTCAATGAGCATTTTGAGTGAAAATGACAGCTAGAGGCCTCCGGGAAAGTGAAGTTCTGGACATTCTATTCAGAGAAAATGACTCTGATATTGACATCAGTGTGAGTGACAAATCAGGTAATAGCTTTTTATTTATTTATTTTTCAATTTTGTTGCTAATGTACACAGAGAATTTGTAAAGAAAAAACACTATCTTTTTTTTTTCTTTTCATTTAATCTGAATTATGGTCTTCCATTAGATGAGGAGCTGCAACGATAAACAAATGTTGCAGCTACAAATGCAATGGTAGGTCTTACTCAACCAAATGCTGACAACTGGCTGGAGCACAGTGCACACCCCCAGCTTCCAGTGTTTCAATCGGCGTCAGTGACAATGTTATCCATAATATATAAACCGAGACAAACAGATATGCCAGTACAAAAATTGCCGCAATGAAATGGTGAAATGAAATAAAAAATAATTCTATGTGGCACAAACGGGAAACAGTAAAACTACATGAAATATATTGGGTTTTTGCAACAGTTCTGCATGTGTGTGTGTCATGAAGTTACTAAAGCTTAGTGACTATTGGTCAATTGATCCATTTTTTCAAACAGACTTTGCGAGTTGATTGGTTGAGCCATGATAGGTTTTCCAGTGTTATGTTCATGCTGCATGCCAAGAAGTCAGATGTTTGTGTGAGAAGGGAGAAGTTTGTTCTGTAAGAAGTTTTAATATATCGTTAGTTGATGAAAAGTAACCTTCGAGTATCTACTTATTTCACAAGTAGAGGGAGAATATTAAATATTCCTGTACCTAACATCACTCTTCAGAGAAGAAGTTTAAAGAGATTCCAGAAGCCAGCTAAGAAGATCAGCTGCAGACAACAAGCAAGTCACCTCGTAAAAGGAGTGGAAGTTAGTATATCTATTTCACACTTAAATTGTCATCCAAAGCATTAGAACATGGCAACCGGTGAGAAAGGACAGAAAAAACCGGAATTATAAGATCAAAAAATGAGGAAAGAAGTTTTTGTATGTTGTCATAGCAACTAAACCAAATACAACAAAAAATTTATTCCGAGATAATGGAACATGCTCAAGTATCAAAAGGAAAAAATTTTTTTAAATTGAGAAATAGAGAAGAAGATTCCAGTGTGTTTCTCTGAGAAGAAATATACCTAGAACACTTCAATTAAGAATATCTCGTGCTGGGAGTGTAGAGCTCTCACACACATCGCGGGGACAAAGATGCGGAAACCAACATCCGACGCCGCCGGCACCAGTTGCTGCTTACCGGTCCTGATCTGCCTCCACATCCACTTACCGACTTAGCGCAAATTTTCCACTGGGTTAGTATAAAACAGAATTTTATTATTTTAGTAAAAAGTGGTATAAACTGTCCAGTCAACTTTATTAGTGTAGTTATCATACTTAAAATTATTTAAATGCTTACAAGATCTAAAGCGTGCAAGAATATGGGTAACATATGACAAGTCGAGGAAACTCAAGAACCAGTTATGGCTATGAAAGTTAGTAAGGAAGTGCCTGACTGGTCTGAGTTAGTAAATTTAATCAAAACTCAAAATGTGAGACTCTAAGTGAAAAACTAGAATCAGTAAATTCTTGATTAGATACTCAGAGTGAAGCTTTAAATGCTCAATTGAATGCCCAGAGTGAAACTTTCAGTACTCAATCAAATGCTCAACTGAGTCAAACTTTGGGTTTGTTAAATGCCAAAGTCGATTCACAAAGTAATGTGAAGACTGAATTCGATGCATCAAATAATAAAGTAGATAATTTAAAAATAGATTTAAAGAATGAATTGACTAGTTCCTTGACCCTTCAGGTAAATAAAATGTTTACTGACCTTAGTCAGAAACAATGATAATTTCCTAGATCTATCAAAAAAGTTGGAATTTAACATCAAAGTCATATGTAATACTGTAAAATCTGAAATCAATGAAAAGTTAGGATCCTTTGAAAATGTACGTAATGTTAAGTTTAATGCCATAAAGCAAGGACTGATTACTTTATAAGAGAATGCAGAAAAGCTGAATGAATTAATGCCTGTCATTCAGTTGCAAATTACATGTGAAAGTACACGAGTAGACAATATAGAAAGAAGCTTCAAAGGGAAAATAGCAAGCTCTGATATCGTAAATGTAAATAGCCTGGAGGAACAATTTGAAGAAATTATAGATTGGAAAGTCACTGAGAGAATAACATCCGGGAATGTATCCCCTATTGCTTCTTCCAAGCTTACTTATACCAGGAAGGGCACAGATGACCTGAGGAGAGAAGTCAAGCTTATCCAGGACAAAGTAGAAAAACAGGTAACATCACCCAATGTTGTCATAGTATGAAGGCTTTCACGACCGGATGACATATCTTCTGGTAAACCTTCTGGGATGTAAGGTCGTGGTCCATGAAACATTTTGTCCAGAGGGGAGGAGAAACACCCCTCTGAAGATGTTCAGCGCAGATCTGGACAAAACGTTAGGAGCTGAAGAGTTTCATGGACCACGACCTTACATCCCAGTAGGTACCCAATGTTGTGTTAACTAGTGATGTAGTTACTGATTTTCAATGGGGAGCTAATTTGGGGTTACCCAGACAATTCCCTAAATTCACGCCCGATGGAGATGTACATCCGACATTTCTTGGAAAGGTTTAGCCAAGCTTTGCCAAAAAAATGGGAATATTCTAAAAAGATTGAATTTGCTTTGGGTTACCTTTTAGGGGAAGCTGCAGAATGGGGGACTGTAAATATTGAGAACTTTTCTTCTTGGGCAGATTTCCAAAAGAAATTTAAAAAGAAATACCGGTCTGCCAGTGCACAAGAAAAATTAATATCAGATCCATGGGACCCAGGCAGAGTCATATCTCCCAGGGACATTAACGTTCTGAGTTAACGGGCAGAGTGACGACCGTCAGATCCCAAGTTATTTTCAGTGTTTCTTCCAAAACAGTTTTCCTGCATCAAATTCCCTTAAAATTGTAAACTAATCTGCCATCTATTCCTAACACCTATAACTATCCTGCAACCTTATTACTTAGAAAACCAGATATGACCATAAAATAGAGACTGATTTAAGACATCACCAAAAAGAAATGATATCTGGAAAATATAAATTGACTAGAGTATTATATTTATGGATAATATAATATGCGGTGACTAATGAAACAACTGTGATACCAGCGTGTATAAATTTTCTATTTTGTATAGAGTATTTTATAACTTTTATGAGAGATGATGTAAATGGGAGCATCTGTATAGGTTTTGATTGGGGTGGGTATTGTAGGTAAAAGTGTGGTTCACAAGAACAAATAAACCATGGTTAACACAAAACACACATCACACCTGTCAGACAGCCCTTACAAACTAGTGTACCTGATTTTTCACCATTCACTGTTTCCATAGGGTTGCTAAAAATTTTTTCGGGGACCTCAAGGGCGAAGGTGGGAATGTCCATTCTGTAGGAGATGATTTGATACCAAACCTCCTCCAGCATCTCACTCAAGTACCTGTGGGGTAGGGATCATGGGGAAGGGGAATAGGAAGGGTTTCCTGTCTTTGGGGCTATCTTCTTTCTCTTCTTTGATCTTAGCAACCATATCTATTTTTTTTCTTTCTTACATCTCATTTGAGGACCCATCTATTTTTTCCTCCTTCCATATTAATAAACTTCTATCACTGAAGTCCTTCCTTGTTTCCGTGGTTTCTAATAACATAGATCAAGATAAGAAAGCCGAAGAATCAGACTACACAAACACTCATCCGTACACACACAAAAATACAGTTAGACACAATCAATGAAATTACAGACTAAAAAGCCTGTCATGATGTGAGAATTGCCAGGTATTGTAGGGCAAAAATATGTGTATACAGGGAAATATGCACACATATACATACAAAAATATGACAATTCCACACCGCATATGTATATAAGAACTATGACAATTCTACATCAATTGAGATATTCATACCTCATAAATTGGTAAGAGATGGAACGGATCCCCCGTGGTACACAAAAAAGGTCCGAACGCTGTTGCAGAGGCAACGGAAAAGCATGCGAAGTTCAGAAGAACGCGAAATCCTGAAGATGGGCTAAAATTTACAGACGAGCGAAATTTGGCATGTACTTCGATGCGAGATGCCTTTAATAGGTTCCACAACGAAACATTGTCTCGAAATTTGGTAGAAAATCCGAAGAAATTCTGGTCGTATGTAAAGTACACAAGCGGCAAGACGCAGTCAATACCTTCGCTGCGCAGTGCCGATGGTACTGTTATCGACGACTGTGCCGCTAAAGCGGAGTTATTGAACGCAGTTTTCCGAAATTCCTTCACCAGGGAAGACGAACAGAATATTCCAGAATTTGAAACACGAACATCTGCTAGCATGAGTTTCTTAGAAGTAGATACCTTAGGGGTTGCGAAGCAACTCAAATCGCTTGATACGGGCAAGTCTTCAGGTCCACATTGTATACCGATTAGGTTCCTTTCAGATTACGCTGATACTATAGCTCCCTACTTAGCACTCATATACAACCGCTCGCTCACCGATAGATCTGTACCTACAGATTGGAAAATTGCGCAGGTCGCACCAGTGTTCAAGAAGGGTAGTAGGAGTAATCCATTTAACTACAGACCTATATCATTGACGTCGGTTTGCAGTAGGGTTTTGGAGCATATACTGTATTCAAACATTATGAATCACCTCGAAGGGAACGATCTATTGACACGTAATCAGCATGGCTTCAGAAAACATCGCTCTTGTGCAACGCAGCTAGCTCTATATTCGCACGAAGTAATGGCCGCTATCGACAGGGGATCTCAAGTTGATTCCGTATTTCTAGATTTCCGGAAAGCTTTTGACACCGTTCCTCACAAGAGACTTCTAATCAAGCTGCGGAGCTATGGGGTATCGTCTCAGTTGTGCGACTGGATTCGTGATTTCCTGTCAGGAAGGTCGCAGTTCGTAGTAATAGACGGCAAATCATCGAGTAAAACTGAAGTGATATCAGGTGTTCCCCAGGGAAGCGTCCTGGGACCTCTACTGTTCCTGATCTATATAAATGACCTGGGTGACAATCTGAGCAGTTCTCTTAGACTGTTCGCAGATGATGCTGTAATTTACCGTCTAGTAAGGTCATCCGAAGACCAGTATCAGCTGCAAAGCGATTTAGAAAAGATTGCTGTATGGTGTGTCAGATGGCAGTTGACGCTAAATAACGAAAAGTGTGAGATGATCCACATGAGTTCCAAAAGAAATCCGTTGGAATTCGATTACTCGATAAATAGTACAATTCTCAAGGCTGTCAATTCAACTAAGTGCCTGGGTGTTAAAATTACAAACAACTTCAGTTGGAAGGACCACATAGATAATATTGTCGGGAAGGCGAGCCAAAGGTTGCGTTTAATTGGCAGGACACTTAGAAGATGCAACAAGTCCACTAAAGAGACAGCTTACACTACACTCGTTCGTCCTCTGTTAGAATATTGCTGCGCGGTGTGGGATCCTTACCAGGTGGGATTGACGGAGGACATCGAGAGGGTGCAAAGAAGGGCAGCTCGTTTTGTATTATCGCGTTATAGGGGAGAGAGTGTGGCAGATATGATACACGAGTTGGGATGGAAGTCATTACAGCATAGACGTTTTTCGTCGCGGCGAGACCTTTTTACGAAATTTCAGTCACCAACTTTCTCTTCCGAATGCGAAAATATTTTGTTGAGCCCAACCTACATAGGTAGGAATGATCATCAAAATAAAATAAGAGAAATCAGAGCTCGAACAGAAAGGTTTAGGTGTTCGTTTTTCCCGCTCGCTGTTCGGGAGTGGAATAGTAGAGAGATAGTATGATTGTGGTTCGATGAACCCTCTGCCAAGCACTTAAATGTGAATTGCAGAGTAGTCATGTAGATGTAGATGAAGTATACAGAAGGAAGAGAACATAAGCCAGTGTGCATTTAATCATGATAGTCATTTTAAGAAAACAATGCAATAAGTACTCTGATGAACTGATGAATTGTAGGATAGTGGGACTTGAATAGTATATGTAGACATACACTCCTGGAAATGGAAAAAAGAACACATTGACACCGGTGTGTCAGACCCACCATACTTGCTCCGGACACTGCGAGAGGGCTGTACAAGCAATGATCACACGCACGGCACAGCGGACACACCAGGAACTGCAGTGTTGGCCGTCGAATGGCTAGCTGCACAGCATTTGTGCACCGCCGCCGTCAGTGTCAGCCAGTTTGCCGTGGCATACAGAGCTCCATCGCAGTCTTTAACACTGGTAGCATGCCGCGACAGCGTGGACGTGAACCGTATGTGCAGTTGACGGACATTGAGCGAGGGCGTATAGTGGGCATGCGGGAGGCCGGGTGGAAGTACCGCCGAATTGCTCAACACGTGGGGCGTGAGGTCTCCACAGTACATCGATGTTGTCGCCAGTGGTCGGCGGAAGGTGCACGTGCCCGTCGACCTGGGACGGACCGCAGCGAAGCACGGATGCACGCCAAGACCGTAGGATACTACGCAGTGCCGTAGGGGACCGCACCGCCACTTCCCAGCAAATTAGGGACACTGTTGCTCCTAGGGTAGCGGCGAGGACCATTCGCAACCGTCTCCATGAAGCTGGGCTACGGTCCCGCACACCGTTAGGCCATCTTCCGCTCACGCCCCAACATCGTGCAGCCCGCCTCCAGTGGTGTCACGACAGGCGTGAATGGAGGGACGAATGGAGACGTGTCGTCTTCAGCGATGAGAGTCGCTTCTGCCTTGGTGCCGATGATGGTCGTATGCTTGTTTGGCGCCGTGCAGGTGAGCGCCACAATCAGGACTGCATACGACCGAGGCACACAGGGCCAACACCCGGCATCATGGTGTGGGGAGCGATCTCCTACACTGGCCATACACCTCTGGTGATCATCGAGGGGACACTGAATAGTGCACGGTACATCCATATCGTCATCGAACCCATCGTTCTACCATTCCTAGACCGGCAAGGGAACTTGCTGTTCCAACAGGACAATGCACGTCCGCATGTATCCCATGCCACCCAACGTGCTCTAGAAGGTGTAAGTCAATGCAGAATATATATATACTCCCACATTCCAGTATTACATCTATTAGTGTGCTGTACAGATATGTAACCTTACTTGCCTTCCTTATTGCACTGTAAAACATTAATTGAAAAGCAAAAAATCAAGACTCATTAGTATACCACTCTAGCAGCAAATAAAGTTATTAATTAAAGTAAGGAAAAAGAACTTAAGTACCAAATGGATTAAATTACTTTATAATTCACAAATAAATAACATACATAAAACAATAAAAAATTTATTATCACTGACACTTTTATTTACAATGGCATCTCAGAAAAATAAACCTCATTGAATTGCTGCAATGAAAACTTTGCGTTTAATCCACTTGCATTTTATACTGGCTTCTGCAACTGCATCTCTGATATCCTTGCCTAATGGACACCTGGAACAAGTTTTTTTTGTGTTAATGCTTTATAAATACAGACTGGAACAAACAATATACTCAACTCATTTTACTACCAAAATTACAGTGTGTGTTGACCATTAAAGCATGTGAGACTCATGCACAGAATATAACACTTCTCAGGAAGCAAATACAAAGTATGTGCACATGGGCTTCTGTAGCCATTATTTTCAGTATAATTTTTCTGGATATATGACTGTCATCATGTTGTCATATTAACCTATGTTTCAGAAAAAGGTACACAAAAGAACTTAAGTTCTAAGGTCTTCAGTCAATTAGTCTATTTGTCAAACTACCAGCTGGTAAAAACTCAACTCAGAAATGGCAACATCACATCTCACAGAGTCACTCATATGGGATTCTGTCACTGCTTTGAATTCAGAACCTTATATTAAACTTAAATGTGAAGACCTTGCTCAATGTACGACTGAAGAATGGCACGAAGTAGTACTGGTCACGGAGCCATTTTTGCACAGACAGAAGTCCTGCACCATTTCCATCAGAACCTCATAACTGCTCTGGTTGAATAGTGAAAAAGGAAATTTCAAAAATGGTCCTTTGTGGTCTCATGGTATCATTGCTTTCTCAAATCCCACATATACTGTGAGCAATTTACTTCAATTTTGATACTGACAATGTATGCTCACTTTGAAGATACAGATATGTAACTTTGGAAAGTACAAGTTGTAATATCAACAATATTATAAAACAAATAGATTGCTGCTCACCACAAGGATGACATGCTGAATTGTAGAAAGGCACTACAAAAAGACTGTTACATATAAATTTTGGCCAAAGCCTTCTTCAAAAAAGAAAACCCCACTCAAGTTCACACAGGTAAGCATACCTCTCATACACTTGACTGGTATCTCCAGCCACTCCAACCAGAATGCAACTAAGCACATCAAAAGGGACCAGCAATCTGGAATGGGGTGGGGATTTGGGAGGGATAGATGGGCACAGATGGGGGAAGAGGAATCAGTTCTGCCTGGTGGAGCATTCAGAGACTAGAGGTGGCAGGACAGGACTGCCAGGCACAGCATCGGGAGATTTTGTGGGAGGGAAAGGGGGAAAAATGTGGTGAGCAAAAAGGAGAGTAACAAAGAAGGGGAAAAGAGCGGTGGGTGCTCTGGCAGAGAGAAGCACACAACGTGGCTACCAGATCAGCTGCAATCACTGCTCAGCTTTTTATATTGGTATGACTACCAACTAGCTGTCCAGCTGGATGAATGGCAAGTGTCACAACATACAGCTTAACAGAACATGTTTGATTTCAATGGCTGCTTCACAATCAAGGTTATCTTTATCCTCCCTCCATCTGTACTGTACAGATGAGAGTCATCCTTACAACACATTTTCCACTCCTGAAATCATTCCGGCCTCAACCTAAAAAACTGTCCTCACACCTTCCACCCAACTGTTTCCACCTCCTCTGTCCTGTCACCTCAAAATTTACATCCCCTCACTCTCACTGTGTATTGCTCTCTGGCGGCACATCTACTGGTCTGTGCCCCATCCCTGTTCCTCTCCTTTCTACTACCTATGTTTTCCCTCCCCTCCCTCCCCCAACAGCCTCATGACATTGCACCTGGTGACCTGTCCTGTCATCTCTAGTCTCTGGGCAATCCACCAGGCAGTGCTGATTTTTCTTCTGCCCACCCATACCTGCTACCACCCAACCCCCCCCCCCCCCCCCCCTCATCCCTCTCCAGAATGATACTCCTGTTCAACAGATTAGCTGTGTTCTGGCCAGAGATGCTGGATATAGTGGCCATGTGTGCATGAAATGTGCTTGCCTGTGTGAAGGTGCGTGCGTGTGTGCGTTTTACTTTCCTGAAGAAGGCTTTGGCAGAAAGCTTTATGTAACAGTTTTTTTGTTGTGCCTGTCTGTAACTCAATATATGTTCTTTATAGTGAGTAGCACTGTATCCTTTTCATAATATTCTAGCAATATAACCATTTTTTTCAAATGAATATGAAATTCTTTGGTTCCAGGATAGTAGTCCTATATGAGTCCTACCGCTCTTTAAGCATTCTTTGTACATTGGTACATTGCCAGCTAATTCCTCATTACTAAAAGCCATTGTATATATAAGAAAATGTACAAAATAACACTATGACACTAAATATTTTATGAGCAGCATAACTTAAATGAACTTTGACATACATCCCAATATGTATCATCTATGCAGACTTTTAAGCCATTGTACTTCATTTAAATCTTCAGACTGGCACTACACAATTGACTATCTTCCATCTCCACAAACAATTTTATTATTGAAAGAAGCATAAAATTCTTGGTAGTATGAATTCAATCTACCTCAAAAAACACTAAAACCTATTTCTAAATACATTTTTGCTACATAATTTCTTTGCAGATATACAAAATTTTTACACTGCTGAATTGCATTTGTTGACACAGACACTAAATGTCTGTGCCATTCTGAAGTTTTTATGTACATAAGTTCCTTTTTGTACTGAAAGACATCTTTTTTTTTCATCCCCTCATCATTATTATAATTTTTGTGGCATCATTTTAAATGACATTAAAGATTAGACTTTCCTCCACCAGAGTATAGGACACAAGCTACATACAGGTGTATGCCTAGAATGATAAAATGTATCAAGGTATGTTTTATGCTGAGTTATAGCAATTCTTTAAGAAATAAACCTCCCATGTATAAAACAGCTTCAAACTTCTGATTACTTAACAAATGAGTAAATGTGTAAAATATTTGACACTAAGGATGTAACTAATAAACGTTTAGAAAAGGTTTCAAATTATGTTTAAAGTTTATTGGAAGATGCTAAGTGCTCTAATTATCAAATGCTAGATGAGTATAGTCTGGGTAATCTGAAATTCCATTTTAAGCAAGGTCATGCATCTCAATGTTTATGACATCATATCTCCCGATCTGTTTGCAAGTCACTAAGTGCTCTTGTTCTCAAATACTGAATAAATATAATCTGGATATTTTCGAGTAGTGGGTTACATTGTCACACCATGTTATAATTTTGCACGTACATTCAGTGGTGTATATGAAAGCTTGTTTGCAAAATATGTTGCAAATAGCATTAGCAATAAAAAAGTAATAAATTAAAATGTCAAGCCTGATGCAGCATTTTTACTCCGCAAATGGTGAAAATGTAGTAATCAATAAACGTTTCTCCTTTCATCATTTTGTAGGGATGTTAGTGAGAAGTAGCCTCATAAAGGTTTGAAATTACGTGTAAAGTTTGTTGCAAGTCACTAAATGCTCTTGCTCTCAAATACTTAATAAATATAATCTGGATATTTTCAAGTGGTGAGTTACATTGCTTCAAGACAGATACACACTGTTTCTGACTGTAATATCAGTCTTATTGCATTAAACCTTTAACATAAGACTACAGCTCTTAATGAGAAGATACTGACAGCATTTTAAATTTTTAATTCTCTCAATAATAACATGAAACATTGGAAACCAAATTTTTGTTGCCCCTGGAAGTCATTAGATAGGCAACCTGCAACAAGGATTGTGAACGATGAACCATGAAGCGGTATAGGCATTCTGTAATACAGATAATGTGGTGATTTTTCTGATGTATGAAAGTGATTTTTAACATCATGATTTGGACCTTTTTTTTCCATAACTATACACTTTTCTGTGTGGCACTGAAGAGAGCTTTTAAAGAGAACTTCAAGGATATGACATGTGGAAATTAGTCCAATAGTAACAATATAGCAGAACTGGAAACCATTGTCCTGCTGTCAAGGGAAGAGATATCACAAGAGATCGAGATAATTTTATAAATGATAACAAGTACAGAAATTCTTCTGTAGTTATTGCACACATGGGAATCACTTCTCTTAAGGATACGAGGTACTTTTCCGGCTCAATATTATGTAAAAAACAACACCTATTTCTTTCAGGCACTGTTTATAATACATATGTTTTGCAGATTTTTTGTTGGTATCAGGTAATGCAGCACACATACTAAACAAATTAGAAGTATTCTGAATATTTTTTAACTTTCTTAGGGTTATTAAAAAATTGCAAAGAAATTGGTGCAATTTTTTTCCGAAAATGCCTCCTCAAATTGAGGTACCATTTAATCCAAAGTTATACATTTGAAGGAGACCAAATTTTTACCAGATATGCGTGACATCATGGCTGAGGTACTAGACCTGTTTAATTCCACCTGTTATGTATATTACAAGGATAAAAAAAATATCACCTCTTACATTTTAATTTTTATAATTTTTTTCCTAGTAAAAATGTTATTTTTTCTATATTTTTTTGATTCTGCAATAAAGCTTAGGTCTACTACATAAGTATGGACTATTGCAAGTTACAGAAAAAAATCAGGACAATGCTTTATAAACTTTAGGAAATATTTGTACCTGAATTCTGAAAAATATAACTTGCAGGAAACTGCAAATGAAGATATTAGTTCAATTAAGCTGTGCCTCAGAACATTCCTGAAGCATAGTCTTCATCCTGCAGCATTTCTTCATCTTCAAGCTTCCTCTTCGCATTGCTTTCAGCACTTCTTGCTTCTTTGGTAACATGAAGAGCAAATCTTGCAGCTTCATGCTCACACTGTCTGTCACATGCAAGCAATTGATCTTCCATATCAGAGCCACATTTTATGCCCAAATTTCTCAGGACCTTCCTATCACTCCACCGTTGAAACGTATCACTGCGTCTAATACACCAACATCTAATGTGCTTACTCTTGGGTGATCATTCCCATAGACAATAGTTGAAACTTTCATTTGTATTCTGAGTGCGACCATGAAGACATTTACTAAGCAAACAGGATCACTCAGGTCTCTAAAAATTGGTTTTATTTCATTCATAACAGGCTCAGGAAGAGAATGTGCTTATGCTTGTATATTTGACCACTTTCTTTTGCTTTTTGGTAACCACACCAAGAATCTGCTCCTTTAGGGCAAAGTCTGTGAACAGGATGGTCATCTGTGGACAACTTATGAAAATAGGTGCCCCATACAGCTTTTCTCAGTGCGGTATCATCATTCACAGGTGCAGTTCCTGTAATGGCTAGTCCATAATAACTCTGAAGGAGGTCTATTTCAGTTTCTGTCAGTCTGCCTCGGCCAGACAGAGATTTTCCATCAGATAGCAACTCTCATTTCTCTTCGTAGCTTCCTTAGTGTAGCACCCATCCTCTTTTGCATATGTCCACAACACCCTAGTTTTGTTACCAAGGTATCACCATAAACATTGAACTCATTAATTTTATTGAAAGCTTTAGAGACCCATTGCCTAGGTACTTCATATATCTAACGTTATAAAATGGGCACCGACCTCTGAAACGTTTGTAGAACTTCATCACACTCCATACCCCCACTGTAGCCATCATAATTTTTAGAACACTTATGTTCAATATGTCCTTCAGTGTTACCATGACAGGTGTGGCAATACTTAGATAAGCATTCAACATCAACAACTTTTCCATTTTCCAGAGAAGCAGCACTTACAACATCTTTCAAGGAACGATGTCCTCTACATTGCCATGTCCCATCAAGGGCAACGGCAATGTCCCTGGTTCCACTAATATTTACAGTTTCTTCTACTGAACATTTCATAGATGCTTGAGACACAACCGTCAAGGCAGCTAAAAGTATTTTTTTATGTACTTGCTGAACCTACTGGGAGGAGAAGGGAAGGTCCATCAAACCACAAAACATTTGAGCAGCCTTTTTTTCCTTTTCCTATTGCACGCACTGCATATACTAACTTCAGATTCACATCATATGAATTATGCACAATGTTTGAAGTCATTTTTGAGCTAGATTTATTGCACAATCCACACAGAACAACTAACGTTGACGCTAAACCCTTCCTGCTACGTCGTTGTTCAGTCTACACCATCACATTGTTCACACTTTGCCACTTCCTTTATCAAAGAAGATAAAATGCCAACATCATCAACAACAAATCCACTACAAACAGCATCATTGTTAACACAAAAATTTGAATCATCAGGAGGTGTGCCATGTAGGGCTTATCCCTGAAGAACTGATACATAGGTTACTTTCAACAGTGTGGCTAGCTTTGTTTGTGAATGATGTTTTTGCTGGTGTCTTGAAAATTATATTTGCCTCGTATGCAAAATATCAGGTAATTTTTTTATTATTTTGATTGTATTTTGTAAGATGAAAAAATAACAGTTATAATAAAGTGCCATGAATTAGGAGAAGCAAAGCTAATAGTGAATTAACTTATGGTCTGGTGAGAGGTGCTGGATCTAAATTTTGTAAAGTGAGCTTAGTGAGAAAGGGCACATTAGTCTTATAACAACAATTATTTATGAGCAAATTTGTGTGTCATTTTGGTAATTGTAGAAGAAATGTAATGCAGATTTGTTTTACTTTATTGTGGTTTAGTGAAATTAGATAATGGCTCCAGTAATGTGTGTTCAATAAAGATAAATTAGAAAAATTGGTATGGCATTATATTTTCTTACAGTTACACATGTGTGCAACAATATGACGAGCTGCTTAAAATTAATGCTGTAAATAGGTCATAAATGCCAGGTGGCTTTACAACAATACAGTTCAATTCTTTAAGTTGCAGTTTGCTTCAAATCTAAAATAACTGTGCACGCAATACTATCCTGTAAACTATATGTACAAATATGTCCTCTTCCACTCTACCTGAGAACAGCCTATTCATTACAATGTTGACTGTAATAAGATAAATGTAAAAATTAAGGAGTAAAGGAGTCCACACACCGAACAGCAGAGGCGCTGAGTTGTCAGGAGACATACACAAAAGAGAATGAAAACTTCGCTATTTCATGCAATTTTGGTGGACAGAGGTGTGTGTGTGTGTGTGTGTGTGTGTGTGTGTGTGTTGTGTGTGTGTGTGTGTGTGTGTGTGTGTGTCCTGTAACTCGTCAAAGTGTTTCTATCAAAAGCTACCAAATTTTCATTACATTCAGGCAGGGCTTTCCTATATATATTCATATTAAGATAAACTTCTGTAAATAGTAATGGGAAGTCCTTGGTAAAATATAAACAGTGGAAAGAGTAATAGTAGTAGCTCACTCTATAGTTGAGACATTATTTCACCAACAAGCAAGTAAACAAGACTGATAACATTGATAGCTTACAGATAGATCAATGTTCAGTGCTAATAGAGAAAATAAACACAAATACACCTTCACAAGTGGACAATGTAGCTCTTTGTGGGTGTGGGAGGATAGGGGGGGGGGGGGGGGGGGAGTGGGGTGGGGGGATGCGTGTGTTTGTTCATTCAGTTATCTCTGAAGAAGGACTGTCTAAATGCTAGCAACATTCTAGTCCTTTTTATGTGCCTGTCAATACTTCACCACCTCAAAAGTATTGTGAGTTGTTACTTTCAGGCCTTCCATTATTTTCTAAAAATTGTTTATGTGGATGTTGTCTACTCCAGGGGCCTTGTTTCGACTTAGGTCTTTCAGTGCTCTGTCAAACTTTTCACACAGTATCATATCTCCCATTTCATATTCATCTACATCCTCTTCTGTTTCCATAATATTGTCCTCAAGAACATCGCCTCTGTATAGACCCTCTATATACTCCTTCCATCTTTCTGCTTTCCCTTCTTTGCTAAGAACTACGTTTCCATCTGAGCTCTTGATATTCATGCAAGTGGTTCTCTTTTGTCCAAAGGTCTCTCTAATTTTCCTGTAGGCAGTATCTATCTTACCCCTGGTGAGACAAGCCTCTACATCCTTACATTTGTCCTCTAGCCATCCCTGCTTAGCCATTTTGCACTTCCTGTCGATCTCATTTTTGAGACGTCTGGTTTCCTTTTTGCCTGCTTCATTTACTGCATTTTTGTACTTTCTTCTTTCATCAATTAAATTCAGTATCTCTTCTGTTACCCAAGGATTTCTACTAGCCCTCGCCTCTTTATCTACTTGATCCACTGCTGCCTTCACTATTTCATCCCCCAAAGCTACCCATTCTTCTTCTACTGTATTTCCTTCCCCATTCATGTTAATCGTTCCCTAATGCTCTCCCTGAAACTCTGTACAACCTCTGCTTTAGTCAGTTTATCCAGGTCACATCTCCTTCAATTACCACCTTTTTGTAATTTCTTCAGTTCATGACCAATAGATTGTGGTCAGAGTCCACATCTGACCCTGGAAATGTCTTACAATTTAAAACCTGGTTCCTAAATCTCTGTCTATCATTATATAATCTATCTGAAACCTAGTATCTCCAGGGTTCTTCCATGTATACAACCTTCTTTCATGATTCTTGAACCATGTGTTAGCTATGATTAAGTTATGCTCTGTGCAAAATTCTACCAGGCGGCTTCCTCTTTCATTTTTCCCCCGAATCCACATTCACCTACTACGTTTCCTTCTCTCCCTTTTCCTACTACCGAATTCCTGTCACCCATGACTATTAAATTTTTGTCTCCCTTCACTACCTGAATAATTTCTTTTATTTCATCATACATTTGTCATCTGCAGAGCTAGTTGGCATATAAACTTGTAGTACTGTAGTAGGTGTGGGCTTCGTATCTATCTTGGCCACAATAATGTGTTCACTATGCTGTTTGTAGTAGCCTACCCGCATTCCTATTTTCCTATTTATTATTAAACATACTCCTGCATTACCCCTATTTGATTTTGTATTTATAACCCTGTATTCGCCTGACCGAAAGTCTTGCTCCTCATGCCACCAAACTTCACTGATTCCCACTATATCTAACTTTAACCTATCCATTTCCCTTTTTACATTTTCTAACCTACCTTCCCGATTAAGGGATCTGACATTCCACGCTCTGATCCGTAGAACGCCAAATTTCTTTCTCCTGATAACGACGTCCTCTTGAGTAGTCCCCACCCGTAGATACGAATGGGGGACTATTTTACCTCCGGCATATTTTACCCAAGAGGATGCCATCATCATTTAACCATACAGTAAAGCTGCATGACCTCGGGAAAAATTACGGCTGTAGTTTCCCCTTGCTTTCAGCCGTTCACAGTACCAGCACAGCAAGGCCGTTTTGGTTAGTGTTACAAGGCCAGATCAGTCAATCATCCAGACTGTTGCCCCTGCAACTACTGAAAAGGCTGCCGCCCCTCTTCAGGAACCACATGTTTGTCTGGCCTCTCAACAGATATCCCTCCCAATGGAGGTACGGCTATCTGTATCACTGAGGCATGCAAGCCTCCCCACCAACAGCAAGGTCCATGGTTCATGGGGGGGAAACAAAGATTGCAAGACTTACCAAGCAGGAAAGCGCCAGAAGACAGGCACAATAAAACAACACACAAACACACACAAACAAAATTTCGAGCTTTCGCAACCGGCAGCTGCTTTGTCAGGAAAGAGGGAAGGAAAAGGAAAAATGAAAGGATGTGGGTTTTAAGGGAGAGGGTAAGGAGTCATTCCAATCCCGGGAGCGGAAAGACTTACCTTAGGGGGAAAAAGGATAGATATATACTCGCGCACGCGTGCGCACACACACACACACACAGACACACACACACACACACACACACATATCCATCCATATCCATCCATACAGACACAGACACAAGCAGACATATTTAAAGGCAAAGAGTTTGGGCAGAGATGTCAGTCGAAGCGGAAGTGTGGAGGCAAAGATGATGTTGAATGACAGGTGAGGTATGAGTGGCGGCAACTTGAAATTAGCGGAGATTGAGGCCTGGTGGATAACGAGAAGAGAGGATATATTGAAGGGCAAGTTCGCATCTCCGGAGTTCGGATGGGTTGGTGTTGGTGGGAAGTATCCAGATAACCCGGACGGTGTAACACTGTGCCCAGATGTGCTGGCTGTGCACCAAGGCATGTTTAGCCACAGGGTGATCCTCATTACCAACAAACACTGTCTGCCTGTGTCCATTCATGCGAATGGACAGTTTGTTGCTGGTCATTCCCACATAGAAAGCATCACAGTGTAGGCAGGTCAGTTGGTAAATCACATGGGTGCTTTCACACGTGGCTCTGCCTTTGATTGTGTACACCTTCCGGGATACAGGACTGGAGTAGGTGGTGGTGGGAGGGTGCATAGGACAGGTTTTACACCGGGGCGGTTACAAGGGTAGGAGCCAGAGGGTAGGGAAGGTGGTTTGGGGATTTCATAGGGATGAACCAAGAGGTTACGAAGGTTAGGTGGACGGCGGAAAGATACTCTTGGTGGAGTGGGCAGGATTTCATGAAGGATGGATCTCATTTCGGGGCAGGATTTTAGGAAGTCGTATCCTTGCTGGAGAGCCACATTTAGAGTCTGATCCGGTCCCGGGAAGTATCCTGTCACAAGCGGGGCACTTTCGGGGTTCTTCTGTGAGAGGTTCTGGGTTTGAGGGGATGAGGAAGTGGCTCTGGTTATTTGCTTCTGTACCAGGTCGGGAGGGTAGTTGCGGGATGCGAAAGCTGTTTTCAGGTTGTTGGTGTAATGGTTCAGGGATTCACGACTGGAGCAGATTAGTTTGGCACGAAGGCCTAGGCTGTAGGGAAGGGACCGTTTGATATGGAATGGGTGGCAGCTGTCATAATAGAGGTACTGTTGCTTGTTGGTGGGTTTGATGTGGATGGATGTGTGTAGCTGGCCATTGGACAAATGGAGGTCAACGTCAAGGAAAGTGGCATGGGATTTGGAGTAGGAACATCATCTTTGCCTCTACACTTCCGCCTCGACTGACAACTCTGCCCAAACTCTTTGCCTTTAAATATGTGTGTGTGTGTGTGTGTGTGTGTGTGTGTGTGTGTGTGTGTGTGTGTGTGTGTGTGTGTGTGTGTGTGTGTGTGCGCGCGCGAGTATATACCTATCCTTTTTTCCCCCTAAGGTAAGTCTTTCCACTCCCGGGATTGGAATGACTCCTTACCCTCTCCCTTAAAACCCACATCCTTTCATCTTTCCTTTCCCTTCCCTCTTTCCTGATGAAGCAGCCGCCAGTTGCAAAAGATCGAAATTTTGTGTGTGTGTTGATTTATTTTGCCTGTCTACCAGCGCTTTCCCGCTTGGTAAGTCTTGGAATCTTTGTTTTTAATATATTTTTCCCATGTGGAAGTTTCTTTCTATTAGGAGAAACATTTTCACCGAATACCTCAAGAACTTGACTGATTTACTTCAAGTTTTATCACATTACTCTAAAAAATGTTTGGACAAATATACAGGGTGGTCCATTGATTGTGACCGGGCCAAATATTTCATGAAATAAGCATTAAACCAAAAAACTGCAAAGAACAAAACTCATCTAGCTTGAAGGGAGAAACCAGATGGCACTATGGTTGGCCCACTAGATGGCGCTGCCATAGGTCAAACAGATATCAACTGTGTTTTCTTAATAGGAACCCACATTTTTATTACATATTCGTATAGTATGTAAGGATATATGAATGTTTTAGTTGGACCACTTTTTTTGCTTCATGATACATGGCGCTGTAATAGTCACAAATGTATAAGTATGTAGTATCACATAACATTCCGCCAGTGCAGACGGTATTTGCTTCATGATACATTACCCGTGTTAAAATGGACCATTTACCAACTGCAGAAAAGGTCAATATCGTATTGATGGATGGCTATTGTGATCAAAATGCCCAACGGGCATGTGCTATTTATGCTGCTCGGTATCCTGGAAGACATCATCCAAGTGTCAGGAGCTTTCACCGGATAGTTGCAATATTTAAGGAAACAGGAAGTCTTCAGCCACATGTGAAATGTCAACCACGACCTGCAACAAATGATGATGCCCAAGAAGGTGTTTTAGCTGCTGTTGTGGCTAATCCGCACATCAGTAGCAGACTAATTGTGCGAGAATCGGGAATCTCAAAAACATCGGTGTTGAGAATGCTACATCAACAACGATGTCACCCATACCATATTTCTATGCACCAGGAACTTCATGGCGATGACTTTGAACATCGTGTACAGTTCTGCCACTGGGCACAAGAGAAATTACGGGACGATGACAGATTTTTTGCATGCATTCTATTTAGCGACAAAGTGTCATTCACCAACAAAGTTAACATAAACCAGCATAATATGCACTATTGGGCAACGGAAAATCCACGATGGCTGCAACAAGTGGAGCATCAGTGATCTTGTTGGGTTAATGTATGGTGCAGAATTATGGGGGGAAGGATAATTAGCCCCCATTTTATCGATGGCAATTTAAATGGTGAAATGTATGCTGATTTCCTACGTAATGTTTACCGATGTTACTACAAGATGTTTCACTGCATGACAGAATGGCGATGTACTTCCAACATGGTGGATGTCTGGCACATAGCTCATGTGCGGTTGAAGTGGTATTGAATAGCATATTTCATGGCAGGTGGATTGTCGTCGAAGTACCATACCCTGTCCCACACATTCACTGGATCTGATGTCCCCGGATTTCTTTCTGTGGGGAAAGTTGAAGGATATTTGCTATCATGATCCACCGACAACACCTGACAACGTGAATCAGAGCATTGTCAATGCATGTGCAAACATTACGGAAGGCGAACTACTCGATGTTGAGAGGAATGTCATTACACGTATTTCAAAATGTATTGAGGTTGACGTACATCATTTTGAGCATTTATTGCATTAATGTGGTATTTACAGGTAATCACACTGTAACAGCATGCATTCTCAGAAATGATTAGTTCACAAAAGTACATGCATCACATTGGAACAACTGAAATAAAACTTTGAACACAGCTGCTAATGTTCAAACTTATCTACGTTCTGTATTTTAATTTTAAAAAACCTGGCTGTTACCAACTGTTCTTCTAAAATTGTGAGCCATATGTTTGTGACTATTACAGCGCTATCTATCAGAAAGCAAAAAAAGTGGTCCAACTAAAACATTCATATTTTTTTACATACTACATGAATATGTAATAAAAAAACGCAGTTGATATCCGTTTGACCTATGGCAGTGCCATCTAGCAGGCCAACCCTAGCGCCATCTGGTTTCCCCCTTCAAGTTAGACAAGTTTCGTTATTTGTAGTTTTTTTGGTTTGACACTTACTTTGTGGAATATTTGGCCCGGTCACAATCAATGGACCAGCCCGCATATATTTTGAAAAGTTCTTGGCAGATTTAGTAAAAATTTAAAAGATACTCTACTGAATATCAGATGGACATAGGCTACATATTTTTTGAACAACAATATACAGATTTTCTAATAAAACCAACTGCAAGAAATAAAATTCTCTGCTGTAAAAATGTGCAATTATGTTTCCTTCGTCACAGGCAGTTTTAAATAAGGTACAATAGTGGGGCATTTAAACTATTAGACAAATTGCTTCTCCCATGTATATTCTTTCTAATTATGTGTATTTTTTAAACATAAATTGTATACACAACAATGTGTTGCTTTCATTTCTTCCTCACAGATGGTTTTCGCAGAAAACAGAAAAGTTGTATTTCATGGCTTGCCAGCTTATGATTCAAGTACTGCTACAGTGTTTGAATTTGCAGCAACAATAAACAAGGCAATGGGAGCCAGGGGGCAGAGAAATGGACAGAGGTGTAGGAGGAAATGGACATACAGAGTGGAAAGGAGGAGGTACCTAGACAGAGGGGACAAGAGATAGAGAGAGATGGGTGGGGAGGTGGGAGACAATGGACAGAGAGAGGAAGAGGAGGCGATGGGCAGAGATAGGAAAGAAGGAGATTAGGGTGTATATCCAAAATCCCATACATATTAGAAAAATATGTTTTTCTTCATTTAACCAGACTGAGCCCCAGCATTGCATGTCTGGGTACAGCTAGTTTTATTTATAAGCAGAGCTGTAAAACTTTCTTACAAACTAAATCAGCTAAATATCTCAGCATAAACATTTGATCTAATAACAGAGCACATCACAGATGATGCTACTGTTTACAAAAAAATAATTTAATAATGTCCAACTTACTTTGCTTCAATATTGACAGAGTCCAGATCATTGACAATGCCAGCATTAGTGAGCCACCGTTCCATGCCATTCCATGCAATCATAATGCCATTGTCTGTACACAGCTTTGGTGGGGGGATAGCTAGTTGATAAGACTTCTCATTGCAAACCACTTGTAACATTTTAGCTATGAATCTGTTACAAGCAACACCTCCAGAGACAACCTATAACAATAGATCATACAACATCGTGTAAGTCCACCAGCAGAAAATGAAAGAATTCTGTAGCATCATTCAACAGAAAGTGACGAAATTTCAATGTTGGCACTTATCTGTAAACCCTAAAGCTTTTTAATAGAAAATATTCATCTTATATGGGAACTCAGATGACATCAACAATCAACAAATAGAGCACACAGAAATGAACTTTTATTTTGTTAATTAACTGCTTATTCGCAAACAGTGAAGAATGAAAAGCACCCTTATTACCCATCAATCAGCAAAATAAATATGAGTGCTTATGACATTACAAACAACAGCAAGGGAAAAGGCTGGACAAAAAATCATAAATATTTCAGAGAGGGGGCCGGCCGGTGTGGCCGAGTGGTTCTAGGCACTTCAGTCTGGAACAACACAACCACTACGGTCGCAGGTTCGAATCCTGCCTCGGGCATGGATGTGTGTGATGTCCTTAGGTTAGTTATGTTTAAGTAGTTCTAAGTTCTAGGGGACTGATGACCTCACATGTTAAGTCCCATAGTGCTCAGAGCCATTTGAACCATTTAAGAGATGGGGAAAAAGACAAATAATCATGTTTGGAGTGCAGCGATACTGATATTATACACTACCTACAATTTTTAATTGCTTTTCCCTCCTTAAAAAACTGTATACTACTATTTCCCTGCTTAGATAGACCAGCACTTCACATCACACTAGATCATACTTTTAGCTCTCATCATCCACTTCACATTGTCCCTGACAAATTTATTCTTACAGTGAATAACTTAATTTTAAACCTTTTGAGAAATTTCCATCCACTATCTCCCATATTATTTTTGTATACCCAGGGCACAAAGCAGGACCCATGCATCTACTGATATCAGAGAGACATCGGATTTTGATTGTTGTCTGTTTTGAGGTAAGAGTGTTTTAAAAGAAGTTACAGTGACAGACAGCTGCTACAAATTGGATATGAAATTACTACGAGATAATCCTAACTGAATTCAACAGAACACCAGGAGATTCATAAGTAAGGCAGATTAGCTTATTGTTTGTTTTTAAGACTTGCACAGATTTGTGCTGCAGCTGTCTGAACACTGTGTAATTATAGAAATAGAGAATTTAACTGCAAGTGGTTATACATTAGCCTCTTCTTCATGTAGAGTAAATAATGAAAAGGATAGAATTCCATACACTGGGTGTCTCTCCTAAGAGTCATCATGGGCATTTTCTCCGTTGTTTCTCCAGACAGTTGCAATTTAGTTTTTTTGTGGTGCAGATGTATTCATCTCAAATAAATACTGATCATCAGATGTTTTATGTGATGTCCAAGATGAATGGGAAACACTGACTTGTTTCTCATTACAAACAAAATGGTTTTTAGAAGTGGCATTTTAAGTGCTCATTTGACAGAGCAGTCCAAAGTTATTCTAGTGCAATATTCAGCTTAACAATATCTGAACATGGAGACTTATGAGAACTCCAGAAACAGATGAGAGAGAGAGAGAGAGAGAGAGAGAGAGAGAGAGAGAGAGAGAGAGAGAGAGAGAGAGAGAGAAAGAGAGAGAGAGAGAGAGACTAAGTAACAAATAATCTGTACTACATAGACAGCAGAGATAGCATTGTCATAAACTGGTAATTTTTACACTTTCTATAAACAGATCAATAAATGAAATGCAAAGAATATATAAGCATAGCTTAGAATTTATCTTACCAGAGTTCGATTATTGAGTGGTAACAAGTCATTTTGCTCCACAAATTCCATAGCTCTTTGCACCCTTCTGCAGAGATGAAGTGCAATTGCAAATTGAAAACTGGCACACAAATCAAATACAGATGGGATTAATTGATCCCCCTCAGTACCTACACAAAAGAATGCATCTATTATGGCATGATTTTATAATTCTAAAGGGGATGAGTTCAAAAAAATTATAATAGCATCATATACATAACACACAAGATAGATAAAAAGAGGACTGGTATGAGTTAATTCAAAAGAAATCACATAGCTGAATTAACAGAATTCATACATCCACTTCATGCAAAAAAAACTGTGCCGCCCCACCCTCCCCCTCCACTGCCCCCCCCCCCTACACACACACACACACACACACACACACACACACACACACACACACACCTTTGAAATGATGGCGCTCTACTGCACTTGTCTGTGGTTGCCAGGAATATAATCTTCATACTACACATTCTGGTAAGTAGATAGAAAGGGAAATGGCTAAACATAATCACCTTCAACTGTTCATCACCTATGTTTGCCAGTCAATTACATGGGATTTGTAGCAATATGCCAGACTATCCTTAAAATATCATTCTGAGTAGGTGCTTCACTAAGTGAAGAAACAAATGCTACCTCATGTCACAAATTTCTTCACCACAGTTCATAATATTCTTGGTGTTGTCCAGACTTGCTTCATAACCTATAATATGATATAAATGTCTCATTCTAGGGTCAAATGAACAAACCAGTCTTTTAAGACTAGTATGCAACCTTGCATATTCAAAGTAATATGTGATAATAACTAAACAAACGAAACTAACAACAAAAAAAGCATATGGTACCTATGTAGGAACCAAATCCCTTTATGCTAAAGCTCTATCCACTAAAGCATCTCTGACAAGGAAAAACAAATGCATCTGTACCACCTCATTCATACATTAGGTGGGTCCCTCTCTTCTTTCCAAGCTTCCCTGATGTATCTTCCTTTTCTCCCTGAGAAAGCCAGGCAGCACTTAAATCTATCATTAAGGAAAATGTTTGTATTAACTTCTTACAGTAATTAATATCACAAGCAAACTTCAAATATCAGGCACCTGACAGCAATAGATGTCTCCTCATACCTAATGCCGTAACAAGAGAAACTGAAAATTCAGATTCTTTATTTGCCATTGACCACATGCAGTGAAATAGGCTTTATAATGATGTCAAGATACATAAGAAGTTACTATTTTAGTTAGTGTTTACATTACAAGTACAAATTATTTATGCTGCATTTAATCAATTGTACAGTATTGCAATCAAACACTTAAAACTCAATTTCTATGTTACAAGTGTCCAAGAATTCTGAAAGACTGCAGTATGGACTGTCCATTAACCATTTGTGCAGTTTACTTTTAAAATTATTGAAAGGCATATTGAATGCAGTATGTGGTAATTTGTAAAATAATTTCAAACGGTTCACTTTGTGAGAGTTGCCTGTTTTTGTCAGCCTATGTCTAGGAATGTCAATACTCTGTTTTTGGTGTGATGAGAGTGTGTGTTCTCTCTGGTGTTAAATTTTGTTCTGTTCTTTTTAGCATATATCAGTGATGCATAAATATAAGAATTTATTGCTTTCCTTAGCACATTATTTGTAGCACCTTTTTCTGCATCAGTGGTACATCACTGGCATGACATGAGTGGCCCCATAGAAATAGCCCATAAAATACAGGAGAGTGAAAAAGTTCAAAGTAAGCTGTTCTGAAATATTTGTTACTCACTAGATCAGACAGTTTCCAGGTGAGATGGGGCACCCTTGATAACTTTTTGCAGACCTGGTTCATATGGGGTTGCCAGTTAAGTTTGGAATAAATGTGTATTCCAAGCAGTTTTACAGATTTTGGTTCTACCTCGTTAGCCATCCCAACTGTAGATGCCAAGTTTTCTCTGGATTCAGAGGTATCATGTCACCAATATCACATTAAATGCCCCTCACTATATGTTCTAGTGGATAGAGGAGATTAGTATGTAATGTTACAATAAAACTATAATAAAATTTATGCTTCTAACTGCAACTGCAATAATCCAGCAACATATTTCAGGAACCTTAATATTTAACTTCAAAATAATAATATTTGTACATACCATTCTCAGCTTCCTCATGCAGAATGTGCCTGGTAACAACATTTTTGAGACCAGCAAAACTAAAATCACAATTCCTATAATCACTCATTGGACTGGGAAAGGCAAATGCAAGCAGATTGCCTCTTTCGGATGCTTTCTCTATAGCCTGTCCTCCTGAGAGCTTTGAAAATTCAGGAATATTTCGTAACTTTAAACGTCTTGCTGTCTGAAACAGTGTGAATATACTGAAATAATCATGAGTTGTCCCAGCAGTTATTACAAGATACAGTATAGACTAGGAACACAGTACTTGTCATGAATATAATTGGACCAACAATCACCATACTGTCTTACCACCATTAGACATTCAAAAATCTAATAAATCTATCCTTCGAGAATCCTTTCGCCTACATCACCAATAATTCAAATAAGCAGCACATTCCATTCTCTTTCTATTTCACTTCACTATAACATATAAACTGAGTGGTCAAAGTCACAGAAACGGCTGTCCAATTCAAAGATATGTCAATTATAACGCCCAAATGTTGTGGCTAGATGTACTGTATAGTGTGACTGTAGACAGACTATCTGAGTAGTCAGTTACAGACAGATGTGTGGTGAAAATAGCAGCACATTACAAGTTAATTTACTTTGTATGAGGAATGACAAACAATGCAAGACCATTTGGGATTACACAAGGACTTCAATTTCCTAAGTCAACAGGGACTAGGGAGGATCTTCAATTTTACAGATAGAATGTTTCAAAATGAGAAAAATGGCAGATAGATGCTTACAAGTGTTTTACTAACATATGTCATGTCACTGGCACAAAGCTATATGTGGTAACTGACCACTCAGTGCGAGACAAATCACTGCCATTTTAACATGTGATGGCAGAAATACATTTATGTCAATACTGCATGGGAACAAATGTTCCACAAAGACTTCAGCAGGTGAAAACCAACATCACATCCTGTGCCTTGCCATGTCTCTACATGATGCAGTCTAGCAACATTTCTCATCTTTCTGCATCTACATCTACATCTACATCTACATGATTACTCTGCAAATCACAATTAAGTGCCTGGCAGTGGGGATCATCGAAACACCTTCAAGCTAATTCTCTACCATTCCACACTCAAACAGCATGTGGGCAAAATAAACACTTCAATCTTTCCATGGAAGCTCTGATTTCACTTATTTTATTTTGATTATCATTTCTCCCTAAATAGGGGAATGCCAACAAAATATTTTTGAACTCTGAAGAGAAAGTTGGTGATTGAAATTTCATGAAGAGGTCCTGTCGCAGCAAAAAATCCCTTTGTTTTAATGACTGCCACAGCAATTCATGTCTTACATCCATGGCACTCTCTCTCCTATTTTGCAATAACACAAAATGAGCTGCCCTTCATTGAACTTTTTCAATGTCCTCCGATGTGTGTCCCACACCACACAACAGTACCCCAGAAAAGGGTGGCCAAGCATAGTGTAAGCAGTCTCTTCAGTAGTCCTGTTAAGTTTTCTAAGTATACTGCTAATTAATCAAAGTCTTGCTTTTCCCATAACATTTTATATATGTATATATGCAGGCTGAAGTGATGGATAAAAATTTATATCTTGGACAGGATTCAAACCTGGGTCTCCTGCTCGCTAGGCAGATGGGCTAACCACAATGCCACTCTAGCCCAGTGGCTTTGAACAACTGCAGGACTAACTACCCTAGCACACCTCCCTCCTCAATCCAAATTCCCATTCATGCCTCAGCCCATTTAATATCCCCCCTAAACTAAAAAAGCAATGCAAAAGCTTTCCATCCATATTGGACCAGCACCCCAGCATTGAACAAAACAGGGGAGCCTGCCTGAAAGTCAGGTATAAGTGCGTTAATAAAATGAAATTGTATAGTTCCAGAGACATCTTCAGGTCTCAAACATCTATGATGTATACATGCAGACAGAAGCAGTGAATGAAAATTTGCACCAAGCCCAGGAGGTGTGCTTGGGTAGTCCATGCACTTGTGCAAAGCCGCAAAGCCACTGTGACCAGGTAGCATAGTGGTTAGCACAGCTGCCTGGTTAGCAGGAGACCTGGGTTTGAATTCTGGTATTGGTACATATTTTCATTCACCACTTCAGTCTGCATACATACATCATAGATGTTTGAGACCTGAAAAGGTCTCTGGAATAATATAGTTTCATCTGATTATCTGTGTGATTCTTCCAATTTACGTTATTTGTAATTGTAACACCCTAAATATTTAGTTGAGTTTGTAGCCTTTAGATTTGTGTGATTTATTGTGTGAATGAAATTTAGTGAATTCTGTTTAGTATGCTAGAGGATGACTTAACACTTTTCATCATTTAGAGTTAGTTGCCACTTTTTGCACCATACAGATACCTTCACAATTATTTTACTATTCATTTTCATTATCTGATGAGCTGCTCATATTGTCTCCTAAATTATTTACATAGATCACAAGCAGAAAAAGACCTATAACACTTCCTTTGGGAACACCATATATTGCTTCTGTTTTACTTGATGACTTTCCATCAGTTATTGCAAAATGTGGACCTTCTTATAGGAATCATGACTCCAGGCACACAACTGAGACAATGCTGTGTACACAAACAATTTGATTCGAAGTCACTTGTGATGAATGGTGCCAAAAGCTTTTTGGAAACCTAAAAACTAGAAATCAGTTTGACATCCCCTATCACAAATATTTCTTACTTTGTGAGAATAAAGAGCTAGTTGTGTTTCACAATAATGATAAATCATTTTCTTCAAGGTAATTCGTAATGCTCGAACTCAGTATAAGTTCCAAAATTTTAATGGAAATAGATATTAGTGATATGGGTCTGTAATTAAGCAGGCTACTCCTATTTTCTTTCTTGTGTATTGGTGCAATTTGTGAAACTTTCCAGTCTTTAAGTACAGATATTTCCATGAGCAAGTGGTTGTATATGATTGCCAAGTATGGAGCTATTTTACCAGAATTCTCTGAGAGGAATCTGACTGGTATACAATCTAAAACAGAGGCTTGCCTTTATTATGTGTTTTAAGTTGCTCCACTACACCAATGATATCTATTTCTAAGCTACTCATGTTGGCAGCTGTTCTAGATTCAAATTTTGGAATATTTACTTCATCTTCTTTTGTGAGGGAATTTTGGAAAACCACCTGTAATTCTTTATTCAGTGTACTTACCTTGCTTCATATGATATTTGTTTTTGTTCTATAAAATCTTCTCCTGCTTTGCATTGCATCTGTTTATATTCAGAGCCTTTGCTCTCCTTTCCATGCAAAACAGGTGGTCGCCTGTTTCCAGTTATGACATCACAAACACAACTATATTTTAGCAATTCATACTTTCATTGTAGCCAAATCTATATTTCACCAAAATTTAACTTGATAAATAATACCAATAACCATTGTGTATCAGTTAAAAACTCATATACCAATAACTATTTAGTGAAATCAGTGGCCCCATTCAATGATTTATGCACTTAATCTTTCCAATTTTGCTGATACCAATTTGTAAGTGCATATGGTAAGGGAAATTCTACAGTGGAATATAAGTAATAGAAGGACTTTCTCATCCCCAATATATGAGGGGCATTCAATATGTAATGCAACACTTTTTTCTGAAAATTGGTTGGTTTTATTCATGATTCCAGTAAACCATATAAGTCTCCACTCTTTTGGCTACAAACATTATTTTTCAACATAATCTCCATTCAATGCTATGGCTTTAGACCAGCTGAATGAGAGGGCTCTGTGCCTGCATAGTACCACTCCACTGGTCAACATCAGAGCCAACGTCTTGCAGCATGTATTGCTTCGTTTGTCCTTCATTGGGCCAAACAGATGGAAGTTGGAAGTTGTGAGATCCAGGCTGTAGAGTGGATGATGAAGAACAGTCCAATGAAGTCTTGTGAGCTCCTCTCAGATGTGCAGACTTGTATGAGGCCATGTATTGTAATGGAGAAGGAGAAGTTCGTTAGCATTTTTGTAGCGACAAACACACTGAAGACATTTTTCCAATTTTGTGAGCTTAGCACAATACACTTCAGAGTTGACTGTTGCACCATGAAGGAGGACATTAAACAGAATAACCTCTTTACAGTCCCAGAAGACCATCACCATGACTTTACCAGCTGAGAGTGCAGCTTTGAAGTGGCACCTCTTACAGTTTGCAATTTTGTTTCTGGTTCGAAGTGATGAACCCATGTTTCATCACCTGTGACAATATTTGACAAAAACTGGCACAATTAGCCTCATAACACGCAAGCAATTCTGCACATATGGTCCTTTATTGCTCTTTATGGTCTTCTGTTAGACAGTGAGGAACCCAGTGGGTACACACCTGTGAGTACACCAACTGGTGAACTACTGTGGCACCACTACCAACAGAGACATCCAGTTGAGCAGTGCAGTGCTTGATTGTGATCTGTCGATCATCTTGAATGAGAGTGTCCGCACATTTCAATATTGCAGAAGTCACAGCTGGCCAGCATGCAGGAGATTGGACTGGTTTGTGCTACCTTACTGCGATGATGACAGGTACCTCACCCAATGACTCATCACGCTTTTGTTCACTGCCAAGTCTCTGTAGACATTCTGCAAGTACCTATGAATATCTGCAATGCTCTGGTTTTCTGCTAAAAGAAAATCAATTGACAGATCTCTGCTTGGAACGTGCATCCATTACATATGGCATTTTAAAGGCTATGTATAGCACCGGCAGCTTTCAGAACTTCATGAAACTATAGAGACTGTAGCAGGAATACTCCATGACGTTCCACAACAATTTCTGCATCAGCCGAGAAAAAAAATTGTGTTGCATTACTTTTTGAATGCCCCTTGTACATTCATAATAGCTTAAAGTAGGAATGTATTTTTCGTTGAAACTCTTTTGTGCACCATTCTTTTATCATTTGTTGTCATGTGACTTTTAGTATAAGGCAACCAGGGTAAATGTCAATAAAGTTTGTCACTGTGTCCAAATTTTTCCTTACATCTGACAGTTTAAACATTAATCTATTACCTATATATTCACTGATATAATTAATAATGAAATGGGACAACATTTGCCAAATCTGCACTGTCTTTCCCACATCCTCTTCTGCAAGAAATTTTGTTGTGATTACAGAATATGAACAGCCTCTTGTTTGGCTAATGTATCTGCAAATCTTTTTGCTACAGTCTATAGTTCAGCTCTTTTCACAGGAACTCTGAAAGAACATTGTTGTTTGTTAACCAGTTGTCCATTTTTGTTTTCCAGCAAGTTTGTCTTGTTTTAGCAGAAAGTCTGAATGTTTATTGTGATTTTTTTTAGTGTCTTAAAAAGGTGACTTGGCAATACCAAACTCCATCATAATACCCTGGGCAGAAGCAGCAGCTTGGGTTTCATCAAGCACTCTCATTTTATCTTCTAAATTTGCTCCTAACACTCACCTTGGTTACTGTATTATGCTGTATGACAAATTAATACTTTTTAAAGTGATCACAGAGATGGAAACTGTTCAAGCTTTCACTGTATTGCAAGCTTGTAACCAACAATGGCGAATACATTATTTATTTTCTGCCAAGGATGAAGAAAATGTAAATGGAAGGGATGTGTTCAATATTTTATTTCAAATGTACTTGGCATGAATGATGTCAGGTGCATTAAGTTGGAATTTCACTTTGCGATAAAAAACCAGATGAGATTAATGAAAACTCAGAATCAATGGAGTCCAATCAGAGAGGGTTTGCTGTATACAGAAAAGTCAAAACAACCTTTGGTAATATTATAAGGAAAGACCTCAACATAAAGAATGAAAGAGGAGTTCCACTGTTAAATCCAGAGGAGAGAGCTCATAAACAGAAAGAGAACATTGAGGGCCCTTATGTAGATGAGAAATGTCTGATAAGATGATAGGCACTACATCTTCAGGCCACAAGTGGCCTGTCGGAACCATCCTACCGCCGTGTCATCCTCAGCTGAGAATGCAGATGGGAGGGCATGTGGTCAGCACACTGCTCTCCCGGTCGTTATGATGGTCTTCTTTGACCAGGCCACCACTGTTCTGTTCCATAGCTCCTCAACTGGCATCATGAAGCTGAATGCACTCCCAAAGCCGGCAAAAGCACATGACATCCCAGATGGTTGCCCATCCAAGTGCCGGCCATGCCTGACAGCACTTAACTTCGGTGATTTGAAGGGAACCGGTGTATCTGCTGCAGCAAGGCCATTGCCTCTCATAAGATGATAGAAGAAGAAATAGGAGTCAATATGAAAGACACAAACGATTTAGTATTGGAGTCAAAGTTTGATAGAGTTTGTGAAGGCAGAAAGCACAGATAATACACGGGGCAGTCAATAAGTTCCCGTCTGAGTGTACTGCTGCAACACGTAAGAAACACAGTATGACTATGATGTAAGAATATAAGCACTGAAATGTAGGTAAGGGATTAGTGTGGTCTTTGAGGGGGAACTTTTTGATTGCTCCTTACAAATAGTCATTTGGGATTTCTAAAATTATTGAGAGAAGTAGCAACCAAATGGCTATTCAGGATGGTTTGTAATATCTATGAGTCTGGAGAGAGATCATCAGGTTTCCCAAAGAATATCATCCACAGAATCTCAAAATTAGCTAGGGCAGAAAAGTGAGATAGAAAGGGCAGAAAAGTGAGATAACTACTGAGCAAACAGTTTCAACAGCTCATGCATCCTTGTTGCTGTCAAGAATAATATACAGAAGAATGAAAAAAAATTGGAGATCTGCTAGATGATGATCAGTTTGGCATCAGGAAGGGTAAAGGCAACAGAGATGTCAAGGCAACAGAGATGCCATTCTGATGATGTGCTAGATAATGACAATACATTCATATGATTTGTAGCTCTTGAAAAGCATTCGACAGTTTAAAATGGTATAATATGCTTGAAATCCTCTAGTAAATAAGTGTAAGCTATGGGTAAAGATGTGTATTGTACAATATGTCACAAGATAACAAAAGGAGTGACAGGGGAGCCTTGTGCTGCACTTGGGAAAGAACAGGGAGTGCAGGGCCGAACGACTCAATGTGGTGTGCTGTCAAGCATTGCTAAAGCTCTGCTAGGAAGTACCAGAGAGAACTGTAGTGGTGCGGTTCATCTTTTACACACACTACAAAGTTGAATGTGCTGGAAGTGTGGTGGCACATAAAGTAGCAATTCAATCATCCACCTGTTTGGGCAAGTCCTGTGTGTGTCAGGTGCCTGCAAGCCAAGGTCTTAAAACATAATACAAAAGAACATTGTCTCTTTATATAGGCACATTCTGGTCACATGCTTTCAAACACAAAGAGTTTGGAAAGCAGCAGACCCTATCAGTTACCAGTGTGGTCCAGTTGTGCCTAAAGCTGACAGTAACTGTTAGACACAACTGGTTGGCCAGGCATCACCAAAGCATGTGCTTTTAAAAAGGTTTTCAAAGGGACATGGTGTCCTCAAACATACAGTATAGTCACATAATTTTGCCATCTAAGGGTGGGGAAGTCGCAGTGTGTATTATTGTTGTTGTTGTTGTTGTTGTTGTTGTGGTCTTCAGTCCTCAGATTGATTTGATGCAGCTCTCCATGCTACTCTATCCTGTGCAAGCTTCTTCATCTCCCAGTAGCTACTGCAACCTACATCCTTCTGAATCTGTTTAGTGTATTCATATCTTGGTCTCCATCTACGATTTTTACCCTCCACGCTGCCCTCCAATACTAAATTGGTGACCCCTTGATGCCTCAGAATATGCCCTACCAACTGATCCCTTCTTCTAGTCAAGTTGTGCCACAAAATTCTCTTCTCCCCAATCCTATTAAATACCTCCTCATTAGTTATGTGATCTACCCATCTTATCTTCAGCATTCTTCTGTAGCACCACATTTCAAAAGCCTCTATTCTCTTCTTGTCCAAACTATTTATTGTCCATGTTTCACTTCCATACATTGCTACACTCCATACAAATACTTTCAGAAACGTGTGTATTAGTCACCTGAAATGTTGCATGTGTTTGTTAAACACTGCATAAGGTATGAGCACCAGAGGTAGCCTGTCTTGCAAAGCTTTCAAAAGAACTACAGCTCTGCCTGAGATTAACCAACCTCATAATTAATATAGGGACACAAATCATTCGACTGGCTGTCCCTGCCTCCTTTTTTAAATCAACTGTCTTTTCAAATCAGAACATGATTAGCAATGTCTATCAGTGAAATATGGAAAATGCTTGTGTATTTACTTCAATAAAAGAAGTAATACCTGATCATGAGATAAGTCAAGATAATTTAAGTTTTATGAGAGACAGAAATGTCAAGAGGGTGAAACTTCCAGCCTTATATCTTCAAAAGCACACCCTTCAGGTAAAAATGGGAACCTTCTTCATGGATCAGGAATAGAGGACTATCACACTATTTACCTCCCTTGAAAGTACCAGGACTCATTTCTGAGTTTGGATGGCATGCACATAGTACACTTACTGTTATAATGTATATTGATATTGTAAATAGTCTTCACAGGTTTGCCGCAGGATCAAGTTGAGCAAATTACACAGTATTCCCTCAGAGCAGCTGTCCAACATCTTCAGGTGGTTCAACCTTGTTGGTGGCTAGGTACGACTGATGGTATCCACAGGTCAACGTCCCATTTCCAGAACACACGCATGAAGAATGCGCAGGTGCAGAAATCGCGTATGCGCAAATGATTTGCAGACACATGGTGCCATATTCAAACACCCTCTGCCAAAACTCACAGAGTGGCTCTCCTGTGCGTGCGCTGTATGCTGCATTTACTAACAGTGCAGCCACACATAACTCACCAGAGACCGTATTAGACCTAACTCACCAGAGACCGTATTAGACCAATGTTGTGATGGGTCTGTTACCAAAACTTGATTTTCGAGTTGTGATTTAATAGAAGCCAATGCAGGGTTCCAGGCTGTGCTCAGTTGAAATCCCACATCCCTGTCGATGAGATTATCAGTTGTACGGATATGTACTGCTTCCTTAGTGACGCAATCCCAGAGAGATGATGCCGGGGATAAAACTTCCATCTTTTCAAAAATCGTGCAATGTCCTGTATTCAGACTGTGTTCCGCAATTGTTGACTTTTCTGGTTGACGAAGGCGTGTATGATGCTGATGTTTATCGCAGCATTCTTGTACTGAACAACATGTCTGGCCTATATGTGCTGCCCCACACTGACAAGAAATCTTGTACACACCACATTTCCTCAGGCCAAGACCATCCTTAACCAAACCCAACAGGTTTCTCAGTTTTTGAGATAGTGAGAAACACACTTAATGCAATATCTTCTGAGGACTCTTCTGATTCTTGATGACATGGCACCAAAATACAGCAAAAAGGCAGAAGTGGTGAGTGTCTTTGTGTCTTCATTCTGCTCCGTAGACTGAACTCGCTTGGACCTGAATGCATTACGTATTCTGTCTCTCAGAATAACCATTTTGTGGGAACACGTCTTCAACTGTTGTATTTAACTTGACAGGCTTTCAGGATCAGATACCACATGTGCTCTGTGAAATAATGTACGTAATGCAATACTGCATTGTGCAGGATGATGACAGCTTGTGGCCTGCAGATATAGATCTATATGCTTTGGCCTGAGGTAGACGCTGTGTCCCAAGGTTCCATCTGCTTTCCTTCAGACAAAAAAAAAAAAAAAAAAAAAGGAAGAAGAAGGTAATGTACCACCTTTTTTCATCTCCATTGTGAAGTTTATATTCGGATGGAGTGAATTCAGATGCGGTAGAGACATAAGTAAAGTATCAAGTCCATGTGGCATTACCATAAATGTATCATCCACATACACACAGTAAACAAGAGGGTTTGAGAGTGGCTGACTGTAGCGCTTTTTCTTTAAAGTCTTCCATAAAATAATTGGCCATCACAGGAGACAGAGGGCTTCCCATGGCGACACCGTCCACTTGTTCAAAATATTGGTCATGAAATGAGACGTATGTTGAAGTAAGCAAGTGTTTACATAGCAAGTGTTTAAATAATGCTACTATGTCCTCCACAAACTTGTTGCTAATGACCTTCAAAGAGTCCTGCAAGGGCACCTTGTAAATCAAGACCCAACATCAAAACTTACTAAAAGATCTGACAATTGAACTCTAAAGAGTTTTCAGGCGACCTATGAAAGCTTCAGAATGTCGAATATGATGGTCGACTTCCCTGCGAGAGGTCCCAACAGTGATGTCAGATATTTGGCAACAAAATAAGTAGGTGTTCCTATGTTACAAGGTGTAAAACTTTGCTTCTGCCGTTAGCCAATAGGTGATGACAACGGTAAGTAACGGTCAAAAGAAACAGATCACAGACATCAGGCAGTTAGCTTGGACCTCGGGTCAACATAACCTCATTCAAACATCAGTCAATTTGCGTCTGCATCATAAAGTTGTTCTTGACTGAAAATGTCAGTTTATGAGTGCAATTCTTGTCATGTGTGGGAGTTGTTACTGCTTTGTTTCAATATGAAGAAAACAGAGGCTGAGTCTCATCGAATACTCTCAAGTACATATGGTAAGGATGCTATTAGTGAAAGAATGTGTCACGAGTGGTTTCAGCACTTCAAGAATGGTGATTTTAATGTCACAGACCGGCATAGTGGTGGAGGAGAGAATGTTTTTGAAGATGCAGAACTGGAGACATTGCTGAGTGAAGAGTCACGTCAAACTCAAGAAGAATTGGCACAATTAGTGGGAGTGACACAGCAAGCCATTTTGAAATGTCTCAAGGCTACGGGCATGATTCAGAAAGAAGGAACTCGGATCCTGTGTGAGCTGAAATGGCGTTTGTGTTTGTGAACAGCTAATTCAGAGGAAAAAACGGAAAGGATTTCTGCATCACATTGTGACTGGGGATGAAAAATGGGTTCATTACGATAACCCTAAACGCAAAAAATCATGGGGATATCCTGGCCATGCTTCCATGTCGACTGCCAAACCAAATATTCACAGCTGCAAGATCATGCTCTGCATTTGGTGGAACTAGCTCAGCGTCATGTACTATGAGGTGTTAAAACCAAGGGAAACAATCACAGATGCTCGTTATCAAATGCAATTAATGCGTTTGAGCAGAGCATTAAAAGACAAATGGCCACAATATAGCGAGAGGCATGATAAAGTGATTTTGGAACACGACAACGCTCGACCACACATTGCAAAGGAGGTCAAAATGTACTTGTAAACGTTAAAATGGGAAGTCCCACCCCACCTGCCGTATTCTCCAGACATTGCTCCCTCTGACTATCACCTGTTTAGATCAATGGCACATGGTCTGGCTCACCAACACTTCCAATCTCATGAATAAGTCACAAATTGGATCGATTCATGGATCGCTTCCAAAATTGAACAATAGTTTTGACACGGGATTCATAAACTGCCTGAAAGATGGGAGAAAGTAGTGACCAGTGATGGAAAATACTTTGAATGAGACTTGTTTCATTAAAGCCTCAAATGTTAGAGAAAAAATGGTGGAAGCAAAGTTGTACACCTCCTACTTACAGTAGGACAGAGAGGCACCCATTCTTTTGAATCTTGGGTAGACCGTAGAGTCTAGGAGGAACTGTAGCCTGTTGGTGCAAACCCTTAGCAACTTGCACTGAAATCGAGCTCTTCCTGATGAATTCCAAAGTCTTTCTCTAGATCCTACCCGTTGGATCACTTTTTAATTTACTGTATGCAGGATAGTAGAGCAGTTTGTATATCTTGCTGTCATATTCTGTGCTTGGGAGAATCACAGTAGCATTTCCTTTGTCAGCAGGTAAGATGACAATGTCTTTATCTTCTCTCAATTCTCACAGAGCATTTCTTTCAGCTGAGGTGATGTTAAAGCTGGACCTCTTAGGTGAAGCTTCAGTCAAGATGTGGAATGTGTCGCACCTAATCTCTTCTGCAGCATCCTTAGGAGGTTTCAAAACAGCCTGCTCTATTCCACCATTTACATCTAAGATGAGATAGTACGATCTTTGGTGAGTACCGTCTGGCCACACCGTTAGCAAACGCAGTGTACAGCACACGCGCAGAAGAGCCACTCTGTGATTTTTGGCAGAGGGCATTTGAATTTGGCACTATCTATCTGCAAATCATTTGAATATGTGTGATTTCCTTGCCTGCACGTTCTTCAAGCACGTGTTCTAGAAACAGGGCATTGATGTGCGGATACTGTCAGCCATACCTAGCCACCAGAAAGGTTGAACTACCTGAAGATGTCGGACAGTTGCTCCAAGGAAATATTGTGGAATTTGCACAATGTGATCCAGCGGCAAATCCGTGAAGACTATTTACAACATATCCACCAGGAAAGCTTGAATAGTCATATACTGATATCGATGGTTAGACCTAGTAAATATATAGAGTTTGGCATCACCAAAACTGGCAGTTAAGTGTGATTTATGATATAACTTTTGTTTGATTAGTTGTTAAGGTAGGCGACTTGGTTCACATTTATCTACATCTACATCTACATCACATTTATATAAAACTGTATCTTGTTTCATGACACTACAATGAAATGATGTAGTGGGAGAGGGACAGAGGCAGTCAGTCAATAGCAAGAGGTGCTGAATAAGGTAGAGAGTATATGAAGAGATGAGTTAGGAATTAATGTGGGTTGTGAAGAAGTTGGTCAGAGATTCGAAAGAGTCATGACGTTTCCATTCCTGTGAATTGAGGATTTCGGTTGGGGACTAGAGAGAGTCCAGACACATCCATTACAGAAAGAGCTGTGGTTCTTGAATTAGTGTATTGAAAACTTCTGTCAGTGACTGAAAAGAGTCAAGACATTTTGGTTCTGGCAGGAGTGGTGACTCATGTATTAGGGGCCTTGCATCATGGACTGAAAAGGGTCAATATCTATCAGTCTTAGAATGAGCTGAACTGAATAATTTCCAAACTTAGCCTTTTCTTGATAGTACACTTTGATTTAAGATTTCCATGAGGTTGAATTGCAAGAGCTCAGAGCATTCAGCGGGTTGTCGCAGCTTGAAATACTTATGCCAGTAGCATTATATCTGAGCAGTAAAATTGTGTGGGGAAGAGTGGTCAAACTCAAGGACATTTGGAACACTTTCTTGCAAATTGTAATTGGTAAACTATCCCCTGTTGAAGTAGTTGAGACACTTAACGCCATGAATAAGCTGTTGCTGTTAAATAAACAAGAACAATTTAAACATGTGCATTGTGTCACCTAGTTTCATTTGTAAAATCCGCTCCAGCTACATAAATTTAATTATAACACAGCTAGCAGGTCTATTAGGAGATTATAAACTTGAGAGCATCAAAAACAGTACTATTTTACAGTGGTGTACAATTGCCCTTAGACAAAGTTGACAAGCTTCAGATAAAATCCAACAGTACATTTATGTTCCCCTCTCTGGATGAGTTGTAGTTCACAACAGAGAGTCTTAGCAATGTAAATGAACTGATAGTGAAAATTATGAATGAAGACAAGAAAGAAGTGCTCAGATTAGAAAGGGTGTAGTAAGACAGGGATGTACTCCTTAGCCCATACTGTTTCATCTATACATCAAAAAAGCTATGACAGAAATAAAAGAAATGTTCAGCAGTGGGATGAAAATTTAGGGCAAAAGGATGCCAAAAATAAGATCCACTGATGAAATTGTTATCTTTAGTGAAAGTGCAGGAAGAACTGCAAGATCTGTTAAATGGAATGAACAATCTAATGAGCTCCCACTAATGACTGAGAGTAAACTGAAGAAAGGCAAAAGTAGTGAGGAGTAGCAGAAATGAGAATATTGAGAACTTAACACCAAGACCAAGGATCTTAAGAGGAGGAAGAAATTTCTCAGAATGAATGTCTGGAGCACATCACTATAGGTTAGTGAATTGTGGACTGTGGGAAAATGAAAAGAAGAGAATCAAAGCATTTGAGATGTAGTGGTATAGAAGGATGTAGAAAATTTAGTTGGACTGATAAGATATGAAATGGAGAAGTTTACCACAGAATAAGTGAGTAGAGTAACATGTGGAAAATATTAACAAGAAGAAGGGCCAGGTTGGTAGGATATATATTAAGATATCAAAGAATAATTTCCAAAGTATGAGAGGGAGCTGTAGTGGGTAAAGGCTTTGGTTGAGAACAGAGTGTGAAATACATCCAAGAAATAATTGACAATGCTGGATGTTCTGTGCTACTCTGAGACAAAGAGGTTAGCAAAGGACAGGTATTCATGGTGAGCCACATGAAACCAGTCAGAACACTGATGAAAGAAAAGAAAAAAAATTGTATATTTGTTCATTATTTTTCATATATATGATAAGAAAACTTCATGTAAAGTGTGCTTTGTTGATGTTTTCATTGTTAAAGAAGGGCATTGTAGCTACCACTTCACAATAATAATAATAATAATAATAATAATAATAATAGTTCTTTGTAGCTCAATAGCATAGTGCAAGTCATTCAACTGGATACCACTTAAGCAACTTGCATGTCCCTAACACACCGCAGTAATACTATCAGAAGAAGGGGACCTCATGTTTGACATGAAATCTGAACCAGGTGCCAATTCCTGGTGAATCTTTCCATCACTCAGAGCTGAAGGCTAGATTAAAGGCATAGTGAAAAATTCCATGATCTGACCAAGTTTCGATTCCACAACCTTTACAGTTTATAGGCATACAATTTGCCACCAAACCCAACACAGCTGAATGATAATTAATTATTCTCTTCACTTCCAAGACTTCAATTCTATCTGTTTCACTACCAGGATATGGTGTAAGCAATATGAATCTAAAATTCTCTGAGATTTTATTCACCTTCATCCAATTTTAAATATGTAATCATAAGAGCAACTGTGAGTCAAATTTTCACTGTGGTATAAATCTGGGAGAAGTGCTGGGAACTCAACCATAGGTTCCTAATAACATCTGCAGATTTCTCAATGACATCTATGAACAGATTAAGGATGTTCAACATGCAGAGGGAGCTTTGCATACCAAGAAAGCTTGGTGAAGGTGTGTACTGCAGAGGCTAAGTCCATGGTGAAATGCCAGGGGGAGCTATCCAAAAAGTTCAGCATCAGAACTCATGTAAGATGAGGTGATGTCAGTCACCACTGCTTTCCAAGTTTATCCTGGTGAAAGTAATCCAGGAAATGAAACGAGAATGCAAATGATTGAAACTTAATGGAAAATCACAATAATTACAATATGCAGATGAAATTGCAGCCATAATGGATTCAGAGGATGAGATGGTAGAAATCTTAGCGGACTTAGCAAAGAAAACCAGTAAGATTGGACTGAGGATTAATGCAAAGAAGACTGAAATGATAGAAGTCCTCATAAAAGCCCTCAATAATGCCCAGCCATAGTAAGGAATATGGAACACAGCCAGAGCGGAAAATTCTAAATGCCTTGGCACCTAATACAAAAGGCATAATAACAAGAAATTAATCAATGTATTGTCAATAGGTCTAAAACAGATCATTTCATCAAAAAATCTGTTAGTTAAGACCAGACTTAAGAGCCTGTAATACAGTGATAGTATGAGAGTCGTTGACACCTTAAGAACCACAAAAAGTATAAAGAGAACCTGGTGATCTTTGAATGGAAAGTCCTGAGAAAGATCTGTAGAGCAATCTGCAAAGAGAACAACTGGAGACATAGAAAGAACCAAGAACTGAATGACCTGATGAAACAAATGAACATCGTCCAGGAAATGAAAGTGTGGAGAATAATCCTGGCTAGGCATATTGCCAGCAGTCCAGACACTTGCCAGACCAAAGCTGTGCTTATGAGAAAACCTGATGGTTTGGTTGGAAGACCAAGGAAGTGATGGGAGGATGAACTGCAGAAAGACCTTCAGCAGCTGAGTATCCATGAGAACTGGATCCAAAGTGCACAAGGTTACCATCTGTGGAGAAACACTGTAAGGTTGGTACATGATCTTCTGTATCCATGATCACTGATATGTACGTAATCAAATAATTATCACCAATATTTGTTGTTGTGACTCGCCGATCTTTCAAAGTGCCGCCGCGCAGTTACACACATCCTCTACATGCAACGCTGTCTGCCAGCCATGCAGCAGCAGTGCCACCTAAGCGGCCAGCCAGCCAGGGGCCGCTAGACTTGGACTTGGTTATGATTTGACTGTTAAAGTGTATACACGTCTTACTCTGTTTACTTGATCTGTGACTTTCATGTATTGCATCTTCCTTGAAATATACTTATTCAACTTGAAGTTATAACATTTGTGTTACACATTCTACTGGAAGAATTGTGATGTTATGGAACATCTGCCACCCCTCCCTCTCCAAAAAATATTGCCTTACATCATACCATTTCATAAAGATGTCAGTCTACAGCTAACAGAATTATCTGTCTAAACACCTAGATTACACCATGACATCACTGCCAGCACCTAACGTACATTAAATGATACCCGAGTACTGTTCAGAAACATTCAAACATTTTCAAAACAGTGAATAAACTAAAATGAAAACTTGCAGCAATGATTCAACTGTTGTTGTTGTTGTTGTTGTTGTTTTGTCATTATTGTTGTTGTTGTTGTTGGTGGTGGTGGTGGTGGTGGTGGTGGTGGTGGTGGCAGTGTTGGTGGCACTTTACAAACTGGTTTGATGCAGCTCTCCACAGTAGACTAAATGGCTCTGAGCACTATGAGACTTGACATCTGAGGTCATCAGTCCCCTCCACAGTAGACTATTCAAGTCTCTTCACCTCTGTATTAGCACCACAATCTGCATCCTACTCAAACCAACTAAGACGATGGAAAATCTCTGCTGTATGGTGACTAGCAATCTATCCTTTTCATAATATTGTCACTGAACCAATTTAGGGTACTACAGCCTTGGCCCCCCCTTTAGAATCTTTGCCCCCCATATTTCCCCTAGTAACCGAGTTAATTATTTCTTGATACCTTATGATATGCCCAATCAACGTACCCCTTGGTTTAGTCCAGTTGTATCAAAAGTTCCTTCCTCCTCAACTTGCAGTACCTCTTCATTAAGTACTCGGGCTACCATCTAATCCAACATTTTCCGGTACCACCACATTTGAAAAGCTTCTAATTTTAATTTGGATTTCTTAAAGTAAATTATGCTATTCCTTCTTATTTGTTTCTTAATCATTTTCCTGCTGACATGCCATCACATTTTAACACTGGCAATTACTGACGTAATATTCACAGCCGTGCAACCAACCTGGTAAGAAAATCCCACGACTTACTTTGTCCAATGCTTCACCTGGTGCATCATCTATACTGTGTCCCAGCAATAAATATTTGTCAACAGCCTGAGCAATTGCAAGCAAGCAATGTCCACCTGATATCAAAAGGACTAAAAAGGGAAAATCAACCTGCAGAGAAAATACCAAGATGTTACTATATGTTAACTCACAACATTCTCTAAAACAGATGCATCCAAACAACATTAAGTAGTAGTAGTAGTAGTAGTAGTAGTAGTAGTAGTAGTAATAGTAATAGCAGCAGTAGTAGTAGTAGTAGTAATAGTAATAGCAGCAGCAGTAGTAGTAGTAGTAGTAGTAGTAGTAGTAGTGATGTTCTTCCTCTATTTATGACAGTATAATAAAGAATATTGTGTTTAATCTGACTGTTATTAATACACTACTGGCCATTAAAATTGCTACACCAATAAGAAATGCAGACGATAAACGGGTATTCATTGGACAAATATATTATACTACAACTGACAAGTAATTACATTTTCACGCAATTTGGGCGCATAGATCCTGAGAAATCAGTACCCAGAACAACCATCTCTGATGGCAATAATGGCCTTGATACGTCTGGGCATTAAGTCAAACAGACCTTTGACGGCGTGTACAGGTACAACTGCCCATGCAGCTTCAACACAATACCACAGTTCACCATGAGTAGCGACTGGAGTATTGTGATGAGCCAGTTGCTCGGCCACCATTGATCAGACGGTTTCGATTGGTGATAGAATAGGAGAATGTGCTGGTCAGGACAGCAGTCGAACATTTTCTGTATCCAGAAAGGTCTGTACAGGACCTGCAATATGCGGTCATGCATTATCCTGCTGAAATGTAGGGTTTCACAGAGATCAAATGAAGGGTAGAGCCACAGCTTGTAACACATCTGAAATGTAGCATCCACTGTTCAAAGTGCCGTCAGTGTGAACAAGAAGTGAATGAGACGTGTAACCAATGGCACCCCATACCATCACGCCGGGTGATAGGCCAGTATGGCAATGACGAATACACGCTGCCAATGTGCGTTCACCGTGATGTCACCAAACATGGATGTGACCATCATGATGCTGTAAACAGAACCTGTATTCATCAGATAAATTATGTTTTGCCATTTGTGCAACCAGGTTCGACATTCAGTACACTATCGCATTCGCTCCTGTCTGTGATGCAGTGTCGAGGGTAACCAAAGCCATGGTCTCCGAGCTGATAGTCCATGCTGCTGCAAACGTCGTCAAACTGTTCGTGCAGGTGGTTGTCTTGCAAACGTTCCCATCTGTTGACTCAGGGATCGAGACGTGGCTGCACGATCCGTTACAGCCATGTGGATAAGATGCCTGTCATCTCGACTGCTAGTGATATGAGGCCATTGGGATCCAGTACGGCGTTCCTTATTACCCTCCTGAACCCACCGATTCCATATTCTGCTAATAGTCATTGGATCTTAATCAACATGAGCAGCAATGTCGTGATACAATGAACCGCAAGCGCTATAGGCTACAATCCGACCTTTATCAAAGTCAGAAACGTGATGGTAGGCATTTCTCCTCCTTACACGTGGCATCATGACGACGTTTCACCAGGCAACACCAGTCAACTGCTGTTTGTGTATGAGAAATCTGTTAGACACTTTCCTCACGTCAGCACGTTGTAGGTGTCGCCACTGGCGTGTGAATGCTCTGAAAAGCTAATCATTTCCATATCACAGCATCTTCTTCCTGTTTGTTAAATTTCGCTTCTGTAGCATGTCATCTTCTTGGTGTAACAATTTTAATGGCCAGTCGTGTAGTATACTGTAGCTTAATCTAAAGAAAGCACAATATTTACAATCAAAACATATAGCATGAAAGTGACATACTAAATATAATGTGCATTAATCAGAAAATACATTTTGTTCCAACTATCTTCTAAATTCACAGTTAATGAAGTTCTTTAGCATATTCAACTACGTCAACAACTAACTCTCCCTTGTGCTCTATCTGCTCAATTTTTAATATCATCTTTACTTCATTCAATATTAACCATCATTATTGTTTCATTCTTTATTCCTTCTTCAGTCATTTTACTCTGCATGTTTTAAAGTAGAAAATATTTCACATTTTGTTCCTCACTTACATAATAGTTCTATTATGCATACTCACTGCGAGACTGAAAACAGCTTGAATGCCTTTATCAGGATAATATTACATTAAGGACACAGAGTTCACTTTTGTTTTCTGTAAGTTCAAGTGCTTTTCTTGCACTTTTAGTGTAATTTCTGGTTGATCACAAAACAGTTAATGTTTCCCAAAAGGAATTTCCAAAATTTGATAATGATTTAATAGGGGAGGTAGACAAATGCATTTTATTTTCCCTTCTTTCGCCAATGTTTAATATCTGTTTGATTATGTCACAAAACAAACACCTTTCTTCATTGCTAAAATCTCTGTTCAGCATTCATCAAAACCCATTTAGAGATGAAGGATACACCAAAATTACAGTAGGTACACTTGTATTCAAACTGAGGTTCTCCAAATCAATAATCCAGCATATTAAGACCATGTGACATTGCCCTATACAGTATTCTTAGCAGATGTAAAAAGTAATGGACCATGAAAAGCAGAGCCAACAGATTTAGCCTTGAATATTCCACCAGTAGTCACCAGATCCAAACACGTGTACCAAGGGTCCCCAACTGATTTGTCTCCAATCTGAATGAACTTTAGCACCGATGTTTCTTACAGAATAAAATTAAGCTGTGCAAAATTTGATCTAAAGATACAAAAAGATTCAAAGCTCAAGTAGCCTTTCAGTGTGGGAATGCAACATGTCATACAATTTCTACAACAGTTTTGGCCAAATATAAGATGCCTTAAAATTTTATTTAGCAGTATTGTGAGTGAATATATCAATGAAAATGATCAATTTTTGATAATATAATTGGACAGATAAAAAAATCGACTCACCAAGCAGCAGCAGATGAAAACACATATAAAGGTAATCAGCTAAGAGCTGGGGTGGATTAGGGATGGACAACAATACTGCATAGGTTCAGTTTGTGGCGGAATACAACTGTAGGAGGATAGTGGGTGGGATACTCGTCATTTCAAAGCATGACTAGAGGTAGTCAATTCAACCAAATGACCCCACAGATTTCACATCAGAGCATCCCTGACATGTCTTTGCTATTCCGGTCTCAAACATTTTCCATTTATAAGAACTAACTATGATTGGCATGATGATAATAATAATAATAATAATAATAATAATAATAATAATAATGGCGTGTGACGAGGGCCTCCCGTCGAGTAGACCGCTCGACTGGTGCAAGTCTTTCGATTTGACGCCACTTCGGTGACTTGTGCGTTAATGGGGATGAAATGATGATGATTAGGACAACACAACACCCAATCCCTGAGCAGAGAAAATCTCTGACCCAGCCGGGAATTGAACCCGGGCCCTTAGGATTGACAGTCTGTCGCGCTGACCATTCAGCTACGGGGGGGTGGACTATTGGTATGATAACATTGTATCAAAGCATGGGGCCAAGAGCAGGACAATAATATTGCCCAATAAGCAACAGTTAGAAATTAGCCTTCAGTGTGAGCACATCAGCAGTCAACGATGTGGGACTCGCCTGTACTGTGACTGAGCTGGTTGCCTTGCTAAACAAAAGCAGAAATTGAGCAGAACATGGAAACAAGTTTGAAAAGCTTCCAGTGAATATTTCAGTGAACAAGGGGCTCATTCAAAGCAGTACAAATTCATAAATCACAACAACCAATAACAAATTAAACAAGTAAATTGTATAATTTATGTGTACATATACTGTCTTCTAAGTATTTTTCTACTGTAACAATTGTTTCAAATAAAATAGTTAATCTCTGATTACTTATTGTAAGATTACATGAACTTATGTTTGAGCTGTGACAACTGTTGCAAGAAAAATAAACATGTGCGCTCACTGGACAGCTGATCTTATCAAATTTGTAATTCTTAGAACTGCTACAAATAATATAAACATTTCTGCTTACTGCCATGAAAGCATGATCTTCAGTATCCTCAGTTATTGCGGACAATGGGTTATTTGGTGTTTTGGCAGAGCTGCAGTATATTGCACAATACCATCCTCCATATGAGGGGCTTCAACAAGTGATGCAACACATTTCTTTTCTCGGCCAATTTCGGTTGAAAAAATGTGGAATTTGTCATAGGATGTACTGGACTGTTCCTACTTCAGCCTCTATAGTTTCATGAAGTTCAGATAGGTAGCAGCACTATACATAGCCTTCAAAATGGTGTCTGTAATGGAGATGAGTTCCAAGCAGGGACGTTACTGATAAGTGCTTGCAGAATGTCTACAGAGAGCTGACAGTCAACAAAGGTACAGTGATCATTGGGCAAGGCAACCTGTCACCATCGCAACAATGTACTGCACACCTCTCTGATCTCCTGCTTGCTGGTTGGCCACACACAGCTGTGATTCCTGCAATGTTGAAACATGCAGACACACTCTTTCGATGTGATCAATGAATCACAATCAAACACCTCACTACTCAACCTAATGTTTCGGATGGTAGTGCTGACACTCTCATCCACCAATTGGGGTACTCAAAGGTGGGTGCCTGCTGGGTTCCTCACCAAGTAACAGATGATGGACAATGAAGGACTAGCTGTGAAGAATGGCTTATGCTTTATGAGGCTGATTGGGGCAAGCGCGATGAAACATGGGTTCATCACTTTGAACCATAAACAAAACAGTAATTGATAGAGAGGCGCTACACTGCCTCTCCTCAAGAAGAAAATTCAAAGCTGCCCTCTCATCTGGTAAAGTCATGGCAACTGTCTCCTGGGACTCTGAAAGGGTTGTTCCGTTTGATATCCTCCCTCATTGTGCAATGATCAACTCTGAAGTGTATTGTGCTACCACCAGAAAACTGAAGATACAACCTCAGCATGTCTGGCACCTTAAAAATGCATGAACCTCTCCATGACAATCCAAGGCCTTGCACAAGTCTGTGTAGCTGAGATGAGCTCACTTCATTGGACTGTTCTTCCTCGTTCACCCTACAGCCCAGATCTTGCACCTTCCGACTTTCATCTGTATAGCTCGATGAAGCGTGCGCTCCACGGGAAGCAGTACATGGATTATGAGGTTATTGGTGCAACATGACATTGGCTCTGAAGTCAAGTAGTAGAGTAGTACTATGGGGGCATAGAGGCCCTCCCAGTAAGATGGCATAAGGTCACTGCATTAAACAGAGTTTATGAGGGAAGACAGGGTTTTGTAGCCAAAAGAATGGGAAATAATTTGGTGTATTGGTATCCTGAATAAAACCAACTTGCTTTTTGAAAAAAAAAATGTGTTGCATAACTTATTCAATACCCAATATTTTTAAAACTCAGCAGTTTTCTTCAACATACTGTGCAATCTGTTTATATCAATCTCAATATTATTGTGCTATACTTAGTATGCAAAATAAATATTGAGCACTGGAGAGTTCCTTAAGCATAAATGCCTCTCTCTAACTTCACTTATAGACTGAAACTTCCCAACAGGATCATTATATGGCATATATATCAGCGGGAAATTAATTACAGCTACTGTATTTCGTGGTCTTGTCAACTTTTTAGAGTGACTATGTTTTGTATACTCTGAACAAAAAATGATCATCATTCTTACTAATCAAACTGCCCATGTGAAAATATTTCTTAACACCATAAAGAGATTATTAATCTAGTTATTAAACAGTCTTATTTGTTTATACATAGTTACTTTACAAATAATATCATGAACATATAGAAAATACTAGAAACAGACAAAAAGTTCTGTGATGGCTAAACAATGAAAATTACCTTCTGAACCATGCGTATTGTGAGTGTGTGAGCTTCCATGTGATGCACTGGTATGAATGGCTTAGCAAATTTTCTGCATAACTCCTTTCCATAATTCATTCCAACTACCAGTGAAAGTGGAAGTCCTGGAAAGGGTTAGAAAGAATTTGAATATCTGGATATAACAACAGAATTGTTCAGTCAACTTCACATAAGTTTGAAGAACTATATGAAAAAGGTAATTACAACATCAAAATTAATAGCTCATTTCTAAAAATTTAGTTGGACCAAGATAGGCAAAAATGGGCAAATACCTATGGAACAATCACACATGGCACAGAAATCTGATTTCCCTCTCCCCCCCCCCCCTCCTCCTCCAAAAAAAATTATATCAAGAAAGAACCTATTAACCAATCCAAGTTAAAAGTACAGAGTGCTAAAGTTCTCTCTTTAATAGTAGTTTCTGGGAATGTTACCACTCAGTAGAATCTATTAAAATTTGTTATTAACCTTTCCAGAAAAGAATTTCTATATCTTTTATAGAGCCTACTTTGCCACATTTTTTTCTATATGAGAGATCTTAAGTAAGCATACGCACAAATAAAAGCAACAACAGTATGGCCAAGTAAAGTGAATTGTGGCTGGCTATGAGAACAGTAGAGAGAGAGAGAGAGAGAGAGAGAGAGAGAGAGAGAGAGAGAGAGAGAAAGAGAGAGAGAGAGAGAGAGACTAAAAAGAGCCATTTAATTTCTGCAATGTTTCTCACCTTGCTTTGTGCATGTGCAAAGTTAGCACCATTAAGCAGAGCTGAAAATATGAGCCTGCAGTAACACACACAGTGTAGTTATCCAGCCCATAGTACACACAAAATGATACTGTTTTCATTGCAGTTGAGGTAGGAATTATTTTAAAAATTAATTGATCAGTTAAATTAATTAATCAGATAAATAAATTACACAAATTAAATCAATTGTGACATACTACAAAGGAAAATCTAACTCTGTAGTCAACATGGAGATCCCTTCTTGCGAGATTCTCTTTACTCCTCTTAAAGACCTACGTCAAAACAAGTCCCCAGGAGTAAACAATATTCCATTAGAACTACTGATAGTCTCGGGAGAGCCAGCCATGATAGAACTCTTCCATCAGGTGAAATACCCTCAGACTTCAAGAAAAATATAATAATCCAAATCGAAAAGGAAGCAAGTGGTTGACTATAACATTTTAATAAGAAAACTTGACCACTATGGTATTAGAGAAACAGCTCCCACTATCATTAAATCATACCAGTAAAACAGAAAACAAGCAGTAGAAATACAGTCAAAACAAAAAATATTTATTATGATTTCAACAAATAAGTCACTGACTAGATTTTTTTTATTTTTTATTTATTTATCTATTTTATTTTTTTTAATTTTATTTATTTATGTTATCTATTTATTTTTATTTATTTCTTATTTTTATTATTTTTTAATTTTATTTTATTTTCTTTAGTTTATTTTAAGACATTGCAGATCCTGCTGCATTTCAAAACAATTTTCCACTGTTACAACCTCTCGATATACCACAGCATCATCCGCAAAAAGCCTCAATGAACTTCCAATGTTATCCACAAGGTCATTTATGTATATTGTGAATAGCATCAGACTTTCAGAGAAATGTCATCCACATAATTATAAAGGTAGCACGAGCTGAAAAGTGCAAGAATTATCGCCCAATCAGCTTAACAGATCATGCTTCCAAGTTGTTGACAACAATGATACACTTAAGACTGGAAAAGATAACTGAAGATCATTTAGATGACAATCAGCATGACTTCAGGAAAGCAAAGGCACCTGAGATGCAGTTTTGAAATTGAAGTTGCTAATGGAAGCAGACTTAAGAAAAATCATGACATGTTCATAGGATTTGTCAACCTGGAAAAAGCATTCAACAACATCAAATAATGCAAGATGTTCAAAAAATAAAGGCAAGAGAAAGAGGCATAAAACATGTACCACAACCAAGAGGAACAATAAGACTGGAAGACCAGGAATGAAATGTTCAGATTAAAAAGGGTGTCAGGCATGGATGTTTCCTTTTGATACTGCTGTTCAATCAATACACTGAAGTAGAATGATACAACTAAAAGAATGGTTCAGGAGAACGACAAAAGTTCAAAGTGAAGGGCACCAATGATAAAAATTCATTTATGACATTGCCATCATCAATGAAAGTGAAGAATATTGCAAGACCTGTTGATTGGAACAAACAGTCTAATAAGTACGGAATATGGACTGGCAGTAAAGTAAAGAAAGACAAAAGTAATGATAAGTACCAGAAGTAAGTACAGTAAGATACTTAACATCAGAATCGGAGATCATGAGACAGACAAAGTTAAGGAATTCTGCTACCTAGGTGGCAAAATAACCCACAACAGATGAAGCAAGGAGGACATAAAAAGCAGACTAGCACTGGCAAAAAGGGCATTTCTACTAGTATCAAACATAGGACTTAATTTGAGGAATACATTTCTGAGAACGTACGTCTGGAGCGCAGCATTGTATGGTAGGGACTCATGGACTGTGGTAAAACTGGAACTGGAAAGAATCAAAGCATTTGAGGTGTGGTGCTATGGAAGAATGTTGAAAACAAGGTGGACTGATAAGGTAAGGAATGACAAGATTCTCCACAGAATCGTTGAGGAAAAGAATATATGGAAAACATTGACAAGAAGAAGGGATAGGAAAATATGACATCTGTTAAGACATCAGTGAACAACTCCCATGGCATTAGAGGGAGCTGTAGAGGGTAAAATCTATAGGAGGAGACAGAGATTGGAATACACCCAGCAAATAATTGAGGGTGTAGGTTGCAACTGCTAATCTGAGGTGAAAAGGTTGGCACAAGAAATAAATTCATGGCAGACTGTATCAAACCAGTCAGACAACCGATGACTCAAAAATCTTGGTTTAAGAATCATATAAGAAGGTTGTATATGTGGAAGAGACATCGGGAGATTTCAGATTGATTATATAATTGTTGAGAGAGGTTCTAGAACCAGATTTTGAACTGCAAGACATTTCCAGGGCCAGATGTGGACTCTGATCACAGTTCATTGGTTATGAACTGAAGATGAAAACTGAAGAAATTGAAAAGAGGTAGGAAAATCAGGAGATGGGACCTGAAAAGTTGAAAGAACCAGAAGCTGTTGAGAGTTTCACAGGGAGCATTAGGCAACAACTGCCTAGAACAGGGTGAAGAAATGAAGTAGTAGATAAATGGATACCTTTAAGGCGTGAAATAGTGAATGCAGCAGAGGTTCAAATAGTAAGGCCTTGTAAAAATCCTTGGATATCACAGAAGACTCTAAATTTAACTGATGAAAGGAGAAAATATAAAAATGCAGCAAATGAAACAGGAAAAAGGGAATGAAAATGTCTAAAAAATTAGAGTGACAGCAAAATCAAAATTGCTAACCAGGAATGGCTAGACGACAAATGTAAGGATGTAGATGCATATATAACTAGGGGAAAGATGGATAATGCCTATAGGAAAATTGAAGATATATTTGGAGATAAGAAAAGCAGCTGTTTGTATATCAAGAGCTCAGATGGGCAACAAAACCCTTGTGCAGACAAGCCATTTAACAGGTTGTGCACTCGCCCTCTACTGGACTGCAAGCAGCAGTAGTTACGGATAACCGTTGGTAATGTTGCAATTGAGGGCTCGTCTGGGGTTGGACTGTTTCCCTTCCACTTCACAAATATTTCTGTATTGAGTGTCTCAGTAAATGTATAGGTCAGTGAACAGTTAGTGTGGGGGCTCAGAGCTATACAAAGTGCAATCATTGTGTATATATGAATATTATTGGACAATGGGCGGCAGCTTAAGAGACTTTGCACCATGAACCCAGTTCGTGCCGCAATATCTCATGCGACATGCTTTCAAGAACTTGCGACACCATTGGTTCGCGTGAATTTCATAGGTCTGCCATGTTCATGCTGCTACCTTCCCATGTGGCAGATGCAGACACACCATTGACAACACCGGAGCTGGTGAGTGTCTCCATTCTTCGTCTCCACGCCATCTCCAGGCCTTTCCCCAGCCCACACACAAACCCACGCGGTGGCCAAGCTACACCATGGACTGAGTCTCTGCACCATGCCAGTGCCTGTTCAACACATCGCAGTAACAGTCGATAGCGCAGCAGACACAAGTTAAGTACAAGCATCAGTTCCATTATATAACTTGTGTTGCTAGTCATCAGGTATGCCGATGAGATGCAGAAACTTTCAAGTGAATGCAGATCAAAGGATATTAGGAGTGATTGTAGGAGCCCTAGTATCCTAAAGGAGTGTGGTTGGGTGCCAGGATGTGAACTCACTCAATTATTGTACGCATTGAATGACAAATTAGTTGAAAGTTTAGATTCAAAATTGGAAAATGTAGAATATGAACTAATTTGGAAGTATACATTCTGAAATTGGTGGTTTAAAAACTGAACTTGGAGATAAAATAAAAGCAATAAATCAAAAGTTTGAGTTGTTGGAGAGCAGGTTTGGAAACTTGAAAATAAACTAGAAATTCATGAAAAACTATGGAAGAGGTCATCAAACAAATAGACAAAATAGAAAAGTAGCTGGGAACTAGAGACTGTAGTATCTGAACTTGAGGGGCGAACTGAGGCACAGGAGGAGAAGTGCAAGCAATCTGAACTCCAGACAAATGCTGAACTAGAATCAGTGATAAAAATCAGCAATGAAAAGTTAAAAGGGGAAGTGGAAATTATTCAAGGAAAGATAGACAATTTGAAGAAAACCATAAGTAATGTAGCAGCTGGGTGGGCAGGTATGTTGATAGAGCGTCCCATGGCAATTGGTAGTAATATCAAGCCATCCACTGGTGAAAATAGTTACTATGAAGTAGATTTCTTGGTTACATGCAAAGATAACTTTATAATAGGCATGAGTGAGAAGACAAGCAAAGTTTGTAAAGAGACGGCTGGAAGGAGCAGCTCAGACTTGGGTTAAACAACTTGCTGAGGAATGTGTAGACTATAAGAAATTGAAGCAATGTTCTTCCATAAATACTGGGGGCAAGCCAAGCAATAAAAGTTGCCAAATGATTTTTAAAATGGGCCAAATTACAGAAGTGGTAGAGAAACTATGAGAGAATTCTGTGTGAGGAAACTCTGCAAAATAATACATTTAGATAGGTCACTAGGGGAACTAACATAAATAAAACTAAACTCCATCTGAACAGGTCCTGGAAGGCCCATTGGTACCGACCAGACGCCGTGTCATCCTCAACCCACAGGCATTACTGTATACAGATATGGAGGGGCATGAGGTCAGCACACCGCTCTCCTGGCCATATGTTAGTTTATGAGACCAGAGCCGCTACTTCTCTATCAAGTAGCTAGCTGCTCAGTTTGCCTCACAATGCACGAGTGCACTCCGCTTGCCAAAAGCGCTCAGCAATCACTAACAGAAATATCAACATTAAAAAGAAGGCTGCCAGAGAACTCGCAATGGGATCTAATACACAGCCCTAATGATTCAGTGAAAGAGTTTTTGAATTTTGTTGAGGACACAGACAGAGCACTGTTATAAACCAAAATTGGTAGAACACAAGGAACGTAGCAGCGCCACCTCACTCGGTAAGTGATTGGTGTCATATGCAAAGGTTCATCAGATGTTGCTGCCAGAAGAATAAAAGGAGTTGAAATGAAAAGTAGCTAGAAAGGTACAGGAATTGGATGATGAAAATACAAGTGAAATATTTAATGACTTATTTAAAGGCGATATGGAGACTGAATATGGGAACAGGTGTTGGGATGCATATACAATGGATAATGAGAACAGGGAGGAAATTGAGGCTGATTTTATGAAGGAAACTGAATAAAAAGTGAAAAAGGTACAGAAGGTGCAACCTGTTGTTAAGGTAATTGTGGGGAATGTTGAAACTGAAGTCCTGTGGGATACTGGCTCAAATATATCAACTGTGTCTGAATCCTTCTGGTAATGAATAAGAATTAGGGCTCTAGTAAAGCTAACTATAAGTGGATAAAGGTCAAGACTGCAACTGGAGCATGCTGTAAGCCCATCAGAAAGGAAACCATTTTAGAATTTATGACAAATAATTATTGTTTTAGTGTGTGCTGTTTTATTTCAGGATTGTCAATCACATTTTTGGCATGGATTTTCTGTATAAATATAAGTATAATATTGAGGTGAAGGACAGCGTTTTGGATTTTAATGCTGGTGGGTACAGAAAAATAATAAAGTTTAAAGAAGAAATATAGGGAGGTAAAGTGATGACACATTTGCAGAAGGAAAATGAAAGGTACTAGAAGTCATGTGCAGGAGAACAAATAGTTAATAATGTAAAGGAGGTGCATGACTTACCAGAAGAGAGAAGGCTTCAACTGGACAAACTTTTGCATAAATATCAGAGAATGTTTTCCGATAATTCATGAGAGGTAGTGAATTTTGAGTATTCATTGAAGATGACATCTCGTAGTATCATTAAGGTAAGGCCTTTCCTTACTGCAGTTAGGGACAAAGCGGCAGTAAGAGAGAGGATTCAAAAAATGTTCGAACGGAAAGTATTATGACAGGGAAGGAGTGAATACAGTAATCTAGTTGTAGCGGTTAGGAATAAGGGTGGAAGTATACAGATAATGTCAGATGCAAGTAGATTAAATAAAATGTTAGGGAAAAAGACCAACCACAAAATATGAATGTGCTGTTGCTAAAATTCAATAGCATAATGGTAATGTCAAGTGTGGATCTGAGCTATGAGTTCTGGCATGTGCCACTTGCCAAAGAAAACATAAAATATACAGCTTTTCTGTTTCCTGTTTAGGGTCGTTCCATTTGGTCTGTCCATATCAGCTGCTGATTTTACTAGAGCATTAAATCATATATTTGGAAGTGAATTGATTATAAGGCATACAGTATAGAGAGTTATGGTTTTAGGGCGCAAAACTGCTACAGATATTAGCGCCCAGACTGTGACTTAGGAAAAGGCAGAAATGGGAATGAAACTCAAAAAATTGGAGAAACTAAAAATGGAAGGAGAGCTTAAAAAACCACTATAGAAGGGGGTTGTTGTCCCCAAAAAGAGCTTCAAATGACTGACGTCATCTCACTGGCACTAATAAACTCTAGAACGCAATTGGCTGAGCGCATGTCATCTGCTAAAATGGAATATATATCAGGCGACAGCTGTAGACTGACGCATAACGGAGTAAAATAGAGGCACTAAAGTAAAAGGTGTCTTACCATCCACAGCTGAGAGCAGCGGGGACAAAGTGGGGGAGGATCACCACTTAAAGGATGTCGATGGCTAAAAAGACAGTGCCCTATCCGGAGTCTAGTTAAAATGACCTCCTCCCAACGACGCGTTCGGGAGGAAGAGGCCCAAGCACAGGGAAGAGCTTTCACGTCCCGCAATTTATTATTGGGAAGTGTCGACCAATGTGCGTGCCATAGAAGAGTAACATGACGACATAAAACACTCCGTAGATCTGCCAAGGGAATCGTGCGAATAGCTGGCTGAAGAAGAGAGACTGCAGCCTTGGCCGCAATATCGGCCGCCTCATTTCCACAGATACCAAAGTGTCCTAGGATCCAGAGGAATGCCACAGATGCGCCCCTCCAAGTGGAGCAAGTGGAGGTAGTCCTGAATCTGGTGGACCAGAGGATGGACAGGGTACAGAGCTTGGAGACTGAGGAGAGAGCTGAGAGAATCCGAACAGATAACATACTGTATCCGCTGATGGCGACGGATGTATTGGACAGCCTGGAGAACAGCGTAAAGCTCCGCAGTATAAACCGAACACTGGTCAGGAAGCCGAAATCGATTTGGGGTGTCACCAACAATATAGGCACTCCCTACACCTAACGATGTTTTCAAGCCATCAGTGTAAATAAATGTGGCTTCCTTCATTTGTGCACACAGAGCAGCAAATGCCCGATGATAAACAAGTGAAGGGGTACCATCCTTGGAAAAGTGACAAAGGTCACGGAGCAGGCAGGTCCGGGGACGGAGCCAAGGCAGTGCTGTACCCCAAGTTGTCAAGGTTTTAGGAAAGCGGAAGGAAAGAGAACGGAGCAGTTGACGGAAGTGGACTCCCGGTGGTAGTAGGGAGGAAGGGCGGCCTGCATACCGTACATCCAAGGAGGCGTCGAAAAAAATGTCATGGGCTGGATTAGCAGGCATGGAAGACAGATGGCTAGCCTAACAACTCAGAAGGGCTGTTCGCCGATTGGACAGCGAAGGTTCAGGAGTCTCAGCATAAAGGCTTTCCACAGTGCTGGTGTAAAAAGCTCCAGACACTAAATGTAATCCACAGTGGTGGATAGAGTCGAGACGCCGAAGAATAGACAGCCGAGCAGAGGAGTAAACTATGCTTCCATAGTCCAATTTCGAGCGCACTAAGGCGCGATAGAGGCAGAGAAGGACTACTCGGTCCGCTCCTCAGGAGGTACCACTCAGGACACAGAGGGTGTTGTGGGATCGCAGACAGCGAGCCGAAAGATACGAAATGTGGGAGGACCAGCACAGTTTTCTGTCAAACATAAGACCCAAGAATTTAGCGATGTCCGAAAACGGAAGGTTGACAGGTCCTAGATGTAAGGAAGGTGGAAGAAACTCCTTACAACGCCAAAAATTAACACACACGGTCTTACCGGGAGAAAAGCGGAAGCCGGTTTCAATGCTCCAAGAGTGGAGGCGATCGAGACACCCTTGAAGACGTCATTCAAGAAGGTTGGTCCATTGAGAGCTGTAGTAGATCGCAAAATTGTCCACAAAGAGGGAGCCTGAGACATCGGGAAGGAGACAGTCCATAATTGGATTTATGGCAATGGCAAACAGTACAACACTTAGCACGGAGCCCTGGGGTACCCCGTTTTCTTGGGAGAAAGTACGGGAGAGAGTAGTGTTCACCCGCACTCTAAATGTGCGCTCTGCCATAAATTCGCGAAGAAAATGGGGCAGCCGACCTCGTAAGCCCCAAGAGAACAGTGTGCAGAGGATGCCTTTCTTCCAACAGGTATCGAATGCTCTCTCCAGATCAAAAAATATTACTACTGTTTGGCGTTTCTGGAGAAAAATGTTCATAATATAAGTGGAGAGAGCAACAAGATGGTCAATTGCAGAACGATGCTTTCGGAAAGCGCATTGGGCAGGTGTTAAAAGACTGCGGGACTCCAGCCACCAAGCTAAACGGCAATTCACCATATGCTCCAAAACCTTACATACACTACTCGAGAGAGAAATGGGGCGATAGCTAGAGGGGAGATGTTTGTCCTTTCCAGGTTTCAGAACAGGAACGACGATAGCTTCCCGCTATCGTCTGGGAAAAGTACTGTCAGTCCAAATTCGATTATAAAGGTGAAGGAGGTAACGCAGACTATGAGTTGATAAATGCTGCAACATTTGGATGGGGATACCATCCGGTCCTGGGGCAGAGGAGCGAGAAGAAGAGAGTGCATGTTGGAATTCCCGCATGGAGAAAACAGTATTATAGCTTTTGCGATTTTGAGAGGAGACAGCAAGAGGTTGCACTTCCGCTGCACGTTTCTTCGGGAGAAACACTGGCGAGTAATTTGAAGAGCTCAAAATCTCAGCAAAGTGTTGACCCAATCAGTTAGAAATTGCGACGGGATCCACTAACGTATCATGCGCGACAGTGAGCCCAGAGACCGGGGAGAAACTAGGCGTGCCAGATAACCGTCGAATCCGACTCCAAACTTCCGAGGAGGGAGTGAAGGTGTTAAATGAGCTAGTAAAGAAGTTCCAGCTTGCCTTCTTCCTATTGCGGATGACGTGACGGCGTCGCGCACGGAACTGCTTATATCGGATACAGTTGGCCAAAGTAGGATGGTGGCGGAAAACGTGAAGAGCACATCGCCGCTCACGTATTGCGTCACGGCATGCCTCGTTTCACCAAGGAACTGGGGGGCGCCGGGCAATACGGAAGTGCATCGTATTGAACGTTCCGCAGCTGTAAGAATAACGTCTGTAATATGTGTGACCTCATCGTCGACGCTAGGAAAGTGACGGTCATAAAATGTCGCTAGAGACAAAAAAAGTGTCCAATCGGCTTGGGCAAACTTCCAACATCGCGGGCGCATATATGGCAGTTGAGGCTGCAGTCTAAGAACATATGGAAAGTGGTCACTCGAGTGTGTATCATCAAGGGTGAACCATTCGAAGTGCCGAGCAAGCGGAACAGTACCGACCGAAAGATCAAAATGAGAGAAATTTGTCATGGAGGCATACAAAAATGTAGGGTAACCAGTGTTGAGGCAAACAAGATCCGCTTGGTGGAAGATGTCTATCAATACTGAGCCACGCGGACAAGGATGAGGTGATCCCCAAAGGGGTGGTGGGCATTGAAGTCCCCAACCAGCAAATAGGGGGGGTTGGAAGCTGACCAAGAAGATGAAGGAGATCAGCTCGTACCATTGGTGTGGGCGATGGAATGTATACAGTACAAAGAGAGAAGGTGTATCCAGAAAGGGAAAGACGGACAGCGACAGCTTGGAAGGAAGTGTTTAAGGGGATTGGGTGATAATGGAGAAGAATCATGAGTCCTCCATGTGCTGGAGTGCCTTCAACAGAGGGGAAATCAAATCGGACTGACTGAAAATGGGTGAGAACAAAGCAGTCATGGGGAAGCAGCTTTGTTTCCTGAAGACAGAAGATGACCGGCGAGTAGGATCATAAGAGGATCGACAATTCATCCCGATTGGCTCAAATGCCGTGGATATTCCAGTGGATAATGGACATAGGGTGGACAGAAAATGGAGGAATGTGACCAAGGTTGCTGTCAACTCAATGACTGCTCAGAGCTTGCGACCAACAGCATGGAACGGCATTCAGCTGAAAGCAGATGATCCTGATCCATATGTTGTTCAGGAGCAGCTCCTGCCACCAGCGATCGGCCGGTTGATTGGCCACCAACAGTGCGCCTCAGCGAAACAGACCGCCAGGTGGTGCTGTAGATGAAACACGCCTTGGCAGAGAAGGAGGGGAACTGGGTTTCTTATTAGCCTTCTTGGAAACATGATGTTTAGATGAAGGAGGAACCGATGGTTGTGAAGTTGGGGCACAAAAAAAAACTTCACAAGTATGCTCTTTTTTTGAAGTCTTGGTGTCTGACTTTTGGGCTCGAGATTTAGCAGAACCCGATGAAGGGTGAACCATAGAGTGAGCAGGCAAAGTGGGGAGGTTGAACGGGCGATCTTTGTGCTGGTCGATCCGACAATCGTGGCACTAAAGGTGAGATCACGAGTCTGTGTGGCCGCCTCCTTTGTTGGCCGAGGAGAGGCAAGGACAGTGCTGTATCTTCCTGTCTGAGGCACAATGGGCTTTCGACTGGCGAATAATTTTCGAGCAGCAAAGGTTGACACCTTTTCCTTCACTCTGATTTCCTGGATGAGCTTTTCGTCTTTAAAAATGGGGCAATCTCAAGAGGAAGCAGCGTGGTCACCCATACAGTTGATGCAACGAAGGGATGGAGGTGGACAAGCACCCTCATGGGCATCCTTGCCACACGTAACACATTTGGCCGGATTGGAACAGGACTGACTGGTGTGATTGAACCACTGACAGCGATAGCAACGCATAGGGTTTGGGATGTAAGGGTGAATGGCAATTATCTCATAGCCAGCTTTGATTTTCGATGGGAGTTGAACTTTGTCAAATGTCAAGAATACAGTACGGGTTGGAATGATGTTCATGTCAACCCTTTTCATGACTCTAAGAACAGCCGTTACGCCCTGGTCAGACAGGTAGTGTTGAATTTCCTCGTCGGACAATCTGTCGAGGGAGCGTGTATAAACGATCCCATGTGATGAATTTAAAGTGCAGTGTGCTTCCACCCGGACAGGGAAGGTGTGTAACAGTGAAGTACGCAGCAATTTTTGTGCCTGGAGGGCACTGACTGTTTCTAACAACAAGATGCCATTTCATAATCTCGAACAAGACTTTACAGGACCTGCAATTGCGTCGACACCTTTCTGAGTAATGAAAGGGTTGACCGTGGAGAAGTCGTGACCTTCGTCAAACTGAGAAACAAAAGGAACTGTGGCAACGATGGAAGGACTGTCTGTGGCTGAGAGTCATTGAACTTACGCTTGTGAGCAGACATAGTAGAAGATGAGGAAACCATTGCGAAAGTACCCCCCATGATTACCGGCGTCTCCGATGGCGTGCTCGTTCCTTGTGGGGGCCCTCTCTGAGGGCACTACCCTCTTAGGTGATTGTTCACACCTCAGGTCACACCTCCCGAGAAACGGATGGAGGGACCAATCGGCACTTTCGGAAGGTATCAGCTTGTGTAATCACCCCTCCCTGGGCCTGGCCATTACCAGGGGTTATGTACGTGTCCTACCTGTCTACCTGGGGCGGGGAATTATGCGTTACCCCGTCACCGGCTACGCATGGAAATGCGTGGGTCGGCCTTCAGACACGCACAGGGAGGAAAAAAGAGAAAGGGAAAAAACAAGGGGAAAAGAGAAGGACAAAGGAAGGACAAAGACTTGCAAGCAGAGAAAGCAAAGAATGTGTTACATTTTTGAGCGTCTCTGGACATAGGCACAAAACATACTCCCAGAGGGGGAGAAAAGGAAGGAAAGAGGCAGAGGTGAGAGGGGGGAGGGCCAAGATGGGGGATGGGGAAGGATGCGGAAAGGAAAGGTATGTAGCCCGGAAAGGGAGCAAGGCCACATTAGCTCAGGGTCCCGTGCTCGCTACGCACGTATCCACAAAAGAGTTGTGGACCCCATGGGGGGGCATACAGTGTATGTGGATGATATACTTACCACTAGCAGTACATGTCATGAACACTGTCTGTTGTTAGAAGTGGTGATGAGAGCACTACAGAATGGGGGAATGACACTCAAACTTAGTAAATGTGAATTTATGCAGGCAGAATTAACTTTTCTGGGCCTTCAGTTAACAGCTGAAGGATTACTGCCTAACAGGGACAAGACTAAGGCCACTGTGGGATGTATGAGGCCCAATTTAAAATTTTCCATAGGGCTGTGTAATTTCATTGGGGACTATAATATGAACACTCCAAATCTGTGTAAAGTATCAAAGAAAAATGTTTTCTAGAACTGGACACTTCTCTGTGATGAGTTTGCTGCAATAAAGAAAAGCTGATGTAATAGCAAAATATTATATTACCCAGACATGTCACTCCCTTTCGCATTGCCTATGACAGCTCAGATTTTGGTGTGGAATCTGTGCTATTTCACAAAAAGATGATAGATGGGGCAGTGGCACAGAGGACAATAACATTCGCTAGCTGGATGTTTTTAAAACATGAACACATGTATGGGATCTTGGAAAAGGAACTCTTGGCTTTGGTGTTCAGGTTTCAGAAATTTAGGATCTATTTGGAGGGTGATTGCAAAACAGGAGCCAAAGCCTGAAATTCATTAAGTGAATTTAGGATGTAAAGGGTATGAGACAATGGGAAGATATTACAAGATTTATAGGGGAGTTTTATTTAGGTGTAAAAAGCAAGATAAGGAAAATTGAAAGTTGTTTTTCCCTGATGAGCAGGTTGATATGTTGATAGACTATATCCATCACAGTCATGGGCACTACAGAGCCCAGAACTGTACAGAAATTATAAAGGAGTTTATATATTTCAATAATATGGCAAAAAGGGTTAGAAGGCAGTTGGCTAGCTGTGAAAGATGTCAGCATGTGAAACATAATGCTGTGGCAGTACAGGGTGAAATGTAAGACCTCTTGCCCAGTAAAACAGGAGAGCTGCTTGCTATCAACTTTTTCGGCCCACTGCCCACAGGTCGAGGTGGTGTACAATACATGTTGGTATCTGTGGCTGTATTCTCAAAATATGTAAATCTTTATCCACTAAAAAAGAGACACAAATAAGAACATCATCAATAAGTTATAGGAGGACTATATACTACAAATAAAATCACCAGAGAAAATTCTTTCAGATAATGGAGCACAATTTGTTTTAGGGATGTTTGATAAATTCATAGAGAGAGTGAGTGCAACACATATGAGCATCTCACTTTACAACCTGACAAGTGATCCTGCTGTGGGGTACATGTGATAACTAGGTAGACTATGAAGAACATGCCGAAGCAAAAGGCACAATGGTTGTGCTGGATATGTTCCTGTATTTGAGGACCTCACAAATATAGGGAAGAGTTGCTCCACTGGTTTCTCTACCTATGAAGTCATGATGAGTAACAGGCCAGCAAATCTCACAGCTGGAAATGTGGAATTTCCTCAGGGCAACATAATGAAAGAGAGACATGCATTGATTTTGCAGCAGATGGAAAGAAAGAGGCGGCGCAATGGGAAACACAAGATGACCACATTCAAAATTCGGGGACAAAGTTCTAGTCAGGACTAAAGAAAAATCAAGCAACATTGATAGTGAAATAAAAAAATTGTTTGGACTTTATCACGGGCCATTTGAGATTGTCGAGTGTCCACACTCCAGTGGATACAGGCCAGTCTACCCTAATAGAAAGAAACCACTTATTCTCTGGAATATGAATGAATTGAGACTATATGTTGACAAGTGATATGGTAGTGATAAATAGAGAAATTTGTGTTCCAGTACATTAGTTGCACATGCATAATCAGTTAAACATATTGGGAGATTATTATGTATATTGAATTATTGTTGTTTGTATATTTGTAAGAAATTTTGAAGAATTATTGTCTGTGTTGCGTAAATATAATTATTTTGGGGGTTTGTTCAGTAACTGCCAGGAATGATATTGGGGTGTAGGAAGAAAGCATGGGGTCGGGGGGATAATAGTTTGTTTCTTAAGATAGCAAGGAAAGTTGTACCCAGACCTTGTGGCAGATGCATGAGGGTGGTGCCAGTCATGAACCTGCCAAAATTAAATAAATAATGACTTAGCAAGGGAAAATATCTGTAATTTGAAAAAATAGTGATATAATTATAATTAGAAATTATTTGCAGTAAACTGGTACTTACTGTTTGCTGTGTGAAATAGCACATCATTTACCTGTTTGAGTAAAATGTTCACAAATTATTAAGTCTGTGGGTGTGATTAGGTTCTCAGATTGAATCATAAGGAGTTTGCATTTGTTAAAAGTTTGTTTGTGCACTTTGTTCCGTGCTTCAAGGTCTTTCACTTGTGAACTGATACAGTGAACACATGGTAAACCAGAGAGGCTTTCGATAGCCTGATTGCTGGGAAGCCATGGGAACACATTTACAGCAACTTTTGATTTGGGTCATTTGTTTGACATTTGTCATGATTTGGCTTGACTGACAAGGAGTAGAATGCACTAGTGACTGCACTTTAATGCAAGAGATATGGTCTGCTGATGCACAGATGGATCTAGGACTCAAGGGAGAGGTCCTTGCTATGGCAGCAAGTGGAAGACAGCAGTGAGGGCATAACCAGTGAAGTGATATGCAATGACACAGAAGACTGAAGATAGGCAATTCCATTTAAACTGATTTGATTGATGCACATTCAGACAAATCATTGAAATTTATATGCGTGTTTAGAAAGTAAGATCACTTACAGTTTAGATGTATAGTTGCTTCCACATCTCTTATTTCGATGATAAAAATTTTGCCATGTGAAGTTCCTACTCAGATTTTGGCACAGTTTATTTGAACTCACATTTGTTCATTACTTATATATACAGTAGTTGTATGGCTGTGGAAGTCTTGGTGCTATTTCATGTAGCCATTACTGAGGTAATGTCTTCATGAAGTGGGGGTATGTAACATAACGAGTGAAACTGTGCATCTAAAATGGAGTCATCCACAAATACGTAAAGCTTTTAGCCTTTACTTGTAGAAGGTTTTGAATAACTTAATGCAAAATGGGCAAGAAACATTTAAGTAATTGTTTTGACAAGCAACTGTTGTTATAGTTTGTACACTATATTAAAATTAAAATAATTGTACTGACAAAATATAATAGCATATGATAGAATAAGTGTGTACAGAACTGTGTAACATATTTGGTTTAAGTACTTGTAAATTGTAAAAAGTGTTTGTAAACAGATGGTAGTCTGGTACATGGATGTTAATTTGACTGGGACAGTATGTCACATGACAAAATGTAGGACAGACACACACAGCAGACATCGTTGTCTTTCATGTGCTGGGAGCTGTGCAGGTAAGGTGGGCAAGAACAGCTTGGGATCGCACACGTGTTTTGATTCTGAGGCAGGATCAGGCCTATAGGATTTTTCAGAAGCTAATATTCGGTTTATAAGTTTGTGAGCCATGAACACAATGTAATTACAGTGACTGTGATGTAGTGAACTGTTTATTGTCTGCCAATGCTGTGCTAAAACTATTTACGGATTCGATTGGAACATTGCGCGTATGACCATCAGTTATAGCTAAGCGAGTTTCTATGAATTACGCTATGATATAAATCTAACTGTGCTAAGCTTACATTAATATCCATAATTCTTGATTTTGTTGCTCAGTTTACTATTATATATCTGTATTTCACTGACCAACCTCATAGGCCACCTTAATAATCGTTTATGTAAGGTTCAAAATGGTTCAAATGGCTCTGAGCACTATGGGACTCAACTGCTGTGGTCATCAGTCCCCTAGAACTTAGAACTACTTAAACCTCACTAACCTAAGGACATCACACACATCCATGCCCGAGGCAGGATTCGAACCTGCGACCGTAGCAGTCGCACGGTTCCGGACTGCGCGCCTAGAACCGCGAGACCACCGCGGCCGGCGTTTATGTAAGGGCATAAAGCAAAGGTGTGCAATGAAACCCCTGTGCAGACAAGCCATTTAACAGGTTTTGTACGCGCTCTCTGCTGCAGTGCTAACCACTTGCAACATTACAACAGGAAAAGCAACATTAAGAAGCAGCAATGGCTAAACAACAAATGTAAGACAAACTGCTTATTTGCTTCTGTCCCGAGACAGAAGCAAATAAGCAGTTTGTCAACAAGTGGCCACGAAAGTCTTAACAATTTTGTAACAAATGTAAGGATGTAGATGCATATAGAACAAGGGAAAAATGGATAATGCCTACGGGAAATCTGAAAAGATATTTGGAGACGAGAAAAACAGCTGTGTGAATATCAAGAGCTCAGTTGAAAAACCAGTACTAAGCAAATAAGCTAAAAGGTGGAAGGAGTATACAAAATAGTTATACAAGAAAATGTACCTGCAGACAGTGTTATAGAAAGAAAAGAGGTCATAGATGACAATGTGAGAAGAATTTGACAGAGTGCTGAAACACTTAAATCAGAACAAGCCCACCCCAGAATGGATGGCATTGCCTCAAAGCTATTGACATCCTTGGGTGAGACAGCAATAATAAAACTATTCCACCTAGTATTCAAGATGTATGATATGGGTGAAATTCCCTCTGTCTTCAAGAAGAAAGGAATAATTCTAATTCCAAAGAAAACAGGTGCTGATTGAACTATCAGTTTAATAAGTCACGTGTGAAAAATACTTAAAGTAATTATTTACAGAAGAATGAAAAAAACTGGTAGGGGCCAACCTCAGGACAGAACACATTGGCTTCCAGCAAAATGTAGGAACACAAAAGAGAATATTGGCCTTACGACTTATTGCAGAAGATAATTAAGGGAAGCCAAACTCATATTTATCACTTTTGCAGATTAGGAGAAAGCTTTTGATAACGTTGACTTGAATATACTCTTTCAAAATCTGCAGGTAGCAGGGGTGAAATACAGAAAGTGAAAGGTTATATAAAACTTGCACAAAAAGTTATAAGAGTCGAGGGGCATGAAAGGGAAGCAGTGGTTGAGGATGGTCTGAGACTAGGTTGTAGTCTACAGCATGAAAGGGAAGCAGTGGTTTAGAATGGACTGAGCCTAGGTTGTAGCCTATCCCCAATGATATTCAATCTGTACATTGAACAAGTAGTAAAGAAAATTAAAGAAAAATTTGGAGTACGGATTAAAGTCCAGAGAGAAAATATAAAAACTTTGAGGTTTGCTGAGAACACTGTAATTCTGTTAGAAACAGCTAAGGACTTGGAAGAGCAGCTGAACAGGATGTACAGAGTCTTAAAAAGAAATATATAAGAGGCCCATCAACAAAATCAAAGCAAGGATAATGGGATGTACGAGGAGGGACCCAAAAGTAACCGGAATCGTAATGCTGCACATCATGTACTATTAGCAGCCGTTTGTGCCACCAGAGGGTTGTAGTAGGAGCTCTGCTAAGTCGTTCTGCCATGCGGCGTCACCCAACAGCGAGAAGTGTGGTTTCTTTGGCACTTCTTTGAGTGTGCATACAGTGCAGACACGACACGAGGAGATGGCTAGTTCTTACGAACAATGTGGCAGTGAAGTTCTGTTTCTTGCTTGGCAAGAATGCAGCAGAAACTGTTATGATGATTCAGACAGCCTACAAAGACCATGCTCTTATTAAAATGCAAGTGTACGAATGATTTTCTTGGTTTAAAAATGGAGAAATGGTGGTTGAAGATCAGCCCCATTCCGGTCGACCTTCAGCTGCTCAAAGTGAAGACAACATTGACAAAATCCATGATCTCATCAGTGAAAATCGACGCAGGACAATCGACCAACTCAAGAACTAGTCTGGGTTGTCCTGGAGCTCAATTCAGCGCATCTTGACCATTGATTTGGGGATGCGAAGAGTAGCAGCAAAATTTGTGCCGAAGCTTCTTACTGGAGATCAAAGGGATCGTCGCATTCAAGCCTGTCTCAAAATGAAGGACGCGTTCAAAGATGATCCACATTTTTTTCAACAAAATCATTACAGGTGATAGGTGATGAGTCACAATGCTATGGGTATGATCCAGAAAGCAAACAACAGTCATCACAATGGAAATCTCCTGGCTCACCTCGACCAAAAAAACCTTCGCAAGTGAAATCAAATGCGAAAATGATATATATATATTTTTTTCCGACGTCAAAGGGATCATACACTCTTAATTTGTCCCTGAAAACCAGACAGTAAACCAACAATTCTATTTGGAGTTTATGAAATGGCTTCACAGAAGTTTGTCACAAAAATATCCGGCTGTGTGGGATTCTGGCATGTGGTTCCTGCATCACGACAATGTTCCTGCGCACACGACTCTCAGCGTTCGCTAGTTTTTGGCCTCAATGAAGACGACTACCTTGACCCAAGCGCCCTATTTGCCAGATTTAGCACCCTCAGACTTCTTCCTATTCCCAAGGATGAAAAGAGACTTGAGAGGGAAGCATTTTGCAGATGTGTAAGACGTAAAACGCAGTGTCATGAAAGTGCTAGCAGGTATCAAAGAGGACGAATTTAAAAGGTGCTTCGACACTGGAATTAATCTTTGGACACGTGTATTAATGCTAATGGAGAGTACTTCGAAGGAGATTAAGGTTGTATTTGAAAACAATAAAGTATATGCTTTCTAGAAAGAAATTCCCGTTATTTTTGAGTCGCCCCTCGAAGCTGAATTAAACAAGGTGGTGGTGATGGAATTAGATTAGGAAATGAGACACTAAAAGTAGTACATGAGTTTTGCTATTTGGGCAGTAAAAGAGCTGATGATGGCTGAAGTAGAGGGGATATAAAATGTAGACTGGTAGTGGCAGGAAAAGCATTTCTGAAGAAGAGAAATTAACACCAACACTAGATTCAAGTGTTAGGAAGTCTTTCCTAAAGGTCTTTCTCTGGATTGTTGCTTAGTGTGGATGTGAAACACGGATGATACACAGTTCAGGTAAGAAGAGAATGAAGTCTCTGAAATGTGGTGCTACAGAGGAATACTAATGATTAGATGGGTAGATCATGTGACTAACAATGGGGTACCAAACAAATTGGGGAGAAAAGAAATTTGTACCACAACTTGACTAAAAGAAGGGATCAGTTGACAGGACACGTTCGGAGACATCAAGGGATACAGTAAGCGGGTTCCAAAGGACGTAGGACGCAGTAGGTACTTGGAGATGAAGAGGCTTGCACAGGATAAAGTAGCACAGAGAGCTGCAGCAAACCAGTCTCCACACTGAAGAACACAGTACACACACAGTATTTGGTAATCTAATACTGTCCTGGTAGATGTACATTGTGATCTTTTTGAATGTTCAGCTGGGGTACAGCACTGGTTCTACATGATATTATGCAAAAGCAGTTCTGTTGACTGCCATGAAATTATAAGCTTCTCCAGAAGGGTACTCTGATGTTCTTCTTCCAGCATGGAACTTAACTCTACAAAATCACTAAGAACAGAGATCTTCTCAAGAACCACTAAGCCTATAAATGAGATTGAAATCTGAGTTCATGTGTTTTCATGCACACTATGTCAAATCCATACTCTCAGTTACTGTTAGCATCAATGAAATTTAATTTATTACTGTTCTGGACCCATTCTATGAGGGCTATTCAGAAAGTAGGGAACATTTCTGTCTGACGCCTCTAGGTGAATGCCGATGGTGTATATTTTGGTATGTGCATGCTCAGCAGCTCAGTTGGCATCCATCTGTGACAGCGGAAATGTCTCTGCGCATCTGGATTTTTCGACATTCGAATTTTAATTGTGCGCTGCAATCGAAACCCTGCCAGTTGTGAGGTGCAGTCTGATACGGTTTTTGTTGGCAGCAAAAAACCTAAAATCTATAGAAATTTATCGTGAACTGCAAAGTGTATGGAAAGAATGTAATGAGTGAATGTTCCATCTGTAAATTGTGCATTCGCTTTAAAAATGGTCGAACCAATGATCATGATGAAGAGAAGAGTGGACGCCTGAGCATTGTGACTGACGATCTTGTCACTAAAGTTGATGAAACAATTCATGAAAACTGTTGCTTCACAGTAACAGAGCTTTCGCTTTCTTTTCCAGAAGTTTCACAGACTTTGTTGTTTGAAATTGACGCTCAAAAGCTAGGCTACCACAAGTCTCAGGTGGCAGAATTTTATGACTAAGGTCTTTCAAAGCTTGTCCACCGCTATGATAAGTGCCTCAATGTGTTTGGTGACAATGTGTAAAAGTAGTATGTATTTCTTGTACTTAGCTGTCTTTTTAATGCCAAAACGTTCCCTGCTTTCTGAATAGCCCTTGTATTAACACCTTGATCCAGTGATTTCCCATTTCTTTTGGATAGTGAATATCACTGCTTTAACCTGACTTCCTCCATACTACAAAAATTTGGTAATCACAAGTTCTCACTTTGGTGCCTATCGGCTACAGCACAAAACCATAAATTTTAACTATCCTGCTTTATGTGCTCCTACCAAGTCCATTATCTGACACCAACACATGTTTTGTCAAACTATAATACTTTTCTGAGCCCAGTTCACCTTAAAATCATATAGGTTTGAAAAGATTTAATATGCCACACTTGAAGGTATACAATGACAGTTTCATTATTAATTATTTCTTTAATGACAAGTAATACATTTTGCTTGCACTCTATCATGAAGTTGTATATCTATTATGATTTGTTGAGTAATTATTTATTTATTTTGCAACAAATAAAATTCAAATCTATTCACTGCCCTGATTGTCTTTAATAAAAATTTCTTGGCATTGCTGTTGCTCCATGCCATTTCTACTCTTAGCCACTCATACTTAACAGGTATTGGAAATACAAACTCATCTGACAGCTACAAAGGCAAGAATTTGTCACTGAACCAGGCAATTTATTTAAACTAATGTATGCATGAATTAGTTTGTTATAAGATACCAATGTTTCACAGCAGGATGACAGAACAATAACAGCAGTGTTCCATCTGACAAGGCCATATTACCAGGTTTAACAGTAGCTGCTACAGCATCAATATCATCCATATTCAAATGTGATGCTTTCAAAGCATCCTGAACAACTTTTTCAATGTGCTCCTGATGTAACTTTTTTGCAACTGGTGGAATTATTCCCCCAAAACTGAAACACAAAACAGTCAAATCAGAAAAAGAAATAATGACAACTGAAAGAATAAAAAGAACAATTCACCAAACAGTCGAGACACTGAGTTGCTGCAAAGCCCATCAATAAGACTGAGAATGTTGCTAACTTTCAGAACAGCCTTCTTCAGACATACATGTAGAACTGTACAGCTACTGATAAAACTGTTCCAGTATTACAGCTCAACTAGGGTAAAGGGTTATTGAGCAGTGGAGCAGGTGGACGGAGAAAGGAGAAGGGGAGCGGGAGGAAAGATTGGGGAAGCATAGCTGGTGACTGGCATGGAGAGGCAGGCAGGCACACAGGACAAAAACATAGTACCAGTGAGCTCATACTGACCACAGATGGGAAGAGTTGTCTGCATCACACATTGACATGGAGCAGTGGATTAGGATGGGGAGAGGGGTATGATTGAAGCTGGAGTCACAAAAGAAAATTTATCAATTATACCATTAACATTGGTGGATTACAAAATAAATTGCAGTGGTATTTATGAGCCCAGACACTGCAATTGTGTATTTCCATTGCAAACAAAAATTGCTTAAATAATCTGATGTGTCTGCAACACTCAAATGTAAAGGCTTTATTTTTTACAATTTTTTTGCAATAATTTTAAAACATAGACAAGAAATGAAACTCAGATTGTATTATGATGAATCATTTTCACATAATTCAGTTGTTGGCACATATTTGGCATACCTGTACTTCCAGATTCAACCTGCTGCCAAGTTACAGTTTAAATTTACCATAAAACTTTAATCAGCCATGAAAAATAAAATGTGTCTACCAAAAGATATGGTAACAGTGTTTGGAAAGATAATGCAATATCAGTCACTGGCAGTACAGAAGTCTGTTTAATTTCATGGATTATGCGATAATTAGGAAAGAAGGATGACTCTGGCAGTGCCTTTGCTGTTCACTGCAATTTCAATTATCATTGTGGAGGAGGAAGAGCATGACAAATGCAGACAGAAGGATACCATTATTGGTGCTGTTGGAAAGCTTACACATATACATTGATTTGTCTGACTGATACGTGTAAATCATTTTGTGAATAAAACAACATTATATACTATCGATTTTACAGCCAAACATTACATACATTATTTTATATCCTTTAAATAGCTTCCTTCAGATGTTAGAATTTCCATGCTGGGACTAGCTGCCAAAACATAATCTCAATCTTTACGTGTAAGTTACAGAAACATCACAGTAGTGCCTGGCAGACTAAATAACACATCAGTAATTGCAAGTGTAGGCTTTTGCAGCTGTTATCATTTCCATTTAAACTCTTCCAAGTATGTGACTGCATCATCACAATGGCAGTAAAATATTTGGAAAAGTTTTAATGAAGAAGTTGATAAGTCTTTACTTTTAGGTCATCACAGAAAAATCAGCAAACAGTGGTATAATTAATCACCGAATATAGTGGCCAATGATTTAAATGTTTCACCACTCCAGTCACACACTATTACTGGGAAACTTAATTTCATTTTAATCACTACTTAAGGGGGGTAGGGAGTCAAACTTGCCGACTTGGAGCAGGAGAGGCAACACAGGACATTTTAATTTCCACTGTCTATATTTTTACAAATAAATTCATAAAACTTTGAAAGCATGATCAAGAAGTATTCAGGATTCATACTCATAGCGGTGTAAGCTCAAAAACGTAGCAAAATACTTTTTTTTTTTTACATGTGAAATTTCATCATTTTTTCACTTACTACTGGCTGCATTTGTTGCTATAGGTACACTTTTCTTCCTAAGTAAGAGAGATTCTTCTATGAATTTTGCACAGCATTAAAACTATAGTTACATGTGTATGAAACTCTAGAGTTTATTTAATTTATGAAAAAATTAATGAACTGTTACATTTTAAACTTCATGTTTAGAAAAAACTCAAATTTTATAGTTAATTATCTCAATTTTTACCACAGTTTTTAATAGATTTGGAAAATTCTAGAGTTTCATACACCTGTAAGTACTGCTTGTATGGTGTGCAAAATTCATCAAAGAATCTCTCTTACTTAGGACGAAAAGTGTACCTACAGAAACAAATGCAACCAGTAGTAAGTGAAAAAAAATGTTGAAATTTCACATGTAAAAAAAAAAGGTATTTTGCTACGTTTTTGAACTTCCACTGCCATGAGTGAGAGTCCTCAATCCTTCCTGGTCATGCTGACAAAGTTTTATGAATTTATTTGTAAAAGTATAGACAGTAGAAATTAAAATGTCCTGTGGTGCCTCACCTGCTCCAAGTCGGCCCATTAGATGTCCTACCCCCCTTAAGCTTGATATTTTATTTAATTTTTATGGAGAAACAGGATTACACCCACTGGGGCAGGCAACGGTGAGGAGTAGCAATAGTACTGAATAAGGAAACTGATAATACAGTAAAAAGTTATTGGCAAAAAAAGGCCAAAACTGAATGGATATTCAACACATATTGTAATCATACAAGCATATATGTCAAGAACAGATGCAGATGACAGTGAAATTGAGGCAGTGTATGATAATATTAATGAACTCATAAACTATGTTAAAGACGGTGTGAGAAAAAGGAAGATTAGAGATTAACATTCGCTCAACAACATGGTTACTAAAAGTGGAGCACAAACTTTGAGTAGGGAAGGAAACTGGCTCTGTCCTTTCAAATGAACTATCTCTGAATTTGCCTTATGCAATTTAGCAAGTAAATCAGGATGGATGGACGTACATTTGAACCAACATTCTCCAAAATATAGAGTCCAGTGTCTTACCACTGCACCATAACAATCAGTAAGGGGAATGCAAATTTAGTAGTAATGGACAAGTGGAATGCAGTCACAGGTAAATACAAAAAACACAAAATAAAGGGAGAGTTTGGTCTTGAGAAGCAAAATGAGAGGGGAGAGAGGGTAATAGAGTTCTATGTTAAGCACATGTTAATTATTGTGCACACACTTTTTGAGGACCCCTTGAGAAGAGAAAAAAGGAGATATCAGATCCATTATGTTTTAAGTGAAAGAATTCAGAAATCAAGTTAAAGGTTTAAGAATAATCTAATGATGGTGACCATAACGTAGTACCAATGAAAAGCCAGTCAAAATTCAACAAATTACAGAGAAAGCAGCTGAAACATTGGAACCTAAGCAAATTGAAGGAATGACAAATTCATGTTATCTCAAAAGAGCAAGTGACAAAAGCAAAATTGCACTTCAAGGAGTTACTGGTGTGGAAAGCAAATGGAATTTGCTTAAAGGAGGTGTTGTAAATGCAGCAGAAAAAGTGCTAGGGCTAAAAATGTCAGAAAAGCGGCAGCCATGTATAACAGACAAGATACTGGAATTAATATATAAACAATGCAAATGTAAAAATGTTGAAAGTGAAGATCAGCAATATAGGTCAGTCAAAATGATATATCCAGAAATGTAAAAAAAATCTAAAGAAGAATTGATGGAGGGAAGATACAAGATAAATACAAAATGAAACACAGTAGTGCTGATGCTGCAGGCAGCCTAATAAGCACTTTACAAAGATACCTGGATAATGGAAGCAGAAAATAACGGGAGACTATGGAAAAACTACCTTGAGAAAATTTACAGTTGTTGAGGAGAAATTAAGCCAACTGAAAATATGGGCATGGAGCGAGAAGATCAGAAGGAAGATACAATAATGTTTCCTGAATTTTGAAAAGCTTTTCACAAACTAAGAAGGAACAAACACTCAGATATTGAAGAAAGACCAATGGAAATTTTGTGGGCATCAGACCAAAAAGTGGAATAAGAAGCCCTTTTACCTAAGCGGGGAAGTTCAATTTTGAAAACTTTATTTTGGAAGCCCATCTTGTGTACACAAACTTTTACACTTCACTATTGCCGGTTTCGGCTACTGCAATCTTCAGATCATAAAATATTCAGATGTTGTATCAACATCTAACTAAACATGTAGCTAGTTAGTAAGTGCTCATCTGAAGATGACAGTAGCCGAAACTGGTGATAGTGAAGTGTAAAAGTTTGTGAGATCAAGACGGACCTGTAAAATAAAGTGCCAAAATATGATCACAGACTCATTTTCAGACTATATGTTTTCAATTGATAGATTTTGAAAATAATATAATTTATGCTCTTCCAAAGAAAGCAACAATAGACTTTGAGAAAATAACTGCACAACAGTCTAGTATCACATGGATTAAAAATACTCACAAGAGTACGTTATCAAAGAATGAAAGGGAAAACTGAAAGTAGGTTAGGATGGGGATCATTTTGATTTTAGGAGAAAAGGAGGCAACAGGGAGACAATTTTCGCATTGCAGTTAATAATAGAAGCAGAGTTTGGAGTGGGGGAGGGGGGGGGGGACATGGAGGAATTGCACATGTTGCTCATTATTACCACCGATGTTTAATTTGCATACAGAACAAGCAATGAGAGATGTAAAAGACTATCTTGGTGTGAGAGTTGTCTGTCATTGACAGAAAATCTGCACGATACGATTTACTGACAACATACCTGCAGCCAGCGAACATGAATAGGAACTGAGTTGGGCCGAATGAAATGGACTATGTGCTTTCTAATGGCTAGAACATACACCTAAAAAACAGCAGGTGTACATATTGGACAGCTACGCATTAAACTTTGGCAAGTGACTCTTTAAGAGGTAGGTGAATTTCGCTGGTTCAGAAGTACAATACGAAGAGAAAGAAAATGAAAGAAAAATAATTAAATTAGAATACTTTGAGAAAAAATGTAGGAAAAATACTTGGAAGTATTTTATTAGGCACCTAGTGTGCCATGAGAAATTCAGTTCCTTTAAAAAAAATGCTTACTAAAACTGAGGTCCTTACACACTTAAAGAGTCACTCACTTCAACCAAACAGAGATCACAATCATACGTACCTGGAAATGCAAGTGATCAAAAAAATACAGCAATGGTATTCACTCAACATGGAAAAAGAAGATGCCATTCTATGACAAATATCATTCTAACCGTATAAATACTAAAACTAGAAAGTAGTAAATTCCCTCTTAATTTCAACATGTTAGGTGTAACTTGAGTCAAAACAGTATGTAGTGGCTTGACAAGAGATAATTTTTTTTTATTTATGGTTAATATTTATGTTTTGTGAACAAGGAAGCACAACAATAACTGAAAGGGATCCTGTAATTCCACTTATTTCCATTTTTGCACAGTACTCTCCATACCATTAAATAGTATGAAAATGCATTCATCAATTAACATTCTCATAGCCAAGAAGCTTAGAAAGATATCACTCGTCAACATGACAAGTGGTGAATTCAATATATGTTTTAATATGCAAGAACAGTGATAACATCTACATCTACACAGACACTCCACAAGCTAACACACGGTGCGTGGTGGAGGGTACCCCGTACCACTATGTCATTTCCTTTCCTGTTCCACTAGCAAACAGATCAAAGGAAAAAGACTATCTATATGCCTCCATATCAACCCTAACTTCTCGTAACTTATCTTCATGGTCCTCAAGTGCAATGTATGCTGGCAGATGTAGAATCATTTGGCAGTCTGGCTTCAAATTCCAGTTCTCTAAATTTTACCAATTGTGTTTCTTGAAAAGAACATCGCCTTCTCTCCAGAGATTCCCATTTGTGTTCCTGAAATATCTCTGTAACACTTACACATTGTTCAAACCTACCAATGACAAATCGAGAAGCTCGCCTCTAAATTGTTTTGATGTCTTCCTTCAGTCTGACCTGGTATGGATCCCAGTACACAAAAATAGGTCACACCGGCATCCTACATGTGGTCTCCTTTGCAGATGAACCACTCTTTCATAAAATTCTTCCAATAAACAGAAGTCGACCACTCACCATCCCTACCACAGTTCTCACATGCTTGTTCCATCTCATATGCTTTGCAATATTACACACAAGATATTTAAACAACTTGACTGTGTCAAGCAGAACACTAGTAATACTGTATCCGTACATTACAGGTTTGATCTTCGTACTCATCTACATTAACTTACATTTTTCCACATATTCCATTATGAAAAGGATAGATTGCTACTCACTATATAAGCACAACAAAAAGACTGTCCAGCAAGTAAGCTTGTGCCCCAAAGGCCTTTTTCCGAATTAGAAAGAACACACACACACACACACACACACACACACACACACACACACACACACACAGGCAAATGCAACTCTCACACACAGGCATGTATGAGTTGCATTTGTTTGTGTGTGTGTGTGTGTGTGTGTGTGTGTGTGTGTGTGTGTTCTTTCCAATTCGGAAGGAGGTCTTTCGGCTGCAAGCTTGCTTGTTTGACAGTCTTTTTGTTGGGCCTGTCTGCAGCTCAGCATCTCTGCTATATGGTGAGTAGCACTCTATTCTTTTCATAATAATGTCAATATTCCATCCTGGATTCTCAATTGTTTGATTATATTAGAACAATGTTTGCTCTGCTGTCAGTCACCATTCAAACAATATACAAAAAATGGCTCTGAACACTATGGGACTTAACTTCTAAGGTCATCAGTCCCCTAGAACTTAGAACTACTTAAACCTAACTAACCTAAGGACATCACAAACATCCACGCCCGAGGCAGGATTTGAACCTGTGACCGTAGCAGTCGCACGGTTCCAGACTGTAGTGCCTACAACTGCTTGGCCACTCCGGCGGGCCAACAATATACAATCTACACTTTTTTTGCAGTTGAATGTAGCTGTCACCTAACATGATTACACCATCCCATCTATCATTTATTTTCCCATTTGGTTTGACATGTAGTCCATATTTTGATTATGATGACTCTTTGGACACTTTCTGACAACAGTAAATTCTATGTCCATCTGTGTATATACCAACAGTAACTTTAATCCTAATTTTCATAAGTCAGGAAAGGACAAATTTAAACAAAAGAGAGGGGAGAGTGTGACATTTGTCATCAAACAACTAGGTAACAGGGAGAAGGATCTCTATCTCATTCAAAACATTATCCATCATATAGGCTCCAATGTTTCTACCAGTTTTAATTATGCAACCGCATAAAAAATAATGTACTAGTGGAGAATGGACTCTCATTTCAACTTTCCAGTTCCTCCAGTAAGGTAGAGAATGGAAGGATGAGCAGTATTCCTCATGGGTGTTGTGCAGCTTGCTTCTTATTTGGATATCTTAGGAGGGCACGCTGGCAACCAGCTTCACCATTACATACATGGTCCCATTGTAGGAGACTTTTTTTCCCTTGTCACTCCTATGATTTGACACTACATCCCACGACTTCCTCTACTGAGTAAACAGGGTAGCATTTATACCAAACATATTCAATTATTTACCATAAAGAAGACATGACAAGTTGCAGACAGGCACAATTAAAAGTCACTCACATATGCTTCTTGCCACAGTCTTCATCAGTTGTTCCTGTCTGCAACTTGACGTGTCTTCTTTACAGTAAGCGTCTTTTCCTACATTGTCGATACTCCTACCTGGAGTTTCCTTTGTTTGATATTCAATTCTTTATTAGATACATTCCAGTCCCTGACTTCTCCTTCTGTTTTGTCCTCTGCAGCTCACTCTAACATCATCGTAGTCATTCCATAATCACCCATCTTTCCCTATAGCTTACACCTAACTTTCCTGGAAATTTCGGATATCCTTAAACCGTTTTTCTTTGTTGACAACTCCCATGAAGGGGTCTTGATTTTTCTACAGTTTTGCTTCCATTTTCAAGTGCAGCCTCAAAATTGCCATTTGGTACTATTATCTAACGAAAAACTGATCATTGCCTAATATACCCTCAATTTTCATATTCATTCTTCTAGATGTTATTCATGTTAAAAACTAGGATGCCTGACTTACAACAGTTCTCACATTTATCTTCCTGTTATATCTTCATGACTGTGTCATCGTCACATTTTTCCGAAAGTCTGATCATATGTTTCCAGTCTCATCAATGCCATACACCAAACTGAACAGTCACTTGGTTGCTACTTCCCAAAATGATTACAGGAATTTTGAAGAAATGTAATCTTCACTCCTATCCTATTAGATCACAAGTCTTCTTAAGTTCTACCAAACTTTGACTTTAATATTAGGTCCCCTATGTCTCACAAATCAACTTGCATTTATTTTTTCTCCTATCACATTAGCAGACTGCCCCGCCCCTAGAGGCCTAGAACATGCTTTTTCCATCTACCTGTCTCTCCTGTTGTAATGGTACCATTGTCAACCCCCTTACTAGCAATTGGTCACAGCCACCATTTCCAGTGTATGCCATATTATTGGCCTTCCATAAGGAACAGATTCACACTAACAGACAGGGAGTTCCATATTAGATCACATGTGCTTGGCCAATGCAAGAGAGGCAGGTTAGAGTTGGATAGATAGGCAGTGAAGGATGGCCTGTGGCCTCAGTGTTGGAGAAAGTTTAAGTTTATGTATAAGTATTTGCATAACTAAGGTTTTGAGTAGCACAGTGTATAAAGGAAACATTTGTATAAATGTGGAAGAAGTTTTGTACAAATATTTGCAAAATATTGAAAGTTATAAAAGCATGAGACATTGTGGAATATTACATGGGTGCCCGCCATTAATGACATGGAGAAGTTTGAATTATGTTAAGGTGCCTATCAACATTATCAGATACTGGAAGGAATTATTATGTGAGCCAGTGAGTCTGTTTAATTCTTGAGAATGTAATTCTCAAGTTAAACTTTCCATTGTGTCTAGATGGAACAAGTACTATGTTACTGTGTGTGAGACAAACTATGGACCAACTATGAACTGTATTTTCAACAAGTGACTTATCATTTCAGAAATATTGTTAAATATAAATCCTTTAAGCAAAGGAAGCAGTGCACAGGTCAGTTCAGGCACATAGTAAAATTCAGTAACTGTCTACGGATCTGGATGTAATCACCACCCATATTCTCTCATTAGTCTGATAGCCAAGAGAAATATTTAATAAAATGGGAATGGTTGCACTCTGTTTTTAACAGTGGAATTTCTCTTGCACTCTTAACGTTCAGACCTTCACTTTAATGTAACTGAATGCTGTAAATTGGCTTCTTTATATGCTGTAAATTGGTTTTTCTATATGCTGAATGTGTCATGAGATAATTTCCTTCTTTCTTTTCATTTACATTTTTCTGCAACCATTTAGGCTTAGCTTCCCTGCACACTCTGTATACAGATTTTATTTTGTGTTCATTTCAAAGCCTTCAACTTGAGCTACCATTGGAGCTAATCAGAGACTCAAGGCATGTTTCTTAGTTCTTCAGTGTTTCATTTTAGTGCACTCATTAGTAACAGTCATTAGTGCCCATACAACAGCATGTCAAAAATTTCAGTCAGAAACTGAAAATCATAAGACAATGGTAACATAATGAAATACTAAAAAAATATAGCTGATACAAAAATACACTAAAGTGGAACTGAAAGCAGATGAAGGAACATGAGCAGCTTAGTCATGAACCACTGTTTATGACTATACATAACGTGCTTTTTAAAGATCTGATTCATTCATTCATTCACAATGCCATACGATCATTTCATTCATTTCATTTCAGCAAACTATTACTATAATGAATAATGCTATTCATTCTTATGAGAGCTAAATTTAATGGAGTAAATTAGATAAATACCCGCTACTTTGAGAGAAGGTTGGAAGATTTGAGTTTAATGTCCTGTCAACAGTGCAGTCATCAGTGATGGACCACAAGCTCAGATTACGAAAGGTTGGGGAAGGAAATCAGCTGTCCCATTTTCAAACGAATTATCCCAGCATTAATCTGGAGCAATTTATAGAGGTCACAGAAAACCGAAATCTGGATCGCCTGGTGGGGATTTGAACTGGCACCCTCCCAAATGTGAGTCCAGTGTGCTAACCACTGTTCAACCTTGATTGGTGCTACTTTGAAAGAAGCTTCAGCCTTCTCAGTTATGCTTTATAGTTGCTGTTCATCTGCTATTTACCTACATACTAACTTATTTTTAAGATGTGACAAAACTCACCACTTTTGCGAAGAACACCAGGGACACACATAACCATGCGACTGTCCTCCAGCAACACAGGACAAGAAGGTAGGAGGGCATATTTAGTGTGGTGGGCCAAATGGTGGAGGCAGTCCAGCAAAATACGGATGACTACCAGTGGGCAGTGGGGGCCCACAACTATAAAGATGGTGGCAGGGCGGGGGGTCCCACTGCAGAGTAAAAACACATTGGTCAACCTCCTACGGCCAATGGCCAATATGAAGATGGCAAAGGATGGTAGAGTCCCACAAGGAGAGGCAGAGGGAAGGACGCCACGCGAAGAGTGTCTCCTTGATTGCACGAAGTTTACTGATCAGGAGGGTAGGGCCCCAAAGAGCTGTCCCATGACTGAACAAATAGATATTTGATATAAAGCCACAAATCTGTCCCTGGAGGCGTCACAGAGGAGGGTGGGTAGGTGACTACCCCCACAGCAGACAATCAGCAAGTTCATTAAATGCCCGGAAACCAAAAGGAAGTCAACTGAACAAGTAGTATCACCAAGATTGGCAAGAAGACTTTGGATGGTAGAGACCAAGGGGTGGCCAAGAAAATACCAAGCGATAGGCTCCTAGGGGTGAGGATCATTTAATAAAGCAGAGGGCCAAATAGATGGCCATAAATTCAACAGTAAACACCATATACATGGCAGGCAAGCCATGGTGTTCCATGACAACGGGAGATGTGATGGCATTCCCACATGGCTGGAAGATTTAGAGCCAATTGTGTAAAAAAACAATGGCATTGGGGAAACTCACATAACGGGAGGTGGAACAAACAATGAAACACCATTGGAGCGATGGATGCTCTCAGACTCTCGAAGAGATCCATCCGAAACCGGAGCCAAGGAACTAATGAAGGGCGGGTGGTTGGGACAAAACAGGGGATAGAGGACAAGGAGAGGAGATTGAGATCATCGCGGAGAGAAGTGAGGCACAGCCCAATCCCATCAAAAAGAAACGCGAAGTATATCTATTTAAAAAAGCTGATAAAAATGCTCTTAATGCCTTTTTAAGAAACAGTCTGCAATCCTTCCGATCTGATCATATAAGCGTAGAAAAGTTGTGGAACGATTTCAAAGAGATAGTATCCACAGCAATAGAGATATATACCACATAAATTAATAAGTGATGGTACTGATCACCCACGGTACACAAAATGGGTCAGGTCACTGTTGCAAAAGCAGCGAAAAAACCATGCCAAATTTAAAAGAACGCAAACTCTCCAAGAATGGCGAAGTTTTGCAGAAGTTCGAAGTATAGTGTGTATTTCAATGCGAGATGCCTTCAATAATCTCCACAACGAAACCCTGTCTCTAAATCTGGCAGAAAACCCAAAGACATTCTGATCATACATAAAGCACACCAGTGGCAAGACGCAATCAATACCTTCACTGCGTGATAACAACGGTGAAGTCACTGATGACAGTGCCACTAAAGTGGAGTTATTAAATATGGTTTCCCAGAACTCCTTCACCGATGAGGACGAAGTAAATATTCCTGAATTCCAATCAAGAAAAACTGCCAAGATGAGAAACATAGAAATAGATATCCTTGGTGTCGCAAAGCAGCTTAAATCACTTAATAAAAGCAAAGCTTCCGGTCCAGATTGTAGACCAGTCAGGTTCCTCTCAGAGTATGCTGATACAATATCTCCACATTTAGCAATTATATACAACCGCTCACTCACAGAAAGATCCGTACCTAAAGACTGGAAAATTGATCAGGTCATACCAATACCCAAAAAGGGAAGTAGGAGTACTCTGTTGAATTACAGGCCCATATCACTAACGTCGATTCGCAGTATGATTTTGGAACATATACTGTATTCGAACATTATGAAGTACATCGAAGAAAACGATTTATTGACACGTAGTCAGCACGGATTCAGAAAATATTGTTCTTACAAACCACAACTAGCTCTTTATACTCACGAAGTAATGAGTGCTATTGACAGGGGTTATCAAATTGACTCCATATTTTTAGATTTCCAGAAGGCTTTAGACACCGTTCCTCCCAAGCATCTTCTAAAAAAACTGCGTGCCTATGGAATATTTCCTCAGTTGTACGACTGGATTCATGATTTCCTGTCAGAAAGGTCACAGTTCGTAGTAATAGACAGAAAGTCATGGAGTAAAACAGAAATAATATCCAGCATTCTCCAAGGAAGTGTTATAGGCCCTCTGTTGTTCCTGATCTATATTAATGACATAGGAGACAATCTCAGTAGCCATCTTAGATTGTTTGCAGATGATGCTGTCATTTACCATCTTGTAAAGTTATCAGATGACCAAAGTGAATTGCAAAATGATTTAGATGAGATATTTGTATGGTGTGGAAAGTGGCAGTTGGCCCTGAATAAAGAAAAGTGTGATGTTATTCACGTGAGTACTAAAAGAAATCCACTAAATTTCGATTACGCGATAAGTCACACAAATCTGAAGGCTGTAAATTCAACTAAATACTGAGGGATTACAATTACAAACACCCTACATTGAAACAGTCACATAGATAATGTTGTGTGTAGAGCCAACAAAGACTGCAATTCATTGGCAGAACACTTAGAAGGTGCAACAGGTCTATTAAAGAGACTGCTTACACCACACTTGTCCGCCCTATTCTGGAGTATTGCTGTGCAGTGTGGGATCCACATCAGATGAGACTGGCGGATGACATCAAAAAAGTGCAAAGAACGGCAGCTCTTTTTGTATTATCATGAAGTAGGGGAGATAATACCACAGACATGATATGTTAATTGGAGTGGCAATCATTAAAACAAAGGCATTTTTCATTGTGATAGAATCTTCTCACGAAATTTCAATCAACAGTTTCATCCTCCAATCGCGAAAACATTCTCTTGGCACCCACCTACACAGGTAAAAAGGATCATCACGATAAAATGAGAGAGATCGCGGTCCACACAGAAAAATTTAAGTGCTCATTTTTCTCACATGCCGTTCGACAGTGGAACCGTAAAGAGACAGCTTGAAGGTGGTTCACTGAACCCTCTACCAGGCACTTTATTGTGAATAGCAGAGTAATCACGTAGATGTAGATGGAGGATGGCAGGTGAGTGATGTCCCAAAGCCATGGAAAGAACAGAAGAGGAAGGGTGAGCAGGAGAAGAGTGGACAGTGATGGCATAGGAAACCAGGAGATGGGAGCACTGAACCGGAAGGGGAAGGATCCCAGCATCAACCAGAAGGCTATAGACAGGATTAGCACAAAATGTGCCGGTGGCTAAACAGATACCAAGATGGTGTGTTGTGTCCAAAAGAAGAAGCGTGGGAGAGGCAGTTGATCCATAAACTTGACAACCATAGTCCAGATGAAACAGAACTAATGCTTGATAAAAACAGAGAAGGGTAGAATGATCCGCACCTCAAAAGGTATAGCAAGGAACCAAAGGACATTGAGTTTCTAAAAACAATTAACCTTCAGAAGGCAGATATGAGTCAACCAAATAAGTTTGTTGTCCACAAGAAAACCTGAGAAACATAACTGGGGGACCATGGTCAGGTGTTGGGCAACAAGGTAGAGCTCCAGATCAGGATGGACCATAATGCGGCAACAGAAATGCACCACCCTCGACTTAATGGGAGAGAACTGGAAACCGTGCAAGAGTGTCCATACGGAAGAGGGCCAGAAGGCACCATGGAGCTGTTGCTCTGCAGAGACCACTGAGTGGGAGCTAGCCCAGATACTGAAATCAACCACATAGAGAGCAGGGTACAGAGCAGGGGTCCTGCAGAGGCCACAAATTCATTAATAGGAATAAGAAAATGGACACTTAGTATGCAGCCCTGTAGAACACCATTCTCCCGAGTCTGTGGAGAGCTGAGAAAGGTGTTAACATGAACTCTGAAAGACTTGGGGACAGGAACTGGTGAATAAAAATTGGAGGGGGGCCCCAAAGACCCCACTGATGGATTGTAAGTAGAATGTGATCACGGAATTCTGTGTCACAGGCCTTATGAAGAGTGAAGAAAACTGTGACAATATGGTGGCACTGAGGAAAGGGCTGCGGTTTCCAGTCAAAGCACATGATCAATAGGAGACCAACCCTATTGAAAGCCACATGGCAAGTAGATAGAATGCCCAAGTTTCAAGTACCCAACTGAACCGACAAGCCACCATCAATTCTATTAACTTGCAGCGAACATTGGTCAGACTGACTGGTAACTATTGAGGGACAGCAAATTCTTACCAGCCTTAAGAACAGTAAGGATAGTACTGTCAACCCTTTAAGAGGGGAAAATGCCTTGGAGTTAAATAAAGGTAAACACCCAGAAGGGATACTGTCATTGTGGAGGATCACGCAAGTGGGTCATCGTCCATCACCAATAGGGATGGGGAAACATCCACAAATAATAGATCAGACTCCAGTTGTGAGGCTTGTGCTGGGACTTAGTTCCTTCTTCTTCTTCTTCTTCTTCTTCTTCTATTCCATAGGTTGAGGAGGGAAAGGAGCAGTGGGAGAGCAGGTTCTGCAAGATCCACAACTGAGAGAGAGAGAGAGAGAGAGAGAGAGAGAGAGAGAGAGAGAGAGAGAGGGCGACTTCTCTCTGCCATTCACCTTTCACTCACTTCCCTTCACCTTCTTCCTTCCTTACACTGGTTGCCACACAACGACCTCTGCAACGACCTCCTGTCGATTCTCTCATTCCCTTCTGCTGGCCGAGTTGTGGCAGCAAGCCTCCAGCCTGGGAGACGCCAGATAGAGGTGCTTGGGGTGGGAGCCCCATCATCGGCGAGCGCCAAAGGAGGGGGACACTTTTCTAGTCAGGGAGGGCAGCGGCCCCTAAAAGGAGGGCATGGGAACTGTAGGAGAGGGGGAGAGGGGAGGGGGCAAGACTGCTGTAAGGAGGAGGGGGAAAGAACATAATAGAGGCAAAATTAGATGTCGCTGACACAGGGTAATGTCAGTCATATATCTAACGAGCCTCAGTGTAGGATAAACAGTCAAGGGACTTACACTGCTGTATCTTCTTTTCCTTCTTATAAACCAGGCAAACTGGCAAGCATGGAGTGTCATGACAATTAACACACATGGGTACTGGAACATAAGAGGCTCTCCTTATGGAGTGCCCATTCACATTCATCACACTGAGAGTCCGCCATGCAGTGTGAAGTCATGTGCCTGGAACAGAAGCACCAAAAACATCAAATGGTACAGCTTCACATCAGACTGATAACACACAACCTTGATCTTCTCCAGGAGTGTATCTCCCTCAAATGCCAGTATAAAGGCATCAGTAATGATGTGATTGTCCTTACAAGCTTTCTGAAAACGTTGAACAAAATGAACACCCTGTCATTCCAGATTGGCCTGGAGTTCCTCATCAGTTTGAAGGATGAGATCCATATGAAAAATGGCTCCTTGAACCATTTTCAAAGACTGTTGAGGAATGATATATAGACACTGAGATGTCGCCAAGATAGTTACAAGTGCAAAGGGCTGCAGATTGGGCAGCAAAGTAGTTTTCAGTAGTTTTGATCAATAGTGAAACCAAGTGAATTTTGCTGAGAGACCCAACATCACTGAGCTTGCCCCCAATATTTTCCAAAAAAAAAAAGGCTTGGTGGTAACGAATGTGTACCAGTACCAGTGTATACCAGGTAGTGGGGAAAGTGTATCACCCCAAGCCGGCAAGCCCGCCCAACCTTCCAGCACGTAGCCAGGGAAGGAGAGGCTACATAGTCAGAAGAAGCAGCATTAAATGATCCATTACCAACTGAAGAGAGGGCTGTACAACACCAACCACCTACAGCAAGACTATCCGACGTAGCGGCCATTTCTGGGAGTTCCAATGCTCCAGAATAACAAGCAACCAGCACTAGGCATACACTGTGAGGCAACAGCTCAGGTATCAGAAAGATGATCCCTATTTTGTCAGGGGGCTCAGCCAGATGGGTACATTACAGCTCCACCACCCAGACTGGCTACACCTTCTGGTGACCTAGCAGGGTGGGGGACGTTATGGCAGGGAAGGAAGACGGGAAGGAGGGAGGGAGCTCTCCCCCAAATGGCTCACACTACAGAGAGGAAATTTAGAAGTGGAGGTCAGTCCCAAAAGTGGGATCAAAAATGCCGAAATGGAAGGATAAAAAGGAAAAGGTAAGGAGACCAAGAACCAGAAGGAATATAAAAAACCAGGAGGACAGCCACATTGACATAAGTACAAGACCCTAGAGAAGGGAAGGAGGGGACAGCGGGAAAAGGGCGAGGACAGGGAGGGTAAAGGGAAGGAAATGCAGCCCAGGAAGAAAGAATGTGGTGAGCAATAGCTTCGGTCCTGTGTGCACCACACACAAACTCATGAAAACCATAAGCCCCATGGGGGGTTCTCTATGATGATGACGGATCTACCACTGTTGTACTTCAATGACAAGAGTACATAAAAAGAGGGTGTATGCCAGCTGCTAGCTGTCTGAGACCTCTATCTACAGTATCTGTCTTCAAGGTCACATCCCTGCGATATAAACTAGCCTCCTGTCCCTCCTTACAGCCTTCACAAGGACTAACATCTCAATCCACAGAGTTCACTACCCCCATCCAAACCACACTCCCCCACCTTTTACCTCCCTCCTAAGGGAGCGGAGTACGTGTGGAGTGGACATGGGGTTTTTTTAGGTTAGAGAATTCCCTCCCTAGGCCCGACAAGACGCCTACTGAGACGCGGCAAGGCAGGAGTAGGCAAAATGCAACAAGGAATAACAATATTAATGTGCTAATAGTAAACTGCAGGAGTGTCTACAGAAAGGTCCCAGAACTGCTCTCATTAATAAATGGTCACAACGCCCATATAGTACTAGGAACAGAAAGTTGGCTGAAACCAGACGTAAACAGTAATGAAATCCTAAACTCTGATTGGAATGTATACCGCAGAGATAGGCTGGACAGTGAAGGGGGAGGCGTGTTTATAGCGATAAGAAGTGCAATAGTATCGAAGGAAATTGACGGTGATTCGAATTGTGAAATGATTTGGGTGAAGGTCACGGTTAAAGCAGGCTCAGACATGGTAATTGGATGTCTCTATAGGCCCCCGGGCTCAGCAGCTGTTGTGGCTCAGCACCTGAAGAATTATTTGGAAAATATTTCGAGTAGATTTCCCCACCATGTTATAGTTCTGGGTGGACATTTTAATTTGCCGGATATAGACTGGGAGACTCAAATGATCATAACGGGTGGCAGGGACAAAGAATCCAGTGAAATATTTTTAAGTGCTTTATCTGAAAACTACCTTGAGCAGTTAAACAGAAAACCGACTCGTGGCGATAATATATTAGACCTTCTGGTGACAAACAGACCCGAACTATTTGAATCAGTTAATGCAGAACAGGGAATCAGCGATCATAAAGCGGTTACTGCATCGATGATTTCAGCCGTAAATAGAAATATTAAAAAAGGTAGGAAGATTTTTCTGTCCAGCAAAAGTGACAAAAAGCAGATTTCAGAGTACTTGGTGGCTCAACACAAAAGTTTTGTCTCAAGTGCAGATAGTGTTGAGGATCAGTGGACAAAGTTCAAAACCATGGTACAATATGCGTTAGATGAGTATGTGCCACGCAAGATCGTAAGAGATGGAAAAGAGCCACCGTGGTACAACAACCGAGTTAGAAAACTGCTGCGGAAGCAAAGGGAACTTCACAGCAAACATAAACATAGCCAAAGCCTTGCAGACAAACAAAAATTACGCGAAGCGAAATGTAGTGTGAGGAGGGCTATGCGAGAGGCTTTCAATGAATTCGAAAGTAAAGTTCTATGTACTGACTTGGCAGAAAATCGTAAGAAATTTTGGTCCTATGTCAAAGCGGTAGGTGGATCAAAACAATATGTCCAGACACTCTGTGACCAAAATGGTACTGAAACAGAGGATGACAGACTAAAGGCCGAAATACTAAATGTCTTCTTCCAAAGCTGTTTCACAGAGGAAGACTGCACTGTGCTTCCTTCTCTAGATTGTCGCACAATTGACAAAATGGTAGATATCGAAGTAGACGACAGAGGGATAGAGAAACAATTAAAATCGCTCAAAAGAGGAAAGGCCGCTGGTCCTGATGGGATACCAGTTCGATTTTACACAGAGTACGCGAAGGAACTTGCCCCCCTTCTTGCAGCGGTGTACCGTAGGTCTCTAGAAGAGCGAAGCGTTCCAAAGGATTGGAAAAGAGCACAGGTCATCCCCGTTCTCAAGAAGGGGCGTCGAACAGATGTGCAGAACTATAGACCTATATCTCTAACGTCGATCAGTTGTAGAATTTTGGAACACGTATTATGTTTGAGTATAATGTCTTTTCTGGAGATTAGAAATCTACTCTGTAGGAATCAGCATGGGTTTAGAAAAAGACGATCGTGTGAAACCCAGCTCGCGCTATTCGTCCACGAGACTCAGAGGGCCTTAGACACGGGTTCACAGGTAGATGCCGTGTTTCTTGACTTCCGCAAGGCGTTTGACACAGTTCCCCACAGTCGTTTAATGAACAAAGTAAGAGCATACGGACTGTCAGATCAATTGTGTGATTGGATTGAGGAGTTCCTAGATAACAGAACGCAGCACGTCATTCTCAATGGAGAGAAGTCTTCCGAAGTAAGAGTGATTTCAGGTGTGCCGCAGGGGAGTGTCATAGGACCGTTGCTATTCACAATATACATAAATGACCTGGTGGATGACATCGGAAGTTCACTGAGGCTTTTTGCAGATGATGCTGTGGTGTATCGAGAGGTTGCAACAATGGAAAATTGTACTGAAATGCAGGAGGATCTGCAGCGAATTGACGCATGGTGCACGGAATGGCAATTGAATCTCAATGTAGCGAAGTGTAATGTGATGCGAATACATAGAAAGATAGGTCCCTTATCATTTAGCTACAAAATAGCAGGTCAGCAACTGGAAGCAGTTAATTCCATAAATTATCTGGGAGTACTTATTAGGAGTGATTTAAAATGGAATGATCATATAAAGTTGATCGTCGGTAAAGCAGATGCCAGACTGAGATTCATTGGAAGAATCCTAAGGAAATGCAATCCGACAACAAAGGAAGTAGGTTACAGTACGCTTGTTCGCCCAATGCTTGAATACTGCTCAGCAGTGTGGGATCCGCACCAGGTAGGGTTGATAGAACAGATAGAGAAGATCCAACGGAGAGCAGCGCGCTTCGTTACAGGATCATTTAGTAATTGCGAAAGCGTTACGGAGATGATAGATAAACTCCAGTGGAAGACTCTGCAGGAGAGACGCTCAGTAGCTCGGTACGGGCTTTTGGTGAAGTTTCGAGAACATACCTTCACCGAAGAGTCAAGCAGTATATTGCTCCCTCCTACGTATATCTCGTGAAGAGACCATGAGGATAAAATCAGAGAGATTAGAGCCCACACAGAAGCATACCGACAATCCTTCTTTCCACGTACAATACGAGACTGGAATAGAAGGGAGAACCGATAGAGGTACTCAGGGTACCCTCCGCCACACACCGTCAGGTGGCTTGCGGAGTACGGATGTAGATGTAGATGTAAGAGCCGCGAACCCAATCACCATGTCGCCCCATAGGTGGTAGCTTCAAAGCACCCACCGAATGTGTATCTACATTAGTTGAGCAACACCTACAAGCTATGGCACAATGACTTCCCTGCTATATTAATCCCTTCACAATGGTGCCGTGATTGTTGTGTCATGCACTGTGGATGAGCACCGGTACCACCTGGCTGTGCCTGCTGTACGCTGAATTTTTCGCGCTCCCTGCAGCGCCACTCTGTCCTGCTTTCACACTCACAGTGTTATCGCAATTATTGGAATTTATACTACCAGTTTCTCAGAACTCCACAGCTGTGAACTGGCATTACATGTCCCTGGTTCTCACCACAGACCAAGCCTTAACTTACATTAATAACTTCAGTCTCAAAATTTCATCTTAGTAGCTATTCCTTTCTTCACTCCCGTTCAGTTCACAATACGTTTTATTATCTGACATGTCTATCCTCCCCCCCCCCCCCCCTCTCACACATGCAATGCACTAAGCTTTCTGCTCATTAACTCATCCACAATGTTTTGACAGTAATCTCTGTCTTCGATAATACCTTCCACTTTTAAACTCTCAGGTTTTCAAAACATATCCAGTGCATTCCCCAACTTTTCATCTACTCTGGTAAGCCTCCCCCGACCCTGGGTAATGGGAAACTTTTCCAAACTCTCCCCACTTCCTACACCTCACCAGTCCTTTTCTTTCACCCCTTTCCCTTCCATTTCAACCCTTCCGCTAGGAGAGTGAGCGACTGGCTCCAAAATCTTGCAAATTTCAGTATTGTTACATGTCTTCTCTTGCAACCATTTGGTGAGAAGTCTGTTTTATGTGTCCAATTACATTATAAAAAAAAAGTAGTAAACTACGCTTGATTAGGTAGTAATCAAAAGTACTCCTGGACAGAGATTAAAAACAATTCACTGTACAACAATTTTACTGTTATATTTAGCTTGTCCTCTCCCTAAAAACCTCAGTTTCCTGCACTTGTCCCATTAGTTTGATTGTATTTTAGGGGGAGGTGTTATTGTCTTATTTACACGTATTTTTGTGTTTGTTGCCGTGTATAGGTAGTGACATCATGGGCGCCATATTGGAGATGCTTAGAATAGCCATTTCCCCCATATTGATGAAAGCATGGGTCAAAGCAGATGGGTGGAATCGGACACTTCCATAATCCCCTGATTAATTATGGTATAGAGACACAGGGCTGTGTTGCTAGAAACACATTAACAGAATGTTAACCCTGCAGTAAAGGAGAACCGGGATTATCAGTGGACTAGAGTACAGAGACTCCGTAATGAGTATTATATCTTTACAAAGAACTAAATTAAAATCAACAGACCCTAGATCACGCATTAAAGGGCAGAAATGGTAAAACAAATTGTCATCATCAGTAAGGTGTCACAAAGCAAACTCAATTGAAGTGAAGCTGAAATCTTTCCTGATTGATAAGTGCTTTTATTCTATGAAAAAATATTAATATTAAACTAAACTGAAATCTTTGTCTATATACGTGTGTCAAATGTAAAAATTTATATTAATTATGATGTAACACCCAATTTTGTGGCCTTATTAAGTACACTGACATTTGTATCAAACAGCCTATATTTAATCATTTACACACATATAAGAGGTATCTATTCTGAGTCTGTATAAAACTTGTAAAAAATTACTGTGACATTTGCAAAAGTTGTCAGTTGGTGGTTCCTGCAAAAGAAAAAAAGTCCTACACACTCTAAAGTTCTGAATGTAGCAGTAATAAAATACAGGAAGTGAGAGTTTATCTATGACTTTTGCAGAAAACACACCCTAGTTATAAAGAGTCAAAGGTCATGAATAGAAAGCTGTCATCGAGGTGAGAGTGAGACTGTAGTGCAGCCCATCTCCCAGGTTATTCAAGCAGAAAAAGAAACCAATGCAAAACTTTGAGAAAGAATTAAGGTTCAAAGAGAAGAAATAAAATCTATAACCTTTGCTAATGACATTCTAATTCTGTCAGACACATCAAAGAACTTGGAAGTACAATTAAACAGAATAGATATGGTAGTGTACAGAAAATAGGTTATAATGCAAGTATCAATGAAAGTAAAACACAAACAATTAAATGCAGTCAAATCACATCAAGCAAAGAGGTGAAAATTAGATTAGGAAACGAGGCACTAAAAGTAATAGATGAGTTTTGCTATTTGGCAGCAAAATAATGATGTCTGTAGCAAAGAGTATATAAACTGCAGATGGCAATGACATGGAAAGTGTTTCTGAAAAATAAAAACATTTTAATATCTACAACAGATTTAGATGTTAGGAAGTGTTTTCTGAAGGGATTTGACTGGACGAGACATATACATTATATGCACTGTCGATATACAAGAAGAGAATAGAAACTTCTGAAATGTGTTACTACAGAACAATGCTGAAAATTATATGGGTAAATCAAATAAATAATACACAGTCACTGGATTGATTTGGGAAGCGAAGCATATTTTGGCAAAGCTTGGCAGAACGAAGGAAATGGTTGATAGTGAACATCCTGGAGCATCAAGGAATAGTCAATTTTGACTTCAAAGGTAGTGCACGTGGCAAAAATTTTAGAGACAGGCCATCTAGATGAAGTTTCATGGGATTTTTGCTGGTAAGCTGACTTTACTAAAGTACGCAAGTACCAGTGGTTCTAGGTTGCAGTAGCTTGGTAGATACAAAGATGCTTGCGCGGAAAGTACCCCAGGGCAACTCACAAAAATGTGAGGGATAGCTGAGGATATATCAAATCGCCTTCAAGTTTTGACACAGGATATGTTAGCGTCAACAAACTGTGGCATTTCGTCTGATAATGTCACATTCTCAATTGCACATGAATTTCATCTAAGTTGGATGGTCTTTTACAACTATAGGTCACTTTTAGATTAGATAGTAGCAGAAGTTTGAACGACGTAATTATAATTTGTGTTTACCGAAAATTACAGAGAAACAAGCTTAGACAGCGAGTGGCACACCTTTAAATAACAAAACGCACTTTCTTATAGAATGATAAATAACATACTCGAGGTGCACTTGTTGCTGGGAATGCAAGGCTTCACCGATAATTTTTCCTTTATTATCAACAATTGCGCACCCCGTATCGTCGCAACTCGTCTCGATCCCTAAGACAAAACATCTCTCTCTTGTCGGAAATGTAGGATGCGAAGAAAAATTGCAAACAGAACTCCTTGAATGTTTTTGAATTTCATATTTTATGCTCCGAAAAACTGAACTTGGAATGCGAGGCATCTTTTCGCAAAACTTTGTCAGTTTTGTTTCACTGCCATCGCACTTCCTCCCATACAAGCAATAGACTAGCAGACGCCACACACTTCACACCAAACGCCAAAGTACTTGGAAAGTTAACGCTACACCACGGCCAGAGAGGCGGCCGTGGCTACACATATTCCTTATCGACGATTGACCATGTTAAGGTCGTTTCGCACTGGACGTCACGAAATGTCAAAACATTACAAAATACTGTACATTTGAAATAACGGCATTCACATAGTCCCTCAACGAAGTGCCACGGAAAGGAACGCCAAGGATTCCCGGGAAGAACGTTTCGATACTGACGTAGGTGAGGGTGACTGACGTCGTTTCCAAATACGTGAGGGGAGAAATGATATATGGGATCACCCAAGGCTCAGTGGTAGATCCACTGTTGTTCGTCATCTACACTGTCGGCAAAAAATTGCAACCCCAAAAATGAGTTCTGCTACATAAACGAAAATTGAGTGGCGTGTTTCTACATCTCAAAAATGATTTATATTCAGATTTCGCTCAAGTCACATAAGACCGTCGATCGTGGCGCCACTATGAGGGAAAAAAAAGTATCATAGAGGCAAATGATCAAGACAGTGCCTGCTTAAGCAATGGCAGTTTTTGCATATTAATGTTCTCTGTGAGTTGCATGAAAAACCACATGACTTGGTGAAATTATTTGTAAATAGACAATGAGACATAAATTGATGTTCATAACTTTTCATTTAACATGACAAGTAATTTAACTACACAAACGTTTGTTAGCAACATTGTGATTCCTGGCAACAGTAATAAATGATAAGAATTAAGAATTTTCAACAGCAATGTCCAGAGAATCATTGAGCTATGTAATACCCAACACATGCGAATTCATGCACACTGTCGTGAAGAAGGATATCACGAAGAGACGTAAAGCATCTGAGTTATGTAACGTATTAACTGGAACAAATTACAGATAATACGATTTCGTTTTAGACGTGTTTTGATCTGCATATACTGTATCCCAATAATTTATAGAAATTGCCAATGAAGGGCTTTTCACTCTTCTTTCTGAGTATTTGGGGATTATTAGTACCTTGCTTGAAGACCACCAACAACCTGTTATAAATATGTGCACTAGAATGTAACATTCAATTCTGAACTCTAGATACGGATTCACAGACTATGTGGAATGTTTTACTTTTAATATTGCGATAAGCAATTCTACATTTACCTGTAACTCGCGGTTTTTATGAACCATATATTCAATTAGGAAGTATAAGAATCCCTGTGCCCTGAAGACATTGCTGCAAAGTGTTCTTTATCAGCTTCACACATTGTTCTGACGGCTCTCTTCTCTAGAATAGGCACTTTCTTAAAAATTTTATCTACAGTTCATCAAAATATTATGGTGTACATCAGTATTGAGTAAAATTAAGGTCAAGATGATGAGAGAGACTTCTAAGTGCAAAAAAGACAATATTAACAGTTTTTGTTAAGTTTGCAATGATGTGTCTTCTTAAAATTACAGTTTCTCTGTTTGCCATAGATTCAACTGCTCTTTTTTTTCTATTAAAGAATTATTAGCAGCGATCTAGTTACCTAGATCGCTGTAATCCATGGTCTTAACTTTTCACAAACATATGTGACTACCATATCTATACTAACAATAACACTGTAAAACAATTGTGTCTGTTTGTTTGTCTCTAAACACTTTAATCTCCAAAACTACTAGATGAAGTTTCATGGGTTTTTTGCAGGTAACATGAGTATGGGTTTAAGCACTGAATACGCTTCATTTGATCAAAATCAGGTCAGAAGAATATATCCATACATATTATAAAAGAGTACACTTGTACAGTCCACATTTTCTCCAAAACCAGACTTTTTGCACATATCGTTTACTGGCTGGAAAGAATCGCTAGGAGATGAGGAGGGGGGGGGGGGGGGGGGGAACAAGAACCAGCCACCTAGGGATTAAGGTGAAGGTGAAGAGGAAGTGTAGACAGTGACGTGCAAATACCGAATTTTCATTCATCCAGTGTTTGAGAACAAAAGTAATTAGTGACATGCAACGAACTTTACATAAATTTGAAACCTTTTATCTCTTACCATATTTTCACTGCACTTTTTCACATCAGGCATGACACTTAGATTTAGGATAAGGAGGAATGTTCGAGATGAGTCGTCAATTTTGGCAAGTGATGCAGGAAAAGTGCGAAAAACGCCATAAAATAAAATCCCAATGTACGTCACGTAAGTGTCCATTTTGTGAATGTTATAAAGAGATAATTTTAAAACTGTAGCAGCCACAGCAAAAATAGTTATATATGATTGATTGTCTATTCATACAATAAATAGATTTTTTTAACACAGGTGTTAAAATTATCAAATATAGAACTAAATGAAAAGCCCTCTTTAGGTATATTTATTCAAGTCAATAACAGGCACACACAAACGATTTCACAACATTTAAGTTGTGTCTTCTGGTGCATGTAAATGCTATGTCACATGGTGTGGAGGAGTAGTTACAAAATGCCATAGAGTGACTGTTGGCATGACTAGGCGAAGTGCTCAGCTCTCCTCAATTGATAAAAAACTTTAACAATCTAGATTACATAAAATATTTCTTTATTTAAGACAACTGGTTTTGACTCACTATGCTCTCATCTTCAGATCTTAAAAATATTTTTGTTGTATAATTTGTTCATTATACGTTGAAACCTTATGCCAAGTTGTCAAGTGGATATAAATCAGCTCATTATGAAAGGTTTGTCATAACTAAGGTATTTAGAAACACAAAGCAGCAAAAGGCCATGTCCATATGGAAATGTGATCTATGCTGTTGAATGTGTTTAAGGAAGTAGAACAGATTACGCCTTCAATACTCTCAAAATGAGAAAATTCAAGTGATAAAAACCATTATCAATTGATTAAAAAATATTTTCTATAATGAATGTCTGTGTTAAAAGCACAAACAACTAAGCGATGAGCATCCCGTGTGTTGTTGAAACATGTGCTATGGCTGCCATCCGAGTACCTAGCCGTCAGCCATGGCAAATGCTTCAAAAACATTACATTGTGAGCTGCTGTTGGTGACAAATACACGTGAGTGTGTTGCCTTTTTGACTCAGTACTTCCCTGGATAACATCTATGAGGCGCATTGTGTGTTGCTTTACATGGGCCCACACAAACATATTTTCTCAGTAAAGTGATGACAGTTCGTTATATTAACACAGGCATAATATTCATCACAGATGATGGGTTTTTATCAAATAATTACGGTTTTTTATCAGTTGAGGGGGACTAAGAACTTTGCCTAGCCACACCAACAATTAGTCTGTGGCATTCTCCCACACAATACGACATAGACTGGAAGGTGCAACTTAAAAGTTGCTAAAATAAATACAGCTACAGCAGACTATGGGACTTTTCATTCACTTCTATGTTTAATAATTTTAAGACCTGTATTAAAAAACTATGTACTGTATGAATTTTCAATCAGTCATGTGTAACAAAGCGAAGCAGTTTACAGTAAGAAAATCTGCCACATCGTGAAATAGATACCTCGAGTTACGATCATTGTAGCGAGAGAAATAATTATTCGAAAGAGAAAAGAATCGAGTATCGTACAAACACACTCTCCCGCAGAACACACAGCATGAAATGAAAAGAGGTGTCTCTGGTAAAAGTGGAAACCACTCAAAAATACATTTCAGTTATCAAAATAAGATTTCAGTACGAAGTTTACAAATACTGTAGATGAATTGTTCAGCACAAAATCGAGTAATAACTAACAGCTATCAACACTGGAGGAACTATCAGAGTAAGACAAGCACAATAATTATCTCAAAATACGTTACATGTAACTGAAAAAAACGTTATATTTGGAAATGGTGAAATATTTCCAACAAAGTAAACATCATAGATCAAGACATGTTCCGAACTAATAGCTAAATATAAATTACAACAACAAACTGAATACCTTCACTCATCAGTATTTCGTACTTAGGCAAAGACAATAGCTTACTCATTTGTAAATAACATCAGCTGGCACTGTGTACTATTAACACATAATTTAACTACATCTTCCAAATATTCGACAAAATCACAAATACAAATATGTTAGTGCAAATAAGATCTTATACCTTGACATATGATACAATTCAACCAAACAATTGTACACTTCTATTGGCTTTCGTCTTCTACAAGAACTGGTTCCGAAATTTTCACACTCCACCTAACACTGATCTCAGGCTATGCTACAGAGGAGTTTGTCATCACAGCCACCTTTTCCGCTTTTACATTCGCTGGATTCACCAACTCACAATCAAACTGTTGCATTCCAACTTAACCTAGAACTCCGGCTACTCTACAGATCTGTCTGCCACTTCAAACAGGCTTTTCCCTGTCTCATTCCTTGGCTTTGCCTACTCCCAACCAGACCGTTCAATTCCACTGTAACCGAGACCTATGGCTATGCAATGCTGCAATCTGTTAACTTAGAGAGCGTTTTGCTTTCACATTTATTGGCTTCGCCAACTCCCAAAGAAATTGTTGCCTCCCAAACTAGTCTGGATATTAGCCTAGGATACAGGTTATAATAGAAACGTCAGGATTCTGCAATAGTAGATAATAAACAGAAGCCCATCCAGTTAATGGGAGTTATCTATGAGGGTGTCATCAGTATCAAAGCTCTGCGTTTTATACAAATTATTTCTTATCAGACTGTCAGAACACAAAATTTTCAGTAATTTTAACTGTTCCCATAGCTGCTGCAACATAAAAAGCATCAATGTGCCATAAAATTGTATATCGATGACAGAAAGGCAAAGACGCAGTAGCCGTGCGGGATTAGCCGAGCGGTCTTAGGCGCTGCAGTCATGGACTGTGCGGCTGGTCCAGGTGGAGCTTCGAGACAACCCTCAGACATGGGCGTGTGTGTTTGCCCTTAGGATAATCTAGGTTAAGTAGTGTGTAAGCTTAGGGACTGATTACCTTAGCAGTTAAGTCCCATAAGATTTCACACACACTTGAAAGACGCTGTAAAACTAGAAAATTAAGGGACACCCATAAAACCTGAATAATTCATAACAGTTTGCCACCAACACAACCTTCCACAGTTCAGAATAAATAATTAAAAATATTTTACCATGCGAAGTGACATATGTATCAGTAACAGGAACCTCAATAGGCTGTAATGCAGATACATGTGATGCATGTGATTCGTCCACCATCAGAAAACAAATTCGCTGTTATATACAAATTATGTCTGCCCAGAATGTTACAAAACAAAAAATTACCGTAATTCAAACAGATCCCAAAATAACTGCTTGAACATAAAAAATCCAATACTGTTATCGCCTCTATATCAAAAATACAAACGCCAAAGGCAGCAGAACTAGAAAATTACTGAAGGCACATCCTTTAATTGAGAATAATTCAAATTATCCTGCCACCAAAACATCATGTTACGTTTCAGAATAAATAATTAATACTATTTAACTATACAAATTGCTAGACATACCAATAACAGAAACGCCGATATGCTGTAATGGCAAAAACTGAAGAAAGGGCACAACATGAGTAATTCATGGGCGTCCGTTACTACAAATAAAATTAGTATTTTGTAAGAGTTAAGTAGTATCAGCCTGTAGCCAATACAAATAGTTTGGATGTATTCATCAATATCTATTTCGATAAAAATCATTAAAGTGTACACATAAACTACAGAAATCACAGGAGGTACCTTTATTTATATAATATACGGTAGTATCCGGTCAATAGAGGATGTATAGAGATATCATGCATAATCCATATTTTACAACTAACAGCTTGTGAACAAGAGCAGCATGTGAACGGCCTTAAGTAAAATTTAGCCCAGATTAAACAAAGTACTCCAAATCAACAAATTAGTTTCTTTGTAAATCAAGGATGTTACAATCGGTAGACTGTACGGCTACACAGATACACTATTCAAAATAAGCATGTTTCTATGCAGAAATTCTATTCAAAATGAGCTCCAAAATATGACATCACAACAGCCACGACGTCAGAGCCTCATATCAAATATTTCTCTAGACTCTTGGTTACTTTTCCTACAGCCACTTTCTGTAGTTTGAACATTGTGTTCAAATTTTGTGCATCTGTTCGCCAGAAAAGAATTCCACAGCTAATAATTGAGTGTACATATGACTAAAAGATACTGGCTGTTACACACTGATGACAGGACGCTAACGGCATAGCTTCTGATGACATTCTGTTTGCAAGTATCTTTGCATGTTCATAACATATAAACTGTGAATCAGTATTATTTGTAGAAATTATGCATTTGTTGTGCATTCTATAGAGGTGCCACCTATATTTAATTGAACAGTGTCATTTTCCCTTTTCAAAAAATTTGTTTTCTTGGTGTTCAATGTCATTTTATTGCTTACTAAACAATTTTTAACTTTCTTGAGGGCTTCATTTGCTTTCTCAGCAAGGAGTTGTCTCGTTTTATCATTGACTAAAATACTACTGCCATCAGCAAAGAGAATTTTTTACCCCGTCTGCTGGGTATGATCACAAGCAATCATTAGCTACACCTCATTCCTAATTATTCTAGCTTATTTAGCAGAATCTTGTGGTCAACAGCATCAGACGCCTTATGAAGATCTAAAATTATACACGAGACACACTCTATGTCAAGAGCATCAACTACCACTTTTGTTGCTGATTCCATACCACTTCAAAAACGAAACTGTGACTATCTTAAAAGGTCGTATTTATTGAAGTAAGTCATTAATCTGTCTTCAATAATTAATTCTGTTATTTTTTAGAATGATGGCAGCACGGAAATTATCCAGTAATTTTCATTGACTCCTGCGTTACCTTCCTGTAGCAGAGCTACAGCTCTTGCCCATTAAATGTTATGGAAATTTCTCCCATGTGCAGGATTCGTTTATCACATTTGTTAAGGGAGCTTGTATACTCTCTACTCATTGTTTCAGTACCTACATAGGTGCTTCATTTAAGCTTAATGAGTTTTTAGTTTTTAGTTTTTCTTTCACAGTTTTACTGACTTCATGCACTATAGTTAGTAGCAACGTCGCTGTACTTACAACACCTGAAAAATGCTCTTTCACGTAATTTGCTAGGTGGTGTAGATCATGTATTACTTTGTGCCCCTCTCTTACTAATATGTTATTATGATGTTGATTGTCTCTCCCTGATTCTTCTTTTATGATGTCCCTGATTTCCTTTTATTATCTGCATTGTATGTTATTTTATCATTAAGTAGCTTTTTTGCAGCAGTCAGCACCTTCCCCGACATGTCTTTGTACCTATGATGCAAATTTAAGAAATATTTCATGGAATTGATGTGCTTAAGGGTTTGGGAGGACTTCATAAAAGCAGCTGTTGTTTTGTGAGACTTTGGAACTGATGTATCTACTTTTGGAAATGTCTTTTCAAAGTTTAATTTAAACAATATTGATAGTTTGTGGAATTTCAGTTTTACATTGATTTGTCTATACACTTCTAGCTAACTTTTTTTGGTTGTTTTGAAAAAATCTTGTATTTTGATTTCTGATAAATGTCTTCTGTAAGCCTGCAATTTAGGAAATTTTGAACACCCGATTTTACTGTTATTACTTGGCAGAAATGGTCCGACAGATCACGATCTGTTACAGTTACAATACACATTTCCCTGTCCATATTTGTGGGCAGATGATCAATTACTGACGCTGTCACTGTAGAAACTCTTTTTGCACTATTGACCAACAAGAATAGGCCAAAACTCCGAAAAATATTGAAGGATTGTGCTACTAATTTCGTTTATGATAATTGTGTTTAAGTTTGGTCTCAACAAAAAATTATGTTGACTTTTGTACTTGACATTTTGTCTATAACTTTTGTTAATTTGTCAAAAAAAGTGTCCACACTGTTAATTGGGTATTAATACACACATAATATAACTAACTTCTTGGCATTATCATGCCTATTAATTCAGTAGCAGACACTTCAATATGTTTGTCTTTACTTACTGTAGTAAGCTCATATCTTGATTTGAAGTGTGTTGCTTTTCTGATATAAATTATGGTACTCTGCTCTTTGAAGTAGCCCTACAACAAGAGTCTGTCCTTTCATAAAATGGTAATACCACAAATTGGATTTCTGTATCTCTACACCAGTACTCAGCAACACAAACTACAGTGCCACTCAAAGGCTGGAGCCCAACTTAAAATTGTTGTACTTTTTTATTGAAAGCATGGTTTGATTAAGAATTATTAAGTCTATGAAATGTCCCAAGCTGCTTTTACCAGTGGTTTCTTTTTCTTTATGACATGTAAAATGCATATCAATTGATGTGTTAAAATCTGTATGGTGAGTTATTTTAAATTGCTAAAGATACTCTTTAGGCAGGGAAACCTGTTGTTTCGATTTATCTTAAAAAAAGATATACCTCTCCTATATGTGGCAATAGGTATCTGGCCATGCATGGCCCGGGATCTACCTACCATACTTTCACGAAGTAGCTGTACCACTGTTGTCTTCCCAGTCCTGTTTAGGTGTAGCCAGGCCTAGTGAAATCCCATCTATTGGTAGTCCAACAGGCACCAGAGATGACTGCAATCACTGCCCTCTCTAACCTCACATTAATCCACCTTACTTCTCCATTAAGGTGTGGCTGATCATGAATATGGATCAGCTCAACAAAATGTACATCAGTGTTGTGAGTCAGGGAAACTATCATACCCAGGTCACCATTTATGTCATATGTCCATCCCTCTCCAGCCTCGTTCCTTTCCCATTCACTATCACTATATGGTCCTCTTTTGAAAAATCCTTAAATAAAAACTCAAAGTCGCCTATCATTTGATTTAGCTCTGCATTTAATTTGAAAATGCTAGTGGCCTACTACAATGCCCCCAAACTTTACTGTAAATGATGGACTACACCTCGCCCATGGCTACTTCCTAACACAGCACTTTCTTCTTCCTAACACTTTGCACATCCCTAGGATACCTGCATCAGCTAAAGTGTGCTAGACATTTCCTGCTCATAGGTCTGCCCGAGGTTCTTGTCCACCTAACTCTGACAGTGGAAGATACCAGTTTTTAATGTTGATAATAAAACTACCAGATCACATTCCCTTTCTACTCTCCACCCCCCCCCCCCACTCTATATCTCCCTTGATCCTGATCAGTTCCTTCCTTGCTTCCTCCAACTGTACCTGAAGGGCACATCTTTTCTTCTCCTGTTCCTGAGTTAAAATTTTCCTACTGCACACTATGGAGTGTCAGGAAAGAGACCCTTCTGTTTTCCCGATGTTCTCCCTATTTCATATCCCCCACCCCTCGTGAAAATATCTCGTACAAGGTTGGAAACAAATCCCCCTCCTCACAACCCAACAACAGCTCTCACATTTCTCACTTATGGTCAGTTTCGAAAGAAGATTGAAGTTTAAGTTTAAGGAATGTAACAGCTTTGTCAAGCATGCGAGATGTGCTCTATGCAAACAAAAGCGTTTTGCTCTGTTGCCCTGCTGCCACTGTGGCCTCACACTTTTCATTTTTTCAGATCAGCTGTCGTTGTTGCAAACATACAGATATTTTGCCTAAAAAATCTTGTAATTAATTTGGTCTTGTGATGACTTTACTAGATGGTAAGTGACAATATCATCTGCAAACAATCTGAGAGAGCTGGTCAGATTGTCTCCCATATTATTTATGTAAATAGTAATAGCAGAGGGCCTATAACTCTAACTTGCAGAACGCCAGATATCAATTATGTTTTACTCAATGACTTTCTGTCATTTACTATGAACTGTGACCTCTCTTGCAGGGAATCATGAATCCAGTCACACAAGTGAGAATATATTCCATGGGCCTGCAATTTGATTAAAAGCCATTTGTATCGAATGATATCAAAACTCATTTGCAAATCTAGAAATTTGGAATCAATTTGAGTTCCTATATCGATGTCACTCATTACTTCTTGAGAATAAAGAGATATTTGTGTTCCACAATAACGATATATTCTGAATTCGTCCTAACTGTGTGGCAACAGAACATTTTCATAACTAATTAAACATAAATCCAGAGCCTAATGGTATCTTTCTCAGAATCTGTATACAATGGGCATCTCAGTTAGCCTCTCTTTAAGACATAATATACTGTAGATACCTGCAACATAAAGCTTTGCCTTGTTGTTGGAAGAAGCGCTCAACACATTTGTCAATATAGGTTACAGAAATGATCTTGAAATTAATGACCTGCCAGAGAATATTGATAGTAACCTCGAAGTACCAAGTTATTTTCAAATAAAGTACTGTCTGAAAACAGCTGTACAAAATTCAGTCAACTCATACTAATTCCTAGGTACATTTGTTGATAGGTTTTTAAAACGAAGTGAACACATAGGCACAATTGTAAGCAAAACAAATAGTAGACTTTGGTTTATTGGTAGCTTACTGGGAAAATGCAATGAGTATACAATGGAAATCACTTACAACACACTTGTGCGACCCATCCCAGAACACAAGCATCTCAAAAATGAGATCGACAGCAAGTGCAACATGGCTAAGCAGGCATGCCTAGAGGACAAATGTATGGATGTAGAAGCATGTATCACTAGGGGTAAGATAGATACTACCTACAGGAAAATTAAAGAGACCTTTGGAGAAAAGAGAACCATCTCTATGAATATCAAGACCTCAGATGGAAACCCAGTTCTAAGCAAAGAATGGAAAGCAGAAAGATGGAAGGAGTATATAGAGGGTGTATACAAGGGTAATATTCTTCAGGACAATATTATAGAAATGGAAGCGAATGTAGATGAAGATGAAAAAGGAGATATGATAGTGTGTGAAGAGTTCGACAGATCACTGAAAGATCTAACTCGAAACGAGGCCCTGGGAGTAGACAACATTCCTTGGAACTACTGACAGCCTTGGGAGAGCCAGACCTAACAAAGCTCTACCACTGGTGAGTAAGATGTATGAGACAGGTGAAATACCCTCAGATTTCAAGAAGAATATAATAATTCCAGTCCTAAAGAAAGCAGGTGTTGACAGATGTGAAAATTACCGAACTATCAGTTTAATAAGTCACGGCTGCAAATACTCACACGAATTCCTTACAGACAATGGAAAAACTGGTAGATGCAGACCTCGGGGAAGAGAAATGTTGGAACACATGAGGCAATGCTGACCCTAGGACTTAGCTTAGAAAATACACTCCTAGAAATGGAAAAAAGAACACATTGACACGGTGTGTCAGACCCACCATACTTGCTCCGGACACTGCGAGAGGGTTGTACAAGCAATGATCACACGCACGGCACAGCGGACACACCAGGAACCGCGGTGTTGGCCGTCGAATGGCGCTAGCTGCGCAGCATTTGTGCACCGCCGCCGTCAGTGTCAGCCAGTTTGCCGTGGCATACAGAGCTCCATCGCAGTCTTTAACACTGGTAGCATGCCGCGACAGCGTGGACGTGAACTGTATGTGCAGTTGACGGACTTTGAGCGAGGGCGTATAGTGGGCATGCGGGAGGCCGGGTGGACGTACCGTCGAATTGCTCAACACGTGGGGCGTGAGGTCTCCACAGTACATCGATGTTGTCGCCAGTGGTCGGCGGAAGGTGCACGTGCCCGTCGACCTGGGACTGGACCACAACGACGGACGGATGCACGCCAAGACCATAGGATCCTACGCAGTGCCGTAGGGGACCGCACCGCCACTTCCCAACAAATTAGGGACACTGTTGCTCCTGGGGTATCGGCGAGGACCATTCGCAACCGTCTCCATGAAGCTGGGCTACTGTCCCGCACACCGTTAGGCCGTCTTCCGCTCACGCCCCAACATCGTGCAGCCCGCCTCCAGTGGTGTCGCGACAGGCGTGAATGGAGGGACGAATGGAGACGTATCGTCTTCAGCGATGTGAGTCGCTTCTGCCTTGGTGCCAATGATGGTCGTATGCGTGTTTGGCGCCGTGCAGGTGAGCGCCACAATCAGGACAGCATACGACTGAGGCACACAGGGCCAACACCCAGCATCATGGTGCGGGGAGCGATCTCCTACACTGGCCGTACACCTCTGGTGATCGTTGAGGGGACACTGAATAGTGCACGGTACATCCAAACCGTCATTGAACCCATCGTTCTACCATTCCTAGACCGGCAAGGGAACTTGCTGTTCCAACAGGACAATGCTTGTCCGCATGTATCCTGTGCCACCCAACGTGCTCTGGAAGGTGTAAGTCAACTACCCTGGCCAGCAAGATCTCCGGATCTGTCCCCCATTGAGCATGTTTGGGACTGGATGAAGCGTTGTCTCACGCGGTCTGCACGTCCAGCACGAACGCTGGTCCAACTGAGGCGCCAGGTGGAAATGGCATGGCAAGCCGTTCCACAGGACTACATCCAGCATCTCTACGATCGTCTCCATGGGAGAATAGCAGCATGCATTGCTGCGAAAGGTGGATATACACTGTACTAGTGCCGACATTGTGCATGCTCTGTTGCCTGTGTCTATGTGCCTGTGGTTCTGCAGTGTGATCATGTGATGTGTCTGACCCCAGGAATGTGTCAATAAGGTTTCCCCTTCCTGGGACAATGAATTCACGGTGTTCTTATTTCAATTTCCAGGAGTGTAGATTAAGCAAAGGCAAACCTACGTTTCTAGCATTTGTAGACATAGAGAAAGCTTTTGACAATGTTGACAGGAATACTCTCTTTCCAATTCTTAAGGTGTCAAGGGTAAAATACAGGGAGCAAAAAAGGCTATTTATAGTTTGTACAGAAACCAGATGGCAGTTAAAAGAGTCGAGGGGCATGAAATGGAAGCGGTGGTCGGGAAGGAAGTGAGACAGGGTTGTAGACTGTCCCCGATGTTATTCAATCTGTATATTGAGCAAACAGTAAAGGAAACAAAAGAAAGAATTGGAGTAAGAATTAAAATCGATCGAGAAGAAATAAAAACTTTGATGTTCTCAGATGACATTGTAATTCTGTCAGAGACAGCAAAGGACCTGGAAGAGTAGTTGAACGGAATGTACAGTGTCTTGAAAGCAGGATATAAGATGAACATCAACAAAAGGAAAATGAGGATAATGGAATGTAGTTAAATTAAATAAGGTGACGCTGAGGGAATTAAATTAGGAAATGAGACACCTACAGTAGTAAATGTGTGTTTCTATTTGGGAAGCAAAATAACTGATGGTGTTCGAAGTGGAGAGGATATAAAATGTAGACTGGCAATGGCAAGGAAAGCATTTCTGAAGAGGAGAAATTTGTTAACATGTTAAATGTCAGGAAGTCGTTTCTGAAAGTATTTGTGTGGAGTGAAACATGGACGATAAATAGTTTAGACAAGAAGAGAATAGAAGCTTTCGAAATGTGGTGCTGCAGAAGAATGATGAAGATTAGATGGGTAGCCCATATAACTAATGAGGAGGTACTGAACAGAAATGGAGAGGAGAGAAATTTGTGGCACAAGTTGACTAGAAGAAGGGATCGGTTGGTAGGACAATAGTGTGTTAGTCCTCTATCCCTGATCCATGAAGAAGGTTCCCATTTTTACCTGAAGGGTGTGCTTTTGAAGATATAAGGGCTGGAAGTTTCACCCTCTTGACATTTCTGTCTCTCATAAAACTTAAATTATCTTGACTTATCTCATGATCAGGTATTACTTCTTTTATTGAAGTAAATACACAAGCATTCTCCATATTTCACTGATAGACATTGCTAATCATGTTCTGATTTGAAAAGACAGTTGATTTAAAAAAGGAGTCAGGGACAGCCAGTCTAATGATTTGTGTCCCTATATTAATTATGAGGTTGGTTAATCTCAGGCAGAGCTGTAGTTCTTTTGAAAGCTTTGCAAGACAGGCTACCTCTGGTGCTCATACCTTATGCAGTGTTTAACAAACACATGCAACATTTCAGGTGACTAATACACATGTTTTTGAAAGTATTTGTATGGAGTGTAGCAATGTATGGAAGTGAAACATGGACAATAAATAGTTTGGACAAGAAGAGAATAGAGGCTTTTGAAATGTGGTGCTACAGAAGAATGCTGAAGATAAGATGGGTAGATCACATAACTAATGAGGAGGTATTGAATAGGATTGGGGAGAAGAGAAATTTGTGGCACAACTTGAGTGGAAGAAGGGGTCGGTTGGTAGGTCATATTCTGAGACATCAAGGGATCGCCAATTTAGTATTGGAGGGCAGCGTGAAGGGTAAAAATCGTAGAGGGAGACCAAGAGATGAATACACTAAGCAGATTCAGAAGGATGTAGGTTGCAGTAGGGACTGGGAGATGAAGAAGCTTGCAGAGGATAGAGTAGCATGTACAGGTGCATCACACCAGTTTGGACTGAAGACCACAACAAAAACAGCAACAAGGTCTCTCTTCATCTACTCTGTCTGATGATGCTGAAGGAGTAGTCCACGCCAGATTCATGTAACAGAGTGTACTGCAGCTAGCAATGTTTACAAATTAATTTGCGATGTGAATGTAAAATGACTCTTTACATATCATTACGATGTATCATGCCAAATAATCCATGGAACAAAAAACCAACTAATTAACTAACAGACAAAATTAATCAAATAGAATCACATCTAAATTTTATCTGACTAGCAGAGTATAGCTACTGCAGTGAAGCTATAAATGGACATACAAATCGATCACATCATTAGCATAAGAGTTTTTTGAGCCCCAGGATTAACTATAAGTCGATGAATTGTCTGTGTTTGGTGGAGCTTCCAATATCCTGAAGTAGCAAATTCAGCAGGAGGGTTGGGTTGGGTTGTACAACAAACACCTAATTTTTTTCTGGGGCTGTATTCCTAATTTATTTCACTGTATCAATGCAGAGATGTGGGAGCAAGAGAGTCTCCATTAGTAGCTATGAACTTACTATCAATACATTCTGAACTGCAATGCCACAGAAGTCTCTCACACTTTTCAGAATAAAAGTTCTCAATGTGCAGTAACTTAAATGCGGCCAAGTATTTAATAAAGATAACAACCTGTTTACGTTGCCCAAACTGAGATCTATATTGTTGTCTCTATGAAGGCTGTAATCTTCGGCTTAATTGCTACTATATGTATTGCATATGACAGCCAGCAGGGCCCTGGCAGAGACCATTAGTTGATGATATGTAGTTATCAAAATGGTTCAAATGGCTCTGAGTACTATGGGACTTAACATCAATTGTCATCAGTCCCCTAGAACTCAGAACTACTTAAACCTAACTAACCTAAGGCCATCACACAACACCCAGTCATCACGAGGCTGTAGTTATCCAGTTGCTATACAGTTACACTGGTGCATTTCCAAATGCTTAGTCACTATAATCATGCATTGAAGTTCATTAACTTGCCATAACGCTTACCAATTAAGATTTTTCCATTCAGAAATTCTGAAACATATTCGTTCAGATATTACGTCAATTTTTTTTGTATTTTAGGTATACTAAAACCAGTATGTATGAACTCTTGAAGCTAAAAAGTGTTTGTTATTGTAAGTGCATTGGAATCAACATACACAACACTGAACTGCTGTGAGACATTACACAGGTAAATGATCAGAAATCTATTGGTCTTCTCAAATTATAGGCACTGTGAAATACAGTGTGTCACAAATTCTGCTAAATCTGTGTTATGCAGCATGGGGTTCAATGATGTCTCGCTAAAAGGGAAATGTCTGAATTGTCTCTTGAAGCTCAGTTGGTAGAAAATACTTTTCAGATATGTGATATATCATGATATGCTGTACATATAGGTAAAATATGGCATAAAAATGCTCTGTCATTAACGATAAAAGAATTTAATTTGTGTGCAGTTAGGGCTTCTCAAGACACATGACCAGTGTACATACCAAAACTTAGTGATAAGGTACCCAAAATGTAGAATCAGTTCCCTAGTCATAGCTATGATTCGCTGTTAGGCAGTAGAACTTATTACAAGATTATTATTACTACTATTACTTTGTCTGACTTAACTCTAAACATAATAAAAGACCGGATAACCACTCAAATATCAAATTTACATGTGCAGTTCAAAACTAATCTAAATAGAAAAATGAGTATGTCAGTATGATCATAGCTATACAAATACCTGAGAATCACTCAAAAACTTACGTACGTGAATACCTCTATATCTGGATATAACGTAATTATAATGTAAGTTTCCATGAAAAAGACACAGCAAGACCATTCTGTCTTGGAGTAATGTCACCTCTTACCAACCCAGGATATCTGTCAAGATAATCTTACAAATGAGAAGAAATCAGCATCGTCTTGAATCTGCTTGACAATCGGACAATCATAGATCTGGCTTCTTCAAACTATGGTTTATTGTTTTTGTTATTTCCTTTGCAAAGACTCAGCAAATTACCATCAGTTTTATGCCACATTTCTCCTGAAGTGAACACAACCATAGCTGAGATCTAAAGAAGAATAAAATTTAAAGATGGCCTATAGCAGTCTTTTCATTATTGTGAAGCAAATTCAGAGAAACCCTGTTTGTACTGACCAAAATTATCTACATTTAGAAGTTCCAAAACTACCAGAGTGTCCATGTGTCCATCTTGTTACTGACTCATCACTGTGTTCAAAATTTTGCTGTAAATTATTGTGATGTTTGTTTCCAAATTGGCTGCACCGTCATATCATACGTAGGACATTTATATGTTCCATATATTGGCAACAAACGAATCTTCCCCATATTGTTTCACATGTATCACGTTTTGTTTACCGTATTTCTGTGAATTCACTAATTTTTGTTACAAAGTGCTCAATATCGCAATCCTGTATAGATTGCATCAGGATTTCAGATCCAAGAGCTGGCAGTATAAGGATCTTCATTTAATTTCTCAGATGGATCTATTTTCTTCTTGAAGGAACAAACGAGTATACTACAGTATCTGTGGATGGTTTCAAGCAAGCAGGACACAGAACTTCGCCACATGACAGATACTTTAAGCATTTGATTCTACATTTCTTGATCTGGGGCGCTGATTCTTCTGAATGACATGGAAGAAAAAGTAGCGAGGCTATTCAAAGTGAGAAAAAAATTCTGCATTCGTTGATCTTTGACATGGCTTAAGATAGTACTAAATTCACTAAATGTGCAAAACGGTGAAGAAATGTTGGAGCGCTCTAGACTGCAAACAGTTCGAATTACCACTGAAAACTTCAGCCCTGTCCTTACTCTGAGCAATTAGTTTCTCGTGGTGTGTCACTTGTAGCACAAATGCCATAGTATCTTGGTAGTTCTGTCATCAGAGCTATTAATGAATTTTAAAAATCTTTCAGAGACTATGCTATCAACTGTGACATATTGAAATACTGAGGAGACCTGCAAGAAATTATCCACAAGAGTTTTTTCATTCAAAACAGTGACACAAAATTTATTTCGCCTCTTTTTTCCTTATTTTATTTGTGAGTGCGTTTTAAAGAGAATCAGTTAATGATGAACTCTTCTCGCGTGACATAATGTCGGCGGAACAATTCAATGAGCGTCTTGACCATCATCTTCAAGCAAAGTGTCGGAATACTTTGTTTCACCTATCTACAAAGTCGGTCGACCACTGTCTACATCTGAAGGCGGGCCAATTACGTGCCTCTGGAAGGGGCTGCTGCATCGGTGGTACAAGACGCGACTGATGATGGGGGATTGTGGCATGGCCCTGGTATGAGCGTCGAGTTCTGGTTGCTGTCCATTCTGTCTGTGAACGCTGCCACCTTCAGTACTGAGTGATCCTGGCGTATTTTCTCAATTGCAGAATCCCTCACTGCGCAGTAGCAGAGCATAGAATCAGTAAGGAACACATCTTCGAATCTGAAAAAAACGAAGAACCTATGTAGTACCAACGATTTCTGGGACTCGGGTGTCAAAGAGGCAGTGGAAATATGTCTGCACAACAATCAAGTAAAGCATGATAGCGAATTTCAGCTTAGCACAACGTGAGATTCCACAATAGCGAAAATACACCAGAGCAGTCAGTAGACAGACTAGAAAGCTACCAAGACTCAACTCCCATGCGATGGCTGTGCCGCGATCCACCGCCACAGGTAACGTAGCGCTCCCCCCACCATGAAGCGGCATCCCCTTATGGAGGTTCGTGTTTGACCCACCTGGAAAAGCGGACAGCGGTGGAGTGACTACAATACATCCCAACACTTCACTTGAAGATTATGGGTACGAAACTAATCAAAAAGTTGCGACAAGATGACAGCACAACTCTGCTGATCACTTCAGAAGATTTCATCATGGAAATACGCTGAAAATTCCTGCAATCACATATAGAATCAGTTAAATCATTCTCTTATTAGATCTAACACTCATATAAACACAGAAGAAAGTTCTAACTTACGTTTCAGCTATTCATCAGATCCGCTAAGGAGGTGTATGAGTTGAATATAATTGCATTGTTACCTGCTCGAGTCAGAAGACAATGTTTGTTGGCGCTGCACAGGTTTCCCAAGTTTTACTGAAATAAACTGTTGCTGCAATATTCATCTTCACCATACCAGTGCAGAAGTTGTAACAGAATACTGGGGAAATGTAATCAGTCTACAAATAAGATTGCTTACGAATCACTCACATGATCCAGTCTAGAATATTGCTCTACTGTATGGGACCCATACCAAATAGATATAACAAAGGTTATTGAGCTATACAGGAAGGACAGCATGAATGGTCACCGATTTGTTTGATCTGTGGGAGAGTGTCACAGAGATGCTGAAGAACCCAAACTGGTATACTCTTCAAGATAGATGTAAACAAAGCCTACTGAGGTAGTTTCAAGAGCCAGCTTTAGGTAATGACTCTAGGAATCTACCACAACCCCCTAAGTATCATGCCCTTATGGATTATGAAGCCACTATTATATTAATTATTGTATAACTGGAGATATTTAAACAATCATTCCTTCTGCACTCCATACCTGAATGAAATGGGAAGAAACCCTAGTAATTATTACAGTCGGATGTACCTTCTGCCATGCACTTCACTGTGGTTTCCAGGGTATAGATGTAGATGTAGTTGCAGATGTGAATTGCTTTTATTCAAGCAACAATTTGATTCATGGTGTCCTCTGAATTCCATCTCTTGCGTTGACAAAAAAATGAACTAGATCAGTTAAGCATTTCATCGTATCTCTATTCTCTTCTACTCAACCAACCTGCAATCAATTAGACTCTTCCTGTATGTATTTTCATTGATTGTGAAGAGCAAATAATTCTGAGGTTGGCTGTCCGTTTTAATGGCTAGTGAACCTTAGCCATATCAAAGTAACCAACACTATTTCCAAAGGATTTAACATTTATAAACAAATGAGATGACCAACAATACATATTGCATATTAGGAAACGTTATCAGCCACACACTGCTGTTGTAAAGTAGCATACTGAAATGCATATGCAAGAGTTCCTGCGAGTTGTGATGCATAATTCAGATGAAGGTCCATCTTGTATTACATTCCTTTTATCTAGGAAACTATGAGTGACAATGTTGTGCATCAGAATCCCAAAGACTGCACAGTAACACCACCACTGTGCTGCTTCGGTTTCCATTTTCTCTGCACTCAGCTCTGCGATATGCACTGACTTCAGCTGCTTCCCTTCGTGCCAACTGCATTATGCACAAACCATGTTTATTTTAATCTGTTAAGGCTGTTCATGCCATACACCTAACGTAAAACTATATACCACACATGTAATTAGTCATTTAACTTAAGCACAAGCACGTTTCTGTAGAAGCCAAAGGGAAAATACAACGTTAATTCTTTATAATATCACAGCAAGGCCTTTAGACGCCAAAGTACAGGTCAGGGTGTCAGGGGGCAGCAGGTAATCACACATCCTACAGCTCCAACGTCCTATGTGCAGCCAACTCGAAAAATATTTGTACACACTTGGACTGTAAAGCATAGTGAACACAAAGTTACAAAGGTTGCTGAAAATCACGAGAAGCTGAGAGCCCTAATGCAAAAATACTGCATGCTATTTTATTTGCCAAGCCAAATAAGAAATGGCTTTAAACTGCAATGTTCCCATTGGCTTCACTGTTGTTTGCAGTTTATGCTGGGGAAGCAATGCTTACCTTTCATCCATTGGATACACATTGGTGTTTGTATTGGCTAGCCAGTGTCATTAGGCTTTATGTTTTGGGATATTACTCTATTAAAATTAATAACAAAACATAATTAAATTAAACTATATATTTCCAGAGGCTGTTTCAAGTCTCAGTCATCTAAAACATATACATGCAGACTGCAGTTTGTACCAAGGCATTTTCTGTAAACTGTAGTGGAGTTTGAACTGTGATCACTACGTTTTTGTCGTGAGCGAACGGTGTTTTTTCAATGCACTGCGTAACATCATTAATAAAAATAAGAAAAGAGAATGGGCCTAATACATTCTCCTGTGGGACGCCTACATTAATATATTTTGTGTCTGACAGCTGTCTTACTAGAAATCATTTTGAAGTATGTGAAATCTCAACTCACTGACGCACTTTTCTAGATCTGACTAACTATTTCTTAGCCTCATCTCTTATTCCTAGTAACTCTAATTTATGTAATAAAATTCTGTGCTCACTAGTGTAGACTGCCTTTGATAAGTACAAGAAAATTCCATTCAGTGATCACCTTTCCCCAGTGCCTCAAGAATGACTTTTATAAACCGTGCAATAACAGATTCTGTACTCCTTCTATGCCTGAAACCTTATTGTTCATTACAAAGAACATTAAATTTATTTAAGTACTTCATTAATCTATTTTTCATTAGTTTTTCAGTAACTCTAGAAATGATGGACAGTAAAGAGATTAGTCTGAAGTTTTATATATTTTCCTCTTCACCATTTATGAGTGTTGGTATTGCTTTTGCTCACTTAGGTATTCAAGAAAACTGTCAGATCTGAATCACATGCATGCTTTATGTTTAGTTGTATATATACAGACTGAAGTGACAAATGACAGTTTGTACCAAGGTTGGGATTCGTACCAGGGTCTCCTGCTCACCAGCCAGGTACTCTAATCACTATGCCATCCTGGCACAGTGGCTTTGCACTGCTGCATTGACTACCCTGACTACCCCAACATGGCTCCTTCCTCAGTCCAAACTCTCGTTCATGCCTCAGTCCACTTGTTATTCCCCTGATTCTCGAACAGCATTACAAAGGCTCTCCAACTGTGTTGGAATACCATTTCAGTATCGAATGAAATGGGGAGATCCTGCCTGTAACACAGACAAATGCGCTTTTAATCAAATTAAACTTTATGGTTCCTCAGACTCTTTCAAGTCTCAAACATCTAAGAGATTTATACATATTTATCCTTCACACAAGACTGGTTGTACCATCTTAGTATAAAGCCAGGGCTAGCTAACGGAAGACTGGTCGAACCACATGTTAACTTGGAGTAAGCATTTTACGCCGCCATTTATTTCCTCGTTTAGGTATTCCCAGAACAACGTTCATGTCCAGTTAAGTTCGGTCTTATAAACTGACATATGGCTCATAGAGTGGTGTGCTGACCACATGCCACTCCATATCAGCATCCAATGACGCATGTGGGCTGAGGATAACATGGCAGGTGATCGCTACCATTGGGCCTTCAGGGACTATTCGGGCGGAGTTTAGTTTTTTCCAGTTATGTTAGCAACAACTGAACAGCATTCTGGGTACTTTTGAGTACGTCATTTCATATTTACTTAGTTGCCTTCTGCAGAAATAGCGAGCGTGTCAAACGTGAGGGGTAAGCGTTCCAGACTGCAAAACTTTTCATTTGAGGATACTTTAAAGCTGGTAGATACTGTAAATGAGTTCAAAAGTGCACACGAAAATAGATGTAGCCTCATTCAATGATAATTATTAGTCCAAAATATTTAACTAAATTTGTAGGATACTTGTATGTATGACAATCTACCTTGACATTTTGTGGGGCGGCGAAGAAGTCGTCGAATGAGTTGTTTGAATGTTCATTTCACGTAACAGACTATTGCCGATGCAACATATGTGGGACGGCGAAGAAGTCGTTGTTTAATGTTGAATGAAAGTTGAACATTGCCACCTTAAATCACGCGAGCCTGGCAACTAATTTGGTGGCCAGTCAGAAAGCGAAGATAAACTTACTGACCTTAGTTCCCAGTCTGCACGGCCACATTCCTGTACAGCCCAGCTAAACGAAAAATATCCATAGTTCTTCACGGGATTAGGGCTGCTTCAATAAAATTCAAAGTTCCAAACAAGATTTTATTATCTTAAAGGCTCACACAAATTACTCGAAACTTCTGAAAATGCTAAAGACATTAAATATTGTTAATTCAGCCAATCGTTTAATAGTTCAGAGGCGACTTCTACAGCAAGTTCCTCCCGAATAGTTCATTACTCTAACTAACGGTGCTCTATTAATAGTTCGCAATAATGTTAAAAAAAAATTAATGCTCGCCTTAAAAGTGGAGTTAGTCACCACTTGCCATGCGGAATTATACTTCACACGGACGGCACAATAACAGTTTGTTACCGAAGTCTAAACGATCCAGGACGGTGTACAGTCCTCGCGATTTTCAATGTCCGTTTACATTGCTAAGTACGCGCATGTCACAGCCCGCTATGACGTCACCCGAGGCGAGGCGCGATCGGATGTTAAGCTCGCGTGGACTAGGCGTTGGTCTAATGCGGAGTGAGCTTACTACTGCCTCTGCCGCTCTTTTTATATAGCTCCGGCGCGTACCGCCAAGAGAGCATCTGTTCTTTTCGTTCCTATGCAGACGCCTGCAGCCAAAATGATCGCTATCTCAGGCGCATAATCTTAAATATCACATTTAATAATAGCTTTACAAACTTCTCAATTTTTGTATACATACATCTGAGCAGTACAGAAGCACGTAGAAAATCTCAGCCCGCTAAAATTAAAACTTTACTCTCTAGAATTTTTACAATGGAACTAACGGTAGATTGTTACCTCTGAACCATAGCTTTATCAAGACTTGTATCAGCTGTTAATTATGCTACAAGACTAAAACTTGGTGTAGCTTTGTTAATTGTCCTATCTGATCATTGGTCTTAAAGAATTTGTTTTATCATTAAAATTTAAAGTACTTAATCTATAATGCTTATGTACATTTTACTCACAAAAGTAGTTTTTACTAAATTACTAAAAAACTAGAAGAGGTAACTGATTGTGGTATTTCCATTATTATTATTAGGGTGAACTGAAGCATCCTACCAATTTTCAATATTGTAGCTCTATTATTTCGCGCCTCTGATTTTTCCGAAAAACGCGGATTCTGGAGTCAATTTTAGTTTTATGGTTTTGGAAACCAGCACCACTCATTAATGACTTCTTACTGCACCTTCTCACCAAATTTTGGCTTCCTAGCGTCATTATTTAGCGCCTCCTATTTTTCTTTCAAAACGTGAATTTTACGTAAACTACTAATTTTATAACATTAAGATTTGTTACCTGAAACATTATTACATAGAACTATACTTTAACAAAGTTTTACACACAAATCTTAATTTTTACTTTTATGTTAAATGTGGTGCAATACTATATGCAGGCGCGTTACGATGACGTGACGCTACTAGCAGTGAACTAGGGTAAGTCCCGTGCACTCGCTCGCCTCTGTATCTTATACATGATACAGCGCTTGCTTTGCTTCAATTTGTTAAATGATCAGGTATTTTTATTTGACCAGTAAGACATCTTTTTAGATTTGTGAATAAAGTATGGGAAAAATATGCAACAATTTCCAGTCACAAATATCTCCACATAGATCGTTAAAGCAGCTATAACAGATGTATGACTTTTTTAATGCATAAGTATAATGCCCAGAAAAGGTAGCAGACGCTGCAGATTGGTGGCGACCTGTATGTGAAATATGTGTTCCAAATTGAGTACATCGAAGTACACGATTTGATGAAGTTGTCAACAGCAGCATCCCACAGTCAGTTCGATTTAGATGCAAACACGATAGTATTCCAAGAAATGTATCTGAATGGAAGATGGTGAATTGTAAGCAGGCGCTAAATTCAGAAACAACTGTGAAATGTGGTCTGCTTTGTGAAGCAACACCTATATAAGACAACAAGTGTCTGGTGCAGTTGTTAGATCGGTTACTGCTGCTACAATGACAGGTTATCAAGATTTAAGTGAGTCTGAATGTGTTGTTATAGTCGGCCCACAAACGAGTCGGCATCTCCAAGGTAAAGATGAAGTGGGCATTTTCCCATATGACCATTTCACAAGTGCACCTTGAGTATCAGGGATCCAGTAAAATATCAAATCTCCGACATAACTGCGGCCGGGAAAAGATCCTGCAAGAACGGGACCAACGACGACTGAAGAGAATCGTTCAATGTGACAGAAGTGCAACCCTTCCATAAATTGCTGCAAATTTCAGTGCTGGGCCATCAACAAGTGCCAGTGTGCAAACCGTTCAACAAAACGGAATCCATGTGAGCTTTGAGAGTACCCTTGGTGACTGTACGACATAAAGCTTTACACCTCACCTGGGCCCCTCAATACCGACATTGGACTGTCAATGACTGGAAACGTGTTACCTAATCGGACGACTCTCATTTCGAATTGTATCAAGTGGATGGACGTGTATGGCTATGGAGACAACCTCATGAATCCATGGACTCTGCATGTCAGTGGGGGACTGTTCAAGCTGGTGGGGATGCACGGAGTGGCTGCATGGTTTGAGGTGCTGTTTCACAGATTAGAGCCCTATTGGACTCATCATATGTCTAGCTATGGCTCTGACAGATGACATGTATGTAAGCATCCTGTCTGATCATCTGCGCCATTGATGTCCATTGTGGATTGCGATGTACTTGGTCAATCCCAGCAGTACAGTGCGACACCCTGCACGTCTATAATTGCTAAAGAGCGGCTCCAGGAATACTCTCCTGAGTTTAAACACTTCCGCTGGCCACCAAATTCCCCAGACATGAACATTATTGAACATTTCTGGGATGCCTTGCAATGTGCTGTTCAGAAGAGATCTCCAGCCCCTCATACTCTTACGGATTTATGGAAAGCCCTGCAGCATTCATGGTGTCAGTTCCCTCCATTATTACTTCAGACATCATTCAAATCCATGCCATGTCATTTGAGGCACTTCTGCGTGCTCGGGGGACCGTCACGATATTAGGCATGATATTTGTCTCTTCAGTGTATAAATCCAGTTTCTGTGATGTGGTGATTATTAATTATATTCAGGGTATAGATGAAGATTAAGATGCCAACTTTTTCAACAAGCAACCATTGTCTTTTTTTATAATCCTGGAGTAAAAATATGTACATATAGCAAATGTCAAACTGCAAGAAATGTTTGAGGAACAGCAAGTATTTCATACATAATTTTGGCTTGTAGAATCATCATTAGCAGCTATATGGAATCTGAAAGAAACGGGAAGTAACTGGAGGTGTGACAACTTTACTTCTCCTTCCTTCTTTTCTACAGTCATCTCAGCTTAGCACTGTCAGTTTTGTTTTAGAATAATGATACCTCCTGTTCTCAAATGTGAAAGCATTAGCAGTGTTCCAGGTGCTGCTGCTTCAAAGGTAGCTTGACAAGAACCAGAGTAGGGAAGGAGAACTCTATTTGTTTAAAAAATCCATATACATTTGTTTATTTTATTTTCATTTAACTGTATCAGAAAACTGAAATAATTTTAAAAACTCTCTCTTGTGCATGGTGTCCAGTGCTGTACACATCCTTTTAAAAGTCCTACTGGCTGTCCCCTGCCAATACCAATGCAGTCTCAATGGACAGAAAGAAATTACCAAAGGAAAAAATATTTGAGTATCTGTTGTACCTCGTCAAGAGAGTCATTTATGAAAGAAAGATAAGGATGACACGAGACAACTCTAGAAAAATTTAAATACATAACTTGCCAGTCACATCTTTCACTTAATGATTATGTAGATTTAATTACTAAAGATTCTTGTTAGCTGAATGACAATATAACACAAACATAAGAATTATTTTATGATAAATATAGATGTGGTTATATGGATGACACTAATAACTGGGAAATACAACAGCTTTCTGCTGTAGCTCTTTTTTTTAAAATGATTGCCTTTCTTTTTAATTTTACTGTGTTAAACCTAGCTTGGGTAAGCTACATGTTTATAAGAATAATGCTAGGTGTTGGACAATTTTGTTGCTCTGAAGGATTTTTTAAAAGATGGAATGTTGTTGTTCCAATGGAAATAAGACTGAACAATATTTTCTGCTACAGATGTGGCTGAGTGAACTCAGAACATTAGTGTACTATTAAACTTTATAACATTAAAAATTAATTAATATAATTTCGGCAACAAAACCATTTTATATGTAGCGTGTAATTTTCCTTATAGTGATATGAGGTATAGGCCTACTTTGTATTCGAATTGCTGATATTCGTTTTAAGACCGTGGTCCAAGTCTAAATTCTCTGCTTAACATTTTCAATTTTTGTAGACTTTACTTGATGAATTTCGACTGATATATCGATTTCTGTTGCTCCGGAGTACTATCGATAGCTTGGCGCATTCGATCGTAGCCACATTTATATTTAAGATCGATTTTTTTCAATAACGTAAACTCAGTTGCATGCTGTGCATCACTCCGCGTGGAAGGGGAGTTACGGACCGGAGAATTCAGTTGTCTCATTGCTGTATACAAACGAAGTGTGATAGGCAAAATGTTCTCAGACGGAAGTAAGGATGACAGCCAACGCATGAACGCAACGCCGGTTGCGACCCAACCTCCGAAAGAGAAACAGGCGGGAAGTGACAAAAATTTAATGAGTGATCGGCGTGAAGTGGGCGTAACTTTGAGAAACACTAAACCAAAACCAAAAAAAGTTAGGAGTGCTATTCCAAAGCACAGGTAATTGCAATCACATTTTCCTTCTTTGTTTATACCCTTAAGTGAAGAGCGCATTGCTGCACACTGTGAGTATTTTTCTGGCGGCCAGCGCGAATCCCAGTCTTGAAGGTGTTTTTTCAGATCTTTTATGGTTGTTCACATTCAGTTGTAGACTATCCCTCATTTTTACTGAGGTAGTTCTCTAGTAACATTGAGTTGTCTAATCGGCTTTAGCCAACTTCTTGTAACCAGAAAAATCTCGTTACTGGCAAAAAGGAAATTGTCTTATGGCAGTTTCTACTGATAACTGCACATTAAACTAATAATTCGTAATCTTAATGTGGTAAAACAATCAGGTATAGGAGAAAGGAGTGGGCTTTTCTATTGTGTGCATACGCTATGAGTGTATATTTACGTGAATAAGTTTTATTTACTGTGCTTAATATTATACAGCTGTTATGTATATGATGCTTGTATTAAAATTTCTTGTGTTTATATGGGAAAATATCTGTTGTTTACAGGCAAGAGTTGTTAAAGTGGAATGGTTGGGGTTACAAGGACTCTCAATTTGTAGTTAAAGATGGGATAATCCATTTCACGGGAAACCGGTAAGTTTTCATTTCATTTTTTTATACTTGTATGCGTTGCTTGCGTTTTCAAAGCCAAACGACACATTAAAAAATAGACTTATTGTTATTCTAGAAGCCTACGAGAATGTTAAACTTTTGCTACTGATGTTTCATGCCAAACTGACGGTTTTATATTCTGGGTACTCATTTGTTAGTGATATTGCCGGTCATCAGAGAAGAACTAGAATTACTTGTATTCTGTGAGATCATGATTTTTTACATAGCTTTGTGCTGTAAACATCCTCTAAAATCAGTAAATTAGCTGTCAGTCAGTATTGGGAAACCCAGTGTAATTAATCCGTGCCTGATTCAGATATCACTGTGGGTCTTAGTATTTTGATAACAGTAAGCAGAGTACAATTAGTTTCAATACATGCCAAAAATAAAGTGTCTTGTGTAAGTATGGTATCAAACAGCAAAAGAAAAACTGAAGTCACTACATGATTTGTAAGCACCCAAACATTTGGAAAATGTTACGTAATTTATGAGTATTTACTCTGCAGTGTGGTGTGCACTGATTCCATTCTGAAACGATTCTGTGGCTGTAACTAGGCCATTTCTCTGCAATATGATCTTTTTCCAGTAGTGCTGCTCCTGAAGGGTATATGGGTAGGAGAGAGGTATAATCTGCAAGGAAACTTCACATTAGAATGATCACTGGGGCAGTGTTTATACTGAAGAGGAGGGTGCTTTGCTTAATTAGGAGATGAATACTGAGGATGTAAGATGAAGCAAAAGTGTGGCTGTATCGGACTGGTGAGGTAATAATGAAGTGAGTGTCTACTGTATGGACAATTAGAATAATGTAATGTGATGAAAGCAGTTTGCTAGTTTAGATTTTGTTTTAGTAGAGGAAGAAGCTGATACTCTGGAAGAAAACTGCAGTAGTTTAAATAAATGCTGGAAGTAATAGGTGGAGAGGAAAATTGGTCTGTCCCAATTTATACACATAGAAAAGATACATAGAAGTAACGTGTAACATCTGAGATTCAAGCTTCAGGCCACTAATATCAAGTAGTGGGAACCAAGTGAGATGTGAAATAAAGAAACAATACATTAAAAAGTTTTTATCACTAATATATGTTACAGAACTGGCAGCACAAATTGTAGATGCTGTAAGAGTAATTCAGATTCCTGTGGTTGTGCTGCTAATTGTTATTTTTTTTTTTTTTTTTTTTTTAATACAGTGGACTGACAGTTCAGTCACTTTGTATCTGTATCTTGTTTTTTGTGGACACACAAATGTTAAATACGGGACTTAAACTGCTGCTGAGACACCATATAAATGGTTGCTACCTCCCTTCTGATAACATACGTTACATTGACAGGATAGTGCTTGAAACCAGATGATTCAATTAGCCTCTTTACATCTTTATTGATCAGCAGATGGGATAGTGTGCAAAGAATACCAAAGTGTCAGACAAATGTTTTATGATTGGATGGGTACTCGGAAGTAAATTTATGATGTGACAAGAATTTTGCAACCTTGATCTCACATAATGAACAGAATAAGAAAGTGTTCATGTTGTAAAAAATTACTTAATCCAGAATGCAGAGTGTTAGGACTTTTTGGTACTACTGAACTTGAGTGGAGCTGAGGCTGTTGAAGTGATCTATATAAACTTGTTTTGCTTGAATGTCAGATTTTCCAGTGTTTGGTAGAAAAATAATGCATTCATAAGACTCGTAAGGTAGTTAATGAGATAATCTAGAACAGTAAATTCTATTTGGTGCAAACAGCTTGACTGAAGAGGAGAGAGAGTTTCAGTATGGAATGAATACCAGTTAAAACGGAGTTCCTTTACTCAGAGCTAGTTCACTACAGTTATTTGCACCAGCCATGCACCATGAACAAAAATCTGCGATGTTTGGAAGAATAGTGTGGTAAGGTGAAGTGTGTTGGAGCAATGCGGATAGTAATGAAGGGCAGTTATTTGGTTTTTAGTCTCCATCTGAAACAAAATTTTAGCTTGCTATGTCTAGCAATTTGACAGAGTTCTGTGAGTATCACTTTTGTTATTTGGTGTTCAACAGATGCTTTTTTTTCTGTTTTAAATTGTGAAGTTGTCACTTACCTAACAGCTCTCTCAGGTGGTTTTTTAATCATTGGCATAAGTTGTCCAGTTTGCAAAAAGTAGCATTATGGGCATCACTTTCTTTCATTAGACAGTGATTAGTGAGGATTACTGAAGAATGGGATACAATCTGTAGGCTTTAACCAGTGATGTCATAAGTTACCACAATGTCGTCTTGCACAGGTTTAACAGCAGAAGGATGCTGAGAAACAAGAGGTGCGGGACAAAGAAAATGGATGGTAGTCATATCTTCTTTGAGTCCTAGTATCCCATTCTCCAGTCGACTTATATAGCTCAACTGAAGAACTGTAGGCCAGCTGAAGAATAGAATACTAGTGTTAGCATAGGCGTAAAATTCGACACATGTACCCATACCTAAGTTGACCTGTATATGTCAACTGAAGAATAGGATACTAGTGCTAGCGAAGGCAAAAAAAAGAAAAAAATCTATCCTGTACTTCAGTTGACCTATGTAGGTCGTAGTTCAGCTGAATTAAAGGATGGCAGTGTTATCTATATCACGTTTTTTGTCTTTTTCTAGGGCTAGTATCCTGTTCTTCAGTTGGCATGTATATGTCAACTGCAGTGCGGGATAAAATTTCTTTGTACATCCGCTTTTTCGTTTTCGATAGTACTAGTATAGACTGAAAAATATCATAGTAATACTAGTGCTAGCAAAGGCGAAAAAAAGTGACAGTTGTAAAATTTGTATTCCGTACTGCTGTTGGTGAACCCTATTTCAAGTCTTCCATACTCATAGGAGTATATAAATCCACACATACAAACAAAAATCAAAAAGTAAAAATTGTCTCGAATGAAAAACAATTCTTCCAAAATATCTCAAACCTACCAAGAATGAAAATAAGTATCGAAATTGATATGAACAAATGATCTAAATTAATACAAGTGACAAAAATCAGACACAATGTCTAGCCCAGCATTTTAAAAATAAATTCATTTATTTCAATTTAAAATGGTGGTGCATTGCCACAGAAAATAACCAATTTATTATCTATGGCTAAAAAATAAAGACATTAATATCTATGAGTACATTATGACATCTTTGGTCAAAGTCGACAGGTTGTATCCCCTTCTTCAGTTGACCCAATCAATGCATATCAATTATACTGTACAGAATTTACCCAGTAAGTAGTGCAATTTGGCCTCACTTGTTTTGAGCGTCAGAACATTACCTACATTTTTCAGGATACGTTTTGACAAATTAATTTGTCGTCTTCAGAAGCCTACAACATTAGGGATGTTATGAAACTATATTGCAGAAACTTGCTTGGTTTTGCAGATAATGTGTTTTATTTGCAACTGGTCACTGAAATTTATCCCGAAAAAATAATACTACAGTTGCTGAAAATTACAGCCATGAATAAAATGTTATCTATTGTAATAAAGCATGTTTTCATTGCAATTGAATTAATTTCACAACCATCAAATAAATCCAGTTGCCAGGCATGTAATCAATGAAAAAGCAATGTGAAATTGTATCAGTGACGCAACACAAAGAGAAACTGAATTCCAGTTTAATAAATGTTTTCTGACTAATAAAAATTGTGCCAAACCTGGACTTGAAAATATCTCTTTTCTGTTTGTCATGACCTAACAAGTTATCACCTTAACCAAAAGACTGTCTGGATGACAGTGAATGCTTAAGTTGCACTTTGAGGCATGCTCAGATTTTATAATAATTCATGCAGCTGTATAAAACATTCTCGGACTTCTTGTCACATCAGTTCAGATGCTCATAATGAAGATGGTGGTGAAAATCATCAAAAGCTCGAGGTTTTATGCTGAATTGATGAGGCAAGAAGTCAGAGAATGTTTTATGCAACAGTGCTGTTGCAAAAGACTTCGTTCTCAGTTGAGGCAGCTGCTTGCAAAAAACTGGAAATTTGTGTTCATGTCCCAGTTTGGAATAAATGTTCATTAGTCATGACAAGTCATCTGATGATCCTTTGTAACTTTATACATTAAGGAGTAAAAATGTTCCCGTCATCCAGCATGTGGAACTGGGTGTGGAGAATGGTGAGAGGGCAGGAGAACAGGTTCACTGCGTCCTTTGTTGGCGTGATGTGCGCACTGTGGTTTCGATCAGTATCATCAATTCCTAGGAATCTAGGGCTACCAAGTTAGGTAAGGAAGGATGTATTTGACTAAGCAGAGTGTCTTTCCTCTGGGATGTTTTTAAATTAATCATTTCAGTCCTGAAGCAGTTAATTGACTGAGGATCTCCTTACTTTCAGCTGAGTTTCCACTTGTGTTAACAAGGTGGACCAGGCTATGTGAGAACACTCAAGATTTTGAAGCCTACGGCAGCTAAATTATTTTCAGCAAACATGGTTGGGTGTAGACATATAGAAAGGGACTTGATCTTTGTCTGATAGTTTTAAATCACTTTGAAACTTGAGGTAGACATCATACCATTTAATATTTCTGTGATTACCTTTTTGAGAGACGAGCATTATATGTTTCAGTATGTTCTAAACTCTGAAGACACCTCAGTTCTGTTGTTGCATGACTGGTATTTCTGAAATGTGGTAGGTACAATTTTCAAACACCCACTCTGTTATTTTGCAAGTTGGTTGGAGCACCAGAGCACCAAATGCTTGTAGCCAAGCTATTCACATACACAGCCATTTCCTCATCTCAAAGTGAGATCTTCCTCACTTGATTGTTTAGTTACAGAATTGTATGAGTACCAGGTGGGAACAGGCTACCTTGGTGTAACATATTCCAGTCTTTCTCCACCACTAGTTACTTTATCGAGCAACATGCTCCTGATTGACCAATGAAGGACGTTGTCCTGAATGGGGATCATCATAGAGGTTGATGTTACTTCTCTGAAACTCTTTGAAACATTTTAGAATGGTATAGTGACGGGGGCCAATCTTCTCCAAGTTTTTGAGTCATTTCCCCAAAGCAATGATCCACTGCTAGTCACCCTGTGTTTTTGATCTTGATACCACGTGATCAGGAGGTACATCAAAAGTTATGTAAGGAGCACGATCTCCCAGCCACAGTGCTTATGGTTGAAGGTCTACACACAAATGGAATCAGTTGGCGACTTGCAAAATTTCTCTTGGCTTTTGTACTGAATAGTGTCACAACAAGCATTCTGGTTAAACATGCTGGCCAAACGACAAGTATACAGTGTTCACGGTGATGGGAAAATGTTAGTGATATGGATTGGGGCAATTTTTTTCAGTAACTACGTATTTACAGTCTTCAAGAAGATGGAAGAGAAATCTTTGTTCAATCCTGCATCTACATCTACGTGATTGCTCTGCTATTCTCAATAAAGTGCCTGGCAGAGGTTTCAATGAACCACTGTCCTCTACCGTTCCACTCTCGAACGGCACGCGGGGGAAACGAGCACTTCAATTTTTCTGTGCGAACCCTGATTTCTCTTATTTTATCGTGATGATCATTTCTCGCTATGTAGGTGCGTGCCAACAGAATGTTTTCGCAATTGGAGGAGAAAACTGGTGATTGAATTTTATGAGAAAATCCCGTCGCAACGAAAAACGACTTTGTTTTAATGATTGCCATTCCAATTCATGTATCATGTCTGTGGCACTGTCTCCCTATTTCGCTATAATACAAAACGAGCTGCCCTTCTTTGTACTTTTTTTTATGTCATCCGTCAGTCCCATCTGATGCGGATCCCAAATCGCACAGCAATACTCCAGAGTGGGGACAAGCATGGTGTGAGCAGTCTCTTCAGTAGACCTGTTGCACCTTCTAAGTGTTCTGCCTATGAATCTCAGTCATTGGTGGGTTCTACCCACAACATTATCTATGTAATCGTTCCAGTTTAGCGTGTTTGTAATTGTAATCCCTAAGTATTTAGTTGAATTTACAGCCTTCAGATTTGTGTCATTTACCGCGTAATCTAAATTTGGCGGATTTCTTTTAGTACTCATGTGACTAACTTCACACTTTTCTTTATTCAGGGTCAACTGCCACATTTCGCACCATACAGATATCTTATCTAAATCATTTTTCAACTCGTTTTGATCATCTGATGACTTTACAAGATGATAAATGGCAGAATCATCTGCAAACAATCTAAGACGACTACTCAGATTGTCTCCTATGCCGTTAATATAGATCAGGAACAATAGAGGGCCGGATATTACTTCTGTTTTACTCGACGACTTTCCGTCTATTACTACGAACTGTGACCTTTCTCACAGGAAATCACAAATCCAGTCGCACAACTGAGGCGATACTCCGTATGCACGCAATTTGGTTAGAAGACGCTCGTGAGGAACGGTGTCGAAAGCCTTCTGGAAATCTAAAAATATGGAATCAATTTGACATCCCTTGTCGATAGCACTCATTACTTCATGAGTATAAAGAGCTAGTTGTATTTCACAAGGACGATATTTTCCGAAACCGTGCTGACTGTGTCAATAAATCGTGTTTTAGGTACTTCATAATGTTCGAATACAGTATATGTTCCAAATCCCTTCTGCAAATCGACGTTAGTGATATAGGCCTGTAATGCAGCGAATTACTCCTACTTCCCTTTTTGGGTATTGATGTGACTTGAGCAATTTTCCAGTCTTTAGGTACAGATGTTTCTGTGAGCGAGTAGTTGTATATAATTGCTAAATATGGAGCTATTTTATGAGCATACTCTGAGAGGAACCTGACTGATGCAAACTCTGGATCGGAGGTCTTGCCTGTATTAAGTAATTTAATCTGCTTCGTTACTCCGAGGATATCTGTTTCTATGTTTATCTTGGCAGTTGCTCTTGATTGGAAATCAGGAACATTTACTTTGTCTTCTTTGGTGAAGGAGTTTCGGAAAATTGTGGTTAATGATACTGCTTTAGTGGCACTGTCATCAGTGATTTCACCGTTGTTATCGCGCAGTGAAGGTATTGATTGCGTCTTGTCACTGGTGTGCTTTATGTATAACCAGAATCTCTTTTGTTTGCTGCCAGATTTCCAGACAGAATTTCGTCGTGGAAATTATTAAAAGCATCTCGTATTGAAGTACGCGTCATATTTCGAACTTCGGTAAAACTTTGCCCATCTTGGGGATTTTGCGTTCTTTTAAATTTGGCATGCTTTTTTCGTTGCTTCTGCAACAACTATCTGACCCGTTTTGTGTGCCATGGGGGATCAGTACCATCACTTATTAATTTATGTGGTATATATCTCTCAGTTGCTGTCGATACTATATCTCTGAAAACATTCCACAACTTTTCTACACTGACATGATCAGATTGGAAGGAGTGAAGACTCTCTCTTAAAAAGGCGTTAAGAGCATTTATTACTTTTTTTTAAATAGAAATACTCTATATATTCTTTTTGATGGTTGTGTTACGGTATTCAGCCTAGTAGCAACTGCCTTGTGGTCGCTAATCCTTGTATTTGTTACAATACGAACTATTTGTCCAGGATTATTTGTTGCTAAAAGGTCAAGTATGCTTTCGCAACCATTTACACTTCGGGTGAGCTCATGAGCTAATTGTTCAAAATAATTTTCTGAGAAAGCATTCAGTACAATTTCCGATGGCGTTTTATGCCTGCCGACGGTTTTAAACGTATAATTTTTCCAGCATAGGGTAGATTAAAGTCTCCACCTTCTATAATTGTATGAGTGGGGTACGTATTTGAAACGAGACTCTGGTTCTCTTTGAACTGTTCAGCAACTATATCTTCTGAGGCGGTCGGTCGGTAAAAGATCCAATTTATAGTTTAGTCCGATTGTCAGGTATAACCTCTACCCATACTATTTCACACGAACCATCTATTTCAGTTTCGCTGCAAGGTAAACTACCTCTGACAGCAATAAATACTCCACCGCCAACTGTATTTAATCTATCCTTTCTGAACACTATTAGATAGTTTGAAAAATGTCGGCTGAACTTGTTTCCGGCTTCAGCCAGCTCTGTGTACCTATAACTATTTGAGCTTCAGTGCTTTCTACTAGGGCTTGGAGCTCTGGTTCTTTCCCAACACAGCTACGACAATTTACAACTACAATACCAATCGTTTCTACAACTACGTTACTGTGTTTTATATATACTTGCCCACTTTTAGACGACGTTGCTTCTGTGGTTCCCTGAGACCCTCTAACCTAAAAATCCGCCCAGTCCCTTCCACACAGCCCCCACTACCCGTGTAGCCGCCTCCTGTGTGTAGTGGACTCCTGACCTATTAAACGGAAACTGGAAATCCACCACCAGATGGTGTAAGTCAAGGAATCGCCAGCCTGTACAGTCACAGAACTGCCTGAGCCTCTGATACAGTGATACAGACCCTCCACTTGGCTCTGCACCAAAGGACCACAGTCGGTTCTGTTGACGATGCTGCAGATGGTGATCTCTGCCTTAATCTCGGAAGCAAGATTGGCAGTCTTTACCATTTCCGCTAGCCGCCCGAAACCAGACAGAATCTGCTCCGATCCAAAGCGAAACACGTCATTGGTACCGAGATGAGCCACCACCTGCAGTTCGCTGCACCCTGTACTCTTCATGGCATCCGGAAGCACCCTTATCACATCCGGAATGTCTCCCCCCGGAATGCACATGGAGTGCACACTGGGTTCCTTCTCCTCCTTGGCAGGTATGTTCCTAAGGGGCCCCATTACGCGCCTAACGTTGGAGCGCCCAACTACCAGCAAACCCACCCTCTGTGAATGTCCAGACCTCGTGGGCCGAGAAGCTTCCTCTGGAACAGGGTGGATGACTGCATCTGGCTCAGAGACTTCATCAGCCACAGTTAATGCCCGAAACCTGTTCATCAAACGGACCAGGGAGACCCTACGATTGACCCATCAGAAAGTCTTTTGTTGCCTGTCAGACTTTGGAATGATCTCCCACTCGACCACGGGTGAGGGGTCAACCCCAGTGCAGGCAGTACCTGGGGCAGCCACAGCAGTGGACCGATCGGAGGATGCGTGGGACGTGCTCGACGTCCCTCGCATCCCCACATCCGATCCCCTACAGTGACGCCCCTTGGCAGCAGCCTCAAGCTGTGTGCCCCCCAGGGGGCTCGCGGTCCTTTCGTGAGTACGTGCGTGGCGAGCACGGGGCCCCGAGCTATTGCAGCCTTCCTTCTTTTTCCGGGCTGCATTTCCTTTCCCTTCCCCTCCTTTCCTGTCCTTCATCCTTCCCTCCGACCTCTCCTCTCCCTCTCTTGGTGGCCCTATTTATGGTATCCCTCCTTATGTTGGCCCTGCTATTCTCCTGGTTCTGTTGACCTTGCAATTCGGCCTTGTTCTGTAATTCCTTCATCCTTTTGGTATTCTCTGGTCCCCTCTGGGGTTTGACCTCCATCACTAAATTTTCTTCCGTAGTGTGAGCCATTTGGGGAAGAGCACCTTACCTAGTGTCTCCAGCGTGTGCCATCATCATTGATTCCATCGTTTCCTTTACGTCGTTGTTTGACGCTAGGGTCCATAGCCAGCACGGTAGCCAGCCCGTGTGGTGGGGTCGCTATGTACCCTTTTGGTTGAGCCCCCTGAAAACACAGGGATCACACGTCTGATACCTGAGCTGTGACCTCCTCATGTAAGCCTAGGAGTGGTTGCTTGTCGTCCTGGAGCATCGGAACTCCCAGCAATGGCCGCCGTGCCAGACGGCCCTTGCTGTGGCTGGGTGGCGCCCATGAGGAGAGCCCCTGATCGGAGTGGGTGGTATCAGGGCGGACACTATGCTCATGAAACGCATAAGAGTCCACAACTCTGGCTGTTCTCCGGCCGTCTCTTTGACTGGAAAAGATTCTTCACGTGCTGCTTCCTCTGCCCCTTCCGCCTTCCCTTCCGTGGCTACCCCCTGGGAGGAGGGCCAGGCTCGTCGGCTGGGGGCGAAACCTTTCCCTCGCTATCTGGTTTGCGCCAGAACTGATGGGGATACTTTTACTCATACGAAACCTATGTTTTTTGTTGAACACATCGAAGACAAGTTTGGCGAGGTGGACTCTATCAGCAAGATGCGGTCTGGGTCGCTGTTGATTAAAACCGCTTCAGCTACCCAGTCTGCAGCTCTTCGTGCCTGTACCCATCTTGGTACGATTCCTGTGTCAATTACCCCACACCAGTCCTTGAACATGGTGCAAGGTGTAATTTTCCATAGAGACCTCCTCCTTCAATCTGATGAGGAACTTCGGGACAATCTAAGCCGGCGGGGGGTTCACTTTGTTCGGCGGGTTCAGAGGGGTCCGAAGGACAACCGCGTTGACACTGGTGCCTTTATCTTGGCCTTTGAAGGGGACACCCTCCCTGAGAAGGTCAAGATTATGGTCTATCGGTGTGACGTGAAGCCATACATCCCACCACCTATGCGATGTTTCAAGTGTTTGCGTTTTGGCCACATGTCTTCGCGCTGTTCGCAGGCCCCCCTCTGTGGTGACTGTGGACATCCGTTCCATGAGGGAAGTTCCTGTGTTCCCCCTCCTGTGTGCGTAAATTGTCGTGGAAATCATTCTTCACAGTCACTGGATTGCCCAGTGTATCAGAAAGAGAAAAAGATGCAGGAGTATAAGACTCTCGATCGTCTCACCTATACCGAGGCCCGTAAAAAGTATACACGCCTTCATCCAGTGACCCTGACAACTAGTTATGCTTCAGCAGTATCTTCACCCCCTCCTCCTCATTCCTTACCCCAGTCCCGAACCCCTTTCCTCCCCCCTCCCCCTGCGGTTCCCACACCATCCCCTCCGGGCACCGCTTCCTCTCCCCGGCTGGAGAAGTGTCCTGCTTCTTCGGCGTCTGCCGGTCATGGGCGCCCCTCGCGGGATCCCCCTTCCCGGCACCTTCCAGGCCAAAGGTCTGCTGCCACGCGGCCACCACGAGAACCACGGTCTGCGGGCCCCCAGATCGCCCGCTCTCTTTCTGTTCCCGATCTTACTGTGGCTGGCTCCATTTTGTTGCACAGCCCTCCACGATCCCAAACAGAAAGAAAGAAGAAGCACAAGTCCTGGGACAAGGAGTCTCTGGTGTCGCCAGAGGTCTCGTCCCCATCTTCACAACCTGACTCTGACCTGTTATTCATGGATGTCGCCCCCTCCTTGTCGGTGACGGGTGGTGACCCACCGGCATGACTGACATTAGCCTGTTCACCCCCCAATTGACTCATCGTTCTTTGGCTATCCAATGGAACTGTAATGGCTATTACCGTCACCTACCGGAGTTGCAATCCCTTCTTTCGTTTTACTCTGCGGCTTGTGTGGTTCTACAAGAAACTCATTTTACTGGTGGTCACTCACCAACGCTCCGTGGCTTCCGTGCTTTCTGTCGAAATCGGATCGGCCCCCTACGGGCGTCTGGCGGAGTTTGCACGTTGGTCCGAACGGACATTGCCAGCACGTGGATTCCTCTCCAAACTACATTGGAAGCAGTTGCTGTTAGGATCCACCTGGACTCTGGGGTCACAATTTGCAATCTGTATCTCCCTCCTGACAGAACTCCTACACCTGCCTCCTTAAGTGCCCTCCTCCAGCAACTTCCTCCTCCCTTCCTTATACTTGGCGATTTTAATGCACATCATCCCTTGTGGGGCAGTGCATTTCCATCTAGTCGGGGTCATCTCATTGACCAGTTTATTACCGACCACGACTTGTGCCTTCTTAACGATGGCTCCCCTACCCATTTCAGTGCCGGTCATGGTAGCTTTTCTGCCATTGATCTTTCTCTCTCTTCTCCCTCCCTCCTCCCTTCCCTACAATGGTCACCGCACGACGACCTTTGCGATAGTGACCACTTCCCGTTGATTCTCTCGCTCCCTTCCCGCTCCCCCATGGACAGATCACCTCGTTGGTCCTTCCAACGTGCCAATTGGCCTCTGTATACTGCACAGGTCGTTTTTTCTCCCTCATTGTCGGATGGTATTGATGATGTCATACGTGACATGTCTGACGCGATTGTTCACGCTGCTAGCCTTGCTATCCCGCGCTCATCTGGACCATTTCGCCGCCGGCAGGTCCCTTGGTGGAGTTCGGACATTGCCGTTGCCATCCGTGATCGCCGTCGAGCTTTGCAACACTTTAAGAGGCATCCATCCGTTGCCAATCTTATTACCTTTAAACGCCTTCGCGCAAAAGCCCGTTACTTAGTCAAACGGGGCAAACGGATGTGTTGGGAACGCTTTGTTTCTTCCCTCGGTTCTGCTGTCCCTCTGTCGCGGGTATGGGCTACACTTCGCTCTCTCCAAGGTTGCCATCGGCAGTCTACCCTCCCGGGTCTTCACCTCCCGGATGGCCTTTGCACGGACCCGTTGATTCTCGCGGAACACCTTGCGACCCATTTTGCAACAGCGTCGGCATCAGCCTCCTATCCGGCTGCTTTCCTTCCCCAGAAACAGCGGGCCGAAGCTTCCGCCTTATGTTTTACCCCCAGCCAGTCAGAATCATACAACGACGCTTTTACTGAACGGGAACTTCTTTCCGCACTCTCCTCTTCTCATGATACGGCCCCTGGCCCAGACTCCATTCATAACCAACTGCTTCAACATCTCAGTGCTCCACAACAGCGACATCTTCTCCGGGTATTTAACCGTATTTGGCTCCAGGGTGACTTCCCTTCTCAATGGAGGGATAGCATCGTGGTTCCCGTCATTAAGCCCGGTAAGAACCCCCTGTTCGTCGACAGCTATCGGCCAATTAGTCTGACGAACGTTGTTTGTAAGTTACTTGAACGGATGGTAGCCCGTCGGCTCACTTGGGTCCTCGAATCTCGGCGTCTGTTGTCCCCTTACCAGTGTGGCTTCCGAGAGGGACGGTCTCCGATCGATCATTTACTTCGCTTGGAATCCGCAGTTCGGCAGGCCTTTTCCCCGCGCCGCCATTTGGTTGCTGTATTTTTCGACCTTCGCAAGGCCTATGATACGGCTTGGCGCCATCATATCTTACTTACACTTCATGAGTGGGGTCTTCGGGGCCCACTCCCGATTTTTATCCGCCAGTTCTTGTTTCATCGTTCGTTTAGGGTTAGGGTTGGTACAGTTTTAAGTTCTCCGCAAACCCAGGAGAATGGCATCCCTCAGGGTTCCGTATTGAGTGTACTTCTGTTCCTCATTGCTATAGATGGACTTGTGGCCTCCGTCGGTCCTTTGGTCACTCCTGCTCTGTATGTGGATGATTTCTGCATTTGGGTTAGTTCCTCTTCGATGGCCGCTGCAGAGCGGCAGCTCCAAGGTGCTATACGGCGTGCCTCTGCATGGACCATCTCACACGGATTTCAGTTTTCTCCTTTAAAATCGCGAGTGGTCCACTTTTGTCGCCGTGTGACAGTCCACCCCGATCCAGAGCTCTATCTCAATGCACAACGATTACCTGTGGTCCCACGGTTTCGTTTCCTTGGCCTTCTTTTCGACAACAAGCTCACTTGGCTGCCTCATATCAGACGCCTGAAGATAGGATGTTTCCGTAAACTAAACGTCCTTCGCTTCCTTGCCCACACCTCTTGGGGTGCTGACCGTTCCACTCTCCTCCACCTTTATCGGGCCTTAGTGTTGTCTCGCTTGGACTATGGTTGTCAAGTTTACGGTTCAGCTGCCCCTTCTACATTGCGCCTCTTGGATCCGGTCCACCATCGTGGTATCCGTTTGGCCATCGGTGCCTTCCCGACTAGCCCTGTTGATAGTCTCCTGGTTGAGGCTGGGATCCCCCCCCCCTTTCCGTTCGGCGCTCCCAGCTTCTGGTTTCGTATGCAATCGCTGTCCGTTCCTCTCCCACTCATCCTTCCTATTCTATCCTGTTCCCTGCCCAAGGAAGTCGCCCACCTGACTCCCGCCCTCGGGCGGGTTTACCGGTTGGGCTCCGCCTAGCGTCTCTTCGCCGTGATTTTCAGCTTCCTTCCTTTTCCTGTATCCCACGTTCCCTCCCCAACACACCTCCTTGGTTAGTTCCTCGGCCCCGAGTTCGGATGGATCTCTGCCGAGGTCCGAAAGATTCCGTTCCCCCGATGGTGTTCCGTTGTTTTTCCGCCGTATTTTATCTGAGTTTCGGGATGCTGTTCTTTTTTACACTGATGGCTCTAAATCTGCTGATCGTGTGGGCTATGCCTTCACCTCCTCTGTAGGCATGGAAAATCATCTCCTGCCAAATGCATGTGGGGTGTTCACTGCGGAATTGATGGCGGTCTCCCGGGCCCTGGCCTTTATTAAACAGTCCAAGCTCAATCGCGTTTTGTTATGTACAGACTCAATGAGTGGCCTTCAGGCACTTGACCAGTGTTTCTCCCGTCATCCCTTGGTCTCCTCCATCCATGACCATCTCGCTGATCTCCACCATGCTGCTTGTTCTGTTAGCTTCCTTTGGGTCCCTGGCCATGTGGGCATCCAAGGAAATGAGCTTGCTGATCGTTTGGCTGGGGGAGCAGTCACTTACCCCCATTCCCTGTCACCCCTCCTGTGGCGGATTTACGGCTTCATCTCAAATCCCACTTTGCGCAATCATGGGCCGCATCCTGGGAGGCTACCTCCTTGTCTAATAAACTTCGTGCGATTAAGGTGACACCTGTCCCATGGCGTTCTTTCTTACGCCTCTCGTGAAAGGACTCAACCACCCTCTGTCGTCTTCGCATCGGCCATACCAGGCTGACCCATGGTTTTCTTTTGCGTGGTGAGCCACCCCCACTTTGTGGTTGTGGAGCTTTCCAGTCAGTGGCCCACATTTTGGTGGAATGCCCCCTTCTTTTAACTCTGCGTACTAAGTACAGACTTCCCTGCACTTTACCCTTAATATTAGCAGACGATTCCCGGATGGTTGAACTGGTTCTCAGTTTCCTCCGTGAAAGTGGTTTTTATTCTCAGTTTTAAGGATTTTCATCTCCCTCTGGAGTAGGGGCAGGGCGGTGAGGGTTGGGATGTCTCCCACTGTAGGCTGTGCTTGGAGATTCCTGACTCCCCTCCCTGGCCATGTTCCTTCTTTTTTCCCTTTTACTGTTTTTATCGCCTTTTAGGTTTGTTTAATCCCATTTACAATCCGCCCTTTTACACTCTGGCGGTTGAACGCTTTTAAATAGCATGTGGTCTTGCTTGTACTGCATCACAGGTGGGATATTTCCTCTCTTGAGTTTGCCCATTTACTGACTTCCCTCCTTGTGTTTTTATCATTGACGACACAACTGCACTTTTTTAGCCTTTTACCTTTTACCTTTTATCGTTTTTGACTCTTCTGAGCTGTCCCTCTGTTGGAACTGACCGTCTTTGTAACAAGGGACTGATGACCTTGCTGTTTGGTCCCTTCAACCCCAATCAACCAACCAACCAACCAAGCTGTGTGACGGAAGCCAAAGCAGCCTGGAGCTGTGAGCGAAGGGTCGCCAACTCAGCTTGCATCTGTACACAATAATCACGGTTCGTATCCATTACTGCAGTCGCTCCTGTTTGAAGCTCGTTAAAATGTGTAACAAGCGAATGGTGTACTCGCCTTATTAGTAGCAGGAACTAGCGATGCTGCTCTCGCTCACGGTGTAACTGACACTAACTCAAAACAAGACGATTTCAGCAAAAAGGTATGGTCTGTAATGTCTACCAATGTTCCTATCCTGTTGTTTATCAGATTTATCGCTAGAGGATATGGCATACAATCACAGGACTAATGACTCAGTAGTATATCCCAGCAGCCATATCAGTTAACTTGCTTGTATTGTGGCGTAGCAGGACCAAACATAACGCGGCTTCAATTCAGTGTATTAAGTATACGTATTACAGCTTGCGGTACAGTCATGCATAAAGATGCTGAACTGATAATGTGTTAGCGCTGATAATAGAAGGTAATAGTCGATACTTGTCATATGTAGTAAATCCTATGTGTTTTCTGGTGCTACGTTTCTCCGCCAGCATTTTTCTCTTAATGAGCACCTTATTTATTCTCCAGCCGAAGCCGTCATAGGCAGGGAGTGAAAAGTTCGCTACAGAAGAAACGCTATTGATAATTGCTTACTGGTGTGGTATACTCAGACATTAAAGAACGCTTGTGGGTTTCCAGAATGATGACGTCGGTGCTTCACGTAATGCTTGGAACTTGTTGTACGTGTATACCTCTGTTAATCCTTCTGTCTACAAACGTACTTCGCAAGCCACCGTACGTTGCGTGACGGGAGTGTACCTAGTATTACTGCTAGTCGCTTCCTTTCATGTTCTACTCGCAAATGGAGCTCTGATTTGTCTTGTCATCCCGGTCCTTATGCGAGAAGTATATTGGTTGCAATAGGATCGTTCTGCAGTTTGTCGCTGATGCCGCGTTTTTATTCGTTCTTAATAATCTTTTCTCCAGGGATTCTCAGTTCAGTTCGCGGAGCATTTAACTCGCGCGATGCACGAACATAACAAATCTTGCAGTACTCTTCTGAATTTTGTCGATGTCTTCGTTTCATGTGTCCTGGTGGGGATACAACACACCTGAGCAGCACTCAAGAATATGCCGCACAGGTGTTCTGTACCCCGACTCCTTCACAGATGAACGTTTCTTTTCTAGCAGTTTCCGAATATACCGAAATTGGCAGCTTGCCTAATATTACAATTGACGTTTCCTGCTCGTTCTGTTTCAATGTTTCTTTGCTCCGTTACGCCTAGACATTTAATCGTCGTGGCTGTATCAAGCAGTACATCACTAATACTATACTGGAACGTTACGCGATTGTTTTTCCTTGTCATTTGCATTACCATACTTTTTTCATATTTAGAGCAAGCAGCCACTGTTCATAGCAAATAGAGATTCTGCTCAAGTCACTCAACGATGATGTTTCCCGCACACGACAACGTCATCAGCAAACAGGCGCACATTGCTCCTAACCATATACGTCAGATCGTTAAATCATTTTGAACGTTGAGAGGATTTAGTGTTTCGAAGAATTTGCAACTTCTTTTTTTCAACTTGTTTGTGCGTTCGCTTTCCGACGCCTCTTGTTAAAAACACTCATAGAAGGATGATATTCATTTGGGTAAACTTTGCTCTGGAGAATGCTTATGATTTTTGTAGATAACCACAAGAAGGAGAGTAATTACAGTTTTAACAAATAAGTTTTAACTGCTACGGTAATACTACAGTTGTCGCCGATACCAAGTGATGGTAGGGAAAAATAAATAGAATGTTCCATGTACTGGAAATATTCGGATGCTGAACTGAGTCAGTAAGATAAATATGTTTCTCAGGAGTGGCGCACCTCGTAAGAGATACGGGAAAAGACTTGATAACATGGAAGCATGTTGGTCATCTTTAATTGTATAAAAATGTCCAAGTCTGTAGATAGCTTTTCTTTATTTTCAAATCGCCGGTTTTGGCACATCTTGCAATCTGCTCGAAAAAAAATAAAAAATTAAGTACAGTTGATTCAAGACTCAAGTTACAAAGTTTCAGATTTTTGCGCGCCTTTGTTGTTTCCACAGTATGTCTCTTATAACCGATCGCCGCATTTAGTCTAGTTGTTCTCTACATTTCTCTTTTTCCCCATTCGATTCAGTACCACCTCATTAGTTACTCGATCTACCCAAATATTCACTTCTTGTCTGGACTGTGTATCATCCACGTTTCACCGCCGTAGAAGGCTGTGTATACCTCAGAAAAATGACGTACGTGTATTCAAAAGAGACTTCTTAGCGCTTAACTTTTTTCGATGTTAATAAAGTCCTCTTTTTCTCAAATGATTTTCTTCCTGTTACGAGTCATACCTGTACATCGTACCTAGTTCGACAGTCACAGGGAAGTCCAAGATGACGAATTGACAATGAATGATCTGTGCGACTGCCTTCTGAGAGTGCAATGGCCAGTCAGTTCAGCAATGATGCCATACAAGTTGAAGTGTGTTACTGCATCTTAAATGGTATTGTAGTTCTAGAATGAAGCTTTCACTCTAAGCGGAGTGTGTCCAGTTTTGAAACTTTCTGGCACTTACATCCGTATGCTGAACTACGAATCGAAGTCAGGTCTTTACCTTTCATGGACACTGCTCTTACTGTCTAAGCTGTGCAGGCATGGCTGGCGACTCCTATTCAAAGCTTCAGTTCTGCTAGTAATTCTCCGACTTTACAAACTTCAGTCGATCATAGCAATAACAGTAAAATGATAGGTTCCGGGTCGGAGCCCGGTAGGTGGTTCTAATCTTCAAGGAAGTTTCCCTAAATGTCTTAGTAGTTCTAGCGCGGAAGGTGTCAGGCAATGATTCATAGACAGTAGCATGCGACTCGAGAGGTAACATTACTATTTTCATCTTCTTGGTTCAATCTCCCATTAAAAATACTTGTTCAAAACCGGTGGTAGGCAGATAACGTCTTCCGAGATTGTCCTAAATGCATTCTCCGAAAATTATTTCGAGCAGTTAGTCCACGAACCCTCGCGAATTGTAAATGGTTGCGGAAACACACTTGACCTCATGGCCACAAACAATCCAGAGCTGATAGAGAGCATCATGACTGATACAGGGATTAGTGATCACAAGGTCATTGTAGCTAGGCTCAATACCATTTCTTCCAAATCCATCAGAAACAAACGCAAAATAATTTTATTTAAAAAAGCGGATAAAGTGCCACTAGAAGCCTTCCTAAAAGACAATTTCCATTCCTTCCGAACTGACTATGCGAATGTAGACGAGATGTGGCTCAAATTCAAAGATATATTAGCAACAGCAATTGAGATATTCATACCTCATAAATTGGTAAGAGATGGAACGGATCCCCCGTGGTACACAAAAAAGGTCCGAACGCTGTTGCAGAGGCAACGGAAAAAGCATGCGAAGTTCAGAAGAACGCAAAATCCCGAAGATTGGCTAAAATTTACAGACGCGCGAAATTTGGCACGTACTTCGATGCGAGATGCCTTTAATAGGTTCCACAACGAAACATTGTCTCGAAATTTGGTAGAAAATCCGAAGAAATTCTGGTCGTATGTAAAGTACACAAGCGGCAAGACGCAGTCAATACGTTCGCTGCGCAGTGCCGATGGTACTGTTATCGACGACTGTGCCGCTAAAGCGGAGTTATTGAACGCAGTTTTCCGAAATTCCTTCACCAGGGAAGACGAGTGGAATATTCCAGAATTTGAAACACGAACATCTGCTAGCATGAGTTTCTTAGAAGTAGATACCTTAGGGGTTGCGAAGCAACTCAAATCGCTTGATACGGGCAAGTCTTCAGGTCCAGATTGTATACCGATTAGGTTCCTTTCAGATTACGCTGATACTATAGCTCCCTACTTAGCACTCATATACAACCGCTCGCTCACCGATAGATCTGTACCTACAGATTGGAAAATTGCGCAGGTCGCACCAGTGTTCAAGAAGGGTAGTAGGAGTAATCCATTTAACTACAGACCTATATCATTGACGTCGGTTTGCAGTAGGGTTTTGGAGCATATACTGTATTCAAACATTATGAATCACCTCGAAGGGAACGATCTATTGACACGTAATCAGCATGGCTTCAGAAAACATCCCTCTTGTGCAATGCAGCTAGCTCTATATTCGCACGAAGTAATGGCCGCTATCGACAGGGGATCTCAAGTTGATTCCGTATTTCTAGATTTCCGGAAAGCTTTTGACACCGTTCCTCACAAGCAACTTCTAATCAAGCTGCGGAGCTATGGGGTATCGTCTCAGTTGTGCGACTGGATTCGTGATTTCCTGTCAGGAAGGTCGCAGTTCGTAGTAATAGACGGCAAATCATCGAGTAAAACTGAAGTGATATCAGGTGTTCCCCAGGGAAGCGTCCTGGGACCTCTACTGTTCCTGATCTATATAAATGACCTGGGTGACAATCTGAGCAGTTCTCTTAGACTGTTCGCAGATGATGCTGTAATTTACTGTCTAGTAAGGTCATCCGAAGACCAGTATCAGCTGCAAAGCGATTTAGAAAAGATTGCTGTATGGTGTGTCAGGTGGCAGTTGACGCTAAATAACGAAAAGTGTGAGATGATCCACATGAGTTGCAAAAGAAATCCGTTGGAATTCGATTACTCGATAAATAGTACAATTCTCAAGGCTGTCAATTCAACTAAGTACCTGGGTGTTAAAATTACGAACAACTTCAGTTGGAAAGACCACATAGATAATATTGTCGGGAAGGCGAGCCAAAGATTGCGTTTCATTGGCAGGACACTTAGAAGATGCAACAAGTCCACTAAGGAGACAGCTTACACTACAATCGTTCGTCCTCTGTTAGAATATTGCTGCGCGGTGTGGGATCCTTACGAGGTGGGATTGACGGAGGACATCGAGAGGGTGCAAAGAAGGGCAGCTCGTTTTGTATTATCGCGTTATAGGAGAGAGAGTGTGGCAGATATGATACACGAGTTGGGATGGAAGTCATTACAGCATAGACGTTTTTCGTCGCGGCGAGACCTTTTTACGAAATTTCAGTCACCAACTTTCTCTTCCGAATGCGAAAATATTTTGTTGAGCCCAACCTACATAGGTAGGAATGATCATCAAAATAAAATAAGAGAAATCAGAGCTCGAACAGAAAGGTTTAGGTGTTCGTTTTTCCCGCTCGCTGTTCGGGAGTGGAATAGTAGAGAGATAGTATGATTGTGGTTCGATGAACCCTCTGCCAAGCACTTAAATGTGAATTGCAGAGTAGTCATGTAGATGTAGATATAGATGTAGATGTAGTTTTCGTTTAAAGTTCACTTTCAGTTTCTAATATAACATTCGGTCGCCTTGAATAACTTTAATCGCCCATTTTTTCGAATGATGTTTGAACCCATGTAACGTATTATGGACGCCTCCTTTAAAGTGAGACCTATTCATTTTCATTCAAGTTAAACATTGCTTTGTCTTCTTTATGCTGAGGGTGTAGGTGCCTCGTCAGCAACGTATCTCTTGGAACGTCATCAATACACCATGTCTGCCGCAACTGAAATCCTTCAATATGATGTCCAGCTACTTGTGACACGAGAGCCCGCATTCGCATTGTGTTGCGCATTTCGGAAAATGTGTATGGCAATAGTGCATGTATGACTGAAGATGGACTAAACACATTACGAAACCGAGTGTGTTTATGAAGCCATTACAGTTGCGGTGAGGATTGTGTGTGAATGTTGGTTGGTTGAGTTGGCTGGAGGGGACCAAACACGGATGTCGTCGATCCCATCAGATTAGGGAAGGACGGGGGAGTAAGTCGGCCGTGCCCTTTCAAAAGAAACATCCCGACGTTTGCCTCAAGCGACTTAGGGAGACCACAGAAAACCTAAATCAGAATGGCCGGACGCGGGTTTGAACTGTCGTCCTCCCGAATGCGAGTCCTGTTGGTAATGTAACACGTAATTACATATTGTGGTTAAATCGAGAATAAATGCTGCAGTATTTCTAAACTCTAAAGTCTATGGACATTTGACAAAGAACTAGTTTATAAATACTGAGAATCGCGTTTGTATAAGCAAAAAGCTTTTTCAAACTTGATGTCATTCTCTACATTTTGGAATCGTGGAATACGTGTTGCACCTGTGATTCCTTACCCACTCCACCCTCATCTCATCGCTGGTAGCAGTCGCCGTAACGTATCCGGGGACCTGTCACATCATCTCTTGTGGGCTGGAGTTCTAATTACTGATGTTTGCAAGAACTGTGTATGGTGACTTTCCGAATATTACTGACAAACTTTGAACTGTGTACTTCCATGTTTTAGATGCGCAGTATTTAAGATGGGAATAAATTTAGATCTTACATGCAAACCAGACCCTGTTCAATCCAGATCTGTATCTGGGCACAGTGGTGGTAAATAAATTTGCAATACCAGGACGGGTAGAGAATAACGACATTTTACGTTCTGTACGTGTACAGTAGAGTATGGACAATACATGATTAAATTTGTAGGTAATTTGGGGGTATACAGGGTGCGAAATTTCGTACACAGATCAGCCACCTGTGGCATCATTAACGGCTCTGACCCCGAGGTACTCCATTCCATGCTCCTTTATCTCTGTGCAGGCTTTGCGAATTGTAATGGCTGGCTAGTGTCGTCGTCCAGGCTCTCGGCTGCTCATGCCCGCATGTTTGCAGTGTGCGACAATCAGCAGAATGTGCTGGCTTGGCCACAGTAAACTTCCTCTGTGTGAAGGTAGGCAGGACAGCACAGACGACAAGTGGTCTTGCGTCATTCTGTTGAAAAATGACCTCACGGAGACCTGGAAGATAAGGCGCAGTCACAGGCCTTAACCTGGTGGCTTGCTGTCCAGATTACCTGATATGCGAGCTAGATGCGATAATTTTTTCTACCCGTACCATTATCATACAGGAGCTGGGCCCATACGGAGATAAGTGCAATCTAGCATACAGGTGTAAGTAAAGAAACAGAGACTACTGCATAATAGGTGTAAAAGCATAGGGCTACGGATAGATAATAGAGCAATGCCTCAAACCTTCAGTAACTAATAATAATAATACACTCCTGGAAACTGAAATAAGAACACCGTGAATTCATTGTCCCAGGAAGGGGAAACGTTATTGACACATTCCTGGGGTCAGATACATCACATGATCACACTGACAGAACCACAGGCACATAGACACAGGCAACAGAGCATGCAACAATGTCGGCACTAGTACAGTGTATATCCACCTTTCGCAGCAATGCAGGCTGCTATTCTTCCATGGAGACGATCGTAGAGATGATGGATGTAGTCCTGTGGAACGGCTTGCCATGCCATTTCCACCTGGCGCCTCAGTTGGACCAGCGTTCGTGCTGGACGTGCAGACCGCATGAGACGACACTTCATCCAGTCCCAAACATGCTCAATGGGGGACAGATCCGGAGATCTTGCTGGCCAGGGTAGTTGACTTACACCTTCTGGAGCACGTTGGGTGGCACGGGATATATGCGGACGTGCTTTGTCCTGTTGGAACAGCAAGCTCCCTTGCCGATCTAGGAATGGTAGAACGATGGGTTCGATGACGGTTTGGATGTACCGTGCACTATTCAGTGTCCCCTCGATCCCCTCGACGATCACCAGAGGTGTACGGCCAGTGTAGGAGATCGCTCCCCACACCATGATGCCGGGTGTTGGCCCTGTGTGCCTCGGTCGTATGCAGTCCTGATTGTGGCGCTTTGTGGCGCTCACCTGCACGGCGCCAAACACGCATACGACCATCATTGGCACCAAGGCAGAAGCGACTCTCATCGCTGAAGACGACACGTCTCCATTCGTCCCTCCATTCACGCCTGTCGCGACACCACTGGAGGCGGGCTGCACGATGTTGGGGCGTGAGCGGAAGACGGCCTAACGGTGTGCGGGACAGTAGCCCAGCTTCATGGAGACGGTTGCGAATGGTCCTCGCCGATACCCCAGGAGCAACAGTGTCCCTAATTTGCTGGGAAGTGGCGGTGCGGTCCCCTACGGCACTGCGTAGGATCCTACGGTCTTGGCGTGCATCCGTGCGTCGTTGCGGTCCGGTCCCAGTTCGACGGGCACGTGCACCTTCCGCCGATCACTGGCGACAACATCGATGTACTGTGGAGACCTCACGCCCCACGTGTTGAGCAATTCGGTGGTACGTCCACCCGGCCTCCCGCATGCCCACTATACGCCCTCGCTCAAAGTCCGTCAACTGCACATACGGTTCACGTCCATGCTGTCGCGGCATGCTACTAGTGTTAAAGACTGCGATGGAGCTCCGTATGCCACGGCAAATTGGCTGACACTGACGGCGGTGGTGCACAAATGCTGCGCAGCTAGCACCATTCGACGGCCAACACCGCGGTTCCTGGTGTGTCCGCTGTGCCGTGCGTGTGATCATTGCTTGTACAGCCCTCTCGCAGTGTCCGGAGCAAGTATGGTGGGTCTGACACACCGGTGTCAATGTGTTCTTTTTTCCATTTCCAGGAGTGTAATAATAATAATAATAATAATAATAATAATAATAATAATGACTTGTGGCTAGGGCCTCCCGTCAGGGGTAGACCGTTACCCGGGTGCAAGTCTTTCGATCTGACGCCACTTACTGTAGCAGAATATTGTCAAACGATCTTTCACTAAACCCAGAGAAATTCTGGTCTTCTGTTAGTGGCACCAAAGTTAGTGCCTGGCCCCTAACGAATGAGACAGGAATTGAAATTGAGGGTAGCAAAGCAGAAGCTGAAATGTTTGACTCAATATTCAAATGGTCCTTTATAAGGGAAAATCCAGGAGAACTGTCCAAATTTAATCCTCTTACCAATGAATTGACGAATGAAATAAATACTAGTGTCACTGGCGTTGAGAAACACTTGAATTTGTTAAAATTGAACAAAACTCCAGTGTCTGATGGAATCACAGTCAGATTTTATATTGAATTTTCGGTTGAGTTAGCTCGTGTGCTAACTATAACCTATCGTAGATTCCTGGAACAAAAATCAGTGCCCAGTTGGGAGAAGGCACAGCTCACACCCGTTTACAAAATCACGTAGTTGAAGTGATCCACAAACTTACCGTCTAATATCATTGACATCAGTGTCTTGTAGAATCTTAGAACATGTTCTGAGCTCAAATATAATATGGTATCTTGAACAGGATGATCACGTCCATGCGAACCAGCATAAATTCCGAAAACATAGATCATGTGAAACCCAACTCGCACTTTTCTCACATAACATACATGTTATCATGGATTGAGAGTCATCGTCTTTGGATGTGTCTTGGGGAAGTGTGTTGGGACCCTTGCCGTTCATGTTGTATATTAATTACCTTGCGGACAATATTAGTAGTAACCTCAGATCTCTTGCAGATGATGCAGTTATCTGTAATGAAGACTGTCTGAAAGAAACTGCATAAATGTTCAGTCAGATAAGATTTTAAAGTAGTCCAAAGATAGACAACTTGCTTTAAATCGTCAGAAATGTAAAGTTGTGCATTTCAGAAAATGATCATTTGGAATTGGCAAGTTCATGCAAATACCTGGGTGTAATACTTTGTAGGAATACGAAGTGGAATGGTCACATAGGCTCCATCGTGGGTAAAGCAGGTGGTAGAGTTTATTTTATTGGCAGAATGCTGGGGAACTGCAATCAATTTACAAAGGAGATTGCTTACAAATCACTCGTACGATCTATTCTAGACTATTGGTCAAGTGTGTTTAACAGGAGACATTGAACGTATACAGAGGAGGACAGAATGAGTGGTAACAGGTTTGTTTGATCCGTGGGAGACACGCTGAAGAAAGTGAACTGGCAGAATCTCGAAGATTAGCGTCAACTAACCCGAGAAAGTCTACAAACCAAGTTTCAAGAATCGGCCTTAAATGACAGCTCTAGGAATATACAGCAACGTATCTCCCACAAAAGAATTGTGAGGAGAAGACCAGAATAATTACTGCATGCACAGAGACATTCAATCAATTACTCTTCCCGCTCTCCACACGTAATGGAACGGGTAGAATCACTAATAACTGGCACAATGGGATGTACCCTCGGACGTGCACTTCCCTGTGTTTACAGAGTGTAGATGTAAATGTAGTCCATCGTGATGTCGTCGTCTCGTCTCTTTATTGCCCGTAAAGGGAAGAGGCAACATTGGTCACCTTGCTGACAGCCCGTGGTGCCCATGTCTACGTCGCACTGTGTCTACTTTCATCGGTGCGAACGTGGTCATTTTCCATGACGTGGCTATACTATCATGCACTGGCGAATGGATGTCTGTCCTCTCGGTTGCATTCGCGTACGGCCGCTGAGATGCGGCGTGACGGTGACTGCTGGCCCTCTTTAACCCATCGTTTCCATACTCGCATAACAGTCGTGGGGTCCCGACGAACTTATGATGGTAGGAGAGACCAATCTCGATAGGCCCCGACCTTGCCGCTGTCCAGTTCCGACATGGGCTGGTAGTCGTTTCTCCTTGAAAGAAGCAGAACATGATTTTCACACAGACAACATTCAAATGTGACTTCTGAATGGGAAAGCCTCTGCGTAATTTTTCGATATTTGCAGCATGTAGCTGGCATTACTTATACTACTTTGTTGCGCCCCTTGCGCGGTGCAAACATCGTTATGATAAACATCGATGAAGAAGGGGAAAAAAAGCATCGCTGTTTTTTCATATCATTAATGCGGACAAAAACTAAGAGTTCGTATGTTTTTACGAACTGTCCTTGCACTCTTTGATACTGTCCCTGCAGCTCCCCTCATAGCTATTACGAACGGTATTGGTAAACCATTTCATTATTCTCAACGACAGAATTGAACCATATTAATTATTAACGCGTCTACAACTGATCGTACTCTTCCGTAACGTACACTGTGTGATCAGAAGTATCCGGACACCTGGCTGAAGATAACTTGCAAGTTCGTGGCGTCCTCCATTGGTAATGCTGGAATGCAATATGGTGTTGGCCCGCCCTTAGCCTTGATGACAGCTTCCACTCTCGAAGGCATACGTTCAATCACGTGCTGGAAGGTTTCTTGGGGCATGGCACGCATTCTTCACGGAGTGGTGCGCTGAGGAGATGTATCGATGTCGGTCGGTGAAGCTTGGCACAAAGTCGGCGTTCCAAAATATCCCAAAGGTGTCTATGATTCAGGCCAGGACTCTGTGCAGATCACTCCATTACAGGACTGTTATTGTCGTGTAAACACTCCGCCACAGACCGTGAATTATGAACAGGTGCTCGATCGTGTTGAAAGATGCAATCGCCATCCCCGAATTGCTTTTCAACAGTAGGAAGCAATAAGGTGCTTAAAACATCAATGTAGGCTTGTGTTGTGATAGTGCCACGCGAAACAAGGGGTGCAAGCCTCCGCCTTGAAAAACACGACCACACCACAGCCTCCGAATTTTACTGTTGGCACTACACACGCTGGCAGATGACGTTCACCGGGCATTCGCCATACCCACACCCTGCCATCGGATCGCCACATTGTGTACCGTGATTCTTCACTCCACAAAACATTTTCCCGTGTTCAGTCGTCCAATCTTTACGCTCCTTACACCAAGTGACGCGTTGTTTGACATTTACCGGTGTTGTGTGTGGCTTATGAGCAGCTGCTTGACCATGAAATCCAAGTTTTCTCCCCTCCCGCCTAAGTGTCGTAGTACTTGCAGTGGATCCTGATGCAGCTTGGAATTTGTGTGTGATGGGCTGGATAGACTATACATTTCGAGCCTCTTCAACTGTCGGTGGTCTGTCAGTGAACAGAAGAGGTCGGCCTATACTTTTTGTGCTGTACGTGTCCCTTCACGTTTCCACTTCACTACCGGTCGGACACCGTCTATTCAGTCCTTAATGCAAAAAAGTTTAGCTCCGCATCCTGCCGTCGCCAATTGTAAAGTGAAGTGATAATACATACGTTACGAACTAGACGTCTTTTTGAAAAACGATACTGGGCCGGAAACGTTTCACGTGTCTGATAAAAGCCCCTGGCGTGCTTTAACATACCCGTGTAATCCTCGCTTTAGTGCCTTATTCTGATAATTATGTCAGTGTGGATGTGTGTTGCCTGGTCAAGCTTCAGTGGCTGAATGGATTTGGATGGAATTTAACGGATAGATGTAGCATGACCTGCTAGATAACTTTACTTAATTTCCCACGGCAGTCGGTAATAATCCCAGGGCAACCCATTACATAGATAAAATGCATCCTGTGAGTTAATCCAACTAATATTGTCCTTGTGTGCCAAATTTCATCTAAAACCGTTCAGCTGATGTAGTAACATTTTTTTTTATCCACAACTCTAACATATAAACTCACACATCACTATTTCGCTTGTATGAAACCAGCTCCAAAGTATTTCATGAATTAAGGGAGGAATACAGTAGGGTGCAGCATATAATTGAGTAATTTTACTGACGTTAGAGAACAGACTTAATTGTATTCTTGTATTCCAAACACCAACAACAGCTAAACTGTAATGAGCCCCAAAGAAAGTGTTTACTTACCATTCCACAATTAAGAAGAAACCAGCAATTAAGTTTTCACGAAGTTAATAGTTCAAGTTACTGTTAACAAATCAGTTTTTAGCAGTCGTGTCCCCTTTCTTTAGGTCGCCAAATTCACAAAAAGTATAAAAACAGCCAGGAATCAAGCTAACGTTAACTGTTAATAGCAGTTGGCAAACGAGGGCATTGTTTCAAATATCAAACAAAACATAGGCTTAAAACATAGTTCTACATAACTTCGAGAGCTTTCGTTAGCAGCCCAATAAATAAGAGCGTCATCGCTAATTTTCCGAAGTGATTTTGTGATAAATATAGGGAAAACTGGAATCAGATTCTTCCTTTTCAATATGTTAGCCATATTTCTCATCAAGTTTTGCATAAGTTTCGATAGCTGGTGGTGCAACACACATGGACAGTGGACCTTTAGGCACGGAGAAGGTTCACCGCCGATGTTGAATCTCTCGTGAATTTGGGTGTGGAGGTAAACCAGACGTCAATACTGGAGTCAAAGAGTAAACTAGACCGAAATGAAGATTTGTGGAAGTAGATAATAGCGATCCCAACCCATCTTTATCAACAAACAAACGAGGTATCGAACCAGACATCACTAATCCTAAGTATGACTGATACTTATTCCTCAAACAGTTTCCCCAGTCAGAGATGATAGCTCCGCCGTCGGAGATTAATTCAGTCAGAGTACAAGTATTAAATTTGTCTGCTATCTATGATCAAAATAAAACCAACAGATATTAGGCTGGCGCTGCTGGTCCTTTCTATATCTTTGTCGAGGGAATCGATGGTAATGTTGGGAAATACAATACCATCCCATGGCTTTTATTTATTGTTCACCTCAGACGCCGTATTTAAAAATACAGTCGAAATCGCAAGGCTGTCGGGAAGACTAGAGTCCGCATTAATTTCACTACAGGGGAAGCTGCGAATTTATTTGTAGAAAACAACACTTCAGGGAAAAAAATAGTTGCTTGCATACCGAATCACAGAACTCACCACCAGGGAATTGTAAGAAATGTAGATGCCAATCTGTGAGAGCTATAGCTGAAGGAAGCCATTCATTCTTCAATCCCCGTGACTCATGTAAGCGGAATGTTCAAAAGAATAAATTACTGGGGAACAGTAAGCAACGTCCCTCGACAGACAAGTGTTATCACGTTCCCATCACAGTTCTTACCAGAATATATTACAGTCTATGGTATGCGATGTTCAGTTAGGCCTTACATTACTCTATTGAGACAATGCTTCCATTGTCTAAGCTATGACCATTTAAGTAAACAGTGCCAGTCAGAGACACGTGGAGGTAACCATGACGAGTCATTGTGCTCAAGCCATCTACATGCTGTGTACATTGCAAGGGCAATCACAAGTCAAGAGACAAAACTTGTCCAATGTATCTAAAACATAACAATAAAAAAGCTTCAGCTGTCCTAAACATTTCTTTCAAAGAATCTAAAGAATGTTATAACCGCATACCATATGCCTCAGTCGTAGGAAACCAGTTTAAAACTAAACTGGATTGTGAGAAGAAATTTCCTACCCCTCAAAATACACCGCGCAGATTCACGGTAATCATCTACCCTCAAAAACATAAGCCTACCAAGCCCACGCCAACTCCCATCCCTCTTTTAGCTAACATAAATTTACCTGTATCCCCCATTATAGGGAATCCTTACACTTCACGTCATCACGCAGGAGCTCCTTAGCTACCAGACACATGTGGACAACTTCTAGGAGGAAAGGACAAGAACTCTGCGTAGATTGATAAGCAAATATCTGGAATATTAAATTTAATAACTCAGTTAACCTCTTCCTATACAGACAATGTAGAGCAAGCAGAAATTTACAGTGTGGTTTCCTCAATTTTATCCAAGAAATAAAGTACGGTTCAGAACCAGAAAGAAGCATCTTCTCACTTCAGGAGAGCCCTCACAATATTGCAATGGAATGTAGGCCAGCATTTCTAACAGAGAAATACTGGAAAAAAATAAACGCCAGTTCATTTCAAAGGATATAATTTAGTAAGTTCAAACAGACCTCACGGCATAGGATGAAAGACGTTTTTGATTAAGAACACTATTAGTTACAAATGGATACATTTAAGTTTTAACGTTTCAAGTAGCAGCTGCTGAAACACTGCATGATAACTTCTGTATTGTGTCCATACATAGAACTCCCAGGACAATAACGAGTAGCCATATCTGGCAACAACTGTGTACTCAACTTCATCCACCCTTCCTTGTCTGTTGGGATTTTAACTCTCATCACAGTGCTTGGAGCAATGCTGTCAACGATCGAGGAGGGTGTCGCCTCTTTAGTACAATTGAGGATCTAGATTTAGTCATTTTGAATGACGGATCCCCAACAATTTTACTTTCCCCTTGTAGACGAGTATCTGCAGTGGACTAGAGTCTTTTGTCGCCGGTAGACCTAAAGGTATTGTATGGGATTAGAACATTACTCCATTAAAATAGAACTTGGCCTCGATATAAGTTTGAGAAGGAAGTGTTACTCAAACAGCCCATGGAAAATAATGGATGCCTGGTGGAAAACATATTAACAAATTATACAGGAGTAATTGGGAAATTGCATCCAGCATGGACACCACGTGAAGCCTAGACAGCCATTGATCTAGCTGGTTGCAATGCAATTCCCCAGGGGAAAACAGAATTTTTCTCTGGTAAACTGCGCATTTTTTCGTGGGGATACTAAATGTTCCAAAAGTTGACTAAAAGATGGTTAGCATTAACTAAATATACACTGCATAGATTCCTGGAGGACAAAATAATAGATGCAAACACCATGAGATTCTTCAAGAAGAAGAAGAGGAAGATGGCTTAGATCAACTACTGAAAGGGACTCAATAAGGACTCTTAACATGTCACAAGTGTAGATACAATTCGCTCTGTAAAACATCTTCATGCAGTTGGATCTTCAGTATTCAACCCTGTGTAGTTAGAAGGCTTTGTGTCAAAAGTAGCTTCTTCATCTTATCCTGGGGGCCACATGGCTATTCCATAGAAAACTGATCTCAGTCATCCTCTATTAGCTCCATTCTCCAGACATGAATTGGAGGTGGCTTTGAAAAATTCTGTGAATACTGCCCAGGAATTGATTATGTTCATTATGCGACGATAAAAAATTCTTCCAATGGAGGTTTTAGATCATCTTCTTTGGGTATTCAATGAAATATGGGGAAAGTGGAGCTTATGGAGGAATAGACTATGCAGATGATTATGTCTTTATTGAAACCTTGGAAAGAGCCAAAAAGTCGCACCTCTTGCAGACCAATTCCTTGTCTTCTCGCGGGAGGAAAACTTTTGAAAGACTTGTCGAAAACTGTCTTGGGGCTTGGATGGAAACTAGTGGATTATTACCTCGATCCCAGTTTCTCTTTATCAAGGGGAGGGAGACGTACAGCTTAACAGTGTTGTACAGTGACATTCTGTCTGTTTTCTACGAAAATAAGTTTTTAATATCATTATTCTCAGATGTGGCATCAGCTTATGACAATTTTCAGATCTTTATTCTGTTGGAAAAACTGAGCGAATTGGTCCCCGGATGTACGGCATTAATACTTTGCTCGAGAAGAGATCAATCTATGGAAAATATCAGAACTACTTTTTGGGACCTGTGATTCTTTCCAGACATTTAACCCAGGGAGCTATCCTTAGCCCCTTGTTATACATTCTTTCCTCTGGGGACCTAGAAAACATTATTTCTCCTCACGTTGTAGACTATAAACGCCTATACTCATCTGGATGCACAATCAGCAATCTAACAGGGGCAGTTTTAGAAGTGGATGATTGGTTAAACGCCAGTGACCTTGAAGTCTCTCTTTCAAAGTCCTCAGTTATATTTTGAAGACGCCATAAGTGCACTATTACGAAATTCACGCAAGGTGGCATACATTTCATGTTAAATCTTCAGCCAAAATATTGGGATTGTTGTTTGCTTTCAGACTCAGTTGTATTCCGCACATCAAATCCGTTATTAATGCTTGACTTCCAGTCATGAACACCATCAGATATTTAACTAGAGCATGGTGGGTATATCGAACTTTAATTAGGAATAGGACTTAGGGTCGTTGCACAGTATGTGGGAATGCCAGTGTCAAGTATCTCCTTAAGTTAGAGACGTTTCAATATGGCTGCATCCAGATTTGTTTAGGAGCAATGAGATTAACGGCTACCAACGCACTCTTAGTAAAAGCACTGGAGATGCCTTTCCTAACATGTATGTAATGTAAAGGTTGGCGCTCACATCTCACCCAGCAATCAATAAATGTGATAGGCTACACACTATTTTGAAAAACAGTCCTATATCGTCCACCAGATGTTTTTAGAAGTTTTCTCTCCTTGTGAAACCTCTCCATAAGTATTTTAAGATCAAGAAAACTTCCTATGTATGAGTAGCCTTTTCGAGTGTGTTCATCCCCGTTCCAGTGGTTTACTTGCAATTTGGTTGTTGCTAGGGCAGCAACCAAAATGCGACAGCAAGCGCGCATCTCCATGAAACACGGAGCGATTCTCTCCAAATTTACACCGGCGGATCATAATCGCAACAGAAGGTAAGGTCGGATGTCCTATCTTATGTCCACAAACGGGTCGCTGTGGGAGCGGTAGCAACCACGAAGGCCATCAAGTTCTCGGTAACCCAGGACTACAAAAGCATCTTAATTATCCCGGATCCAAAGAGCTTTCTTAGTGTCATAGAGAGTGGAAACTGGGACAAGGACAGTAGTAAACTGCTCATAGACATAGTCCACGAATAACGATGCGCTCTGTGTGTAACAAGTCCATTTTTCTCCTGTGTATTAAATCTCATAAGGATATTTTATACAGTTAATGTGTGGACCGACTGGCCAAGGAGCTGCAATCTTTGGAACTTTTTAAAAAATATTCAGTTACCTAATTCGGACCTTTTGCATCATATAAAAATGAAAATCAGATCCCAGTGGAAATAGGTATGGCAAGAATCTGCACGTAAAGTCAAAATATTATAGATAGTACAACCCTAATTACCAAGATTACCTTGATTTCAGAATATGTCTGTACACAGAAGTGCGATCTCTACAATTTATTCCGCTTTCATCATAGGGCTTTGGACACCTGTGATTGCAACAACTCAGATATGGGTATGTTAATCATCTGATTTTTATTTGCCAAAAGTGTGATCAACATAGAGAAAAAAATCCTCTCTGAGCTGGAACACCTTGGAATTACATTCCCTTCAAATATTGTTAGTCTACTAATAAGCAAAAATCGTGCGGTACCGCGATGTCTCGCAAGATTCATTTTAAAGAGTGAGATGAAAATTTGACTAACGATATATAAAACAGCATAGTGGCCATTTTTCCTATAGAATCGATTACAAGTGAAGTGTATTTTCTAAAGCGTCAGTGTGTGCTAAAATGCTATGTAGAAGATAGACTTGTATCATAGTTATTACACCTGTCCCTGGCTGAGTACTGTTATACTGCTGAAGGCCAAATAAAATAAACATAACATCGATATTTCTCTGTTAAGACATCGGTGTGTCGTTTGCATCCTTACTTACACTGATATCTCGATCATTTGCAGATCCCAACATGTAGTACACTTCTTACTAATTTGACGTTTGTTGGAACTTTAACGGCTAGCAGTGTTTTTATAGTTGTCTGACGTACACGGAATGGGTTGTAAAACCATCTTGTTGATAGTCACATATTCGATGTGAGTTAACTTTTTCATTGGAAGTGTATTTTGGATAGCGTCTACTTGAAATGGCAGAGAAGTAAGAGCGATTTTTCTTTACATACCGAGATGGGTTGCGTCATACGTATGATCAGTGAGACTCCTATTATGCACCTTGATGCCCTTGTTAGCATTGCTTTGCTTCGAGGAAATATGCAGGAAGCGAAGCAGATAATTTGTGTGAAATACAGTCGCCCACTTCAGTCAGCAGGTTCTATTTATAGGAAACCATTTATAGTTATTGGAGTTGCACATAGACTTACTGTCATTAATATTTGACCGCAACGCCAGGTCGTTCTCGTGGATTGTCAGCGCTCACACGGCATGAAGATTTTTCTCGGTTTCAGTAGACGGTCTGCTTGTTACGGTATTGATCTTAACGAAACGGCCCGTTATATATTTATATCCACAATTTAAATCCTTTCGCCTTTTTTCACTTTCTCAGCCGTTGTAATTGTTTGAACATACCTTGGCGGTAGCTGCCGTATACACTTTATTTTGTTTGCATTAGATTTGCAGATGCTTTCCACGTAAGGTTTATGATGGCCTAGGGACAGAAAGGACAACGTTATAACACTAGAATTTGCGTTTTCTGTTGCGAAATGGGTTCTGTTGTGCTAGCTTTATGTACAGGGTGTTTCAAAAATGACCGGTATATTTGAAACGGCAATCAAAACTAAACGAGCAGCGATAGAAATACACCGTTTGTTGCAATATGCTTGGGACAACAGTACATTTTCAGGCGGACAAACTTTGTAAATTACAGTAGTTACAATTTTTAACAACAGATGGCGCTGCAAGTGCTGTGAAAGATATAGAAGACAACGCAGTTTGTGGGTGCGCCATTCTGTACGTCGTCTTTCTGCTGTAAGCGTGTGTTGTTCACAGCGTGCAAGTGTGCTGTGGACAACATGGTTTATTCCTTAGAACAGAGGATTTTTCTGGTGTTGGAATTCCACCGCCTAGAACACAGTGTTGTTGCAACAAGACGAAGTTTTCAACGGAGGTTTAATGTAAGCAAAGGACCGAAAAGCGATACGATAAAGGATCTGTTTGAAAAATTTCAACGGACTGGGAACATGATGGATGAACGTGCTGTAAAGGTAGGGCGACCACAGAGGACAACGCGCAGCTAGTGCAGCAGGTGATCCAACAGCGGCCTCGGGTTTCCGTTCGCCGTGTTGCAGCTGCGGTCCAAATGATGCCAACGTCCACGTATCGTCTCATGCGCCAGAGTTTACACCTCTATCCATACAAAATTCAAACGCGGCAACCCCTCAGCGCCGCTACCATTGCTGCACGAGAGACATTCGCTAACGATATAGTGCACAGGATTGATGACGGCGATATGCATGTGGGCAGCATTTGGTTTACTGACGAAGCTTATTTTTACCTGGACGGCTTCATCATAAAACAGAACTGGCGCATATGGGTAACCGAAAAGCCCCATGTTGCAGTCCCATCGTCCCTGCATTCTCGAAAAGTACTGGTCTGGGCCGCCATTTCTTCCAAAGGAATCATTGGCCCATTTTTCAGATCCGAAACGATTACTGCATCACGCTATCTGGACATTCTTCGTGAATTTGTGGCGGTACAAACTGCCTTAGACGACACTGCGAACACCTCGTGGTTTATGCAAGATGGTGCCCGGCCACATCGCACGGCCGACGTCTTTAATTTCCTGAATGAATATTTCGATGATCGTGTGATTGCTTTGGGCTATCCGAAACATACAGGAGGCGGCGTGGATTGGCCTCCCTATTCGCCAGACATGAACCCCTGTGACTTCTTTCTGTGGGGACACTTGAAAGACCAGGTGTACCGCCAGAATCCAAAAACTATTGAACAGCTGAAGCAGTACATCTCATCTGCATGTGAAGCCATTCCGCCAGACACGTTGTCAAAGGTTTCGGGTAATTTCATTCAGAGACTACGCCATATTATTGCTACGCATGGTGGATATGTGGAAAATATTGTACTATAGAGTTTCCCAGACCGCAGAGCCATCTGTTGTTGACAATTGTAACTACTGCAATTTCTAAAGTTTGTCTGCCTGAAAATGTACTGTTGTCCCAAGCATATTGCAACAAACGGTGTATTTCTATCACTGCTCGTTTAGTTTTTATTGCCGTTTCAAATATACCGGTCATTTTTGAAACACCCTGTACGTAAATGGAATGAAGCAAGAGGCATTATTATCGAGGACTACACCTACCCAAATCTCCCTTTATCGCGTTATTCACCGAATATGCGTGTCTTCTCAATACAGTATTAAAGAAAAGTTTAGATTGAATCTGGTACATTCACACATTGTCAAAGTTGAACACATCGCTATCAACTCTTGGATTATCAGATAGCAAGATTGATGACTTTCGTAACGATTGTGGAACGAGATGGCTAACTGTGAAACTAAATGCTACGGCAGCCTCAGTCAATTAAGGGCATCTCCATGTAGTATCGTTTAGCGGTTTAAACGTCTTTCACTTGCATGATAAAGTAATCTGGGCTTACGTATACACTGCAGAGGATACGACTTCACTATTGATTTGGCTCGTAGTGACAGAGTGGCTATAGTAGACGAAACGCTGGGGGGTTGGGTGACATTTATAGCATCTGAAAGGAGTGGTTTGGAATGCAGACCATTTTAAGTAGAGGCAGAGATCCTTGCAGAGCTGCTTCGCCTAGGCCGTGGTTTTCTGTGGGGTTAAGTGGGATGTCTGTATGGGGCTACTAGCGAACAGTGCAATGCTTACCAGCTCTCTGTCCTTGAGTCTAGTTTACTGTTACTGCAAAGAAAATTTTGATTGCCAATTGAAATCTCTTACAATGAGCTGATGAATCGGATGGGATCATTTATTACAAAGGGTATGTGAGAGACCTTCTCGGTTGCTGGATCTCTGAGGGTGGGAGCTCCTATGTCAGTTTTTCTCATAGACTCAATTGCGTATGGGTGGAATTAGGAAGTTTCGGACAGTTCAGATTCCGTAGTATTTTTCTAATCAACCCATAAATACAGCTTCGTGTCTTATGTTAAAACCGACTGCGAGAATGAAAACAAAAACGTGCATTTTCACAGCACAGAATTTTCTTTCTTGAACTTGATTGTAACAGAAAACCTGTACATTGTTGTTAAAAACAATATATAGCATGGGTCTGAATGTTTATTATTGTTTCGGGTGAAAATTTGAAGGAAATTGTCGAGAACATTTCGAGATTTTTGGTAACAATGTTAATCATTTAAGTATTATATTTATATTGTATACCTTACATATTTAAGAGATATGTAGCCTGTGTCCTTCCAGACCTTTATTAGTGTGTCGTGTTCAAATTTGAAGTAAATCGGTCAAGAATTTTTTTCAAAGCTTTTGGTAACAACGTTGAACGAAGAGTTGTCGTGATTGGTGAGCAATCAGCCTGTAACGTAGATTCACAGAATCGGTAATATTACTCTCTCAGTGATACAAAGATTATTATCAGCATTCACGGTGCTGTTCAATTTGATGAACCATGATATATACACCAAACTACACTAACGCCCATCTTCAGGCAGAAGCGCGACCATTCCGAACGGAGAGAGAGAGAGAGAGAGAGAGAGAGAGAGAGAGAGAGAGAGAGAGACTAATACGGAGAGCATGGCTCTCTCAGGTCGATAATGCTGAGCAGTCCAACTTCTGTCGTAAGAATTGTTGAAGAAATCACTGCTGATTCTGGCGACTTCCCACGCGCACAGTTAGTGGAGGAGGGTATCTCACATGCACGCACACATCATCTTGTAAGGGTCCATTGACGTCGCAACCGACGTAAACCTATGTCGTTTTGCGTTCCGATGACAAGGTCTTCACACGGAACAAGGGTGACCAAGGGGGGATGTTAACACGGAAACGTGTAATCCACATATAAACTGTTACATAAGGGCAAGCCTATGCCATGTCATGTTAATGAATCCCATATAACATAACCGTTTACAATATTACGCTTACAATATTTTGGCTACATTTTTAAAGATCGTTCGTTGATATAATATTATTAACTGAGACGCCGTTCAGCGTTTAAGTGCAAAATACCAGGCATTAACGTGGTTCGGTTTATAAACTTAGTTACCCACAGCTCCCATTCATTAACTGGCCGGATAGTCCACGAATTGGATGACTGCTGGAGTACCGATTAACTACTTCAACTAACCTAGAGACTTGTTGGCTGCCGGTCGTCGTGGCCGAGCGGTTCTAGGCACTTGAGTCCGGTACCGCGGTGCTGCTACGGTCGCAGGTTCGAAGCCTGCCTCGGGCATGGATGTGTGTGATGTCCTTAGGTTTGTTAGTTTTAAGGAGTTCTAAGTTCTAGGGGACTGATGACCTCCGATGCTAAGTTCCATAGTGCTCAGAGCCATTTGAATCACTTGAACTTGTTGGCTGCACGGACGTCGATGCGGTGCTACGTTGTTTAGACATTCAAGAAAATAAAACCGTGTGAACAGAAATTTTCGTTGCGTGTATTTGTTCCCGACACACGATCACATTGGGGTGGACGTCGGTTCAAACCCGCTTCCAGCCATCCTGATTTAGGTTTTCCCTGATTTCCCTAAATTGCTTCAGGCAAATACCGTAATAGTACGTTTGCAAGGGCATGGTCGATTTCTTTCCACATTCTTTTCTCATAATCTCCTCACTCCTCCTCTGACACACGAGTGAGGGAGCAGAATATTCTGGCTGCGCAAGTTCCGATAGCTGAACAAAGTGGGGAAGATGAAAGAAGTTTTGTCTTGTCGACATCGATGTCATCAGAAGAGCAGCAGAGATCAGTTTTTTTTTTAATACAAGACCTTGCCTTTGGTGGGGAGGCTTGCGTGCCTCAGCGATGCAAATAGCCGTACCGTAGGTGGAACTACAACGGAGGGGTATCCATTGAGACACAGACAAACGCAATGTTCCTGAAGAGGGCAGCAGCCTCTTCAGTACTTGTAGTTGCAAGAGTCTGGATGATTGACTGATCTGTCGTCGTAACACTAACCAAAACGGCATTTCTGTGCTGGTACTGCGAACGGCTGAAAGCAAGGGGAAACTACAGCCGTAATTTTTCCCGAGGGCATGCAGCTTTACTGTAGGGTTAAATGATGATGGCATCCTCTTGGGTAAAACATTCCGGAGGTAAAGTAGTCCCCCATTCGGATCTCCGGGCGGGGACTACTCAAGAGGATGTCGTTATCAGGAGAAAGAAAACTGGCGATCTACGGATCGGAGTGTGGAATATCAGATCCCTTAATCGGGCAGGTAGGCTAGAAAATTTAAAAAGGGAAATGGATAGGTTAAAGGTAGATATAGTGGGAATTACTGAAGTTTGGTGGCGATATGAACAGGACTTGTGTTCAGGTGATTTGCAGGGTTATAAATACAAAATGAAACAGGAGTAATGTGGGAGTGGGTTTAATAATGAATAAAAAAATTACGAACGCGGATAAGCTACTATGAACAGCATAGTGAAAGCATTATTGTAGTCAGGACAGACACGAAGCCCACACCCACTACAGTAGTAAAAGTTTATAAGCCAACTAGCCTCGCAGATGACGAGGAGATTGAGGAAAAGTATAATGAGATTGAGAAAATCACTTAATTAAGGGAGACGAAAATTATAATTGTGGTGGGGGACTGGAATTCGATTGTAGGAAGAGAAGGAAAGGTAGTAGGTGAATACGGACTGGGGAAAAGAAATGAAAGAGGGAGCCACCTGGTAGAATTGTGCACAGAGCATAATTTAATCATAGCTAACACTTTAAGAATCATGAAAGATGGTTATATACATGGAAGAGACCTGGAGACACCAGAACGTTTCAGGTTGATTATATAATGGTAAGACAGAGATTTACGAACCAGATTTTAGATTGTAAGACATTTCCATTGACAGGCTACAATTTATTGGTTATGAACTGCTGATGAAAACTGAAGAAACAGCAAAAAGGCAGGTTTTTAAGGAGATGAGACCTGGATAAACTGAATGAACCAGAGGTTGGGGACAGTTATGCAGAAGAAGAATGGGCAGATTTGAGAGATGAAATAGTGAAGACAGCAGAGGTTTAAGTAACTAAAAAGACGAGGACTAGTAGAAATCCTTGGGTAACACAACAGATATTGAATTTAATCGCTGAAAGGAGAAACTATAAAAACGCTATAAGAAATCAGGTAAAAGGGAATACAAACGGCTAAAAAATGGGATCTATAGGAAGTGCAAAATGGCTAAGCATGAATGGCTAGAGGGCAGATGTAAGGGTGTAGAAGTATATATCACTAGGGGTAAGGTACATACTGATTACAGGAAAATCAAAGGTACCTTTGGAGAAAAGGGAAACATCTGTATGAATATCAAGTGCTCAGCTGGAAAAGCGGTGTTAAGCACAGATGGGAAAGCAGAAATGTGGCAGGAGTATACAGAGGGTCTGTAGAAGGGAGGTGTACTTGAGGGCAATGTTCTGGAAATGCAAGACGATCTAGATGAAGATGAGAAGGGAGATATGATACTGCGCGAAAGCTCTAAGTTGAAACAAGGCCCCAGTAGTAGACAACATTCCGTTAGGGAGAGCCAGCAAGACAAAACTCTTCCAGGTGCTGAACAAGCTTTATGAGACAAGCGAGATACCTCAGACTTCAAGAAGAGTATAATAATTCCAATTCCAAAGTAAGCAGGTGCTGACATGTAAAAATTAACGAACTATCAGTTCAGTACGTCACGGTTGCAAAATACCAACAGTAATCCTTTACAGAAGAATGGAAAAACTGGTAGGTGATCCAGGGGAAGATCAGTTGGGATTCAGGAGAAATGAAGAATCACACGAGGCAATACTTGACGTTACGACTTCTCGTAGAAGATAGATTAAGGAAAGACAAACTTCTGTTTTAACATTTGTAGGCTTGGAGAAAGCTTTTAACAGTGTTGACTGGAATACTCTCTTTCAAATTCTGAAGGTGGCGGGGGTAACATTCAGGGAGCGAAAGGCTATGTATAATTTGTACAGAAACCAGATGGCAGTTATTAGAGTCGAGGGAGCATGAAAAGGAAGCAGTGATTGAGAACGTTGTAGCCTATCCCCGATGTTATTCAGTCTGTATACTGAGCAAGCAGTAAAAGAAACAAGAAAAATTCGGAGTAGGAATTAAAATCCAAGGAGAAGAAATAAAAACTTTGAGGTTCGCCGATGACATAGTAATTCTGTCAGAGACAGCAAAGGACCTGGAAGAGCAGTTGAACGGAATGGACAGAGTCTTGAAAGTAGGATATAAAATGAACATCAACAAAAGCAAAACGCTAATAATGGAATGTAGTCGAATTAAATCGTATGATGGCGAGGGAATTAGATTAGGAGATGAGACTCTTAAAGTAGTAGACGAGTTTTGCTCTTTGGGGGAGCAAAATAACTGATGTTGCTCGAAGTAGAGAGGATATAAAATGTAGACTGGCAATGGCAAGGAAAGGCGTTTCTGAAGAAGAGAAATTTAACATCGAGTATAGATTTAAGTGAGAAAAGTACTTTTTGAAAGTAATTGTGTGTAGTGTGGCCATGTATGGAAATGAAACACGGATTATAAACAGTTTAGACAAGAAGAGAATAGAAGCTTTCGAAATGTGATGCTACTGAAGGATGCTCAGTATTAGATGGGTAGATCACGTAACTAATGAGGAAGTACTGAATAGAATTGGGGCTAAATTTGTGGCGCAACCTGCCTAGAAGAAGGGATCGGTTGATAGAACACATTTTGAGGCATTAAAGAGTCACCAATTTAGTACTGGAGGGAAGCCTGGGGGATAAAAATCGTAGAGGGAGGCCAGAAGATGAATACAGTGACCAGATTCAGAAGGATGTAGGTTGCAGTAGTTACTCGGAGATGAAGAATCTTGCACAGTATAGAGTATCGTGGAGAGCTGCATCAAAACAGTCTTTGGAATGAAGACCTCACTAACAGCAACGACGACATGGATATTTCGTGGCTTATGTTCACAGCGACTTCCTCTGTTTTGGTGTATGTTGGTAGCTTTACAAATAAGAAATTTTTTTTAGTGGGAACATGGCAATACGCTAGCCATTCCCATAACTGGGTTTTTGTTATATTTTGATCTATAACATAAATTGATTTATGTCAGCAACCACATACATGCCATCTACTCAGAAATTAATTAATGGAGTGGAAGAAGTTGTCAAGCAGAAGTGATTTCAATTTGCTTTTAAAACTTTGTCTGTCGTTACCTTTATTTGATTTACAAGTGAGAGAGTAAAATATTTTTACGGCTGCATAATTTTCTCCATTCTGTGCAATAGTAATGTTAAGTTGTGGGAAGTGGAGGCTAGTTTTGTTCCTAGCATTAAATTTATTAATGCTATTGTTAGTTTAGAATTGTTTGATTCTTCGTAACAAACTTCAAAAGTGAGTAAATGTATTTGGTGAGGCTGTCGTTAGTATGCCTAATGTTTTAAACAGTTACCTACATGGAGTTAGAGGAAGGACATTAGATATTATTAGCCTTACAGCACGTTTCTGTACAGTGAGTGCTTCGTGTGAGCGCGTGGAATTGCCGCAAAAAATCATTCCATATGGTATCAATTAATTGAAATATGCAAAATAAGCCGACTTTGCAATACTTTATCACTAAAATCAGTAGGGCAAATCACTTTCGTATATTTCCTGCCGATGCATGCAGGCAGGGGGAAATTAGCCTTGATGTCTGTGAAGGAACGGCCGCGGAATTAGTTTTGGTTTGAAGGAATTTCAGAAGAACCTACATGAAAACCTCCCTTAGAGTCGGAGTGAGGCGTGTTGACTACAGTGATTCCTTGTGGCTTAGCACGGTAAGTCTAGCGCATATATCGGAAGGTAAAAGTGTGCGCGAGCAACGCCGTTAACTTCCCAGCCTGTTTGCGCGGCCGCAGAGCGAACAGAGGAAATCGTATGGGTGATGTCATCTGCGTAGCCGGAGGTGTAGCTCCGTTCAGTTTCCATTTAGAAACATCATCTAATCTTACTGGTTTCTCGTTTGATTCATGTCAGATGCAGACTATGACGAACAACAAATTGCGTTAATAGTGGTATTTTGTGACGAAACACACAAAACCAATGAAACATTGTCTGCCCAGAATTTTGCCAAATCATGGGTTCAGGTGTCGCTACCATCAAGTGTTGGATAGTGCACCTCATAGGGTATTTGCTGCACTCCATCTTTGGTTTGGTTCTTCGCCACATTCGCGTAGCCTAGAACATTAACTTTCTCATTCTGGATCTGTCAACACCAGCTTTCTGCGTGTCTTGGTCGGAGATACTCGATTGGTAGCATCCAGTTAGCAAGATGAATATTTTTCGTCCTCCATAATATTAACCTTACAGTCTGAGGAGATTTTTTAAATTTTCTGTTGTTCCTTGACTTCGGCCATTGGTGGGCATGCTGATATCTATCTCATATTTGAGGGGAGATTTCTCGCAAACTGTGAAGTAAATCACATAGTGTTCGCCTCAGGCAACCAGCGATGAGTCGACGTGTTTCATTCAGAGAAGTGTCGAGCTGTTCAGCATGACTAATTCTGTAACAAATAGGGCAGGCATACTCTGCAGCAGGGAACCATAGAGCCAAGACCCAAAGCCGTCAACATCTCTGGTTGTGTGCCCCATTTGGTTCCAGTTCACTTGCGAAAGGTGTTATTTCTAGCTGACACTTTGTTTGCTGTTTATGCAGCGCTTTTTGGAAGTGAGGAAGCGATCCATTTTTTCACCTGACCACTTAGCTGTTCGGCAATGGTCTAACTGAACTTCCTCCCAAGCTACTTGCAATTTACTGTTTGTTCTTTCGATGGAAGACACATACCTGAGATTTGATGGGTAGACTTCTATTGGTTTTCTCCGTAGTTGTCCGCTAGTCCACACAGGGCTTCTTATAGATAGTTTTTCTTCTACAATCTCAAAGTGTGTCACCGGATTGGCAATAGCTGGATCATTCTCATATATGAAGCTTCTGGCAACATCTTGAAGGGGCTGGTGGTCATTCATGTAAATATTAAGGAAAATTGGAGCAAAAACACTACCTTGTGGTAAGTCTCTTTTTTGTTTCCTTCAGTGACTAATCCTGAAAATCGACAAAGAACCCACGATTCTGAAGATTGCCAACAACTTAAGTCCTCTCATAATTCTTTGTCATGTTATATAGTTCATGTAACTGTATAAGATGATTAACCGTGTCACATGCAGCAGATAAGTCGTAAAAACCCTGCGGTTTTATGGTTCTCATACCCAAATTCATTGTACTGCGTCAAATTAAGTACCTGTGAAGTGCAACTTTTCTCTTCTTGAAAGCCACCTTCCTCTGGAATGAGGAGGGATTCGATGATCACAAGTCTTTCAAGAACATCCGCTCGATGATATTGTTATGGTGACATAAATTCTTACTCATAAGATTTGGTATACATTTCTGGTAGCTGTTGTGGATGGTTTAACTGAAAGTGTGCACTGAGGATCTGGAATCTTGATGTACAGGGCAGAACTCTTAGCTTTCAAATAGTTCACTGTTGCGAGAAAACGTTGCTGCATCTGCACGTTCTGTGTTCAACATTCGTAAAAGCATTGGTTATCTTCATATATAACAGATGACAAACGTATGATGTAAGTTGCAGACTGTGTTACAAGGGAAGTACTAGGATCGCGTGAAATTGCGACTATCTAATGTCATAACTTCAGAAGATTGTCCATAGGATGGAAGATGCAGCAGCTGTGGACGTATTGTAAATACCATTTGTAGTAGCTATAAGCAGAACGAAGCGTGGGGAAAATGGGTCTTTCGCGAACGACGGCAGCTGTGAACGTGATTTTGTGGGAAGAGAACCCGCTCCACACTAAATGACTAGAATGCTCCATAGCCCACAGTAATACTAGTAATTCCCAAACCATTGCTGTAACGGGTACAGCATTGCCAGATTTACGATTCTCATCTTTGAAATCAAATTTTACTCATTTTCCAATTTTTCTGACTGTTGGTAGTCGTATATTTGTTTGAAAATAAATACAGGTACCTGCGACCAGTCACATAGGAAATACTTTTTCCCGTAAACTTGTTTTTCGAGCCTTTTCAAAGAGCTGCAGAACCAGTCCCCAGCGTCACGATAAAACTAAAAAAAGGGAAAATCTGAATACTCCATTTAAATATGAACCATATAATGCTCGAAAAATTAGTTTTGTGGAAACAATTACGTATTTCATAAGTGACTGCTCGCAGTTATCTGCATTTATATTCCATTCAAACACAGTGATGTGTTCTACAATATAGTAGTACAGTATATTTCAATATAGTAGTACAATTTGTCGTATATTGTGTGGGACAGAATAAAGTCTAGTTAGGCATCTTGTATGTGACTGGAAAAGAACTGTGGCAAAGAAATGAGCACTCGGAATTCGACAAAATGTCATTTCAGTGGTCCAGATATCAGTAAACATGTTTGTATTGCTATCGTTTGGACTCCGTATCAGGTGAGCGTAACAAGATACACCAGACGAATTCAGGGACGCTCTTTTGGGATCGTGAAAGGTCATTGCAGCCAATACGAAAGGGCCCAGAAAACGTAAATGAGAATCTTCAATGCAGAGGAGAGCACCAGTGATCACAAAACCCTGGCTACTGATGTTACAAGGAATATTAAGAAATGTAGGAAAATATTTTGGCTTAGCAGGTGTCGCAGGATTAAACGCAGAGAATATGAGTAGTCGGCAACAAATATTCATTTTTGCTGTCGAAGATGTGGACAACATGTAGATAAAATTCAAAAGCATTGTGCAGTATGCCTTAAAGAAATATGCGCTCAGCAAGGCTTTAGGGGATGGGAAAGTCTCACCGTTATTTAATAACCGTGTTAAAAAGTTGCTGCGAAAGCCAAAGAAAGCTTCATCACAGACTTTAACCGAAGTTAAAGGCTAGCCGATAGAAGATGAACGAAGCAGAAATGAGCGTAAAGAAGGCAATGAGAGAAACGTTCAATTACTTTCAAAATAAAATTTTGCCAACCGATCTGACAAAAACACCAGGAAGCTTTGGTCTTGTGTAAAGTCTGTAAGCGGATTGAAATCGCCCATTAGGTCGCTCAGTGTCCATAGCGGAACCGAAACGGAAGGTGACAAGAAGGCGCCCGATGTGTAGAATTCGGTCTTTGAAACTGTTTAACCGCGCAAGATCGCAATACAGGCCCTGACATTGAGATAAGTGTTCGCGAAATAGAAAAGCGAGTGCAGTCGCTTAATAAGGGAAAAGCATCTTGACGGAATGAGATACCTGTGATATTCTCAAGGGATTATGTGAAAAAACTTGCTTTTCTTACAGCATTAATTTATCATCACTGGAACAACAAATGATACCTAGCGACTGGAAAAAATTGTTCATTCCCGTTTTCGAGAAAGGTTGTAACATTGACTTAGATAATTAGAAGGCTAAATTGCTGATGTCAATCAGTTGTAAAATTATCGAGCAAGTTTCTTGCTCACTCGTCGTGTTATTTTTGGGGAACGAAAATCTCCTATAAAAAATCAACATGGATTCCGCAAACATAAACGTAACGAAACTCGGCTGTAGACACCGGCGTCCAGATTGATGCCATGTTCCTTGACATTAGGGACACATTTCCTCAGTGACGTTCCGTTAAAAAGTGTTTCTAGTGCAGAGGACTAGATATTTGACTGACCTGAAGATAGATATCGCTATATCGCACTTAATGGAACATATTCCACAGATATAAAGGTAATTTCATGACTATCCCTAGAAAGAGTGATAGGACCGTTCGTGTTTACGATATGTAAAATCACTCAGTGGATAACGTCGGAAGCTGCCTGAAGATGTTCGCAGATGATGCGCTCGTCTTTAAGACTACTGTACGATTACCGTATTGGTGACACATCGATGATAAAAATAAATTCCGTGAGGCACCTATGAGTAACCAACCGGAGCGATTCTAAAGTGGAATGACGACATAAACTGTAGGAAAAGCAGATGCCATGCTGAGATTTATAGGAAGAGTCTGAAGGAAATGTAATTCATTCACGAAAGAACTGACTCAGAAGACACTTGTTCGACAGATTCTTGAGTAAATGTTCATCAGCCTGGAACCCTTACCAGCCGGTATTAATAGAAGATATAGACAAGATCCAGAGATAGGCAAGGCCCGACGGAGATCATCGCGTTTCGTCGTGAGCCGTTTGGTCGGCGGGAGGGCATTACAAAGGTGATCAACGAACGACAGTGTTTGACGCTACAACAGATGCGCTCTGAATCTCACAAGGGTTTGCTTTTGAAATTACGAGAGAGTACGTATCGAGCAGAATCGGACAACAGACATTCCCCTTCCCTCTTCCTCCTATATACGTTTCCCGAAATGACGACAGCGAGAAAATTCTATACATTGGCACTAATACAGGGGTTTACTGACGGAAGTTCTTCCCAGGCGCTATTCGCAAATGGGCAACGCAAGGGTTTTCTTGTGTGTGTGTGTGTGTGGGGGGGGGGGGGGGGGGGGGGCGGGCTTCACGCACAGATAGTGTTACACACCGTAAGCAGGCTTGCAGAGTGAAGCTATATATGTAAAAAGACAATTATGTTTTTGCGAAATCCTGTCAGATGAAATTACAGAACCGGTATTCGAGTAAGGCCACACAACATTATGTTGCCTTTGCCGTGTACCTCGCGTATGGCTCACGAGAGTACGATAAGAGAGATTAGGTCACATGTCAAAGCACATTGGCAGACTTTCTTTCTTCGCTCCAATTTACTTCATAGGGGGTGCAGTTAATAAGACAGAAATGCTTGTACAGCTATATTAATATATTAATAAGTATTATTAATTATAGACATCGAGTGTTGTTTGACAAAAGCACTTGATGGGCTGGCTCCCGTATTCTGCACGGTATTTTTATATCTTGAATTGTAGATACGATATATCACAGTTCCAAACAGAAATTTGTGTTACAAATAACAGAATAATTTTTTTATAGCCCTTGAGTTTGAGAATTTAAAAGTCCTTGAAGTCACAGCACGGGGTTCGCTTATCAACTCTACGGAATGTTACTGATTTTTACGCAATAGATTTTGTGACTAGTCAATTAACATGAGCGAGGTGATAATACTTTTACACCGGAAACGTTTTCAACGTTAATATTGCGTTCATTAAAATATTTTATCGCTGCCAGGAGTAGGGAAATGATCACGGTCTTCAATTGTGTTAGAACGAAAACAATTGAGCTTTTGGCAGAAAAAAAACAAGATGATGCATTTTGGAAGTTACACGAAGGGAAACTTTGTTTAAGGTTGAAAGTCCAGTGGATAAGGAGAAAAATGATTGCCACTGATTAGATGATATGCAGTCAATTAGTGACCTTCGAAACAACAGTTTTTTTTAAATAAGTGGTACCAGAAGTACGCTCCGTCATCCAACATAACGCTGCTTGCGGAGTTTATATAGAGGTGCTAATGTAGAAACACACCTCCAGACCCGTGACATGCACGTAATTAACTATATAATTTTGCTGCTCTGGGGAAAAATAGTAAGCGCCAAAATGGTAGTTTGCAGACACAAGTATTAAATATTGCAATTGATCCACAAATCTGAATAATTTTATTCTAACATCCAGCTTGTGCTGAGTGACTTTTACAACTATATTCTTTCATACAAACACAAAAAGAACAAGAAACAGACAAGAACACATGAAATATACAGAAGTAAATACATTAAATACGCTGACAACAAAATCCAATGACAGATAATCCTATGAGAACATTTACACATACACTCCTGGAAAAGGAAAAAAGAACACATTGACACCGGTGTGTCAGACCCACCATACTTGCTCCGGACACTGCGAGAGGGCTGTACAAGCAATGATCACACGCACGGCACAGCGGACACACCAGGAACCGCGGTGTTGGCCGTCGAATGGCGCTAGCTGCGCAGCATTTGTGCACCGCCGCCGTCAGTGTCAGCCAGTTTGCCGTGGCATACGGAGCTCCATCGCAGTCTTTAACACTGGTAGCATGCCGCGACAGCGTGGACGTGAACCATATGTGCAGTTGACGGACTTTGAGCGAGGGCGTATAGTGGGTATGCGGGAGGCCGGGTGGACGTACCGCCGAATTGCTCAACACGTGGGGCGTGAGGTCTCCACAGTACATCGATGTTGTCGCCAGTGGTCGGCGGAAGGTACACGTGTCCGTCGACCTGGGACCGGACCGCAACGACGCACGGATGCACGCCAAGACCGTAGGATCCTACGCAGTGCCGTAGGGGACCGCACCGCCACTTCCCAGCAAATTAGGGACACTGTTGCTCCTGGGGTATCGGCGAGGACCATTCGCAACCGTCTCCATGAAGCTGGGCTACTGTCCCGCACACCGTTAGGCCGTCTTCCGCTCACGCCCCAACATCGTGCAGCCCGCCTCCAGTGGTGTCGCGACAGGCGTGAATGGAGGGACGAATGGAGACGTATCGTCTTCAGCGATGAGAGTCGCTTCTGCCTTGGTGCCAATGATGGTCGTATGCGTGTTTGGCGCCGTGCAGGTGAGCGCCACAATCAGGACTGCATACGACCGAGGCACACAGGGCCAACACCCGGCATCATGGTGTGGGGAGCGATCTCCTACACTGGCCGTACACCTCTGGTGATCGTCGAGGGGACACTGAATAGTGCACGGTACATCCAAACCGTCATCGAACCCATCGTTCTACCATTCCTACACCGGCAAGGGAACTTGCTGTTCCAACAGGACAATGCACGTCCGCATGTATCCCGTGCCACCCAACGTGCTCTAGAAGGTGTAAGTCAACTACCCTGGCCAGCAAGATCTTCGGATCTGTCCCCCATTGAGCATGTTTGGGACTGGATGAAGCGTCGTCTCACGCGGTCTGCACGTCCAGCACGAACGCTGGTCCAACTGAGGCGCCAGGTGGAAATGGCATGGCAAGCCGTTCCACAGGACTACATCCAGCATCTCTACGATCGTCTCCATGGGAGAATAGCAGCCTGCATTGCTGCGAAAGGTGGATATACACTGTACTAGTGCCGACATTGTGCATGCTCTGTTGCCTGTGTCTATGTGCCTGTGGTTCTGTCAGTGTGATCATGTGATGTTTCTGACCCAAGGAATGTGTCAATAAAGTTTCCCCTTCCTGGGACAATGACTTCACGGTGTTCTTATTTTCTTATTTCAATTTCCAGGAGTGTAGTTAGTTCAAAAGATAACTGTTTAGCTTGTTGTTTCAAAGTACTTAATCAGTCGTCATTTTCATCACAGATGTGTTCATTGTCTCAAATTGTTGGTTTTAGTAACAAGAAAAATTCGTTATAAAGGTGAGGGTTGTGACCTATGAGGAACAGATCGTCAGCAACTTTCTTCTTTTGAATGAATCTGGGTACGTCGTATTTTTAATCGAAGAATAAGCTCTGGTTGCTTCCCACATTTCCTGAAACTTACTTTGTGCTAGATTTAATGATACAATGTCTCGCTGGTGGTAAACATGATGGGTATTGAGAAGTCACCTCCCACCAGCGTACGTTCCGTGGGGTATCAGCCAGTTGCATTCTGAACATCTAGGTCAACAATTTCTCAGTATGTTTCGAACGTTTGCCTCTCATTGCTTTCACCTACAGTGAGAGTAGAGTAGCACTTAGATTCTACATCCTCTTTATCTGCAGTTTTTTTTTCCAGAACGAGGTACGTAGTCTTCATCAGTATTACGCCTGACTCCGTCCGAACAGGCCTTGAAGGCCCAATTTTACCGACCGACCTTCGTTGATCCTCAGCCCATATGCGTGTCAGGATGTGGGTATGTGATCAGTACACCGCTGTCCCGGCATTTGTCGGTTTATGTGACCGGAGATGCTACTTCTCAATCAAGTGGCTTCTCAGTTTGCCTCGCAAGAGCTGAGTGCACTCTGTTTGCCAATAGCCCTCGGCAGACTCGGACGGTCATCGAGCCAAGTGCTAGCCAAGCCCGACAGCGCGCGTAACTGATCTGACGGGGACCGGTGTTACCACTGCGGCACGGCCGTTGGCATGGTATTATACCTCTTGTGCTTAAACTTTGGTCTTTTTACGAGAAGGCGTCTTCATCTGCTCTTCCACCTCTTCGTGACAGGTACCTAAGACAGTGACAGACTGCTCGATATTAAGGCCAAATCGAAATCCTTCGCAGGTTACCTGAATAGCAACAAAGATTATTACTATTATTATCAATAGCAATTATTATTACTTTTACGAATAAAAAAGAAGAAATATGCAAGTACACACCATCAAGTCTTCAGTAGCATTATTCAGTGTGCATTCCTGGAACATAATGGTATGTACATGCATTATGTTCGTGAAAGAAACTAAGTACGACAGATATTCAAATTTACATACCTCTGATTTATTGGGAATGTACTAAGAATCCTGGATCCTGGTCAGAGACGTCAGGATCACTAAGAATTTCTTTGGTTTTTTATATTTTTTATAACTCGTCAAATGTGACTATAATCCTTAAAAACACACACGGCTTCCCATTTTACCTGTCGCTTGTCATTATGTTCCCACTGCAGGCAGCCACAGGCGTTTAGCCTGAAGCATCGCCCTGACGTTTATTGAGTGAAATTAGAACTTTCTGCTGGTGTATTATATCCTGCTGCTCTTAGATAGCGCCGATTGTCCTGTAAGTCAAAATACGTGGCACTGGCGCTTGCTACAGTGTTCCCCGATCCGCTTAGTTAGATACTGTACTTGTATATCCGATGGGACATAGTTTGAAGTTTGGCAGGGAAATCTCTTGACTGAAAAAGACTTCAATCGTCAACCAGATAATGACTACTAATCGCATCGATTAGCAAACGTAAACGACCTCACAGTGATGTCGCCAAAACGTTTTATACCCAGCTGAAGTTCTGGTAGTGTAAGGTTCCCGATATCGAGGTCAGTGGTTAAAATTCTTTATATTTGTCTTCATACCGGTCGCCTTCTCTCGTTATCTTTCTCCACAGTCTCTCCACTCAAAGTCCTCAATAATTTGCATAATTTTTTCTCTTCTACCAAGTATAAAATACAGGGGGCGTAAAGTCGTTCACAACTTGTACGGGAACCAGATTGCAGTGGTAAGAATCAAAGGGCATGCAAGGGAGGCAGCAGTTGAGAAGGAAGTGAGACAGGGTTGTAGCCCACCGTCGATGGTACTCAATCTGAACTCTGAGGAAGCCAGATGGAAACCACGGAGAAATTTCGGCAGGGAATTAAAATTCAGGGGGAAGGGATAAAGGCTTTCAGTTTACCAACGATATCAAAGGACTGGGGAGAGCAGTTACACATACTGGATAGTACCTAGAAAAGAGCTCATGACGCGAATATCAGCAAACGTAAAATTAAGGTAATGGAATGCTGTCGAATAAAATCGAGTAAGGCTACGAGAATTAGATGAGGCAGTGAGACACTATTTGGACAGCAAATTAACTGACCACGACGTAGGTAGACAGGATATGAAATGTAGAATGGCAATGGCAAGAAAATGCTTTCTAAAGAGATATTGGTGGACATCCAGTTAGTGAAAAGTGTAGTGTGGCCTTGTGTGGAAGTGAAACGTGAACAGTAAACAATTCAGGCAGCAAGAGATTAGAATCTTCTGAAGGGTGATACTACAGAGGATTGCTGAAAAGTAGCTGGCTAGATCGAATAACTTACGTAGAAGTGATACAGAATCGAAATATGGAGAAAAGAAATGTAAGCCACATCTTGAGTAAGGAAGGGATCGTTTGATAGGAAACATTACCAGGCATCAAAGAATCCTTAGTTCAGTAATGGAAGGAATTATTGGGGGGGGGGGGGGGTAATATTGTAGGAGGAGAGAGGCTTGACTACAGTAAGTGAAGGGATTTGCACGTGGCTGATTAGCACAGGGAGCGGCATCGAACCAGACTCAAGACCACAACAGCAGTGTTCTACTCTCTGTGCTCCTCCATTTCTTTCCCTCTGCCGTTACTTCCTGTCTTTGCCGTCATTAGTTTGAACACATGTACTTTAACCTATTTTCTTTGTTTTCCGTGGAACATATTGACGTAGTAAACCTTTTCTTTTTGTTGTGTTCAAAGCTGGAATATGTGGATGGCTGAACTGAGTGCTTTTATAGTGTGTTAACGTCAATTCTGCCTTTCTTGCCATTCCATATACGGATCACCATCGGAACATGCCCTCCCTCTCTTTCCCCCCCCCCCCCCCCCCCCCCCCCCCCCTCCCAGAGATGCTGCGTACGAGTTCACCCTTCCGTCTTTCCTGGCTTGCATGTTGAATGTGTAACTTCGGTATTTATTATTCCACAAGGTGCGATATCGTCGTGAATAGAACAGTGATCGAGAAAGTGTAGAAATAAAATCTTTAATTTCCATCTGTGATTAAAAAATTTTGGGTCATTAGACTACAGGTTTCGGTCAGCGATGACCATCTTCAGATTTCAATACTCATTTGCTGCTTCAGTTTACTGAGTCTTTCTACCCTAGTCATAAGCCAAACGTGGGTCTAGTTTCACAAGCTGTGACTTGGTCGCTACTATATCAGTGATTCAGAAAACACTTAATCACTCTCAATGACTCAAAATTCGGAACTGCAGCTGTGGAAATCATAATAAATAGACCGGTCCCTGGAGAAAATGTTGTCAGCATCTTTAAATTAGCTTATAAAGAGCGTTGAACATAAAAATACCCGCCAGATGTTTGTGTTGTACATCAGTGTTATTCGTACTAAAACAAAATGTTAAAAAACGCATATTATATGATGTTTCTATGCCGTGCGGGGTTTCCTAAGGTAGTACCGCATAAGAATCCGACGAAACGGTCTTTGGAATCTCTAAGTAGCAGTTGTGATTATTCGTAAGTCACTGGATGAGTAGTTGCTATTTGACAACTGGAAGTCTTGCATCTGTTCGTCACGTTTCGACAAGTACTTAACCTTTATGCAAGCAACATGGCAGTCGCCTATGTGTTGCTAAGAAGCTCGTCTGTTGAGAATGTAGCACCGAGCTGCGTAATAAATGGCGGCAGTCGAATATTAGTTCGGTCAACAAAATGCCCGTTCCTGCATTGGTTTGACGAATTGACGGTATTACGTAAAGTGTGCCGTGTGAGAATCTTGCAAGAGTTACCGCCTTCTGTTTGACGACATGAAGTAAATATTTATCTTTTAAAGCGCAGAATCTACATCGTACTCGTCCTCCAGTTGACCTAAAGTCGTGAAATTTACCCTTCACTTCTTTGCCGACTATTTCACTCCTTGCTGAGGGAAACGGGTTGCCATTATCACCTTCACGTTTTCTAGCACATTCGAAGGGCCGAAGGACAGCGCGATATGTATACGACTTGTAGCAAGGATGAACGTTACCACGGACGCTCTTCTCCCGACGGTAGTGTTCGTATATACGCACAGTCCTGCTCAACCTTATCTTGCCCAATAGGGTATAACGGCGGTGTCTCCGTGAGATATCGTAATTGTTTTTTGTTGCAAGACTTACCACCGTTGTTATATTCATATGAAATTAGGTTAAATAGTACATTCATAAATTCTTTTTACCATTTGACCTTGCTGTGGTTTCTGTTTATAATATGGCCAGTCACTCAAATTACTCGCTTTGCCTGCACGTTCTCAGAGACATCAGATTCGTCAGTCTCATAACATTAATCTGTTTTTCAGAAAAGTACTAGGAACACTGATGTAGGCACATTTTCCGTCTGATAAGTTTTGTAGTGTTGGTTTTCTAGAATCGTTCCTCTTCGCTGTCAAATCTCTGGGTTCATAGGAAGAACAATTAGATTGGAATAACAAGATAGGAAAAAAAAAGCTTATACTACTAGACAGCGGTTTAACGTCCTGTAGAAGACGAGGTCCTGAGGAAAGGATTACAGTCTGATCGGAGAAATAAATTGGCCCCATCCTTTGCAAAGGAGCCGCCACGGAATTTACTTTGAATGAGTTATGAAAACTACAGACATCTTCAATCTGGAGGTCCGGACGTGGATTTGAACCGTCCTCCTCCTCCTCCTCCTCCTCCTCCTCCTCTTCCTCCAGAATGAATGTCCAGTGTCTTAACCACTTCGTCACATCACTCGAGGGAGGGCAGAGTTTGCAAAAGTGTAACGCACAGAATGTGCTGCAGATTGGTTGCCCAACACAAAACGGGCACGAAAGTAGATCAGACTAGTGCTGAGGTGTAAATTTAATTTGTGTTGCTTATACTGCCTAATACTGCATGTTAGTACGATATACTTTAAAGTGTGTGATAAAATTAACGATCCTGTCAAATGTGCGGTTCGTAGTGTAATATGGTTTCTCTATGCGAGTAAAGTCCATCGTATCGAAGTTCACAGACAACCTAATTGTATTATGCTAAGCCAGAACATTTTGACCAACGACCTACTATCGATGTAAAACCATTCAAGCGATGGTAGCGTTACCTGGCGAGGGATGACTGATACACACGCACGGTGCGTGTATATCAGCGAGCTTGCTGTCCGTGTGTTGAGTGTTCAACACGTGGCGAAACCAAGGTGAAACAACGTCCGGACGCTGTGGGGTTGTGCCGCCACCTCTCATTACAGATGTCGGACGGCGTATGCTGCGCAGCTGGTGAAATAGGACAGGCGGCGAACTCTGGCAGAACTAACATCATTAATGCTGGGCAAAGTACAAGGGTGTCTGAATACATAGTGCACCAAACACTCCTAACGATGAGCCTTCGCAGCTGACGACCCTGTGTGTGCCAATGTTAACACTACGACTGGGCACGTGATCGTCATTACTGGACTTTGGCACTGTGGCAAAGCGTTGCATGGTCTGAGAATCCCGATGCCTTCTTCAACAAGCCAACGGGAGGGCGAGAATACGTCGTCTTCTAGGGCAGCAGCTCCTTGACACCTGTGCTGTGGGACGGAGACAATTGGCGGCGGCTCCGTTATGTTCTTAGGGAACATTGACGTGGGTATCCGACCAGTGGAGCTCTTGCGATGAATCATTACGGCCAAGGGGTATCGCTCACTTGTTGCAGACCACGCACATCCCTTCATGAAGATCATGCATCCCGACGACAGTGGCTTTTTCAGCAAGATAATGTACCATGTCACATGACCAGGAATGTTATGGAGTAAGTCGAGGAACACAGTGGCGAATTACAGTTGATGTGCTGGCCCTCCACCTCGCCAGATCTGTACACGATCGACCACATCTGGTATGTGCTTAAACGTGGCTTCAGAGTTCGTCGCCACCTTCTCCGGAATTAACTGGAATTAAGTGACTTGTGTGCGCGGGTGTGATGCCAACTCCCTAAGCGATGTACCAAAGCCTCATTGCTTCCATGCTTTTATCCGTGCCAGAGGTGGAAATACTGGCTATTAGGTAAGTGGTCATAATGTTCTGGTAGATCAGTCAATATAAATGTGTTAAATGAAGATTGAGTTCGAAAACGGTGCCACGTTTAGTGACGGACGCCATTCATGATTAAGAACTATCAGGCTGACCATTAGTTGTGACTGAAGAATTGAAGTAAAGGATTGAGGAAGAAATTCAACACGATAGGCGTTTCAATTGATGTTCTGGGCTTGTGGATTCCTGTAATTTGACGATCAGTTCTGTATCAAATTGTTAATGGTGATTTAGGATATAGTGAAGTATGTACCAGGTCCGACTTTTGACGGACGAACACACAAAAACAAAGATTGGAAGCTGACTTGCCGTTTCCCATGTGATACGACTAAGAAGGCGAGAAGTTTTTGAACCACATTGTAATTAGTGACAATTCCAGGATTCATATAAAAGTCTCAAGACAGTGGCGTTATTAATTAGGTGGGCACCAGGTGTGAAGGGTTAACATGTTGGCATCACCCGCCCCTTCCCCCGCCTCTCTCAACAACGCCATGAAATGAAGACGTGGTAAGTGGTGCGTAATAATGTGTTACACGTGCCAGTGACGATTCTCCTGCCCCTTTGTGAATTCCATATATTTGATAAAGGAGTCCAAAAGATTGCTTGCCATAACAAACTCGAAGTATCTCCGCTAGAAAACTTAAATCAGTCCCAACATCCATTAAATGTTAACAGTTTGCAGAAAGCGTCATAAACTTATGTAATTTATAAAGGGCAGTAAAATGAAAAAGAGAGAGGAAAAAAGTGAACTGTTTGTTATTTCAACAGTAAACGCCATACCTGTTAATATACTTGTCCCGCTGTGAGAAAAGAGGTCAGTGCCTTCATGTGTGCTGATGGTTTGCGGTTGCCTACAGAGCCATGATTGCACTCAGGCGTGCACTGCTTTCTCTGAATCATATCGACGGTTAAAAATATCTTTTTTTTTTCCCCAGGGTGCTCGCAATTCTTTGGCGGCTTTGTGCTTGGGTACCACGGGGCCGCAGCCTTTGCAGCATCTTTTTTCGTGTTGCATGTCTGTCCTCTACTTGTTCTGTTTCCCCTCCCTTGGGGAACATGATTGGTGTGTTTTTGGAATTTTCCACATGGTATGTAGCTGACGTAAGAACAATTTCACCACTGTTTTTCGTTCCTTTTCCGTTCTTCGTTCACCTACTCCTATCCTTCATCTGCTTCGGTGTTTGAGGCTCCTCTTTTTCTTCTCCCTCCCACATGCCTGACGCGTAACAGGTGACTGGGTTACGCATAATTCCCAGCTCCGGATCGAAAGGTAGGGTTCGCGCGTACCCCCGTGCTACAGGGCAGGCCCAGGAAGGGTGATTGCCTAAGCTGCTACCTTCCCAAATTGCCAGTTGGTCCCTCTGTCACGTGTTCGGGAGGTGTGATTTGAGGTGTGAAAAGTCATCCAAGGTGGGTTTCCCCCTTGCGAAGCCCCCCCCCCCCCCCAGTTGAAAGGAGTGCGCCGTCAGATGCACTGGCCATCGAGGAAATTTTCTCGCTTCTTCACGGTTAACGTCTACGAAACATAAACGGAATGAGGTTAACAAAACAAAGACCCTTCCAGCTGCTCGTGGTTTCACGCACTGAAGATGGTCAGTCGTTCGCGACAGTAAATCTATTTACTATTGAGAAAGGTATTGATGGAATTGTCGACCCTGTGAAATCCTGCTCTCGTTCACGGAATGGCATTTGGCTTTTGGAGACTACTTCTGATTCTCAAGCATAACAACTGCTTGATGCTTCACTCCTCCACGGCTATCCTGTTCGTGTCGATGCCTATAGACCTCTCAACTCTTCCCTTGGTGTCATTTACACAAGGCAGCTCAAGGTTTGACCAAGGCCAAAATAAATACATACATACAGACATACATACATCTCTGATCAGAGTGTCATTGCCGTGCATCAGATGATGAAAAAGGTAGATGCCTCCTTAGTGCCCACACGCACTCTTTTTCTCCTTTGATAGAATAGTGTTTCCGTCCAAAATCAAAGTAAGCTGTGAAGTTATCACAGTCCGACCGTACATTCCAAACTCGATGCACTGCTACCATTGTTTCAACAACACTCGAATGTCTTGTCGGCACAAAAAATGCCAAATGTGTATCCTGTGGTAGAGATGCACATATGGACACGAGGGCTATTGTCTGCCTCCTTCTCGCCGCTGTATCAGCTGAAATGGCGAGCATGTCACCTCCATTCGAGAGTGTCCCGTATATCTCGATGAACGAATTGTACAAGAGATATGGGTAAAGGAAAAAGTTCCTTACCCGATAGCTTGCAAGTTATTGGCTAGTCGCAAACTCTGCCTTCTACCGTCTGGGACTTTCAGTACGTTTTTTGCTACACCTCGCTCCATGAAGGACATGGCCACGCAGACATGCGACCTTAAATTCAGCTCTGAGGTTGTGAAATCGCCCTGTGCCATGGTAGCATCGCCGTCCCCTCGTTTAGCAGTTCAACAAGCAATCAAACTCTCGCCTCACCGAGGCGTAGTCACCAGCTACACAACTGGCACGGCGGAAAGGACAGAAGGAATATTCCCGTGAAGGCTTTCTATGTCCCTGCAGCCAACCAAAACCTGAGTCTTCCTCTGCTAACTGGAAAGGCTCGAAGAAGTGCAACAAAGGCAGACTATCTTCTCCTTCGCCAACTCGAAGATCCTCTTCGACTGTGTCGCCACAAGATTCCTTTGCCCGGCTGCCCTCCATGTTGCCGGTGTGAGCCACCAACTGTCTTTCTGCATTTGACTCCACAGGTCAACAGCACAAGAAAGCCGACGCTTCTGTGGACCTCATGGAGCAGGATCGTCCTGCAACTGTGCCCTGTAGCAGTGAGTCTTCACAGGTTGCCTGTTGGCGGCCGCCAAGGTGACACCCTTTCCTTTTTTCCTCATCCTGACTCTCCTCCAATGTAACTTCGTGGCCTTTGATCCAACAAAGAGAATTTACGGTTGCTTTTCGCATCACAGTATCCCCTTGTACTCTGCCTTCAGGAAACAAAACTGTGTCCTCACGACCACGTTGAGCTTTCGCGTTTCTTACCGGTCCGTTTTGACCTTCTCTCTGAGGTCGGCATTCCTTCTCTTGGGGAATCGTGTTGCTCATATGGGATGACGTTCGTAGTCAACCCATCTCTCTGACTATCTGTCTTCAAGCTGTTTCAGTTCGCCTTGTCCTTCCTCACTTGACCTTTTTTCTTTATACCATTTATATCCTTCCGTCATTCTATGTCACCAGGGCAGACTTCCTCCAGCTTACTGGGCAGCTACCTCACCCATTTACACTGCTCGGTGACTTTAATGTGCACCATCCCCTTTGGGGTTCTCCCTGGTGGCTGACCTTCTTAACCAGCTTAACCTCATCTGCCTTTACACAGGAGTATCCACGTTCCTTTCTGGCTCTTTGCACACCTATTTCCATTTGAACTTATCCTTCTGTACTGCCTAGCTTGCCCATCGTATTGAGTAGTCTGTTCTTTCTGGCACCTACTGAAGCGACCATTTCCCGTATGCTATGCAATTCTGATGACCAGGTGGAATATCTTACAATCGTTATCCTTACCGCTGCAGAATGTTCCATTCCTCGCACTTCCTCTTTACCACGCCATGTCCCAGTCTCTTGGTGGACTGAGGCAAGCCACAACGCAGTTTGCGCGCGGAATCGCGCTCTCCGTGTTTTTAGCAGTCATCCTACTATGGCAAACTGCATTCATTATTAACAGTTGCGTGCACAGTGTCGTCGCGTTCTTCAGGATACAAAAAATCTAGCTGGATTTCTTTCACTAGTTCTGTTAACAGTTCCACCCTCTCCTCTGTCATGTGGGCCAACCTCCGACAGCTCTATGGGACAAAGATCCATTCCCCAATTTCTGACATGACAGTAGCAGACTATGTCATTGTGGACACCATATTGCTATCTCCAACACCTAGGGCCGCCATTCGACTGAAATTTCAAGCTCTTCCCACTATCACTCTGTCTTCCTCCATCGGAAAAGAGCGGAGGCGGCTCGGGCGATACCTTTCTCTTCTCAGAATCTTGAGTGGTACAATGCCGCCTGTGCTATGAGGGAGCTAGATCATGCTCTGACTTCAGCCCGCTCCTCCACCCCAGGGCCGGACGCTATTAACATTCAGATGTTGCAGCACCTTTCTCTTGAGGGCAAGCACTTTCTGCTTAATGCATACAACCCCATCTAGGCAGAGGGCACGTTTCCTAGACGCTGGCATGAAGCCACTGTCATACCCATACCTAAGCTTGGTAATAGCAAACGCCATCCTTCTAGCTAACGCCTCATATCTCTCACCAGCAGTGTTTGCAAGGTGATCGAATGTCTGATTCATGCCTGGGTGGTAAGGTGGTTCGAGCACGCCATTCTGCAGTTGACCATCTCGTCACTTTGTCCACCCATGTCGTGAATGGTTTTCTACAGAAATTCCAGACTGTGGCCGTGTTTTTCGATTTGGAGAAAGCCTGTGACTCCTGTTGGAGAACTGGTATCCTCTGTACTCTCTACACGTGGGGCTTCCGTAGCTGCCTGGCCCGTTTTGGCCCGTTTCCTTGAGGATTTTTTAAAAGTCTGAGTTTTCAAGCCCTGTGTGGGTTTTGCCTTGTCGGACACCTTTATACAGGAAAACGGTGTGCCTCAGGGTTCCGTTCTGAGCGTCATCCTCTTTGCTATCGTCATAAACCCCATAGTGGCCTGTCTCCAGCCAGACATCTCTGGCTCCCTTTTTGTTGATGATTTTGCCATCTATTGCAGTTCTCCACCGATCTGTCTCATTAAGCGGCGTCTTCTACGATGTCTCGATCGTCTTTACTCATGAACATCGACAATGGCTTTTGTTTTTCCACTAACAAAAACGGTTGTATGAATTTCTGGCGGCGCAGTTGCTTTCTCCCACCATCTTTACATCTTGAGCTTGTTGCTCTTCCGTTCGTTGAAACTACGAAACTCCTGGGGCTCAAGGTCGATAGGAAACTCACTTTGTCCTCCCACGCGTCTTGCCTGGTAGCCCACTGTACGCGGTCCCTCAGTATCCTTAGTGCCCTCAATGGTACTTCCTGGGTAGCAGATCGAACCACCCTCCTCTGTTTTTTGACATGGAGCTAAATTTGCAATCAATATTAGTTTTTTTGATAAAAGAGACACTTCATGAAACATTTGCGGATTTATATTACGCAAATAATACAGGACACCATTATTGTGTGCTAATCTTAAATTAATAATCCTTATATTTACGAAAAAATCACAGAAAAACAAAAACAACTTACTAATATCCAATAAACCTAACTGGTCACTCAAATGCAAAACAAAACACTCAGTTCCCGTAAAGACAAGTGTTAGAACAAAAAAACGTTTTGCATCAGGTTTTACCCTAATTCAGGGCGTGGAACATTCCACCTGTTTGCTTTTTATACAGCCACGCTGCACCGTCCACCCGTAACAGATTTTCTCGATCAACACGCGAAGGAACCATACTTACGGGTATTATAGGTGCGACAGATCTGCTTAGGTTTCACCCCGTGTGGAATATAGTCTGTTGCTGAATGGTTTGGCTGCCCTTCCACTCGGAGTCTTGTCCTTACCTATCAGTCGAGATTGTTCATATCTGAAAGCTCTTTCGCCATCATTTAGGCATTTTTACTGTGTAAGGTGATCATTGTGGCAAATGTGATAGTGTGCAAACTGGTACAATAACGAATCACAAAATGTACTTCTTCGCTAAAAAGAGAAAGTAAGTCATCAGAATCATCTGATTTCAACAGGAAACATATAATTCGGGTATGACTGAGCAGGGGTACTTAGAACTGTTGAATACACTTAGAGACCTCCACGATATACAAACAACATTACTGGCATCGTAGAAATAAAGCGTTTGCTTCCAAGATATTTTCAGAGCTAAACATAGAATTGTACGTAGTCACATGGTACTTAGCTACCAAATGAACTCCATGGGAGCCGGACGGTGTGGGCGAGCGGTCCTAGGCGCTTCAGTCTGGAACGGCGCGACCGCTACGGTCGCAGTTTCGAATCCTGCCTCGGGTATGGATGTGTGTGATGTCCTTAGGTTAGTTAGGTTTAAGTAGTTCTAAGTTCTAGGGGACTGACCCCAGATGTTAAGTCTCATAGTGCTCAGAGACATTTTTTTGTGCTCCATGGGAAGCCTCAATAGTTACTATAGTAAAACCATATCGCTTGCATGTACCAAAATCATTAGAAATATTGGACATGGCAAACTGTTTTCTGTTTGGTTACTTGATGATACAGGGACAGAAGTAACTGACAGGACAACGTGAGCCCACATTTTGAGATCGGTGCTAGATTTATGTGATTATTAATGTTAAGAAACAAAATAACTAATAAAAATTCGGCCCTATTATTTCAACCGATGGTGTTATTGTCAACATCAATACAAAATTTGCAACTTAACCAGAGTTTCTTACCGATTATTTAAGAAGAGACTATTTCGAGAAAGAGCATGCGTCAACCATTTAGAGACTGCCAGCAGAACGATGTACAGAACTAACGATCTATCTCGCTGACCTCTTACTTGCAGTCAAATTCTGGAACATACGCTCGCTTCAAACACAATGCCTTACCTATAATGAATTTGCGTACTCTGTGAAGTCTGGACTCGATAAAAGTAACATACGGAGGAGTCAGTCAAAGGTGTAACGGTCTGTTGACATCTGTTTGGACAAGGATGCGGAAGAAACTCTGACGTAGTCTTGTTGAAGGAACGATGTCGACTTTGGCTTCAAATGGTTTCAGGGAATGAGGGAATCCCTAAATTAGAGTGGCATGTCGAGGATCTGATCCCAGCTCCTCCCGAATGCAAGTCTACTGTCTTGACAACTGTGCCCCCTCCCCACCCCACGCCCCCCTCTCGGTTAAAGCAATGGACAGAGATAAATAGTAGCATCTCTCCATTTTTTATTTTCCAAAACTGCGTTGATGGACGCCACTGAGAGAATTTTCGTGGCATTTATTTTGGATATTGACTTTTGACTGTTACCGGGAATTTTTGAGAAGGCAAAATACAGCATGTTACACTGGGCGAAAAATCCTTGAGGCGGGTAAGTATTGCCGGTGCGCTCAGAGGATTGTGTTACGAAGACTGCCTGTGACGACTTGCGGACGATGCTGGTTGCAGTCTGATAAGTCGCAGAGAACGCGGTTATGTTTGAAGAAAATGTTGGTAGAGTTCCTTACATCAACCTGTTGCAAAAGTTGATACAGGCTTTTAAAAGACCCAGAATAACCTTAAACTGTACATTTCCCGAAGCGAAATAATGTTAAGACTTCTGGCCCTGGGACAAACGAGTCACAACTCAATGTATGAGTAATGGGACTAATAATATAAAGCACTGGTAAAAGAAAAGCTCACATATTTTCAGTCGGTTGTAGAGCAAAGAGACTGGCTTCCGTTCATTAGAAGTGTAATTGAAAGTTACAGTCTGATTACTAAACGCTTGTACGACCTAGTACTGCAGTACTACGAAAATGAATTGAATTCTACTGCCAGAAATCTAAAACAAACAAAAATTACATTTCACGGAAATATGTGCGGAAAACAAGTTATTAAAAGTCGACTAACATTGCTCAGCAGGCCAAATTTACGCCTGTTGTAAGATAAAACATAAACAATAACAGCTCACGAGGCCAATAGGAAGTCGGCTTCGAAGCTTCACCCATGACGGGATCGAATTAAGCTGAAGTATATTGCAGTAAACAGAGTACTATCTAACACCCTCTTTAGCAATTTGCAGACTAAATATTCGTGATTTTTCTTTGTTAGAAGCTGAATTCCATTTTGGAGACCTATTTTGGTATAAATATTTCAGATGTTTCTTTTATATTAGTATGAGCATTTGTTGTTGATAAAAACTTGGACTTGTGTCTGTCATGAGATTGTACTTCTACAGAGTGCTGAATTTTAGTTCCATTGATGGAGATAAAAAATTCAAGGAACATTAAAGAAATTTCCGTGTAAGTGGAAGAGTGGTGAGGCCCTTATTGTGCAAAGTGCCTATGTATCGAGTTATCGTAGCTGGATTGCACAGTCTCAAGAGCATCGCCTGCTTTCCCCTCAAGTTATGGTTCCTGTCGTCATACTGAGAGCGAGACAGTGTGTGTACACACAGCTTACACTTTCATATGTGCTCTGTAGGCCATGTCCCAATGCCTGGAGGCGGCCGTCCGTTAGCGGTACTGATAACATCTTTCTCGCTATTACACGGCGAACCCGCATTTCAGTGAGTGCCTTAGTTTCAACGACTGCAACTGTGAAGATGATCTTAATTGAAAACGCGAAGAGTATTTTTCCTAATTTGTTCAGTTTTTGTCATGTTCTTGAGACAATTTTATGCAAGGAGGCAGTATTATTTCCTAAAAATGTGGGTAATGGTATTTTGCATATTTCATTCACTATAGCAACATCTGGTGTGTTCACCAGTAATAGAATGGTATTGAAAGCAAAATAATAAATAACATGTTTCACACCTTTCGTTTTGTTAATTTAGAAAATATTTCGTCTTAATAAAATGGTAGAAACGAGTTGCAAGTATACTGATCGTGCAATATTTTTTCACCAAAGAAGATACAGTAGATATTCCAGAATTCTAATCAAGAACAACTGCCACCATGAGAAATTAAAGAGTAGGTACCCCAGTACACAAATTAGGTTCGTTTCATAGTACGCCCGTGAAATAGCTCTATTTTTAACAGTCGCTCGACGAAAGAGCCGTACCTAAGAAGTGGAAAATTGCGCAGGTCACGCCAACACACAAAAAACGCAATGAAATAATCCGCAGGAGCACAGACCTGTGTCACTGACATCAGTTTACAGTTGGATTTTTGAACATATTCTGTTTTTGAACATTATAAAATACCTCGAAGAAAACGATCTGTGTACACACAACCAGTACGGATTCAGAAAATATCAGTCTTGTGAAACCCATCTGGCTCCTTATTCACATGATGTACTGAGTGCTGTTGACAGGGGATCTAAAGATGATTCTATTTTTCTAGATTTCCAGAAGGCTTTTGGCGTAGTTCCTCACAAGCGGCTTTTATTCAAATTGCTTGTATTTCGAGTCTCGTCTTAGGTGTGCGACTAGATTAGTGATTTTCTGTGAGAAAAGTCACCGTTCGAAGGAACTGGCCGGAGGTCTCCTGTGAACGATAAGTTACGTCTTGCGTTCCAAAGGAAAGCTTGATAGGCCCTCTGATGTTCTTAATCTATATAAACTATTTAGGAGACAATCTGAGCAGCTGTCTTACGAAGATTGTTGGCAGATGAATCTGTCGTTTACCGTCCATTAAAGTCATCAGCAGATCAAAATAATTACAGAATGGTTTAGACAAGTTGTATAAGTTTTGCGAAAAGTGGCAGTTGACCCTAAAGATAGCTTTTTGATGGCAGAATACTTAGAAGATGCAGGTAAAGATGATGCCAGCGCTGCGCTTGTCCGTCCTCTTCTGGAACAGTGTTGCGCAGTATGGGTTCCGTACAAGATACGACTGGCTGAGTACTTCGAAAGCCAAGAGAAGGGTAGCTTGTTTGTATTATCGCGAAATAAGAAGAGGGTGTCGGAGTGGCAGTCATTAAAACGAAAGTCTTTACACTAAATTTCAGTGAACAACTTTTTACTCCAAATGCAAAAATATTTTATTGATCCCACCTACATAGGGAGTTATGACCATTATAACAAAATAAGACAAATAATAGCTCGCACGGGAAGACTTGAGTGTTCGTTTTTCCTCACGTGCTATCGGAGAGTTGAATGCTCGAGAAATAGTTGAAAGTGGTTCTATGAATCCCATGCTAAACAGTAACCTGAGAATTGTTGAGTAGTTACGCATATTTACACGAAATTCTTTGCCTCTTTGAACATAAAAATGGTTGAGAAGTAAATATTTTAATACTGTTGTTGTAGTCTTCAGTCCACAGAGTGGTTTTGATACAGCTCTCTATGCTTTCATACATTAAAGCTGCATGCCCTCGAGAAAAATTAAGGCTGTAGTTTCCCATTGCTTTCAGCCGTTCGCAGTACCAGCACAGCAAGGCCGTTTTGGTTAATGTTACAAGGCCAGGTCAGTCAATCATCCAGACTGTTGCCCCTGTAACTACTGAAAAGGCTGCTGCCCCTCTTCAGGAACCACACGTTTGTCTGGCCTCTCAACAGACCCCTCTCCGTTGTGGTGGCACCTACGGTACGACTATCTGTATTAATGATGCACGCAAGCCTCCCCACCAACGGCAAGGTCCATGGTTCATGGGGGGGAGGGGTGAGGATTTTTAATACTATTGGTCAGTTTTAAAATGTCTAGTCGTCTGGTAAAAACTACTTTTAAGGATCTCCCTGTTCTGTTCCTGCAGACCCAAAGAATCTGTCATTGGTGACATATGACCCCGACTTGGAGTTTTTCGGTCGTCTCGTGAAAGTCTTCATTTCCTTGACGTCCACCTAAACTTCTACCCTTTTTCTTTTCGTTTCATGTCTTCTTGCTTCTCGCTGAAATGACCTCAAGAGTTCTGTCTTGCACATTACCCATAATAACTCATCTCTGTACTACGTGTTGTAACACATAAGCGAGTATGTCATTTTCAGTCCATAAACTACCTCCGTTTCCGTAATGAAAACGAAGCTGTATTCGTTATGTATGTTCGGATGCGGTGCAGTTGCCGTTTAAATCTATTTTAGGTTGTGTTGGTGATTTTCTGCGTTATGTCTGCATCTGTGGAGTTGATATTTTCGACAGTGGTCAAGAAGTTTAGCTTTTCTTGTAGCATAATGCCTGGTTATCCGCTTGATCTTTCGTCAGAACGTGACTGTGGCACTTCTAGTCAGTGATAGTCATCATTGAAGTAGCAAGTGGCCTGTCTTATGCACTTTCCTTCGGACTTCACTTGTATAGTATTTATAATGTAATCTTTGCTGTCTCATATCTTTGCTGTGGATGTTCCAGTCACGTTTGGAAGTCTATCTCTCGTATAACCCTTACATTCTATTTCTTTTGCTTTGCTTCTGTGTCTAAATCCCAAAACGTGGGAGCCAAAGTAGAACCTTGGGGACACCTTTTTGTTGTTGCTTTCAGCATAACTTTAACTGGGCAAGTAAGTCTGTTACAGCCTATTCTTGAAATAGTGTTCTCAAGTCTTTTACGCAGTAAGATGATCATATTAGCATCGCAGGTTCGAGAGCAAGGCAAGATGTGCTACTACATATACTGTATAACAAATATGTAAGTACCATAGGTTAACGCTCCCGCGTCACAAGGGTTTTACGAGTAAAAACGGACATCGCTGCCTAATAGATTCTAAAAATGTACATACTGTAACAATAAACTCAGTGTGGGTTTGGAACTTGGTTGTGTACCAGTGAGAAGGAAGATTTTAGTTCTGAATTGCCCGTAATTGCAGTATTGCTCAACCCATTGTCTCTTTTGCAGCAGAAACACTTTTCTCCGAGCAGCGCAATTGTCGACCATATCTTTCGTGAGCTTCTCGTCTATCGTTACCAAGAACTATGTGAAAAGACCGGACTGTGATAATACCTAACGTGGTATCAGAATTTAATGCGAAAGCTGTCTCTTGTTCATATCAGTTATTCATGGAAACCTGGAGACTTAGTCAGAACACAGGCGAAGCTGACGAATTGATTTAGAAGTCGCTGTAAGTACTGCACTACTACAGCATGGAGACGCTTATAAACAACGTTCTCGCGAAAGAGGAACGCTCTTTTTCAACTTGTGGCAAACATAACAGCAAAGCTGAAGAGAAGTCTCAACTTCGTGGTGACTCGAAAGGCCTTAAGAAAGAGACCTTATGGACGGAACTCGTTCTCTTTGAATTCCACGCGAGTTGAGAAACGGCATCAAGTTTGTCAAAACTGTCGATATTGTATACATTTCCCATTGACTTAACTATGCAGTATTACAGCTGTCGTAGAAGTTAATTTTTGTAGTGTAGAACCAGTATAATGCGCACCTTTTCAGGATACGACTGTGAACAACTACAAAGAGAAATACACTGGTTGGGAGGCAGCCTCCCAAAGTTTAATATGTAATTCCAGCCGTGGCATTGTTGTTGAAGGGCGCACCACTATGAGCGGTAGTGTCGGACAAAGTTTTGGTAGACGGAAGCTACGCTTGCAAACGCTCTTGGATGCATTTGCTCATTTTCAGTCATTTGTGGAGTTTTACCAGCAGTGTTGTATCAGATAAAACAATTCATAGATGGTTCAACATATATAGTTGAGACCTGCCTGTACACGTCGAAAATACCATACCATGCCGGGCCGACCGCCAGGAGAAGATTGGGGGCGAGGGCAAATATGAGAATCATTCCCAAGGACCCTTTACAGGTTATCCCATACGTTTAGCACGATACTGATGCCCCTTTTACAATGTGTGGTGCTCAAAAAGTAAAGCGCCCTGAGTGTGAAGGATTATTTTGAATACCGTGATGCTTTACTTGTGCTTTTGGTGATGGTAGTGGTACACACAAGCTTTACTCCGACCTTCGAGCTAACGTCTTTCAGCCAATTGTATGTTGACCTACAGCTTAACGTGAACTTCAAACTGTGGAGTAGCTTTGCAGTTTTGATATTAACAAGTTGTTATCAAAGGTGAAAGAAGCGGTAAGTGACAGGAACAAAGTTCTTAGAACGGCCAACGATTGAATACTGACCATTTTTATTACTATTTCGACATTTGTTAATGAGCTACACTATAGTACTCGAACTCGCTGTCGCCAAGAGGTTACTGAGCTTCTTAATGGCTAACTTAATACACCGTTGGTTGCACACATTTGTAATTATTTGTAGAGAAATAAAATGAGCGCTTGGCGTCATTGGCCGGTAGGCCCCTTATGGGGCAGGTAGTTACGACTCTTCAGTGGAATCATCAGCAGCCTGACCTAAGTTCAGCATATAAGGTTTATAACTTAAACAGAATACGCTGTTTTGAGGAAGGAGTAGGAGGAGACAAGGAGGAAGGAAGTTACATGAAACACGGTCGGTCTACCAGTTATGCGTTATTTTGAACAAAGAAGAAACGGAAGTGGGGCCGATAGCACCGTTAGATCTATCTGGCAACCGTTAAATGTTATATCGGCATTTGTTGCTTCATAAAAACCATATTGACAATATGAGAGTGCGCTTCGTATTTGCTGTTTTATGTAGACTACCATATATCTTGATGTTTATTATATTTGTTATGCAATCGCACCAGATGTATTTGCGAACACCTCTATACTTATCAGCAGCAAATGTTACGTCAGGTTTCAAAGAATCCTCAATCTGGAGGATCATGGGGAACTGAACACCGCTTCTCCCGCTAAGTCATTTCTCTCGTCAGCAAAATCGCCACGTAGAAGTGAAAACATAGACTTGTGCTTCCGTCGTGTTATTTCAATAACCATGCATCCCAAATTTATAGATAACATTTCTAAAATTCGCGTAATAGCATAATCGAGTGTTACGTACTCGCTCTTACTCACCGGAAATGAGTTGTAGGTCGATACTTTCCTTCTCTGAAATCGTGTCACCGAGCAATCAATAAAATCCGCCCTGTCGATGGGGGCTTGAGCGCATCATTGCTAGAAAGGCCTCCGTTACCGCAGATGCGCCATATACACAGTTATCCACATCACTCGTTGTCAGTAAAATTTCACAGAACTCCATTAGCGCTACACAATATGAAACAGGCACTTTTGGCGGTTCTTCTGTACATGTGCTGTAGATTATCTGGAACTCAAAACTGCAATTAACCGTTGTACGCTTGCTTTTTTGTACTTGTTCGTGTCTGTTACTCAACTTGGTTATCCTCCTAATCTTAAAAGCTTCTACCTACTTTATTAATTTTACAGCGCAACTCGTTTTTTGTTTTTTTTTACGCATGTAGAAAACAGAACAACAATTAAGCCCAACTTCATGTAGCTAGTTATGGGAAACCATAGTTCAACATGCAGTTGGAACCACTGTACAACTAGACTACATAAGTATAATAAAAATATTCATAGAGATAAAATACGTTAAAGACAACGTGAAAGTAACTGTAAATTTTTGTAGCTTCTAGTAATATGGAGTTAATCACACGCTAGAACTTCTTATTTGCACGACCGAATGTCACGAGAGCTATTATCACCACCGTCGTTGTAGGGAATGTTTTTAATTGCTGTTGATATGGTTTGCGCTGGCACATTATATGTACAGTGGGTCTACAAAACGTATTGGTACACTTCGCAGTTTTCGGTGTACTAGTTTCCAGTACATCTTACTACTGCCACCGCCCAGCCAATGATGCCCTGATACGAAACTTGACATCCTCTAAGTACTTTAGAGGAGAGCTGGTATTGGAAAGCAATTACATGCAGCCATCCTCAGGTATGTATTTGATTGTGGAAAGTTAAGTTTTCGTGTATTGAAGCAGAAACTAACTAGAAGGCTTCAGCTACTTATAAAGTAGCAAACTTTGTTTACATAAATTTTATAAAAAATTTCAGTATCACAACTTTGAAACATCGGCGAATCTTTGTTAAGAAGAGCCAGGAATATTTCTCAGGTGAGATCACAAATAGTGAGACTTGTGTTGTTTTGGTCTTCAGTCTGAAAACTGGTTTGATGAAGCTCCTCACGCTAGTCTGCTGTGCAAGCCTCTTCATTTCTGCATAACTGCTGCAACGTATATCCATTTGAACCTGCTTACTCTATCCTCCCCAGCTCTATTCAGTACCTCGCCATTACTTATCTGATCAGTTTACTGCCGTAAGAGGCCGCAATGGAGACAAATACCTTCAGAAAATATTCATTGTTAACGAACCTCTGTTCTTCTGAAACGACTTTCTTAATAAGGGCAGTGTGCATTTTATGTCGTATCTACTTTGGTCACCATGATCTGTTTTGTTGCCCAAACAGCAAAACTCATTATAAGTATGTCCTTTCCTGACCTAATTCCCTCTGTATCATTCGGCTACGTTCCGTTACCCTTGCTTTACTCTCGTTGACGTTCATTACATAACCTCATTTCTGGACACTATCCATTACGTTAAACTGCTCTTCCAAGTCCTTTGTCGGTTCTACCAGAATTACAGCGTCATCAGCAAATGTCACAGATGTTATTTCTTCTTACTGAACTTCTGCTTTCTTTACTTTACTGCTTGTCCCATATACAGATTGAATAACATGGGGGTATAGACTACAACCATAACACTCCTTTCAACTACTGCTTCTTTTTCATGTTCATTAACTATAACTGCAATATAGTCTATGAAGAAGTTGTATCTAATGTCGTGCTCCCTGTTCTTTCTTAATTTTTTTAAAAAATCCGTGTTACTAAAGAACTTCAAAGAGCGTTGCTAGTCAACATTTTCAAAAGCTTTCTGTAAAACTACAGATACTATAAACGTAACTTTGCCATTCTTTTAGGATAAGGCGTACGGTCGGTATTAACTCGCGCGGTGCAAACTGACCTTGTCCGAGGTCGGCTTTTACAGCCTTCCTCTTTCTTCGGTAAATAATTCTTGTCAGTGCTGCGTAACTATTACTTGTTAAACTGATGGTTTTGTAGTATTCACACCAGTCAGCAGCTGCCCTCCTTGAAACTGGAGATGTTAGAGTCTTCTTGAAATTTGAGATATTTCCCCTTTTTCCTCCATCTTGTCTACCAGGTTAAATGGTTTTGCCATTTCGGGCTGCGCAAAGGATCTCTGTAATTCTGGGGGAATGTCGTCTGCTACAGGGACTTTGTTTCGGCTTTGGTCTTTCAGTGCTCGGTGAAATTCTTCTTGAGGTATCACATCTCTATTTCATTTATTATGTCTTCCGTTTCTATAATAATGTCTTCGACTTTGTTTCCTTTGTATAACCCTTTCATATATTCCTTCCACCTTTCTGCCTTCGCGTCCTTGCTCAGTACTGGCTTAACGTCTGGGATTTTCATATACATATAGCTGCTTCTCTCATCTGCAAAAGTTTCTTTAATTTTCTTAAAGGTAGCCTCCATCTTTTCCAAAGTCGTGCATGCTTCTACAGCTTTGCATTCCTTCTGTAGCCTCTCCTACTTCGCCATTTTGACCCTGTGTCAATATGAGATTAGAATGGGTAAAAAAAGACACAATCCAAAACTAAGTCCTTCACCAAACGACAAAACTGCGAATTATTGACATCTGTGGTAGAAGCAGCGTAGAGAGACTGGCCGAAGTGGAACCGACGGGCCGAAGCAGAGAGAGAGAGAGAGAGAGAGAGAGAGAGAGAGAGAGAGAGAGAGTGTGTTACAGTTACAACGGGGATGTCACTGCCGATTGCACACAATGACACCAATGTGCGTGGTAAAAGATGCGGACTGATAAGCAAATAATTTGCCACAACCCGTACATTCACTAACGAAAGTATGAATTAGGTTGTGATAACTCTCTAACGGAATTGCTACTTCAGTTTTCAAATCCGAAGGGCATGCAACGTCCGCCAGAACTATTCCTACTGAGAAGTAACTAAAATAATTAAAATAAACAACACTGGTCAGTAGACTTGTAACCGAAACCAACGAATTATTTCTGATATTGAAATTAAAAGTGAAGGAAAACAGTAACAATGTATAAAGCAGACACTGAAGGAAAGTGAAATAACCAAATGGAGAAACAAATTCGAGTGCTAGTTTCTTAAGAGATACTTTTGCAAAGATATTACTTTGGTGACTTAATAGAGCAACAATTATTGCCCCACAAAAGTCACAATAGTTTAAATGAGCTGCACTTTCGCCGTCAACAACCCGCGAGGCAACTGCCTCTAGCAGTATTCATATGATATGTCAGGAAAGCTTGCGGATGTTCTGTTTTCACTTGATACACTCTTCCAAAAACCCCTTCCGTAACCGTGAAAGTATTTTATACCACCTGTGGCACGGTCAAAAAGATAATGCTTAAAAATCTTGTAACTTGAAAAAAGAAAAATCGTTTTGCCTCATTGCACCACTACTATTCAGATCCATTCTGCACGAAAGCACCATCTAATTCTCAACACAACTTCCAGCCACATCAAACAGAATTATATATACAATCCCGGAAAAAAAAGTTCGTTAAAAAGTGAAAACAGACATTTGCAAGAAATGGCCAGAAATAGGCAAATTGCGTGAAATAGTGGAATAAAAATGTAATTAAAATTTGATTAAAACTGTCCTTTCCCACTTAATAACAATATTTTGACTCCCTTTCCACCGAATAACAGCTTTACAGGAAATTAATTCATTTCTAAGTTCGTATAGTTACAAAAGAAAGTCACTTCCACAACCCCTAATTTTATTATACAAGATGAGTCAAAGAGGACTTCACAACTATGGAGTAATATAGAAATTTGAGGTAATTTACATAATCGGTATGTGTGTCATTTTGTTGCAAACGTCCTCTGATCCAGTATGGATAAAATCAAACTTTCGTTCTCCATTCCTCTGATTCACTGCAGCGGTTCAGTATGTATTAGTATGTAGTTTAGTTTGCAAGTATAATAGCTATTGTTCCGTCCTAAACATTGTGCAGCATATAGTCCTAGAAGATAGTGCTGTAGTAGCAGTTGTCACTTCATGCCTCATTGTATTTGGCTTTAACCGTAACTTCGTAAGAAAGGTCAGGACACTGACGTAAATTGGTATAGCGTGTGTTTAGCACACTGCGTTAATTGCCGCAGACTGCTACGTCCTATATGAGACACGCCTCAAGAGCATCCACTTCACAATAGCGCAGTCGGCCTGGAAGAGAACAGGGCCATCTTTACTGTGTGAAAATAGACGTATTGTCCTCTCGTGTGAAAGTACCGAGTGTCGATGAGTGTTTCCATTGACCTGAGTATTCAAACCGAGCAACTTTCGTGCTTGAGGATTCGAATCGCACTTAATGCAGTAACTTCGTACTCTTTGGCAAGATAATGAATTTCAATTTTCTTATTGTAAGTGAATAAGTTTACTATGACAACGGAGAAAAGATACCTGCCAGCCAAGTGATATTTATTGGTTTCGCCAAGTTAAAAACTTATTTATGAAGCTACAAAACTGTCACATACCTTTAGAAACACATCGAGAACAATTATTGAAGTGCTCCATGAACACCCATAATCTCGGGGTGTAATTAGTTGTCAGTCTCTTTTTTTCACACGAAGTTAGGATACGCGTAGTATGCATAGAAATTCACCGCCAAGGAACGTGTCATCATAAACATAAAATAAGTTTGCGTTCCATTGTATATTGGGCGGGAAATATGTGCTTACAGAAAAATGGCTTGGATCCCAAAGCTTGCTTACTACAAAGAAGTTTTCTGCTTTCTCTGCTCGTATTATGACTTCCACCAGATGCACGACGAAGGCTTAACGCGACAGGAAGAATATAAGTACGTCTTCAAGAAACACAGAGAAAGATTCTATCAAAAATTGTTCCACACTTTGATCACATTTTATTTTATGAGTAAAAACACTAAAAACATGTTCTAAACTGAGAAATAAACTCATATCGTCAGAGTTCGTAAACACGCACGCTGATCCCTATTATTTTTGTTCATAAATGGTTAATTTTATATAAATTCCTTCTCTTGTCAAAGAGTAACGCTTATTGTAAAATGTGAGATTCGAATCCACAAGCACGGAAGGTGTCTGTGCAGACGTTATTCGACCTGGCCAGCGCCCCGATTAAGCACAACTTTCCTCGATATGTAGAATGTATCAGCGACGAATAGAAATCACTAATTTTTCAACGTCCAGAAATTGAATAGTTTGCGGGCCTGTTACGTATAAATAAAATTTTTTACGGCTGTTTCAACGATTGCTGCTGGCCCGAAAACGGCTTCTGTATCATTTGACATTGATTTATTCGCAGAAGGAAGAATAGTGTCCTATTACGCTTTCACATGATTGACCCACTCCTAGCAGGCCGAAATTCGTTGATATCGGTGGGTCACAGAATCTGTCTTACTCATGTTTTACATAGTAATTTATCCTTTCAGATTTTGTGTAGTGTTCGGTCGTATCCAACAAAATCGAAGCCTGAGACCTACCCTATCGATTGTTTGAGTCTAAAAGGTTATAAAATGTCAACTATCTTAAAATAACTATTTTAATACAAATGAAAATATCTCATGTGTCAATAAAACACGCTGTGTGCAGCTGTACATCTACAGTTTGTGTTGTTTGTCGATAAATATAAAATCTATCAAGCAGCGACTAAAGAATCCATTAACAGGAAAATAGCTCATGTAAGGCGACATGCAATTTACAAATAATACATGTCGGTTTTATTTCAGGCCGAACCTCGTTGGCTAGGTTTTGACGCGGTATAGCTTAAAATTGAACAGTACTATTTTCGAAAGAGATGCTCAAAATTGACCTCGGACATATAAGATGCTCATCAATTCGACGAAAGATTATCGAATATTCTTGCCCCATGCAGCCCATGGCAGTTTCTGTTATTCAACAGTTCTTCATGATCACGTTTACAGCTGCAACATCCAGTGACCGCCTCCCTTCTCTTCACATATCCAATGTATCACTTTACATACAAAGTAAGACTACGAAACAAGTATAGAACTTAATCGATAATTATCAAAGTGTGTTAAGTATATGTTCTATCTAACTGCGAATCGATTTAAGACCACTTATTAACCAACGTAGTTAAAGTGTATTCCCCTGCGTTGTTTCCTGTGGCGAGTACTGGAAACGAACCATGACCATTTCCCGTTGCCTACTTCCATTGAATTATCCAGGACGATTCATTATGAGGTAATCACGCATCGGTGTTGACAAAGTCTGCTTTAAGAATTCTATCATGTCTATTCCTATGCGGTTTTCAGCGGTTAAACTGTAGGGACGTAGCTTGTGCCGATTTCTGAGAGAGCAGTCCAGACAACTTCAGCGCATTGCACGTTGCTCGTCTGCGAGTGAAAATCAGGCCATGGTATCGATAAGGTATTTATGGGTCGCACTACAGTTAGGGTGAAACGGTCTTTCCTTGCAAGCATAGTCATAGTGGCCTGGAAGGAAGATCATACTAAGCCTAGCGGCTGAAATAACTGATATTTCTAGTTAGATTGAAAATGCGTTGAGCTGTGTAGCTGCAGTCGTTTGCTGGCGATTCATATGGCGGAGCCATGTGGTGCGACGGCAGTAGTCATTTGCCTTTTACGAGTCAGTGTGGTTATCTTCGGTCCTATCCAGCTGAGGAGCAAGAAAGCGGACCGTTGAAACCTTAACCTGGTTACTGAGGAAAACCCTAGCTGCACTGGGAAGTACGTGGTGACCACGTTGCTTGTAGAAGAGCGAAAACTGCTGAAACTCGGTTTTTTAAACGTCAGAGTAACAGTCGCAGCTGAGTATAACGGGAATATCGATGAAACCTGTAAAAAAAGGAATCCCCGGTGGTATGAAATGGGTAACGGCGTATACATTACGTAACAAGAAGTAGTATAATAAGAAGAAAGTTAAGAATTTTTTGAAATGATAGGAGGTTCAGTTCATTTGCATTTCATACTGTACTACTATCTGTGGGTGGTGGTGGTGAAAGTACAAGACGACTGCGGAACAAGATTTCTCAATTTGTTATCTTTGTCTTTTGAAGACGATTTAGAGTAACTTTTTCAAAAGGTGGTAATACTTACTGGAACCCGTGCTTCAGAAATAGGAAAAAACAAATGCAAAAGCTGAAGTGGACAGCGAAGAAGACATTTTAAATCTTACAACTATAATTTCCTTGAAACGGTGTAGAAAGAGAAAAAAAGATATTGTCATAGCAGTTTGAAACAAGGAAAACAGCCACATAAAAATGACGAGAGACTTCCTTGTTAGTACCTCCGTCCATTTTCCTCCAGTCGAACTAGTCTCTAAATACTGCGAAGTCGTGGAGACATTATAAACGTTCACCTTTCTTCATAACTAACATAACGTTCACAGTATGTTGTTTGAAATCGTGTTGCGATTTAAACATTTTCCTTTCTGCACTTCTGTTGCCAGACGATCACCATGTACTCACGAATTTAACAGAGTAAAAACACGAAAAAGGGATAACGTTCAAAATAAGAAGCGACTGCAGTTGCTGTCTTATACATGATAGCGTACAGAAAACGTGCACTGGAAGGCAAACTGTAGCTCATGTGCTTCGTCAGTGGAGAGTTAGTCATATTTGAAAGTCATACATGTTTGTGTGTTCGCTGCTTGTTCAAGTAACGTACGTAGAACTATTCGGCTGTGTTCTGCACCCAAGTATCCAACGACAGCTGGTGTTTGCAGCGATGTAGGGTAATGAAGCTGTAATTTGAAATGACTACGCTGGGTGGTCAGAACAGTCTGAAAAGCTTGTAAGGCTGTTGCAGGGTAGGTAGTGCAGAGAAATAATTGTTGCGAAAAAAATTCGATGGATCGTTTCAGAGTTAATTAGCGTTGAAGTTAGCCAATCAAGGCGTCGCTCACAGAAATTCAAGTCATAGAAGGTGTCACCTAACGTGTTCTTCGTTTGGTCTCTTAAAACCCCCAGATACAACAATAAAATTTGATTTAGACGGTAGTAAGGATCGAACCCGAGCCAAATGCTGAGCAGTCTCGTGTACCATCTACGCTTTGAGAATAAGTGACACTGGAACCGTATCTGGCGGGCCGCTTGAATTTGCACGCGCAACGGCCTGATTGGCTGACTTCAACGCTAGTTGTCTCGGAAAGGGCACAACAAACTTGATTTTTTAACAATTATTTCTCAGCACAACCTACCCTGCAATACCCTTACAAGCTCTTCAGACTGTTTCTGACCACCCTGTGTAAGAATTTGTTACGTAACGCATATATACGGCGCTCGTCTGTTGTCAGAATGTGAATTGACTTAGGTAGCAGCAGCATCATCATCATCTACAGCTTTGAACCGTATGATAAAGGCCTCCTTTGATGATTGCGTTTCTCACACTGCGAATAAGTTTAAGAAAAAATTAATTCGTTTGTTTGCGTGACCACCTTCCGCAGCGGTCGTTGTTATATAAGAAGTATTATTTTCCTTTCCTCGTCTTCAGCGTATCGCAAATTAGTTTTTCAGTAGAAGCGTTTCCCTCTTTCTTAGCGAAGCGCCAGTGATGATGCTGTAAACATTTTGATAACATAACTCTTTTTGCAGTTTCGCTTGCACACTTACTTAGTTCCTCCAATGCTAACTACCATATAGGGCAAGGGGCCTCCAGCGAATTCGATCAAGTGCCATGTTTTCAGATTCCTTTCACTTTACATCCACGCATTTGCTGTAAAGTAAAAACCTATTTTCCTCTCAATGTGACATTTTGTACAACTTACTTTCTACGTTTCTTGCTCCTTTTCACGCCTATAATAACTGGTTTTCCCAGCCGTTAAAAGTGTGTGAGAAAAAAAAAATAATCGGCGATTTTGGATTTCATTATTGCTAGCAATATTGAATTTATTACTCGACAAAACTTACTTGCACGATAGAATGTCACGAGTAGGCTAAGTGTACTACTACAGTCGTTCTAACCTGCTGTTAATATGAGATCCACTTGAACACTTCTATGTCTACACCAGATAATAGTGTAAGATTCAAATTCCTTAGTGTACTCTCTGCATCTCATCTTACTTCCGCTGCCATACAGTCCATGGTTTACGATTGCAAGATAAAAAATCATTGAGAATTACTTGGAAAAACTCTTGCTATTGGAAAGATTACTGTGTAGAATCCGGCCTCAGACATCCGTTTGTGCTATAAAACTTTCTAGGCCTTACGAATGCTTACTAGGCAACTTGCTGTGGACAGTAGAATAAAGTTGGAATATTAGCGTAAAATTGCTGCTGTTTTATACGTTTGTTGTATGTGAAGAGAATAAAATTTTACAATGAAATAGACCCTCTTCACTTTAATATTAATTACAGTACAAAACTGGACAGTTGGGAGATTTACCGACATGCAACATTACTGTTTTAAATTCCATCCTGTTTTCACCTGTTAATATTTTATGTTACGACTGCAATACGGTATTAAGATATCTTCAAGCATCTAAAAAATATAAATAAACGTAATGAGGACAGTTTATAGTGAGATTAACAGTAGGGACAACCAGTTGTATAGTTTGTAGACGTTCATATACCGTACTTACAAGATTTTGACATATTTACGTTAGACAGAAATAACAACGCAGTATACACATCAAAGAACGAATATAGCCATTAGTCAGCTATACTAGTCAATATTGCGTTTTATGTACTGTAATTTTGAGTGGATTGTATATATCTCACATCTAAAAGTGTGCACTTACAAACCATTAGAGTAAATGTCTAAAAAAATCGAGAAAATTTTTATTTCTGAGTTCGCTTTGTTCATTTAGTATGTGGTTGTTCTTTGAAGGTGCTATAATTTTTTTTTTTTTTCCGTTCCTAGAGCGTCCATTAACCTGTCTTTCTCGGCCTACGTAGCACCTTTAAAGATCCCTTGATGCTTTTGGTTTTGTGGTTACAGTTTCGTAAATATGCACCAAATGAAGATTTACAGTCCTCGCTTATGTTTGTGTGCTCTCTACCTGTATGCTCCACACAGAAATTTTACATTCACCACATGTGACTTTACAAATCCCTGATTGTACAAAAGGTTTTGTTTTGCGAGTTGTGTGTATGATTATATTTCCTACTTTGTTGTTCGTGCGGTAACCGATTCGTATATTAGTTTTACGCAAATTACCGGCTATTCAATCTCATATGGTGCCATACTAAGGTAGAGCAATGGTTTTTTTGTTCTTTTTTGTTTTTAGTTTCTTTTCTCCTTCTTTTGTTAATACTTTTCTTTATCTACGTCGTTGCTTTTGTAATATGGTTGTATACATTTATCTACTGTAGCTTATCAGCCTTATAGCTATTATTTGTTGCTATATATTTTAATATACACACCTTCGGTAATTTTGTTCTGTTCTAATATTTTAATATCTTAGCATCCTCAGGAAAGCAGTTTACTTCAGTGTTGTAAAGTTGGTGCAGAGCTACACCGAAATATAGCAGTCAGGATTTTCTTTATAATGAGGGTCTATGAAAGAAGACTACAAAGACCTGAGAATAAATCGTATAGTTTCAAGTTAGTGAGGCTTAAAGGAACCGCCCATCTTAGATCGCTGTTGCAATCCAGACATCCAAGCTGTGCAGCTATTAAGTGCCTGTAAATTTGTTACTTTATAGGAAAAAATAACGATGGTATATTTACGAAGCCGCACTGCAGGCAATGTGATGAATCTATTCTGCTATCCAACAAACTTAAGTGCTATACAGGACACACGACGACTGACTTCTGACAATATTGATATGAGGTCCCTACTGGACGCATCAGATTAAGGAAAACTCAAGCTGAGACTGCTAAGAGTATGGCTCTGGCAAGGTTTTTGCACCGTTCGTTACTCGCCAAACGGTTAGACCCTGGTCCGTCTAATGCACCATCCATAAGACTGAGTCCCTTTTGCCACGCAAGATACCCTTGGACGTCGGGATTACTACCCAGGTAAATTAATTAGTTGCCGATTGGCTATGTTGAAAGAAGAGGACATGGCTCCAAGAAAATTGACCACCAAATTTTAGTTTGGTGTATTTCACCTTTTTAATTTTGTGCTATGGTGACCCTACTGCGAGAATTTTTGGTTGCTTAGATGAACGTTTGTCAATAACTTCCATGCAATGCATATTACTGTGTTAAGATATTTCTGATGATCGAGGCATGAACATTCGAAACGCGTAGGCCAAAAAATTGTTGTTTTTGAGTTGAGTTGTTTTAGTCTACGGTTTAGCTTTAATTCTGTGAAGATAGTGATAAATTCAGAATGAAGGCAGTCGTTATTCGAAGACTGAAGTGCACAAAAGAAATCAGCAGCAGAGGACCTATGTCTTATGATGGCATTATTGACCTTTCCTTCGGGAGGACCGCAGACAATTAGAACTTTTCGAAAGAAATTTCCGCCAGGCAGTTGAAGTATGAATGCGATGAATGCAGGTCACAGCAATGTATTGGTTGTCAAATACGCCATACAGCTTGTTAATGTTTATTCGCTGGTCGCAGTGGCAGCCATATTATCGGTCTTCCATATGTGCTCAAATCCTGTAATGCGACGACTGATTTATAAGACCAGACGTGTGTCATACAGTGACATGTAGGTCGGTCGGACATTTTGTGGCATTTCAACTTGCTCTTGAGAACGGCAAAAAACCGAAATCGTGATTGTATAAAATAAATGAATTGTAATGTACAGTCAGATGGTGAAAATTTCCTTTAAAATGATGTCATTATTGTTACTTACATTATTTGCCATCAAATCTCAAATTTCATTACAAAGAAGTTTTTCCAGCATTTAAATAGTCAGTTACAACGATTAAAAGAAATATTTACAGTGCGAAGGTAATTTAAAACTGTTATAAATAATCTGTGCGTTATACGAGCAGACACCACACATTCATGTAATTTAATTGCCTCGATGGACAATGACGCGACCACCTTCAGTGCGGATGCGCAAGCACTTTCGACCTCTTGCGGGAATCTCAAAATAGTGAGCATGGAGTGTATGGATGGTGACAAAGGATAGGTGGCGTTAAGTGAAGATGTGGGTCACCGAGAAGCGTGCCGACATAGTGTATGCAGCTGCGATAAACACTGCGTCCGGGTGGCGCAGTGGCTGGTGCAACTGGGAAATGAAGTCAGCTGGCAGTTGCAGTAACTTATTTGGATAAACTGCCAAAATATTAAATGTGGATTGTTGCATAAGTATTTGAACTCTGCTCCTCCTGACTGCAAGTCTTATGCGCTAACCACTGCAGAACCTCATTTATTGGCACTGACCAAGATAACGGGTCACATGGATGGAAGCTGCAGACGCCAGCAAGCTACTTACTGGATTCAAAGAGGTGTGCTGGCCTCAGATCAAGTTCAGTAAAGAGCAGGTGTGCTGGCCAGCCTGGATGTGGTGTTTAGGCGATTTCCCACCTCAGTTATAGGATTCAGAAATGCCCTTATATTTATTTTCACATGGAGTAACACTGGATGCAGGCAGTGGGAGTACACGCATTCCATCTTAACGGGGAAAGGGATGGCGACAGGAAGGGCATCCAGCTGCCCTGTATCACCAACATTGCCAAGTCTAATAATCAACATCGCGACACTCTGAAGATTTGGGATAATGGCCAGTTGAGTGTGTGGATGAGGGACTTTCTGAAGAAGTGAGGTTGGATTTCTCCTCTTCGTCTGTTACCGTGCAGATGTTTGTGTGGGGCACATGCATAAAAGTTGGGTGTTTGTGCTGTAGCAACCTGGGTTGGGCAAGGCCACTACAGGTCAAGGACCTGAGTGGTGGTGTAGGAGTGGTAGAGTGCGGGAGTGTAGAGTGTCAGTAACGCAGTGATATCTTGAATTAGGTTGTATTGTCAGAATAGATACACAGAGTAATGTAGCATTGTGCAGCTTGCAAGCATCAGGAGAGAACCGCTGACACGCTTCATCAGCGAGTCGTGATGCTGGTGCTGCAGGTCAGTGAGTGGTGGCCACCTCAGTGGCATGTGGGCTACAGTGGGGGAAATGAGTAGGCATTGCCCATTATCGGACTTCTGCAGCAGAGGTGGCCGTGCACCTCGGCACTTTTGTGGATGGCCCGTCTTGCACTAAGGTGTGTGTAACCAACTGCACGGTCCAGGCCAATGGATGTTGTGAAAGACAGGACCCAGTCTTCCACTGGAGAGCAGATGATGTTGGAATGGCCAGGGGCTGTGTGGATGTACCACTTGTGGACGGTGTGGAGTTCACAGCTTGTGGATCATCCATCTACAACCCTTAGTAGATGGAGGGCTGGCAGCACACCAGTTTTCATGACATCAGCAATGTCCATGTTGGCTAAAATGGCAGACTATGGCCGTGGCTTGTATTGCAATGGCTGCGTCGTAGCCTTGAAATCAGGAAGCAAGTAGCAGGAAGACCATCATCGATCAGCTTGTGTACTGATGACGCTGACGGGATGGCGGCACCAACAGATGTGCGCAGGAGCTCCGAAAGCCCAGTTATTTAACCAGCAGAGCGTGCACCTGAGATGCATTCGCTCTAGATGGATGAGTAAATTTGCCCAAGTTAATTGGACTCGTCTGCAGTTTCTTGTCTTTGTTCTTGGTTGTTGTGCTTGGATCTTTCTGCTACATTTGACTCGTACAGAGGATCTCTGGTGCCTGGGAGTTACAGAGCAATACTTCATACTGCCCTTGTTATGACGTGTTATGGAATTTGTCCATTTGCTTTTCTCTCTCGGAAGTTGTGTGCAAATGCTCAGATCGTGCGGTGCCTTCTGCTGCACTGGTGATATGCCATGTCGACATCTCAATTGACATACCTGTTCTGAGCTGCTCTGCTTGGCTCTGAGTTCACCAATTAAGAACTTCAAAAAATTTAAGCATGCACACTGATCTCATTGTGGGGTAGAACCGTCCTTCCTTCTTCAAAACTTTGTCCCAAATTTTCCTCAGATTGTCCACTGTAACTGTCACATGCATTTACATACATAATTCGACGTTGTCTACATGTCACAAAGTTTTTGCTCATATGAGTGAACCACATGGGTCCTCTTTTTGTTTCTTAATTCTGTAATATTAATTCTAAGTGTCGGATCATGAAACGGTTTTATGTTTACACTAAGCCATCTCTATGCCGTTTCCATTTGAGTCCTTATAAGCTATCACAAGTTTACACATAGCCATCTATACATTCCGATTCTTATCTGTTAACCTCTCAACAGACCTCTGATGTGGTGGTGGATAGTGAGAATTGATACTTTTATGTCTGAGGCAAATGTAAAGTACGAAAATTGCTATCACAAACACAGCAAGACTGATGGTTGTAATGCTTAGATTTCTGATGTTTTGGCATCGTTTCTCTTGACACTGCTCAGTGTGTTGGAACATATGTCCCACAAAAATTTTTACTTTTTGGGATGCAAATAATTTGTCTGAAGAGTGTATTAGGCCAGTATTTTTTATTGTTATGGTAGATTAGGTTTTGTTCTGGTGGCACTTCCAACCCTTTCTATCATCACATCATAGCGTGTGCTTGTTTAAATACAGTTCTGCTGAGTAGATCCAATGTGCTCGTACCTTCTGAAAATGAGATTGTCGGGCCAGCATTTCCTTTGGCATTCTGTTGTTTCCATTTTCCCAAGGAACGGTTCTTCGACATTCCTGTAGGTCCCCTTGTGACATAAGAATGTGAGTCTCTCCATGCTCAAAAATTATTTACATCTTTACCTCCTCACCCTTTTCATATGAACTAGCGCCCTTGTCACAATGCCAGTTATTTGCACCAGTTGAGCTCTCAGTTTGCCATATGATAGCCTCAGATCTTGGAATTCGTTCTATATCTTGCTGACAACTTCATTCTTTTGTGTTTCTCTGTGTAACTCTGTGAATGAATGGAACTTTGTTTCTTATTTCCCACGCATCAGAAGTCAACCTCATATTGGTTAGCAGCACATCTAGTTGTCTGACAAACAATACAGCTGACTCCAATGGCTGACTGCGAACTGTATGCATCATTCCTCCAGTGGGGACGTGCAGCAATATCAGGACAACAACAACTCGTCTGGTTGTCCCTGATCACCGCCTGAGGAAAGTAACTTTATTGATTCCCTTCCTCCTACGAAAATGCGTATACATATCAAACTAACTTTGAAGTAACCTTTATTCAAAACGTAAACCGGAACGACTCATGGCAACGGAAATACAAATCACAATAATGCTTCATCAAGAATAAAAAAATGAACGTTTATTGAATAGCTCCCGAAATAAAATGACAAAACCCAAATATTACTGATCATCACTTTACATCAATGCATGTGGTACGCTATTTTTATCATGTTTATCTACCGGCAAATGCTGGCCGCTGTGGTCGAGCAGTTCTAGGCGCTTCACTCCGGAACACGCGGGTGCTACGGTCACAGGTTCGAATCCTGCCTCGGGCATGGATGTCTGTGATGTCCTTAGGTTGGTTAGGTTTAAGTAGTTCTAAGTCTAGGGGACTGATGGCCTCATCCCATAGTGCTTAGAGCCATTTGAACCATACTGGTAAATGCTTCTTGACTTTTTTATTCGTTTTCATACCCACTGATTTGGTTGTTCACTGGTGAAGTCATCTCAGTGACTTGATAGGGACACTGATACTTGGGCAAGAACTACCACTAATCTTCCTTAGACGTGTAGGGATTAGTGACTAACATACACTCACCCACTCAATATTCATGTAGCTTTGCTACACGCTGTCCCAATCGTTATTGTTGTTGAAAGGCTTTAGTGTTGGTTCTTTTTGATTCACAGTTAAATCCTAATTTAGGCATCGTGACATCAAAGGGGACAGCATTTTCCCACCATACACCACCATGAACGGCGATAGACCAGAAGTATATTGTACCTTAACATTGTATGTAGGAACCATGTTTGAAGATATTTATCCCAGTCGTTGTGCTGACTAGTAACATAACTTAACATTTTATACAGTGTGTAGTGCACTCGCTGTGTTCTGCCATTAGTCCTTGTACGGCATGGGATTGTTCTTAACTTCTGGATACAGAATTCATGACATAACTGCTTTATGAAGTCTGATACAAAATTTGTACCTTGATCCGTAATTAAGGTATTGGGCACACTAAATTTAAGTATCCAGCTGTTAACTATGGCATGAGCTACTGTACTAGCCTACTGATTGGGAATCGATTCCATTGCTGTAAATCTTGAAAAGTGATCTATAATTGTATGTATATATCTTGTATGTGTGTTCTATTAATGATTCCAAAATCTCGATCCCAATCATCTGTAAAGATTTGTATGCCTCTGGTAACGTTTGCAAAGGTATTTTTAGACGACTAAGATTTGCTCTCTGTGCACATGGTACACAGTCCTGTATGTAATGCTCAACGTCACACTTTGTCTTCTGCCAGAATCTTCCCACAATTCATCTCTCCACCCGTCCAGTGTCCTCCATGACCCAACAACAAACAGTCATGCATTTCTTGCAGTACGTCATCCTTGACAGCTGCCAAACCACTATGCATGGTCTGCATTTAGTCGTTCTGCAGAGTAACGTCTCACATGGCACAAACTGTGGCTGTAACCTGAATGCCTGACAGTGTTTGTCAGACGCCTGCACTCTCTGACACGCCATTACACTTTTCCGTAGTGCATTCAATACTGCACCTTTCTACTTAATGTATCTCTATTTGTGTGCTTTCCACCTGTTTTATGAATACTTTGTAACCGTCGTAACAGAAATTTTAGTGATGCATGATCTTTCATGACCTTAAATTTCTGGTCATGTAAATAACAACGAAATATCTTTTCATTGTATAGTTACACGCCACTTCGTCCAGCTGTTTGTAAGTGTATACTACCAGGTGTTCCTTCACATTGACACACTGGCCCAGAATACAACCAACAGCCCCATTGCTGGTATCACATGAGAGGATAAATTCCTTCTCAAAATCAGGAAAGACCAGTAGTGGCTCTGGTACTAATATAGTCTTCAATGTTTCAAACACTGTTTGGCATTCCGCTAGCCACTGTGGTAATCTACTGACCACTGGAATTTCACACCCTTCCTTCATAACCAAGTTGTTTTTTGATCCGTGCAGCATTTTTTCCAAATTTTCAGTAGTATTTACGTAGACCCAGAAATGACAGTAGTCACTTTGTAGTTTGTGGCACTCTAATGTTCTGGATTGCCTCTGTTAAGTGAGGTCTAATTTCAACCCCTTTGCCACTAATCGCATGTCTAAGGTAGTTCACCTGTGTCCGTGCAAAATGGCATTTATCTATGGTAAACATCAGTCATCCTGACGTGCTGAGTGTAGTCAGCTGAACACCTCTTCCAAGTGTTTTACATGCTCCACCATACCGTTCGAGAGTACAATGACATCCAAATATACCATGCGTGTTTTAGGCTTCAGTCCACGCTCTGTCTAATACCATCAGGAATGTAGCTGGTTTGCTTTTGAGCCCAAACGGCATCATACAACACTATTAATGATCCTACCGGACTGTGAAGTTGTCTTTTGTCTATCCTCGGGGGCTACCTCTAGCATCTGATAGATGATTCTTAGATCCATCATTGTAAAGTACTGGCACTGTCTTACGTTGTGCAATGTTTCCATAACACCATCAGGAGACATTCAACCTCGTGGTGAGCAGTGGTCATAATGTTTTAGCTCATCACTGTATATCAAACATTAGCGTACATGTTCGCAGGGACCGATGACCACGCATTTTGGTCCATTTAAAAATTAAACAAACCAATCATCCATGTTCGCAGTTCGCATGGAAACACCTTCATAAGGGGTGCGCCTTGTGACATTACCTCGTCTGCAGCAATATTTCCCAGTGGAAACAAAGCTTCAACGAGTTGTGTTGTACACCACAAAAGATTGATTTTAGCATGGTGTTTGTCGAGAAAATTCAACCCAAGAATCGCTGAGTACGCTTCACCTTTGTAACACTTCCGTACGCTCAAGAAAATTTTTAATTCAGTACTAAAACTGAGCAGTGTCGTACCTAATGACTTATTATTGTCACCAACGCCACGTAATTTATAACGTGGAGATCGAAGTCTGTGCCTGTCTATGAGGTCCAGACTGACAACTTACACGTGCGTGCCCATGTCTACCAGAAATTTACGTTTCTTGTCCTGTGCCAAGCAGCATTCCAAATTAGCTTTTATTAGTGCAATATTATGTCCTATTGGGAATGTATTCCAACGGTTGAAGCGTTCCATACTGTGTTTAATGGCTGCTTCTGCTACCGCTGTTTTCCTGTATTCGATTCCCACATTCTTGTACCCATTGTCCAACTTGTCCACATCTCTGGCATTCAGGTTGTTGACATTGCTTCCGTACATGACATTTATGCCCACATTTATAGCACTGTACCTCCAAGCGAAAACATGCTGGTCGGCACATACTTTCGTGGCAATGTCAGTTTCCGACAAGTGCTTAGATAACTTGAAGAGCCACTGCCGAGTTACCCGACAGTTCGGTGGGGATATCATGCAGAAAAATATCTTAAGTTCTATTTTCGATTTTCCGCAGTAGGACTCTATTGGATTCTGTGTTTTGCGTCAGTTCGTACATCAACGCGTTAGTCTTTCAGATTCTATTTGAAAAGGCCTGTACCAATTCATTATGCTTTTGAATTACAGTATTTAGCTTGTTTCTGAAGAATGTTGTGCTATTCTTCTTAAGATAATGCTGATATAAAGTGATGAAATATCTCTTCCTTACTAAGAGCTGTGTGCTGACCATATGCCTCTCCATATCCGCATCAAGTTACGCCTGTGGGCTGAGGATGACACGGCGGCCGGTCGGTACCTTTGGGCCTTCATGGTCTATTCGGGCAGAGTTTAGTTTTTATTAAAAACTTTGTGATATAAAACGTGTGCTTTGCTTCAACTGTCAATCGTAAATTAGCCACATAAAGATAAGTCTCCTCCAACCAACCTCTCGCTGCGGCTGTAGCCATAACATTGTTAATGAACATAGTTACATCTTCAATCGTCTTGCCAGAGAAAGGCATTATTACGCTAGCTGCTGAGGGATTCAGAGCAGGAGAGGGCATACTCAGCACTTCCTTAGGTTTGCATGATCCCAATTGCAACTGTTGCTGAATAAAAAAATGGTTCAAATGGCTCTGAGCACTATGGGACTCAACTGCTGTGGTCATTAGTCCCCTAGAACTTAGAACTACTTAAACCTAACTAACCTAAGGACATCGCACACATCCATGCCCGCGACCGTAGCAGTCGCACGGTTCCGGACTGCGCGCCTAGAACCTCGAGACCACCGCGGCCGGCTGTTGCTGAATAGCTTGTAAAGCTTCAACCTGCCTACGTAATTCTTTGTTATATGCTGTTCTTGGGAATCCACCTTTAACGATCTGCCAAAGCAGCAATAGTCTCACCAGTAGTAGTAGTAGTAGTAGTAGCAGCACACGTCTGGCATCTACAATGTCATTTACAACAACAAAGAAATAAAAATCGAGAAACTGTCCTTACAATACACAAAAGTAATTATATCTATTCCTTTCGCCATATCTTTGCCCAAAAGGACTAAAAAAATCTTGTACCACATGTCTACGTATCTATAAATAATACTTGTGGCTGGCACAACCTTAGTACATGGCAACTCATGCCCTGATGGATTAAAAAACTTACACTGCTCTGGGGTTAAACATGTCTGTTTACAGTTCCCTCTAAATTGTTATAAATATGCAGGTTCCTGCGGCCTAACAAGGATAACTTTAGCACACTGACTGCCATGTGATCACAGCAAGGCGTCATGCCTAACACTGTTTGTCTGGCGTGCTGGTGAAACATTCGTCACTAAGCATGTGGCAGTCAGTGTGTTAAGGTCATGATGGATGTCCTTACATCTTACCATAGCCGAACACACCTTCCAAGGCAAAAGGCCAACAATAAAGAAAAATGTTTGCTCATGGCACCACACTGTGCTGGTGCTGCGAGACGCCGGTCAGTGCTGCAGACGCGGTACCATTGAACCACTGAGATGGCCGCTACCACTGCTACGAGAAGTAGTGGCATAAAAATATCGAACGATTACTTCATGTCGTTGGACATAGAGGTGCCAGGGAATCTGACGATCACTTCCCGACACCAAATGTAGTGGCCCGGGTGGACCTGGCGGCTACAAGTCAGGGGGCCGAGCGATGGTGCAGGAGTGGTTGTGTGTTACACCTGGAGTCATCAATAACATGGTGATATTTGGAATGACATTTTATTGTGAGGATGAATACACAGACTGTTATGTATCTGCATCGTAGCGTAGTGCATTGCGCATGCCTTAGGGGCGTACTGGGGAGAACCACTGATGCGCCTCGTCAGCAAGTTGTGATATTGGTGCCACAGGTTAGTGAGTGGCAGTGGCATGCTGGCTGCTGCAGTGGAGATGAGAAGGCATTGCCCTTTACTGGATTTCTGCAGCATAATCGGCTTTACACCTCAGTGATCTCGTAGATAGCCCGTTGTGCACTTCAGTGAGTGTAGCCAACTGTGCGGTCCAGGACAATGGTTGTTGTGAAGGACAGGCCCGTCTTCCACCTTGGGACAACCAAGGCGAAGCTGACAGAATAGTCGGAGGGTTGCACGATGCGCCACGGCTGGACAGTGTGTGGGTGACCTGCTTGCAGACCACCCTCGAACGACCCTCAGTAGATGGAGAGGTGGCAGCACACCAGTCTTCAGCTCATTCGTGCTATCCGAGCTGGCTGCAACGGCAGACCGCAGCTGTTGCTTATATTGCAATGGCCGCACTTCGGCCTCTAAGTCAGGAAGCAAGTAGCAGGAAGACCATCGTCGATCAGCTTGTTGTGGTTTCGCTGAAACTCAATAATTTGTCATTATCTTTGGTACTGGTGTCACTGGCAGAATGGCAGCACCAATAAATGTGCTCGAAAGCTTCGAAAGCCGAGTTATTTAAGCAGAACAACTCGTACCTGTGTCATGAGCGAATTTGCCCTATACTTTTGCGTCTTGAGGTCGAGTCTTTCTGCAACGTTCGACTGTTACAGTGTCTGGAATTACGGAGCGTTACGCCATACTGCCCTGTTATGATGTATTGCTATGTTTGCTTCCTTCGCTCGGAGGTTGTGTGGTAACGCTTGACAAGTGTCTTGCCCTCTGCAACATTGACGGTAGCCATGCTGACATACCAGTTGACACACGGGTTCTGAGTTGGCCTGCTTGGCTCTGAGCTCACCGAGTAAAAACTTCAAAAATTTAGCATCCACACTGAATTCATTCTGAGGTGCAACAGTGCAGTGCATTGCTTTTGTTGTAGGAAAAAGATAATAAGAAGCCCTTGAGAGTCCAGGCTGTGAGATAAGCGTGATGTGAAACGACTTCCGAATTCTTGTGGTATTTTTGTAGTGCAGGGACTTTCTCTGTTTGGATTGAAAGTAATAAACGTATCTGTGTAAAACTGCATTTCACTGGAGCATGGAAAACAGTTGTTCTTAGTGTATGAGGTGCGACAATAAAGTAATGAGACCGATGTGAAAAAAAATGTTGCTTACCGTTTTAGTCAAGTTCAGTGTTGTCTCCTTCCAAGTATTTCTCTTCTGATTGCACACTCTTTTTCCAGCGCTTCTGCCATTGATGGTAACATTTATGGAACTCATGTTCTGTAAAATCCTCCAAGACCCTAGTCACAGCTTTTTGGACATCTTTTGTTGTTTAAAATGGTGTCCCTTGATCGCCGTTTTGACTCTTGGAAACAGGTAAAAGTCGCACGGAGCGATATCTGCTGAGTAAGGTGTCTATGGTAGTACTGAATTTTGTTTTGAGGTTAAAAATTGTTTTACTGACAATGCAGTATGGTATGGCGCATTATCGTGATGCAGAATTCAATTCAACCTTCAGTTATTATTAGACGAACCGTTTCTTGATTGATATTCAGTTCTTCTGCAATCATTTTCATGCATAATCTTCGATCAGATCGTACGAGTTCATGCACCCTGGCCAAATTGACATCCGTCCGTGAGGTTGATGGGCGTCCACTGCAGTCTTCATCTTCAAGCAGTTGCATCGATGTGTCGCTTCGACTTGAAGCAGCTTGTAGACCAAGGTCAAAGATTTTGTGCCTATGCAAGCCTGCAGGGTTGCCACATCTTGCACAGAAAATAAGTCTCATTACTTTGTCACACCTGGTATGTGCATATGTAACTTTGTCTTACAGCTGCTAAGTTTTGTTAAATGCAAGGAATGATCATCATCTCCCTCTAGTACTGTAGAGAACTGAGTTCATATGCATGTTGTCATTATTTCCTGTTTTACATTGGATAATAGGCGCGCGCATGGGTTTTTGTTAGTTTGCGTGTGAAAAAGGGGGAAGGAGGTTCGAGGGAGGAGGAAGAGAGTGAGTGAGTGAGTGAGTGAGTGAGTATGAGTAGATCAGTTACTGTTGATTTATTGATCACTCCGCATAAACAGGAATGTAACTTTCAGGTACAGCCCCTTCTAACTACACGGACTTCCATAACGCGCTATTCTGTGCTGTAGTTGGCGAATTTTTGTTCATTTACGTCCTATAAAAATTTATGGCAGTTGCGACTTCAAACGTAAGCCAGGAAACGGTAGTACGTAACAGAGTTACATCTACTACGTTTTTCTTGATTGGAAGCATTGTTCCTTCATGCCTTATCGATTATTCGCTTCTGTGCAATTCCAAACAAAGCACGTCCTTACAGGTATGTATATTAGCAAACTAATCGTTTAAGTCATGGCTATAAAATACTGACACGAATTTTTTACAAAAAACATGGAAAGCTGGTAGAAGCCGTTTCCGGCGAAGATTATTTTGGGTTTTGGAGAAATGTAGGAAAATTTTAGACAAACTGTCCCTACAGCTTATTGTAAAATATAGGTTAAAAGAAAAGCAAAACTACGTGTACAGCGTATGTAGACTTATCGAAAGCTTTTGACAATGTTGACTGAAACACACTCTTTGAAATTCCAAAGAAAGCAGGGATAAAATACAGGAAACAAAACATTGTTTAAAACTTGCACAGAAACCAGCCTAAATGTATGAAAGGGAAACTGTGGTTTAGAAGGGAGTGAGACGGAGTTATAGCCTGTCCCCTACTTTGAGGTTTGTCGATGATATCATAATTCTGTCTGAGACAACAAAGGCCTTGGAAGAAGACTTGAACGCAATGGTCACTGTCTTGAGAGGATCATGTAAGATGAACATCGACAGAAGAATACAACGATAGTGGAATAATGCTGAGAGAATGAGACACCAACAGTAGTAGATGAATTTTGCTGTTAGGACAGCAAAATAATTGTTGAAGGTCGAAGTGAAAAACAGGAAACTGTTAACATCTAATATGAATTTAAAGAGTTTGAAAGGCTTTTCTGAAGATATTTCTTTGGATTGTAGCGTTGTACGGGAGTGAAACATGGAATTAAGACACGAAATGCTGTGGTACAGGAGAATGCTGAAGATTAGATGGGTAGACAGAAGAGCTAATGAGGACGTATCGATATCGAATGGAATTGGTAAAAAAGGAAATTCATGGCACAACTTGACTAAAAGAAGAGATCGGTCGGTCAGACGCACTGAGGCATCAAGGAACAGTTAGTTTAGAGAGAGAGAGAGAGAGAGAGAGAGAGAGAGAGAGAGAGAGAGAGAGTGTGTGTTGGGAGGAGGGGGGATAAAAATCGTAGGGAAAGACCAGGAGATGATTACAGTAAACGGATATAGAAGGATGTAGGTTGCAGTAGAGTAGATTTTGGAGATAAGAGGCTTGCACAGGGAAGAGCTGGATCAAACCAATCTTTGGACTGAAGGTAACACCAACAACATCGATGTACTTTCGAGTAAGCTGCCCCTGGATCGTCCTGTGGCTTTCGCTGACTTTTCTGGGGTGCGCTCAGTGACGAAGACGTGTCGGGAATTATGTAACAATAGGCATTATCAACCTTTAGAAACCTCGTTGTCTAGCCGAGGATGAGGTGCTAACTACAGATAACGAGAGGTGCACAGAGAAAGCAGCCGTTTTCATTTTCCCATACAGCCATCATTCTACAGGCTGTGTAGCTGCCTAACAGACGTCATTTTGAACGTCGGCTTGTTAACGAAAAGGCCATCTTTCCGTGTATGATGTGGCGGACGGTCGTACCTTCTGAGAACGGATGTATCTATTAAGTTAGCTGCAGGTATGATCTTTAGAGGTAGTAAAAATTTTTGCCAAGATACCTTCATCATCAGACAGTAAAGGCAACGTTTTATTAATTCAGCATTCCTCTGTCTCCCCCTATCCTTAGCATTTGGTTGTAGTTCGAATGTTTTGGGCCTGTCTCTTGATTTCCCCTATCCCCTCCAGAATTTTTACTTCTAAGACGTCCTTTATGAAACTTAGGTCAAATTAGGTGTCCAGCTAATTTACTGTTTCTACTGGGTATCATGTTAATTAATGCCCTTCCCTCTTTAATTTCTTTTGATATTTGTTCCTTTATTTTATTTCTAGAAGGTTAATTTTTGTGGCTCTTCTCCATATACGCATCTCTCTTGCTTCTATTTTTTTCTTTTCGTTTTTTCCTACTGGTCACCCCTCACAACGAAGGCTCAAAATACTCCAGATAAATGTCTTGATGAATTTCTTTCTCGCTGCTGCATTGAGGTGATTGTTAATAAACTACTCTTATTTATGAAGGCTTGTTTGGTATTTGGATTTCTCCTTTTAGTATCCACTGTTTGTATTGTCGTGTGTGCCAAATAACAACATTCATTTACTTGCGTTTGTGTTGTATTTCTTATCTTAATGTACGTCCCTACTTCAGATTTTTATGTATCACTATTATTTTAATTTTGTTTGAATGTTTCTGTTTTTAGTTTTCCAAGAAACTGGACAAAATTAACACACTGTTCATGTCCTTTTCAGAATCTACTAAGTGTATTACATCATCAGCAATTCAGTGTATTGAAATTCATTAATTTTTGTACCTTTGATTCCGCTATTCAGTCTTAGTATTGCACTTTGTGTAAATTAATTAATTAATTAATTAATTAATTAATTAATATGAACAGTAGACAGCCTTGTCGGACACTGTATTCTCGCTTCTTTCTTAATGTCATTGATATCTTTCTGTATTCCGATATATGTATATAATCACTCTTCTATCTCCAGTTTATTCCGGTTTTGTTCATTCCTCCAAATAGTATCTACCAGTGTATACTGTCAAAAAAACTTCTCTAGCTCAGTGAATGCGGCACATGTTTTACTGATCATCTCAGTTCTTCTTTCTAAAATAGTGCTGCATGAGATAAATAAAGAAGACGCCAGATGGATGTAAAGTCGCATAAGGGTAAACCGGCGCTTGCTGGACTGACCTGTAGCGAATACAAGCTACGATCATGTGATGAAAGAGCAGCCACCTAAGATGTTCATTCGCGGAAACGTAACAGGCAAGAGAGCTAACTGAATAATAATATCAAGTCTCATAATCTTCTACAAGGAAAGCCACAGTATTGGTTATTATTATGTTTCACACTCAATAATCGAAATTTTCTTCACACTTTGGGTGTATTGGATAGCTTGAATATTTCGTTATCAGTGAAGTGAAGGCACATTAATTACGGCAGTGGACTCGAATTCGTGGCTCACACGAACTCCACATCTTTTATCTGCTCAACATCCGAACTTCGCAACTTGCCCGTAACTGCCCATACCACCAGTACTCGAACTCAGTTTCAAGTATCATATCTGTTATGTTCACCGGGACCAATCTGCGCAGCCCGTCTGTAAGCCGTATTGTGAGAGTGTAGCAATGTTAAGCTACAGGGTACTGTTACATTGGTACTGTTTACTTAACAAAGGGTAATTTATTATCTTAAATGCTCTGACAGAAGATTGCGAAATAGTATTTAAAGAAAAGAAAGTGTATAATAATGAGCTTCAGTTAGAAGTACTTTTATGTAGAAGATAGTTTTTTCTGCTTCACCATTTTGTCATTGCTCAATTTTTTTTCGGACGAACACTTGTCTTTATTTGGTTTTTTTGTCAGTTCTTGCTACGGAAACAGAGCCGATACTATTAGCCGAGTGTAAGAGTCTCTTTGTGCCTTTCTCAAGTTAACGCACAAAAATGTAAATTTTAGAGTGAGCCGGTTCAGGCAGAACCGAAACGAGAATGAACACAGCCGCACACATTTATTGGCCTCCAAGGAGTAGGACAGAGGATTTGTGAGCCCAAATATTTATGTACGCACTGTTCTGTTACGCAGACACTATATTATGCCAAGTTTAGGTGGGCCGTGTTTTGAACTGTGGTTGCGTAAGATTACTGGTAAAGATCGGGCCTAAACTAGCACTGCCAACCGAATGCGACTCTCTCCACAAGAAAGGAATCAGCGATTCCTATGACCGTTATGTTAGTTCTGCTTTCGTGGAAGCACCTAACAAGGACGTGGTATGGCAGCCCTTCAAGAGGGAAGCGGGGCTTATCCCCCCGCACTGCTCTTCTCCCCTCGGATAGAGTTCTCGTTTGTTCACGGCCGCGGCCCACTGTCCCGATATACTGTTCGCATAATATCTGAAGGGCAAGTTGCGGAATATAGCCCACGAAATAATGGAATGCTCTCGAAGAAATATATTTATGCGCTTTAAATAAAGGCTCGCGCAGCTGTAACCAAAGGAAAATAATGTGCTTCGGTTCATCCCTACATACTTCGTTTCCCTTGGTTTCATAACACATCAGTAAACCGCAGAGTTCTCTCTACTATCACTCGGTCACGGCAGCTTCCCTTCGTATTTGCATAGTCTACAGGTAAGAGCTAAGGGATACAGGCACACGTTTCGAAGTTCCAGCAACATAGAGAACAACTCCTCGCAAAACTGAGAAAGCTCGGAATACCATTCCTATTTCTGGTATTTTACTGCACATTAATATAGCAGTTCTTTGATGTCTGTTGAGACTTGTTTTAGGTAGCAATTTTAAAATGTGGCCACGTACTTAGAGAAGACGCAATTAGCATTTTAGTGATGAATAAACTAAATTTTCTCTGAATTGTATCAGTTTGCAACTAAAATTTTAACGTAATTTTTTGTATCTCAGAGTTGTGATTGTGCGAACTTATTTGCAAACATTTTTGATAAGAAAAATTTACTTATTACTTCTATATTCAGAATGTAAGTAGCTTTTCCTTTTTTTTTTTTAAATAATGAGGAAGAAACATTGGTGTGTTACCTTAAGTAATTTGTATGGCTATATGTTCGCAAACAAAATCAGTTTGTTTTTGTAATTTTTGGTGTCTGAACAGTGTAATTGTTGGAGGATAAACAGTGTAGGTGCAGATGGCGAAATAAACCCACAAGAGCTGTGAACAGAAGTAGCCTATGCTGTCAAGGAGGCAGCAGAAAAACACTCCCAAAAAAATGGGTAACAAGATGACCAGGTGGTTATCGGATGAGGCAATGCAAATTACGGAAGAACGAAGGAAGGGAAAAATTAAAGGAAAGAGATGAGCAGGATTTAAATTAAATGTCGAACGTAGGAAATTAGGTGGAAGTGAGAAGAAGATCGTATTAATGAACAGTCTAAAGTGGCAGAGGAGAATAATTGAATGGGGAAGACGAGGGTTCTTTATAAGAAAACTGGAGACATCAAAGGAAAATTCCAGGCGAAAATTGAAATGATAAAAGCCAGAAATGGTAAAGATCTAACACAAGCAGAGAACATTAAGGAAAGTAGGGCAAGAATTTGTAGAAGATCTGTATAAGAAAAAAACTGCATACAGATGATAAAAATAACGTGATTTTATAACTAGAGCCAGATATTGTGGTGAATGAAGTCAAGTGGACTTTTGAAAATATTGCGAAAGACAAGGCTAGTGAACATGAATAGAATTCCAGCAGAATTGTTCAAAGTAACTGGAAAAAATTCAGTGAAAGTGTTGCATTCAGTATGTCAGAAAATATGGATAACCCAGCATTCGTCAATAGACTGGAAAAGCTCAGTGTTCATTCCAGTTCCAAAGAAGAGCCGGCCGTTGTGGACGAGCGGTTCTCGGAGCTTGAGTACGGAACCGCGTGACTGCTACGGACGCAGGTTCGAATTCTGCCTGGGGCATGGATTTGTGTGATGTCCTTAGTTTAGTTTGATTGAAGTAGTTCTAAGTTCTAGGGGACTGATGACCTCAGATGCTCATGGTGCTCAGAGCCATTTGAACCATTTTTCCAAAGAAGGGAAGTTATAAAGACTGTTGAAATCACTGAATATTCTCTTTTATCTCACATGCTAACAAAGCCACGATTAAATTTTACAAAGTAGACTTTCTCAGTATATAGACCGAGAGCTACTCGAAGAATAAGCAGGGCTTTGTAAAGGAAGAGGGACCAGAGATCAGATTTCCTACACCCGATGCGTTATGAAGAAGACAAGGGAATTCCAGAAGGATGTGTGTTTCCGCTTTATTGATTATACTAAAGCCTTTGACTGTGACGAGCACAGTAAATTATGGGAAGTACTGAAAAACCTGGGTGTGCCTGATCACAACATTTACCACAGACTGACTTCATACGCAGGCCAAGAGGTCACAGTGAGAACCATACATGGAGCAATTAAACGGCTCAAAATTCAAAAAGGAATATGGCAAGACTGCAAATTGTCACCTTTTGTAGTCAGTCTGTATGCACAGCACATTGAGGAATGTAGGTTTAGATGAAGAAGAAACCAGAATTAAAATAACCTTAGACATGCAGATGATACCATGATACTGATGACAGAGAGTAGAGTGAAGAAGATCTAAAGAACCTCTTACTGATGATGGAGAAAACTCAGAGGCTGGTCTAATGCTGAATGTCAAGAAAACGGGAATAATGGCAACTACACCTACCACTTCATAACATATAGGAGGAAAAAGAATGGAAGTAGTTTCTACATTAAATTATCTTGGGCCCCAGATTTCTGCTGATGGTGACTGCAACCACAAAAGCAAGAGATGCTTGTTAGTTTGCGGATAGGTGATGACCAACCTTGACAATATTTTAAGAAGTAGAGGAATAACTTTAATAATAAAGATTCATAGACCATGATATTTCCAGTTGTGATTTACAGATGTGAAACCTGGACCTTAAGAAAGGCCAAAGAGCATAGAATAGGCACCTCTGAATTGTGGTGGTGGAGGAAACTGCTTACAGTTCCATGGGCCACAAAGAGAATGAATAAATCTGATATTGAAACAAAACTGACGTACTTTGGGAACTTAATGAGAAGACATAATTCGCTAGAAAAGACTTTCCAGCGAATTATGATGGGGGAAGATTGGAGGCACAAGGAGAAGATGGCTGAAAAGGATAAGATGGTTCGATGGCATCACAGGAGTAATGGATTCCACCGCAGGAGAAAGTGCATGACAGAAGAAATGGGCATGTTTTAGTTGATGGAATCACGGAGAGTCAGAACCGACTAAAAATGTTGCGGAATTCAGGATAGGAGAGTGGTGGACATGTTCTGAGTTATGTTCGTGCCGGCCCCGAATTTGGTAGGAGCGCGAGAGGTGTACTAATCCCCAAGTACTCTTGATATTCCTACCTCACTTTGTCAGTGGCATCTGTTCAGAGGACGCATGGTAAGCACTGCTGGCTCACCACAAACTGAAAATAAGGGCAAAACCAATGGAAGTATTAAAGTTTAAAAGCATTTCTTACTTGGATTGACAAATGCAATATTATTGCATCAGGGTTGCCGATTTCTGACGATTCTCAGCAACCTTTGTAACTTCGCGCTCGCTATGATTAACGATTCAGTCCTAAATCCACCCATTCACAGGCGGATGTGTTGGCCAATCTCACCCTCCGTCCCCACTGAGCGGGTCCCCGACGCGTCTGACAGAGTGAGGGCATACTGCGACTGCTTGGCGAAGCCTGCCTACAGTCAGTCGCGTGGCAGTCTTCACCATGCCAAAACAGAAGGGAAAGAACGGAGTTCGGCGTGGCAAGTAGACTGCGGTGCCAGCAGGTAGGGGAGTGCCGGACGCAGTCGCTAACAAGATCGTACAAAACAAAGGCAAACGTGTTGAGGTAGACCAGCTCGGCAGAATGGAGGTTGGCTGACTGGGCAGCTTAACCACCTGTAAAAGTGGCCGCTGGAGTTCTGGGATTCATGGCTACTTGTCTACCCCCTGCCATAAAGGACCTGTAATCGGATAGCTGTGGTCCTTGCTGCGAGATTATCAAGACTAAAAGTTGTATATTCCTTTCTGCTGCTACGGATAACGTGTTCGAACTTAAGTTAAATGACAGATTACATTTCAGGACATAGTTGTACATTATATCAACAGCATCGGTATACTGCAGTTGGCGGGAAGGTAAGCATCGGAGGTCAGTGCGTACTGTAGTGCTGAGCAAAAACCCTAAGAGGTTTTGGCCGTATGTAAAATCAATAAGTAGATCAAAATCATCTATTCACTCGCTCGGTAACCATACTGGCACCGAAACGGAAGATGACAGAGAGAAATCCGAAATACTGAATTCTGTCTTCCGAAACTGTTTCACCGCGGAGTATTGTAACAGTCCCTCCTTCCAATCGTCGTACGAACGTTGAAGTGGCAGATAGTGAGATAACCAAACGTGGAATAGAACAACTACAATCGCTCACGAGTGGAAATACGTCAGTACCATATGAGATACCTGTAAGATTCTATAAAGATTATGCGTAAGAACTTGCTCCCCTTCTAGTAGTAAACCGTTGTAGATCGCTTGGGCAACGAGGGGTACCTAGCGACTGCGCTTTCATATTGACGACAAGCCGCTGGAAACAGTGTATGCGGTAAACTATCCAGGAGTAACTATACACAGCGACCTTAAGTAAAATGACCAAATAAAACAAATAGTGCGAACAGCAGATGTCAGACTGTCATAGGAAGAATCTTAAGGAAACTTCACTTATCCATGAAGTGGCTTACAAGGCGTTTGTTCGACCGAGTCTTGGGTATTGTTCATTTATCTGGGATTCCTACCAGATAGGACTAATAGAAGAGAGAGAGAATATTCAGCGAAGAGCGACACGTTTCACCACGGGATCGTTTAGACGGCACGAAAGCGTTGCGGAGATGATCAACAAACTCCATTGGCAGACGGTACAAGAAAGGCGTTGTGCATCACGGAGACTTACTGTTGAAATTTCGAGAGTACACACCTGGAAGAGTCAGACAACATATTGCTTCCTCCCACATAAGTCTGATGCATTGACCATGAGGAGAAAATTGGGGAAATTATAGCCAATACAGAGGCTTACCGACAATCACTCTTCCCACGCGCTATTCTCGAGTGGAACATCGCTGGACGGCTCAGTCACTGGTACAAAAGAACCTCCGCCACACGCCATTAGGTGCTTGCATGATATAGATCTAGACGAGAGAGTATGGAAACACAGGCAGCGCAGCGGCAATGAGACTGTGCGGTCTTTGTGGGATTTGCGCACAACTTTGCCAACTGCAGTTCCCAAGAGAAAGGAACATAATACAAACATGCCAGATATTCATCTGGATTATGCTTCACAACTAATGGTAAACCTTGCATATGGCATTTCGATACGCACTGCACAACAAAAATGAGTGGTTGACTAGATCTCGAAAAATGCAAAAGCGGCGTTGTTCGTCATGTCCGCCGTTCGTAAATGATAAATCCTTCTGGAATTAGTGTTGATTATGGTGTCATGGCTAACGTTCAAAAGGTGATTAAAAGCACAGCCTGTGTGGGAACGATTTGTTCTCCATAATCAGTGAAAATACGTTCGTGAAGGCCCGAACTGTTCGCTTGTTGGCTGAGCATAAGATACTTCATGATTTATAAGGTGGTAATCTCCTTCGAAAGAATAGGAATTTAATGAAATGCTTAATTGAAGTACTTCGTTAACGCAAAAGATGGCATTCATAAGACGCCCTGAATCACATTGGTCCTCGAAGAAAGGCAATTATGTTGAACATCAGAACATGCAACTGTGTTTAAAAGAGAATGGTTTAATAGATTCTGTTTCAAACACATTCATAGTAACATAAGTAAGGAAGCATACGAATCGAATTTTTCCACAATTCCCTCATTTTCATTTCCGGTTTCATTCGTGTACGAGGTACAAAAAAATTTTGAACAGCTGTCATTTTTCACTCTTTTCGCTATAATTTTATATTTCTTAATACGAGGGCTGGAACTTAGTGGCAAATATTTACTCACAACTGATACAAAAGAGTTAGATGTATGCACCTGTTACTGTCCTTCAAAGTAGTCACCAGCATTGTGTAGTACCCGTTGCCAGCGATGTGGAATGCGTAGTATACCGTTAGCAGAGCCTGTTCTGTTGATGATGCGAATGGAGCGGTCTACTACCTGTCGAATCTCTGGAGCAGTTCTGAAGCGAATGCCACGAAGCGGTTCCTTCATCTTCGGAATCAAATCAGTCACAAGGACTTAAGCCATGCAAAATGATAGGTGGGTTGCACAGAAAGTGCCGCCGGTTTTGCAAAGCTGGTCGCAGGTGATGCTGCGAAAACGAACAGTAATACTATGCATTGACTGTCTGCCATGGAGGCACGTAATGCGTTAGGACAACACCATCACTGTCGCACACGAGAATCACCATAACTTTCACGCACTTTCGGCTTTCGCGGCGACCTATAATGACGCCATTCGTTGGATTGGCGTTTCACTTTTGGCTCATACGATGTGGCCCATGTCTCATACAGTGTTACGATAAGGCGTAAGGAAGCCTCTCCTTCGCGCTCATAGCGCTCCAAGTGCGTCTCGGCAGCGTCGTAACGCACCCATTTCTGCATTTCCGCCAATTCATGTGGAACCCATCGTAATGCAATTCTTCGCATACCCAGGCGTTTCTTCAGGATGCGAAGCACCGTCGTATGAGCTAATCCGGTTTCGTGGGCGAGCTCACGAATCGTATGGCGTTGATTACTGTCCACTAACGCGGCAGCAGCATGCACTACTTCTTCTTCAGACACGCTAGGACGACCTACCCGATGCACGTCTGCCACAGTTTACCGACCTCCGTTGAAAGCTTTTACCCAATGTGCCACTGGTATGGCAATGTCGGTTCCCCGCACGCCCTTGAAGACCTTTTCAATCTTGATCCAACTCAGTTGTTCCTGTTTCGAAAACATAGTGACACCATTACGTTAGACCGCTCGCTCACAAGCGACTGTATTTCCCTAGATTGTGCGACGTGGGTCGGGCGAGTTCATTTGCTCGGAGGTAAAGTGGGTATGTCAACAACGTGTGCTATCAGCGACAATAGTAGATTCCATTGTATAGTGTCTCCACAACAATCTAGCCACTATTTAAGTTCCAACATACGTACACAAAATCCTAAGTAAATCACATTCATGCATCACTGTTCACTTACAAATCATTGTTGGCCACGGAAAAATAGAGAAATAATTTCATTCACTGTCGACAACACTTTCACGCCATACCGATCAGCATAGTTTCATGACAGCGTATCATAGATAAAGACCTTCATGCTCAAAAGTCATGCTTATTTTTAGAGTGATTATGAAATTAAGGCTGTCGTATATCAGTTACTCAGCGAGTGCCATCTATTAGATCGCACAGATTGGCAGTAGTTCCAATGAATAAGACTTTCTATTCCTGCCGACAACGTAATATTTTGCCAGTGACGTGGGGACTAGGAGAGGACTTTTCCATTCCCTAGGAAGGCAGTTCTCCTTGCCTAGGATTGCCATCCTTCTCGATACATACATGTTATGGACCTTCTTATTCCGATTTTACAAAATACTGTTATGAGCTTCGCTCAAGTACTGAAGTAACGTCACCTGTTAGCTTCAGTTACTTTTGTGTCAACAAGTTTATGTTGATAAGATAGTCTCCCAGACGGCGTTGCATGTTTATCCTGTATCGGTGATGCGAGAATCTTCTCACTATGTGATCAAAAGTATACGGACACATACGACTGTCATGTTATGTGCATTGTGCTGCCACTTACTGCCAGGTACTACATATCAGTGATCTCAGTAGTCATTAGACATCGTGAGAGAGCAGAGTGGGAAGCTCCACGGAACTCACGGACTTCGAACGTGGTCAGGTGATTGGGTGTCACTTGTGTCATACGTCTGTACGCGTGACTTCCACACTACTAAACATCCCTAGTCCACTGTTTCCGATGTGATAGTGAAGTGGAAAAGTAAAGGGACACGTACAACACAAAAGTATACAGGCCGACCTCGTCTGTTGGTTGACAGAGACCGCCGACAGTTAAAGAGGGTCGTACGATGCAATAGACAGACATCTATCCTGGCCATCGCACAGGATCCACTGCAACTACTATGACAGTTAGGCGGGAGGTGAGAAAACTTGGATTTCATGGTCGAGTGGCTGCTCATAAGTCACACACACGCCAGTAAATGCCAAACGATGCCTCGCTTGCTGTGAGGAGCGTAAACATTGGACGATTGAACTGTGGAAAAACTTTGTGTGGGATGACGAATTACGGCACACGATGTAGCGATCTGATGGTAGGCTGTGAGTATAGGGAATGCCCGGTGAATGTCTGCCAGTTTGTGTAGTGCCAACAGCAAAATTCGGCCGTGGTATTACGGTGTGGTTTTTTTTCACGAAGGGGGCTTGCACCCCTTGCTGTTTCGCGTAGCACTATCACAGCACAGGCCTACATTGATGTTTTAAGCACCTTCTTGCTTCTCACTGTTGAAGAGCAATTCGGGGATGGCTATTGCATCTTCCAACACGATCGAGCACCTGTTCATAATTTACGGCCTGTGGCGGAGTAGTTACACGACAATAACATCCCTGTAATGGACTGGCTTGCACAGAGTCCTGACCTGAATCCTACAGAACACCTTTGGGATGTTTTGAACGCCGACTTGGTGTCAGGACTCACCGATCGACATCAATACCTCTCCTCAGTGCAGCACTCCGTGAAGAATGGGGTGCCATTCCCCAAGGAACCTTCCAGCACCTGATGACTGTGAGAGTGGAAGCTGTCATCAAGGCTAAAGGTGGGCCACACCATACTGAATTCCAGCATTACCGATGTAGGGCGCCACGAAGTTGTAAGTCATACAGTGTACCCCCTGCGGGTCTGGGGGTTAGAATAGGCCTGAGGTAGTCCTGCCTGTCGTAAGAGGCGACTAAAAGGAGTCTCTCACGTTTCGTCCTTTATGTGATGGTCCCCTGTAGGGTTTGACCTCCATTTTTCAAAATTTTCCCGAAGGGCGAGCCAATTGGGGAAGGGCACCTTACATAGTGCATCATGTCCATCGTGCATTGAGGTCTTTAGATCACTCGTCGTCGCATTGCAGTACCGCTCATTTTTCATCTTTTGGGCAAGAACACCTTACTTGGTGCATTTTCCACCATGCACTATACAGTGCCACTTTCTGTGCCGACGATGACCATGTACGTCTTTGCACCTCATATCCAGCACGGTAGCCAGTCCATTGTGGTGGGGCCATCATTTACCCTGGTTGTAGCCCCCTGACAACACAGGGATCACTCCGCTGATGGCTCCACCGTTAACTACCCATGTATGCCAAGGAGTAGATGCCTGTCACCTTGGGGCATCGGGACCCCCAGCAATGGCCATCCTCCCAGGTGGCCTTTGCTGCGGCTTGGTGGCACCGATGGGGAGGGCTCCTGGTTGGAGTGGGTGGCACCAGGGCAGATGACACACCATGAAGTGTAATAAGTCATCTCTTGCTGGTGGTCCACCACCAGCAGTCTCTAAGCGGGCAAAGTTTACCTTCAGTGCTAAGAAATATGACCCCAAGTTGTTCCCGTACCTGGCCACACCATAGGAGGAATGCCAGGCCAAGGATGGCATTGAAGCTTATTCACCCCAATACCTCGTATGTATGAGAGTTGCTGGGGAATCTTTCACGTCCATGAAGCCTCCGTTTCTTGTGGAGCATTTGGAGGACAAGTTTGGGGAGGTGGAAGGCTTGTCCAAATTGCGTTGTGGGTCAGGTTTGATAAAAACAGCATCCTCTGCCCAGCCACGGGCGTTACTTGCTTGCGGCAAGTTCGGGGATGTTTCTGTTACCATCACGCTCCATAAGGCTTAAATACGATCCAAGGTATTGTATTCCACAAGGACTTTCTTTTGCAGTCTAACGACGAACTGTGCGCCAATTCAGAGCGGCGAGGTCTTCATTTCGTCCGGCGCGTCCATAGGGGTCAGAGGGCTAACCAGGTTGCCACTGGTGCCTTTATCTTGGCATTCAAGAGTGACACATTGCCCCAATGCAGTTCTTTAAGTGCTGGAAGTTCCGCCATATGTTTTTCTGCTGTGCTTCCATCCCCACCTGGCGAGATTGTGGATATCCATCACATCCCAATACTCCACATGCCCCGCATCCTGTCTGTATCAATTGCGGAGTGCATCATTCACCTTGCTCGCCAGACTGCAGGATTTACAGAAAGAGAGCAAAATCATGGAATATGACCTACACTGAGGCTAAGAGGAAATTTGAGTGGCTGTGGCTATGACGACCTCATATGCATCCTTTACAAAAACAGTTGTCGCCCCATCAGTTCCTCGAATTCCTGTCGCCTCTCAGAACCAGGAAACTACACCTGCCCTCTTGATTGTGAGGGGCTCTTCCCTCCCTGTTGCTCCCGCACCCCCTACTTCTTGGAGCAACACTGCCCCCACCCAACCATCAGGGATTTCATTCTCCACTTCTGAGCCAGTGAAGCATAAGGCTTCTTCAGCTCCTTTCACTGGGAAGGGGTCCCTTGGGTCACTCCCTTCCTAGATTTCTGCTAGTGGGAAAGATGACACCCGCCAGTGGCTGAAGAGCCCAAAAGCAACTGGTCGTACAGCTCCACACTCGCCCTCAGTCCCAGATACTGATTCAGTGAAGTTCAAATGGCTCTGAGCACTATGGGACTTAACATCTGTTGTCATCAGTCCCCTAAAACTTAGAACTACTTAAACCTAACTAACCTAAGGACATCACACACATCCATGCCTGAGGAAGGAGATTCAGTGCAGTCCTCCCAGCCAGAGAAACCCAAGGAGCAGCGTGAGAAATCGAAAAAGAAGACCCCCCCCCCTCCCCCCCAAGAACAAGGAACTTGCGGTGGCACCCACACCGCCGCTACCTACATGCTCTGAGTTTGAGGATGGGGTGGGGATTCTGGCGTCCACTGTGGACCTGCATCTCATTGGACCCTCAGACACAATGAATAGGCTGCTCAGGCGAAAAGTCGGTGGCAGCAAGTGACCCTGAGGCCTCATTGAATGTTCCATGCCGTCCCAGTCTCACGATGATGTCATCCTCCAGTGGAATTGCGGCGGTTTTTTCCAGCGTCTGGCTGAGCTACGACAACTGTTAAGCTTTACACCTGCTTTCTGCGTTGCCCTCCAGGAAACCGGGTTCCCGGCAATGCGGACCCCTGCCCTCTGCAGCTATAAGAGACATTATAGGAACCATAGCGACTATAATCGAGTGTCAGGTGGAGTGTGCGTTTATGTCCTAAACTCGGCCTGTAGTGAAACGCTGCCCCTCGAATCTGTGGCTGTCAGAATACGGACGACACAGGAAATAACTGTATGCAATGTATATCTTCCACCAGATGATGCAGTATCCCTGAATGTATTAGGTGCACTGATTGAGCAATTCCCTAAACCTTTCCTACTTTTGAGAGATTTTAACACCCTTAACCTCTTGTGGGCTGAAACCATGCTTAATGGCCGAGGCAGAGATGTCGAAACTTTACTATCTCAGTTCGACCTCTGCCTCTTAAATACTGCTGCCGCCACACATTTCATTGTGGGTTGAGGTAGTTACTCGGCCACTGATTTATCAATTTGCAGCCCAGGACTTCTCCCATCTATTCACTGGAGAGCACATGACGACCTGTGTCGTAGTGACCACTTCCCCATCTTCCCGTCACTGCCCTGGCGTGAGGCCCAGGAACGCCTGCCCAGATGGGCTTTAAACAAGGTGGACTGGGAAACTTTCACCTCTGATGTCATCGTTGACTCTCCCCCACATGGTAACATTGATGTGATGGTTGAGCATGTGACTACCACAATCGTTTCTATGGCAGAAAACGCGATCCCTCGCTTTTTAGAGTGCCCCCAGCGGAACACAGTCCCTTGGTGGTCGCCGGAAGTCGCTGAAGCAGTAAGGAGCGTAGGCGAGCTCTACAGCGGCATAAGCGGCACCCTTCCCTAGAGCATCTGATAGCCTTTAAGTGGCTCCGTGCCCGTGTACGCCAGCTTATAAAACGACGGAAACAGGAGGGTTGGGAGAGGTACGTGTCGACCATTGGGTGCCACAAGTCACTTTCCCAAGTCTGGACGAAGATCAGATGACTTTTTGGGTAGCAGACCCCAACAGGTATCCCTGGCATTACTATCAATAGCGTGCTATGTACCGACGCAAATGCGATTGCCGAGCACTTTGCCGAGCCTCTGCATTGGAGAACTACCTCCCAGCCTTTTGTACCCTTAACGGGGGATGGAAAGGAAAGTCGTATCGTTCACTACATACCACAGTAAACCCTATAACGCCCCAGTTACTCAGTGGGAGCTCCTCAGCGCAGTTGCACACTACCCCGACACTGCTCCTGGGCTAGATTGTATGCACAGTCAGATGATTAAACATCTCTCATCTGACTACAAGCACCATCTCCTCGTCAACTTCAACCGGATCTGGTGGGATGGCGTCTTTCCATCGCAATGGCGGGAGAGCACCATCGTTCTGGTGCTCAAACCCACTAAAAACCCGCTTGATGTGGATAGCTATCGGCCCATAAGCCTCACCAACATTCTTTGTAAGCTGGTCGAACGTATGGTGTGTTGGCGGATGGGTAGGGTCCTGGAGTCACGTGGCCTACTGGCTCCATGTGAGGGCGGCTTCTGCCAGTGGCTCTCTAACACTGATAATCTTGTGTCCCTCGAGTCTGCCATCTGCAGTCTTTTTCAGACGCCAAAATCTTGTTGCCATCTTTTTTGATCTGCGCAAAGTGTATGACAGCATCTGGCGACATCATACCCTTGCCACATTATATGGGTGGGGTCTATGAGGCTCGCTTCCGATTTTTATCCAGAATTTCCTGTCGTTCCGTACTTTCCATGTCCAAGTTGGTACCTCCCGTAGTTCCCCCCCCCCCCCCCCCCCCCCCATAACCAGGAGAATAGGGTCACACAGGGCTCTGTATTGAATGTATCACTATTTTTAGTGGCCATTAATGGTCTAACAGCAGCTGTAGGGCTGTCCATCTCACCCCCTCTGTATGCAGACGACTTCTGCATTCCGTACTGCTCCACCAGTACTGGTGTTGCTGAGCGGTGCCTACAGGGAGCCATCCACAGGGTGCAGTCATGGGCTTTCGCCCACGGCTTCCAGTTTTCGGCTGCTAAGTCTTGTGTCATGTACTTCTGTCGGCGTCGTACCATTCATGCGGAACCAGAACTTTACCTTCATGACGATCCACTCACTGTAGTGGAGACATATCGATACTTAGGACTGGTTTTCGACGCCCAATTAACTTAGCTACCTCACTTTCGTCAACTTAAGTGGAAGTGCTGGCAGCCCCTCAATGCCGTCCGCTGCCTGGGCAACACCAACTGTGGTGCAGATCGATCTACGCTAGTGCAGCTCTACAAAGCCCTTGTTCAATCCCACCTTGACTATGGGAGTCTGGTTTATGGTTTGGTGGCCGGAGTCCCTCCATTGCAAATCCGACGTGCACAACTGCTCGCCATTTATGTTACTCACATTCGTAGTTCTCATAAGCATCCGAACTACCATCTCCTTTTTCCACCCACGGCAGTTCATCTTCTGCATCGTAGGCCCAGATCAGAGCTATTGATTCGGGTTCCCTTGCGATCCCTTTTGTATGAACTGGAGTCCTTCCCTTTACAACCTCCCAACCAGGTCCTTCTGCATACACCTCCATGGTGTACACCTAGGCCACAGATTCGTTTGGACCTTTCACATGAAACTAAGGTTCAGTTACTCCTGCCGCTCTCTGCTGTCACTTCCTCTTGATTCTTGACGTGTTCCGGAGCTCTGAAGTGGTTTACACCGACGGCTCGATGGCTGATTGTCCTGTTGGCTTCGCCTACGTCCACAGAGGCCATTTTGAACAACATTCCTTGCCCGATTGCTGCAGTGTATTCACTGCAGAGGTGGTGACCATCTCTCGTGCACTTCACTGACTCCTTGCGCAGCCTACAATCTATCGACCAGTGCTATCCTCGCCACCTTTTGGTGACGTCCATCCTGGAGTCCATCTATGCCCTGGACTGGTCCTGACGTTTAGTGGTGGTTGTGTGGACTCCAGGACACGTCGGCATCCCAGGCAACGTACTTGCCGACAGGCTGACCAAACAGATTATGCGGAAACCGCTTCTGCACCTGCGTTCTGACTTTCACCGTAGGGTTTTTCGGCTTTGGGAGACGGAATGGCATAACAGTACACACAACAAACTGCGTATCATTAAGGAGACTACGAATGTGAAGAAGTCTTCCATGTGGGTCTCTCGCAGTGTATCAGTTGTCCTCTGCCAGTTCTACATTGACCACGCTTGGGCGACACACGGTTATCTCCTGCGCTGTGAAGACCCGCCTGAGTGTCAGTGCGACGCTCATATTCTGGCGCAGTGTCCCCCTGCCCAGCAACGAAATCTTGGGTAACCGGACTCGTTGCCGCTAATTTTATCTGACAACGCCTCATCGGATGATATAGTTTTACGTTTTATTCGTGAGGGCGGGTTTTATCATTTTATTTAAGTTTTAGCGCATGTCCTCCTTTTAGGGTGGAGGTATTAATGTGTTGCAGAGTGACTGGCTTCTCCTTTTTTATTCTCATGGTCAGTCACTCGTGGTAATCTGCTTTGTTGTTTTAATCTCTTCATCCAGTTTTTTGCGTTTCTGTGGTTTCCTTGTCCCCTTTTGTCCATTTACATGTTTGCTGCCCATCATCGTTCTTGTGATTTTTCCTGTAGTTCCGTTTTGAGTTGTCAAGTCTCGTTTGTTTTATTCTCACACTTATGGCGTTGTTTTATTCGGAACAAGGGACTGATGACCTCGTAGTTTCGTCCCTTTCCCCCTTTCTTAATCCAACCAACTAACTACATAGTGTAGATCTAGCCCGTCGTTCGAGCAAATAAGACTTCAACAAGAGTACGAGGATAGTAATATTTAAAGAGCGCCACGCGGAGGAATCGGGCAGTTCCCATTTGAATAACGATCTGATAATACGATTCTTTCTAAACTTAATAAGAGTGAAAGTTAGCAATGTTTTTGTCTACTGGTGGTACAAAGGGCGTGAAATTTACAGTGACGTGTCCTTCGCCGGACAGAGTGGCCGAGCGGTTCTAGGCTCTTCAGTCTCGAGCCGCGCGACCGCTACGGTCGCAGTTTCGAATCCGGCCTCGGGCATGGATGTGTGTGATGTCCTTAGGTTAGGTAGGTTTAAGTAGTTCTAAGTTCTAGGCGACTGATGACCTCGGATGTTAAGTCCCATAGTGCTCAGAGCCATTTGAACCATTTTGACGTGTCCTTCGATGACTAAAGTGTTATTGTCGACTATTTACCGTCTAATAAACTTATCATAGCTTACGAAAATTCCTAAGGCTGGAAAGTGTCACTTTCCTGATGATTGCACAAAAGAGTGGTATTTCGTCAAGTAAGGACGTGCGGATCAGGAAGTCTTATGTGAAATTTGTAGCTGTTTCGTCGCAGTAACTTACGGAGGTAAGGCAAATGTGAGACATCAAATTTCAACTAAGGACAGATTCGCAATAGCATCAAAATCAAAGCCTATTTCTACATTCGCGATCAAAGAAGATACTGGAGGAATTGCTCGTTGCTGCTACACTACTAACAGCAGCTTACGTAGTCTTCAAGCATCATAAATACTTCCGTTCTCTTGACTGTACCGTAAATATTCTGCTCCGTAGTCGCCGCAAAGCAGTCTGAAGCCAGGACCAAAGCTACAGTGATTGTTGAAAGTATTCTCGCACCACACTTCGTGCCCGAATGCATAAAACAATTCCAAAAGGTTTACTAACAGTGAATTTTTTTGCACTTGGCACACTTCACCGAACTTTTGTTCTCACTTTCAGCCCCTCTTTTTACCCCTAGAATCAGTTCGCTGTTGAGAGTGCAGATTCAAACAATGTTCGCCCGACAGCAACCTCTCTTGCAGCGTTTCATTTCGAAAGGTGTGCTCGTTTTATCCATTTCCCCATCAGTCAGTTGCTCACTAAGAGTTTCTAGGAACAGTCTTCTTCGCTGTATGTTGTTTGCTTTCCGTCTGGGCGGAGTTGCCTTGAATTGCGCATAAGAGCGACACTCATCAGCTAGAACATTACGACCATCTACCTAATAGCCAGTATGTTCGCCTTTGTCGTGAACAACAGCGGCAATGTGTCGTGGCATGGAAGCTATGATGTCTTGGTATGCCGCTGGAGATAGTTGGCACCCACTGTGTTCCTTGAATCACTCCACCACACTCCTGGCCTTGTGACGTGGTGCTTTACCTCGTCGAAAAAATGCCGTTGTGAAACATGATCGTGCTGAAAAGGTGTACATGGCTTGTAATCAGTTCACGATACTCCTTGACCATTGTGGTGCCTTGAATAAGCTCCACTGAACCCATGGGCACCCACGTGAATGTTCCCCAGAGCATAATGGAGCTGCAAGCAGCATGTTTCCATCCTGAAGTACAGGTGTCAAGGAGATGTTCTCCTGGAAGACGAGGGATTCGCGCCCTCTCATTGGCATGATGAAGAGGGTATCGGTATTCATCAGACCAATGGCGGATCCAGGATTTTGTTTTGGGAGGGGCTTGACCCAACTGAGCGTAGGCTTTTCCAAGGTAAACATTAATGTACTAAAAAGAACACACAATTTTTATTTTGCTCATTTAATGCATAACGAGTCGCCTAGGATAATGCTTTGAAAATTCTTCGACAGGTTGTAGGCTGCTAGAAATACCTCGGTGAATATACTTGGCAGCCAAACTATTCAACCTATCATCCATCATTGTCATATGAAGGTATGACTTTATCAGTTTAAGTAGATACTAGTAATGCAGCGAGAATTTGTAAAAGAATTTTTATATTAGGGAAAAATTCATTTCTCTCTTGATGTGCCTGTGCTCTTGTTTGGGGAGGGGGAGGGATGTTCCCCCTGTCTCCAGAGCTCCTTCCAAAGAGTTATTTGTCCCACTAACGAGAGAGGATGAGGCAAGTCGCAGCTGTAAACACGTGCAGCTGCCACTAAGGAGTTCAGATTTTCTGTTTTTACGATGGCGCTTGGTATGAGGTTGAACAGGTCGAGAATTGAAGACTGCTCTGCTCTCGAAAAGCGACTCCTCAACTGTCACAATACAAAATCGATGAAAGAAATGAATACATTCAATCTGAAACAATACACGACATGACATTATTCTCGAACTCGAAAGAACAGAAAAGAAAGAAATGCAGCATCAAGCAAAAAGAGTCTGTATGTATTAAAGGTTTATTTTACATGTAGTGTTCCTTAGCATCAGGTGCGTCTATATTTGTGCGATGAGCAGAATGTTTGGCGATTCTGGGTTCCTGCACTGGGATGTCCAAAAGTTCTACAATATGACACGTCTCTTGGAAAATTTCTTCATACTTCGTTTCTCTGTATCGTTCCAGTGTTCTTATTACACTAACTAACATCTCATAGCAAAGGTTGAGATGTAATGCAACAGCCTGAAGTTGCCGTGAAAGCGAAACAGTAATTTCAAATACAGCGGCGGTTACCGTCAAAGTTAAGACAAAGTAATATCGTTGAATAGAAGCCAGAAGACGTGTACTTTTCGATGACGGAGAAGTTCTGTCCATTTCATCAAGTAACTGTACGACAGTCAAAGTGCACTTTGAATTGAAGGAGTGCATCATGCCTTTCAAGCCAGCTTGTATCACTACGACTTTGTAACGTAACTCTCTTCGCCTCTGGGTGTTTTTCAAGGATAGTTCGCTTGATAAGTTCCAGCCTTTTTGCTGACTCGCGCATAAAATTGCTAACACGACTTAAAACTCCCATCATATTGCGATTGCTAGGCAAGCTGCAGGTCCGCACGATAGCTATGTTTAGTTTATGTGCTGTACAATGCATATAAGTCGCTAGCGGTTGGAGCTGCTTTATTCAGAATTGTAGGCCACTGAACTTTCGAGGTATGTCGGCACCTCCATCATAACCTCTCAAATACTTAACTTGTAGGGCAACTTTATTTAATTCTTGAACGATTTGACCGCTTAATGCAGCACCAGTCATATCAGTTGCAGAAAGAAAGCAATATTAAGTCTTCGTGCTTTGTGCTCTTTTTTTTAAAATTCAGATACCTGATACATACACTGAGTTGTTCTGTACCACTGGCATCCGTTGTTTCGTCGCCAAGGAAAGCATAATATTTTGCTTCTTTGACTTTGTTGAATACCTTTTTCATAGTGACAGAATGGCAACAATCAGTCGGCTGATTCGCAGTTTTGCTCAGATATGCAGCATTTTTTTAGCACGGTCTCTAAATGTTTTTGCCGAGACGAATCACTTGAGTCAACCGAAATTTTAAAAGTGCTCGAAATTTTCCTTGACTGTTTTCATCACTCAGTGTACCATCATCTCGGTAGCCTCTTAACGGCATGTTTTCTCAACCATATAATATGATAGTCTTTACTATAGGAATCAGCTGCCGGCATGTTTTCTCAACCATATAATATGATAGTCTTTACTATAGGAATCAGCTGCTGTCTCTTTAATTTAATCATTTTCAGTTTATCAATTTAGATTAAATTATTTACAGCTTTTTCAGGGTTTTCATATGAAATTTTAAATGTTTGCTTTTTAAAACTGCAATTTTGTGACAATCTGTAGCAGAATGGTTTCTGAAGACTTCTAGTGTTTTTTTTATTTGCAGAGTGGACGAGTGACTAAAGATCTTAGCGACACAGAATGCTTGCCACCACTATCCAAATAGAAATATTAAAAAAGGTAGGAAGATTTTTCTGTTCAGCAAAAGTGACAAAAAGCAGATTTCAGAGTACTTGGTGGCTCAACACAAAAGTTTTGTCTCAAGTACAGACAGTGTTGAGGATCAGTGGACAAAGTTCAAAACCATGGTACAATATGCGTTAGATGAGTATGTGCCAAGCAAGATCGTAAGAGATGGGGAAAGAGCCACCGTGGTACAACAACCGAGTTAGAAAACTGCTGCGGAAGCAAAGGGAACTTCACAGCAAACATAAACATAGCCAAAGCCTTGCAGACAAACAAAAATTACGCGAAGCGAAATGTAGTGTGAGGAGGGCTATGCGAGAGGCTTTCAATGAATTCGAAAGTAAAGTTCTATGTACTGACTTGGCAGAAAATCCTAAGAAATTTTGGTCCTATGTCAAAGCGGTAGGTGGATCAAAACAAAATGTCCAGACACACTGTGACCAAAATGGTACTGAAACAGAGGATGACAGACTAAAGGCCGAATTACTAAATGTCTTCTTCCAAAGCTGTTTCACAGAGGAAGACTGCACTGTGCTTCCTTCTCTAGATTGTCGCACAGTTGACAAAATGGTAGATATCGAAGTAGACGACAGAGGGATAGAGAAACAATTAAAATCGCTCAAAAGAGGAAAGGCCGCTGGTCCTGATGGAATACCAGTTCGATTTTACACAGAGTACGCGAAGGAACTTGCCCCCCTTCTTGCAGCGGTGTACCGTAGGTCTCTAGAAGAGCGAAGCGTTCCAAAGGATTGGAAAAGGGCACAGGTCATCCCCGTTTTCAAGAAGGGACGTCGAACAGATGTGCAGAACTATAGACCTATATCTCTAACGTCGATCAGTTGTAGAATTTTGGAACACGTATTATGTTCGAGTATAATGTCTTTTATGGAGACTAGAAATCTACTCTGTAGGAATCAGCATGGGTTTCGAAAAAGACGGTCGTGTGAAACCCAGCTCGCGCTATTCGTCCACGAGACTCAGAGGGCCTTAGACACGGGTTCACAGGTAGATGACGTGTTTCTTGACTTCCGCAAGGCGTTTGACACAGTTCCCCACAGTCGTTTAATGAACAAAGTAAGAGCATACGGACTATCAGATCAATTGTGTGATTGGATTGAGGAGTTCCTAGATAACAGAACGCAGCATGTCATTCTCAATGGAGAGAAGTCTTCCGAAGTAAGAGTGATTTCAGGTGTGCCGCAGGGGAGTGTCATAGGACCGTTGCTATTCGCAATATACATAAATGACCTGGTGGATGACATCGGAAGTTCACTGAGGCTTTTTGCAGATGATGCTGTGGTGTATGGAGAGGTTGCAACAATGGAAAATTGTACTGAAATGCAGGAGGATCTGCAGCGAATTGACGCATGGTGCACGGAATGGCAATTGAATCTCAATGTAGACAGGTGTAATGTGATGCGAATACATAGAAAGATAGGTCCCTTATCATTTAGCTACAAAATAGCAGGTCAGCAACTGGAAGCAGTTAATTCCATAAATTATCTGGGAGTACTCATTAGGAGTGATTTAAAATGGAATGATCATATAAAGTTCATCGTCGGTAAAGCAGATGCCAGACTGAGATTCATTGGAAGAATCCTAAGGAAAAGCAATCCGACAACAAAGGAAGTAGGTTACAGTACGCTTGTTCGCCCAATGCTTGAATACTGCTCAGCAGTGTGGGATCCGCACCAGGTAGGGTTGATAGAAGAGATAGAGAAGATCCAACGGAGAGCAGCGCGCTTCGTTACAGGATCATTTAGTAATTGCGAAAGCGTTACAGAGATGATAGATAAACTCCAGTGGAAGACTTTGCAGGAGAGGCGCTCAGTAGCTCGGTACGGGCTTTTGTTAAAGTTTCGAGAACATACCTTCACCGAAGAGTCAAGCAGTATATTGTTCCCTCCTACGTATATCTCTCGAAGAGACCATGAGGATAAAATCAGAGAGATTAGAGCCCACACAGAAGCATACCGACAATCCTTCTTTCCACGTACAATACGAGACTGGAATAGAAGGGAGAACCGATAGAGGTACTCAGGGTACCCTCCGCCACACACCGTCAGGTGGCTTGCGGAGTATGGATGTAGATGTAGATATCTAGACCAAAAAATAGTACGCAAGGCAAACAATATGCGCCGTTCTGTTGTTGGCTATAGACTAGCCAAGAGTATTCCTTTAGCCAATCAGAACTGAACTTTCCTTTTTGTCCAGCCTCCGTCTACTCCGGATATTCATAATTACGAGGTTGTTCACAGATTCCGTCATATGTTCATATTTTTCCTCGTCACTGAGTACTTTTCCTACCACATAAAAAATTCCAAAAGGATTTTCAGCACAAGTAGTCGATGTGCTAGCCACTCCCACTGACACTGGTTCCGGTTCGTAACAACAGCAGACAAAAGCTAGTCGCTATAAAAGTTAAAGACTAACAAACCTACTCGGCCAAAATGTATGAAACAGCTGATTTTTCGTTTCGAAGTTGGTCCCACAGTAAAAATTGTTCTTATTGATGAGTACTTTAACCCAATAAAAAGATTATTTACCGATTTTAGGTAAATAACGCGGTATAAAAGTATGAAATTCACGGCAATGCGCGCGATGAAAGCTAGTTTAAAAAGAATTCAAAACCGAACAAACCCAATGATTGTTACTACATTTCATCATTTACATTAAATATCATTTCACGCTGTCCCTTGTAGGGCAGGCGGAGAGGATCGAGTGCTCACAGCATTTTTGTTGCAAACAGTGAAATGAGATTTCCCGCTAAAAGAACTTATTCAAAACCACTATAAGCAACTACATTTTTTATCGTGCCTTTAACAAAACCATTAGATTGTTATTTTTAAGCACCGAGTATATTGAGTAACAAAAAGTGTGAGACAGAGGTAGTAGCGGATAAAGTATGTTCAGATGCTTTACACATGAAATTTAATGAAACCGCAAACAGCTGTTAATTTGATGGTCTATTAACACGATCGGTTCGCTGCGTTAAAGCAACATCTTCAGGTGTAAGCGGTGTCCCATAAATTAGCATATGGAGACACCTCAACGTTCGCAGTCAGAGAATCCAACCCCATGAAGAGGGGAAGTGCTCGACGAATAAAACCCCGCGAAACATAGGGGCGAATAGTGCAGGGGATGCGGCAACTGTAGTCAGTAGTCGTAAGGGTAAAGTACTAGTGTATTCTCAGACTACGAACTTTGGGGGCATCTCAGTGTGCTAATTTATGTGACACCACTTACACCCGAATACGTTGCTTTAACGCAGCGAAACCGGTCGGGTCCATAAACCATCAGTTAAGAGCAGTTTCATTCAGTTTCAAGTCACCATGAATTTCAACGGCTGTTACAGAGTTGGAGTTCCTACCTGCGTCAGCACGTCTGTGGGCAGTTCATATTGTGGCAACATTGATTCTTCATTCCGATTCCTGCTTGAGTCGACAAACGCGAATTCATCATTTCGGATTTCATTTTATTTCTCGCTTTAGTTTTAATGATGTTCATCTGGCTAAAAAGTCTCTCCACTTCCGCATTCCACCATAGTAAAATTATTCGTGACGGCGAAAAAGTTGTCAATTCGTGAAATGGGTTGACGTCATTTGCTTCTCTGTGTTGAAGCACTTCACACCATAAATTAATAGCGTGTGTTTCGGACCATGTGACAAGAGCTGAATTTTGTCATTGAAAATAAGTTTTTGTTATTGTGCCACGATCAATATTACACGATTCAAGGAGAGGAATCGGTGACTCTTTAACGACACGAAGAGCTTTGGACACTGAAAGAAGTGAAATTCTTCTCAAAATTTCATTGTGGTCTGGAAGTAATTGCAACTGAATATTAATTGGTACACAAACTGGATGCATCTTAGACGTAGGACATGTTCTTGTTCTGGGTATAATTAAGATTTTCTCATTTCATTAATATTATTTTCGAACTAATATCCTATATGTGTTTTGGGATCTAAGTGGTTTTCAAAGTCTAAATTTAATTTTCTTTGCATGGGATATGAAGTGACAAAAACTTTTCTTATTAATGATTGTGTTAGCATAACGTGGTTATTTAACAACTTACACGGATCCTGTGTTGGGTTCAAAATGTTATTAACCAGATGCAAATTTGAAAGAATAGTCTTGGAAAATATTTAAATACGCCTAACTGGATTCATCAGGAAACACCGAATAAAGCATTTCTCCAGTGTAACACTTGTCTTTGATTCGCTTTATTTCAGTGCGCGTTCTAAACTCTAACCGCTGGTCTGTAGCTCTTGTTGCTGCAGGCTCTAGGACGACCATCGCGTACCACATGCGCGTGGAATTTTAAGGGGTTCTGCTCCTTTGACAATCTGATAAATGTCACTATTCACACTATTCAACTGTTGGCGAGTTGAATGCAAAAACCAATTACGTGTTTCCCTAAGAAGTCCAGATTTCCTGGAGCGTCTTACTTGCAGCACACGTAGCAAGTTGAACTGAATGCATTTTCTGACAACTCCAGAATTACATTTTGAAAATTTGATTTACACCATTGTGAACACCTACAATTACATTAGTTTTGTCTGTGCCTTTACCCTGCAGCTTGTTTCGATCTAATTTCAAGTTTTGAGGCGTAATCCCAAAGAAAGCAGGTGCTGACGGATGTGAAAATTACCGAACTATCAGTTTAATAAGCCACGGCTGCAAAATACTAACGCGAATTCTTTACAGACGAATGGAAAAACTGGTAGATGCAGACCTCGGGGAGGATCAGTTTGGATTCCGTCGAAATGTTGGAACACGTGAGGCAATACTGACCTTACGACTTATCTTAGAAGAAAGATTAAGAAAAGGCAAACCTACGTTTCTAGCATTTGTAGACTTAGAGAAAGCTTTTGACAATGTTGACTGGAATACTCTTTTTCAAATTCTAAAGGTGGCAGGGGTAAGATACAGGGAGCGAAAGGCTATTTATAATTTGTACAGAAACCAGATGGCAGTCATAAGAGTCAAGGGGCATGAAAGGGAAGCAGTGGTTGGGAAAGGAGTGAGACAGGGTTGTAGCCTCTCCCCGATGTTATTCAATCTGTATATTGAGCAAGCAGTAAAGGAAACAAAAGAAAAATTTGGAGTAGGTATTAAAATTCATGGAGACGAAGTAAAAACTTTGAGGTTCGCCGATGACATTGTAATTCTGTCAGAGACGGCAAAGGACTTGGAAGTGCAGTTGAACGGAATGGACAGTGTCTTGAAAGGAGGATATAAGATGAACATCAACAAAAGCAAAACGAGGATAATGGAATGTAGTCAAATTAAATCGGGTGATGCTGAGGGAATTAGATTAGGAAATGACACTTAAAGTAGTAAAGGAGTTTTGCTATTTAGGAAGTAAAATAACTGATGATGGTCGAAGTAGAGAGGATATAAAATGTAGACTGGCAATGGCAAGGAAAGCGTTTCTGAAGAAGAGAAATTTGTTAACATCGAATATAGATTTATGTATCAGGAAGTCGTTTCTGAAAGTATTTGTTTGGAGTGTAGCCATGTATGGAAGTGAAACATGGACGATAACTAGTTTGGACAAGAAGAGAATAGAAGCTTTCGAAATGTGGTGCTACAGAAGAATACTGAAGATAAGGTGGATAGAGCACGTAACTAATGAGGAGGTATTGAATAGGATTGGGGAGAAGAGAAGTTTGTGGCACAACTTGACTAGAAGAAGGGATCGGTTGGTAGGACATGTTTTGAGGCATCAAGGGATCACAAATTTAGCATTGGAGGGCAGCGTGGAGGGTAAAAATCGTAGAGGGAGACCGAGAGATGAGTACACTAAGCAGATTCAGAAGGATGTAGGTTGCAGTAGGTACTGGGAGATGAAGCAGCTTGCACAGGATAGAGTAGCATGGAGAGCTGCATCAAACCAGTCTCAGGACTGAAGACAACAACAACATGTTTAATTGCTGTTACACTAGACTGAGCATTATTATGTTCGAATCGGCTAATTTTAAAAATTTTGAAATGATCATGTTACTTGCAGCACTGTGATATGTTGTTCCTAAAAATTTTGTCACGCTAATGTCTATTGATTAATTATAATGATTACATGCTGTCACCGACATATTGCCGCAAATTTTCCAGAAAATACCGCCTTATTGCATGATTTATAGCTACACTAAATTTTGTTCTACGTATTTTAAGTTTACTGGCAATATCATTGGCTGTGAATTTAATCTTGCACAAATCAGTTAAGCGACGACATGACTTGATCGGACAATGGGTGGAAACAAATAATGCAAGGGAACCCTAAGCTTGATTCACTTCTGAATACTCTTTCACGGTTTTGAAAAGTATTTTTGTTTGTTGACAATGGTGCTGCCGCTGTTTCTCTTTTTTGCGTCACTGTGACTTAATATTGCGGTAGAACACGCTAACAAAATATTACGGCAGAATTTACAATATGATCTTGTGTTATCGCCTTGAATTCTTTCTAACCAGTCTGCAGATATACTATCGCGCACCCAGTCTGCACGAAATTTCTGAGTATATTGTCCCTTTACTTGTACGTATGTTTAGCACTAAAACAACAGCAAGTGATTTAAGAAACACCACATTGCCACCGGCATTACTGATATCCACTGTGCAGTCAATTGCTTGCAATTTATTAATATTATAGCTCATAACAAAATGGGTGCACAACAATACAACACGGAAACGAAGACAAAATACCATGTATTATAAATGTTTGTGATATAAGTTTAAGAGCTACTAGAAGCTAGCAAATTAAATAGTGCTGTTTGCTGTATGTAGAACCGACTCCCAAAACTGTCTCGTAACTAGCTCTAAACTGGCTGACACATGGTTGCTTCGCCATAGCTTATATATCATTCCAAGAATTACACGTTACATCGGCCAGTATTACAGAAGGAAAATTTAAGGATTGCAATCAAGAACGCGTCGTTTACAGCTCGACATTGCAGAATTAATAACTCGCTCCTACCATGCTGCGCCATTAAGTTTTACTTGGCTCTTAGTTTTAGTCTGAAATTCGTAGAATGTTTTCGTTGACAATGTTTTTTTTTACACAGAAGCTTATGTCATGAAAATTATTAGCTGGAAAATGCAAAATGTTCCTAACATGTACAAGAGTTCCTTGCATAAATACAAACGAAAAGCTAGTTCACTTGTGAACAGTATTATGAAATTACAAAATGAGAATTGTTTGTGATTTATGTTTAAATATCGATTAACGACAGACGAACCAAAGCAGAGATGTATCAGGTATGTTCTGCAGCGTGTCTGCTATTTCATCATCTTGCAAAGAGACCACTATCTTGAGAAGAAAAAAAAAACGCTTACAAAATATATCAATTCTAAAGCTAGGAAACAAGTGACCTGAGTATGAATGTTCAAACGTGTGTGAAATCTTATGGGAATTAAGTCACCAGTCCCTAAGCTTACACACTACTTAACCTAAATTATCCTAAGGACAAACACACACACCCATGCCCGAGGGAGAACTCGAACCTCCGCCGGGACCAGCCGCACAGTCCATGACTGCAGCGCCCTAGACCGCTCGGCTAGACCTGAGTAGAAGTGGATCACTTTATTAACTGATTTGGTTACAGCGACAATCAATGATGTGCCCCCACCCCCTTCCCCTATCCGCGGAGATAGGACATGCCTTTGTTCAAAACATGGACTTAACTCCCCCATACCCACCTTACTGCACTCAAACGTAATCCATTGTTGACAAATTGAAATTGTCAGAATTTTTATAATAATGAAGGTTAAAATATGCAGGATCTAGAGACCCGAACAGCTCAGGAAGAATTATTTCTGTGTAAGCCAAATTAAAGCTCCAAAATACAGGGTGTCCATAAAGTCCCTTTACAACTTCAAGATTTTATTACAGCAGCTGTTGAAATAGTTTAACATCATTTCTTTCATTGTAACCATTGTTTATAAAAGTTTTTTGACAGTTTGTAATAGACATCTATATGGGCGCCTTTAGTTGCACGAAGCACATAAAGACGGTACTCGATTTCTTGCCATGTTCGCTATAGCATAGTCATCAATGGTGGCAATGGCATTACGAATCCTTTGCCTCAAGTGAGCAATGTCCCGTAACTGTGTTTGATACACGATATCTTTTGCATACCCCCATAAAAAGTCCAGGGGAGTGATAACTGGCGGACTTGGTGGCCAAGGAATTGGCCTATCCCTCCCAATCCATCTGCCTGGAAATGTTTCATTGGGGAACAGACGAACAAGCAGTCCCCAATGTGGTGGTGCACCATCTTGCTGTAAAATTATAGTTGGTTGTAAGTAAATCAATTGTGGTGCTACGTATTCGGTCAGAAGGTCGAGGTAAACATCTGCAGTAATTGATGACTAGTTGAAAAATGGACCAGTTATTCGATTGCACAAGATTCCACACATGCACATTTGGACTATCCCGTTGAAGCTCCTTAGTCATATGGGGGCAGGGGGGGGGGGGGGGGTTCAGAGCCCCAGATTCTCACATTGTGTCTGTTTAATGTCTCAGAAACATGAAAAGTTGCCTCGTCACCGAAACAAATTCGCATGTGGAATACTTCATCCTCCGAAAGGGGTTCCAGCATGTTGTGTGCAAACTCTGTCCGTTTTGGCTTCTCATTTGGCTCAAGTGTGTGTAACAGTTGAACTTTGTAAGCGTATAACCGTAAGTTCTCGTGGAGGACCTTATGTACAGTTGAACGTGGTAGTTTGCAACTGTCTGGCAGCAGTGCGGATGGACTTCTTAGGTGAACGAGTGAAGATGTTTCAATCGCGATCGATGTTTTCCTCGGATGTTCTTGGTCGCCCGCTCCTCCCTTCATCCAACACTGTCCCTGTCCCCATAAATTTTTTGAAGAGCGCGACGGTGGATATCTTACGTACTTCGTTCTTAAGTTTCGTTGAGTGTGAACATCCGATTTTGTCTCAATAAACCAGGACACACATTGTGCCTTCGCTTGAGGAGTTCCCATTTTATAGGGTTTCAGTTCCTTCCATCAGCAGATTATCTGAATCACAAAATTTTAGTCTATATAAAAAACATTAGTAAACAGCGATTACAATAAAAGAAATTTTGTTAAAATATTTCAACAACTGCCGTTGTAATAAAACTTTGAAGTTGTAAAGGGTCTTTATAGACACCTTGTAATTTTTTTGTCAGGATATACTTCAGTAAGGGACAAATCCAGTCAGCGAAAAGAATTTATTACACCACTGGCTATTAAAATTTCTACACCAAAAAGAAACTCAGTTGATAAACGGGTGTTCATTGGACAATTATATTATACTAGAACTGACATGTGATTACATTTTCACGCAATTTGGATGCATAGATCCTGAGAAATTAGTACCCAGAACCACCACCTCTGGCCGTAATAACGGCCTTGATACGCCTGGGCATTAAGTCAAACAGAGCTTGGATGGCGTGTACAGGTACAGCTGCCCATGCAGCTTCGACACGATACCACAGTTCATCAAGAGTAGTGACTGGGGTATTGTGACGAGCCACTTGCTCGGTCACCATTGACCAGACGTTTTCAATTGGTGAGAGATCTGGAGAATGTGCTGGCCAGGGCAGCAGTCGAACATTTTCTGTATCCAGAAAGGCCCGTACAGGACCTGCAACATGCGGTCGTGCATTATCCTGCTGAAATGTACGGTTTCGCAGGGATCGAATTAAAGGTAGGGCCACGGGTCGTAACACATCTGAAATGTAACGTCCACTGTTCAAAGTGCCGTCAATGCGAACAAGAGGTGACCGAGACGTGTAACCAAACGCACCATCACGCCGGGTGATACCCCAGTATGGCGATGACGAATACAAGCTTCCAATGTGCGTTCACCGCGCTGTCACCAAACACAGAACCTGGTTCATCCGAAAAAATGACGTTTTGCCATTTGTGCACCCAGGTTCGTCGTTGAGTAGACCATTGCAGGCGCTCCTGAATGTGATGCAGCGTCAAGGGTAACCGCAGCCATGGTCTCCGAGCTGATTGTCCATGCTGCTGCAAACAGCGTCGAACTGTTCATGCAGATGGTAGTCGTCTTGCAAACGTCCCCATCTGTTGACTCAGGGATCGAGACGTGGATGTACGATCCGTTATAGCCATGCGGATGTCTGTCGGCCAGAGCTAAGTAAACAGGCGGAATACGGCGCTGCTGTCGGCAACGCCTATGTAAGACAAGTGTCTGGCGCAATTTTATCTCCGTGTCGTTTCAACCACGACTCCACAGTGCTGGGTCTCTTTGACCCCACGCACTACGTGAAGCTCAATCGCGACCACTCGCCGTGCCCTGTCGTCTGAACACCTGCCGGTGATCTTCAACCTGGGTACAGGTGGGGTGGCCTCACCTGAACATCGCCGCTCTCCCCACAACACAAACTGGGCGCACTTTCAGCGACACATGGCAGAGACTATCACCGCCACACCCGATCCAGACGAGGAAGGGCTGGATGCTGCACTAGCCGCATTCACCGACTACACACTCGCAGCGGCGGATGCAGCAGCGCCGCAGCGACCGCGGAATCCGAAGGATAACTCCAAACAGCTTCCACCGGCGACCACCGAAATCGGGACTGGGCCAGCAAGACAGCCACGCTCAGGATCGACGACGTCAGCGCTTGGACGATGACCAAGAGCTTTCTGAGCAAGGACTAGTGCATCCCGTTTGGTCGTGACGTTGCTGCAGTGCCGGACATCGAGGCGAACGTGTTCGCGTAGAACTTTACGCCAGTGGACGACGACGCCGAAGACGACATGATCCAGGAGATAAGTGTCTCCCGCTGTGCATGTAACGACAGGTCGAGATCGACGTCATTGAAGATACCACTGAGGAAAAAGTCCAACGCCATCTCACATTACTATAGCCCAGGAAGGCAGGGGGATGTGACAAGATTGACAACGCATTGCTGAAGAAGCTGCCGCCGGAAGCAGTGTGCATCGTCACTGCGATTTTCAATGCCATGCTTTCGCTGGCCACCAAACTCCCCAGACATGAACATTATGGAGCATACCTAGGATGCCTTGCAATGTGCTGTTCAGTAGAGATCTTCACCTCCTCGTACTCTTGCGGATTTATAGAGCGCCCTGCAGGATTCAAAGTGTCAGTTCCCATCAGCACTATTTCAGACATTAGTCGAGTCCGTGCCACATTGTGTTGTGGCACGTCTGCGTACTCGGTAGGGGGGGGGGGGGGGGGGGGGGGGGGTAGCTACACGATATTTTTCAGGTGTACCAGTTCCTTTTTCAGTGTATAATGCAATGGATCTAAAATGGTTGTACAATAATTACCGTACATCTTCAACAAATAGGGTGTGTTAAAGAAAATAGTAGTGATTTTAAAGTAATTAACCTTTTTGTAATTTCAGTTCAGAACTTCTACAAAAGCTTGCTATTACTTTGGTTCATTTTATAACTCACTTTGAGTTTCTTTTATGTCATTTTACACCATTTTCATCGGTATTTTCAAGTCATTTTAACGTTAATTTTTCAGGTATTGTATGTCATAAAAGTCCAGGGCTTGCTGTTATAAGTCCTTTTTCATATCCATAAACTGAATTTTCTCTAGAGGCTGCTGCCCCCTCCCACACCCTTGTGGACGCCCATGCTTCTACATACATTTGGAGAAATTTTCCATTTCACTGACGCATAATTTTATATATGGAAGCCAGATGTTACGAAATTGGCTACCTTGTAACAGGAATTAATGAGTTCAAAGATGTAGCGCAACTCTACGCTGGCACAGAAAAGGTTCAGCTCATGAAAGGATTAAGCCAGAGTTCTCAAACATGATTGACTTTATTACAATGTAATTCTCTGAGCAAGTTTCATTCCTTGGTACTTATTATAAGAAAGGCACAGAGCATTAAATTTTAAGACAAAGTTTCTCATAAAAACATTACTCTTCTCAAAAACAAATTCAAGCTGACAAGCAAGTGACTTTAGATTTAACTGCTGCAGTAATTCAACATAGGATCATCAAACAACATTAAACAAACTCGCGGTTTTAAAATTAAACCACCACTCACGCAACTACAAATGCATCAAGAGATAGCGGTTATAATTAGAGGCGTGTACTTAAAACAGGATTACACAGCTTTCCTTTCATTACAGATGAACTGCGGCTCTTCGTACGAGCCTTTTTTTCTCCAACAATCAACAGGCCCAGTTAGCCCGTCTCCACAGGCGACTTCTACACACGGGAGAGACTACACAGTAACAAGACAAGCTTCTAAAACACACAGACAGATGGTGTTACTTCCACAAGCCTCAAAAACATGTTCATACGTGCTTCAGGGAATACATGTCAGACATTAATGACAATTTAAACTATGGCCTCGTAAATTTCAAGCAACCAAATGCTCCAGTAAATAAAATAAAAAAAAATTAACCACACTTCAAATGGCTCTGAGCACTATGGGACTTAACTTCTGTGGTCATCAGTCCCCTAGAATTTAGAACTACTTAAACCTAACTAACCTTAGGACATCACACGCATCCATGCCCGAGGCAGGATTCGAACCTGCGACCGTAGCAGTCGCGCGGTTCCGGACTGAGCGCGTAGAAACGCTCGGCTACCACGGCCGGCTAACCACACTTGATAAACCATCTAAACACGGGCATTTCTTTACTAAGGGTAACGTTCAGGACTGGCAGTTGGCAATACCCATAGCACAGATTGAAAGAGCTGACGAGAATTTTGAATGAGGCAACAAGAGGCAGCAATACATTAAATCACGTTACTACAATTCATGGGCTGAAATTTTGCTCACCCATGGTTCCAATGCCGTCGTGAGCAGAAACACGGCTGTACACTCTGAGTCCCGTCGACCAGTGAACGTCAGAATCACCAATGCCAGTATCAACAGTCTCAGTTCTATGCGTTACCAGCTTATACTGCCGCCCAGCGTGCTTCCAAACATAGTGAATGCGCGACTCACGCCTCCTAGCAGCTCCGTGTTCACTCTCTCTCCGTCTCTCTTCGCGTGACTCGCCTCAGGCGCGCGCCATATAGGCAAACTTTACGCCAGGCGGGATCGATAACCGCTAGGTGCACACATCAAAAGAAGTGCAGGATATTAAATATGACAGGTTTAAAAACAATGTAGGTAAGAGTCATTTGTTGGCAGCTTATGGATGGGTCAATAAGTAAACGTCATAAGTATGATGGTGCAATCGGTTTGGAAACAAACCTCAGCGTAATCTACTACGAAATTTAGGATACAATGATGACGCAGTAACAAGATGGACTCTGTTATTTTTGGAACTTTTAAATGTACATAATTTTGGTACAATACAAAGGGCACTATGGAAGTTTTGTAATTCACCTTCATTTTCACAGGCAGGAACAGTGCAAAGTCACAAGGAGCAAGGTCTGTGCTGTAAGGAGGGTGCGCAAGAAGTTTCAGTCCTGTACCCCACAAATACTCGGTGCATATTTTGTCGCGGCGAGCTGCAGCGTTGTTGTGATAGAAGAACCAAGTGTCCTTCCTTGACTTCGGTCGCGGTTTCTTCAAAGACTGGATGACTTTGGGCAGGCACTGCTTAGTGTACCACCAACTGTGACTGTCTTCTGTGTGTCCAAAACATGCCCCCAATTCCATTCGATTTGGGAAAAAAAAGCTATCATTTTGTTCTCCACTGATAGATTTTCTGACAGCTAGGGTGTGTCACCATCTTCAAAAAACCAAACTTTCAGTCTTAATCGGCTCGTCATAACGGTACTGCCAAGTATCGACACATGTCACGATTTTATTCACATACTGAGATTGCCCTCTTAGAAAGCTTCTTTAACATCTCCCTGCACCAAGTCACACGTCGTGTTACCCGCTCTTCCGTCAATCTATGCCGCACCTAGAGACAAAAAGTTTTACTTCCAGATGATCATGCACAATCGGAAGAATAGCTGGTGCATTTAGACATAAGGTTTCCTCTGTATGATTATAGGTCACTCGCTTGTCTTCGTCTAGCATTTTCCTCACAGCAACAACGTTTTCCTCAGTAACTGATGATTATGGTCTTCCCTTCCTTCCAGCGTCCTCCATAGTGAGTTTCCTATTTGGAATTCTCTGTATCACCTGGATATAGTTGTACGATGTAGACATACATCACTGAGTGCAAGAGCACTGGTCTACGTTTAAACCACGTGCGAATTTGTACTATGAAACTGCCCGAATCTCACTTTGTGACGATGCTATAGCAAGCTCTCTGAATTAACACTGCTAGTGAATGACTGCGCTCACAGACTTTGCACAGCGCCTGTAGTGCAAGTGTAAAGTAGTCTCAAAACACAGCAACAATCAGCCTCCTGCGGCGTATTGTTGCGTCTTATTGCAAAACTTCCTAGTAGCCAAAACTCTGTCTCCAAACCAGGCAGAAAATCCAAAGAGATTCTGGTCGTATGTGAAGTACGCTAGCGGCAAGACACAATCAATACCACCTCTGCGCGATAGCAATGGAGATATTATAGAAGACGGTGCAGCCAAAGCAGAGTTACTAAAGACAGCCTTTCGAAATGCCTTCACAAAGGAAGATGAAGTACAGCTGCCAACATAAGGAACTTAGAAGTAGATATCTTCGGAGTAGTGGAGCAAATTAAATCACTTAATAAAAGCAAGTCTTATGGTCCAGACTGTATACTAATTTGGTTCCTATCAAAGCATGCTATGCAATAGCTCCATACTTAACAATCTTATACAACCGTTCGCTCGACGAAAGATCCGTATCCAAAGACTGGAAAGTTGCACAGGTCAAACCAATATCCAAGAAAGGTAGTAGGAGTAATCCACTAAATTACAGGCCCATATCATTAACGTCGATACGCAGCAGGATTTTGGAACATATATTTTGTTCGAACATTATGAATTACCTCGATGAAAACTGTCTATTGACACACAGTCACCACGGATTTGGAAAATATCGTTCTTGTGAAACACAACTAGTTCTTTACTAGCATGAAGCGTTGAGTGCTATTGACAAAGGATCTCAGATTGATTCCGTATCTCTTGATTTTCGGAAGGCTTTTGGCAGTGAACCACAAAAGCAGCTTGTAGTGAAGTTGCGTGCCTCTGGACGATCGTCTCAGTTATGTGACTGGATTCGTAGTAATTGACAGAAAGTCATAAAGTAAAATAGAAGTGATTGTTGGCGTTCCCCGAGGTAGTGTTACAGGCCCTTTGCTGTTCCTTATGTATATATGCGATTTGGGAGACAATTTGAGCAGCCGTCTTAGGCTGTTTGCAGAGGACGCTGTCGTTTATCGACTAGTAAAGTCATAAGAAGATAAAAAAATGTAAAACGATTTAGAAAAGATATCTGTATGGTGTGAAAATTGTCAATTGACCCTAAATAATGAAAACTGTGACGTTATCCACATGACCACTAAAAGAAATACATTAAACCTCGGTTACACGATAAATCATTCAAAGCTAAAGGCCATAAATTCACCCAAATACCAAGGAATTACAATTACGAACAATTTAAATTGGAAAGAACTCTTAGAAAATGTTGTGGGGAAGGCTAACCAAAGACTGCGTTTTATTGGCAGGACATTAGAAAATGTAACAGAGCTACTAAGGAGTGTGACTACAGTACGCTTGTTCGTTCTCTTTTAGAATGCTGCTGCGCTGTGTGGGATCCTTACCAGATAGGGGTGACGTAGTACATCGAAAAAGTTCAAAAGAAGGGCAGCACGTTTTGTATTATCGCGAAAAAGAGGAGAGAATGTCATTGAAATGATAGATGATTTTGGATGGACATCATTAAAACAAAGGCGTGTTTCGTCGCGGAGGAAACTTCTCACAATATTCCAGTCACCAACTTCATCATCTTTCTCTTCCCAATGCGAAAATATTTTTTTTGACGTCGCCCTTCATAGGGATAAACGATCATCGTGATAATATAATGGAAATCAGAGCTCGTACGGAAATATATGGATGTTTGTTCTTTCCGCGCGCTATACGAGATGGAATTGTGAAAGTGGTTCGATGAACCCTCTGCCAGGCACTTAAAAGTGATTTGCAGAGTATCGATGTAGATGTAGACACTTCATACAAACAGTGTTTCTCGGAATTTGTTTTAAAATTACGAAAAAACTGCACAGGATCCGTGTTTTTATTTTTCTCGCTGAAGGTCACAGCTGGTGGTTATGTAAGGCAATTTCAGGAGAAATGTGACATAAATATTGGTGATTTGTCGAGGTTTATTAAGTAAGATGCAGTGGCTGCCAGTGGTAGATTAAGAGGGACGGCACATTTGTCCAAAACGTTCCTTGAACGGGGTAAATACAGCATTTAGTATACTACCAAGCGACGTAATTCAAACGCTCATCTGACAACTTTTTGCACTGATATCAAAATATAAAAATTAATGCTAATTCTGAATTGTTATGGAAAGCACCAAAAATACACGATTATTGCTCTTTTCAACATGTTCCTTCAACGTGACTGAGCGAGGTGGCGGAGTGGCTAGCACACTGGACTCGCATTCAGGACGACGACGGTTCAATCCCGCGTCCGGCCATCCTGATTCAGGTTTACCGTGATTTCCCTAAATCGCACCAGGCAATTACCGGGATGGTTCCTTTGAAAGGGCACGGCCGACTTCCTTCCCCGTCGTTCCCTAATCCGATGATATCGATGACTTCGCTGTTTGGTCTCTTCCCTCCAAAACAATCAACCAATCTTCAACGTGGAATCCAGATCTGCCATCAGATTGATCAAACCCCGAAAATTACCAGGATTCTCTGAAGTATTTGTTTCGTCATGTCCGCTTAGTGCAAGTTCAAAATTCACGTGGAACTTGATATGGTCTATGTAACGATTCTTACATCCTGATTAATTTTCTTAATCCTCATTATGTAATCCGTATGTGGGTGACATCTCATATCAACTTTCACAAGCATAGCAAAATCGACGGCACTGTTTGTGTAGTTCACTCATTTTTTTAACTTTTCATTTTTTTTTTTAACTTCGTCAGCTAAATGTTTGATGTCCTTTACTCCGTTAGTGGTTCAAGCACATTCTACAACATTCAGTATCAGGAACATGTAACAGAAGAAAGCATTTCTTATTTCACATCTGCACAGCCAAAATTACGTTTGCACGCATTTTGAGTTTGTACAATATTTAAATCAGGTCTTAATGGTCCTAACATTTTCAGTTACAACTTCCTCCCAAAAGTAAGAGGTTGACTACCAATATTTAAAATACTGTTTACGCCATTCATTTTCAACAGGAAACTATTACATACGTTAGCCACTAGGTGGCACTTTGAAACAGTGTGATTCACAACGAACGAACGAAACTACTACCACAAGCGTGGCATTCATGATTCGTTAATACTGCAACCGTTCACGTCATCACAGCCCTGGAGTGCTCAAGATGATGATTATTATTATTATTATTATTATTATTATTATTATTATTATGGTAATGATGATGACGATAATATTATTTCATTGTCGTTAAGCTTACAGAAGCAATAGACAATGTCAAATGACAAAATATAAACAAAATTATACACACGAGTTAAAGTACAATATTACAATAGTTTTATAAATAGTCAATAGACAGGAGATACAATATATAAAGCGAGGTAATACAACCAAATCAATGAGAATGTACCAGTACAAAATACAGGAAAAAGTCAGAATACAGAATACTAAGAGTGGAAAACACACTGTATACAAAGAAATACACTCCTGGAAATGGAAAAAAGAACACATTGACACCGGTGTGTCAGACCCACCATACTTGCTCCGGACACTGTGAGAGGGCTGTGCAAGCAATGATCACACGCACGGCACAGCGGACACACCAGGAACCGCGGTGTTGGCCGTCGAATGGCGCTAGCTGCGAAGCATTTGTGCACCGCCGCCGTCAGTGTCAGCCAGTTTGCCGTGGCATACGGAGCTCCATTGCAGTCTTTAACACTGGTAGTATGCCGCGACAGCGTGGACGTGAACCGTATGTGCAGTTGACGGACTTTGAGCGAGGGCGTATAGTGTGCATGCGGGAGGCCGGGTGGACGTACCGCCGAATTGCGGAAGGTGCACGTGCCCGTCGACCTGGGACCGGACCGCAGCGACGCACGGATGCACGCCAAGACCGTAGGATCCTACGCAGTGCCGTAGGGGACCGCACCGCCACTTCTCAGCAAATTAGGTACAATGTTGCTCCTGGGGTATCGGCGAGGACCATTCGCAACCGTCTCCATGAAGCTGGGCTACGGTCTCGCACACCGTTAGGCCGTCTTCCGCTCACGCCCCAACATCGTGCAGCCCGCCTCCAGTGGTGTCGCGGCAGGCGTGAATGGAGGGACGAATGGAGACGTGTCATCTTCAGCGATGAGAGTCGCTTCTGCCTTGATGCCAATGATGGTCGTATGCGTGTTTGGCGCCGTGCAGGTGAGCGCCACAATCAGGACTGCATACGACCGAGGCACACAGGGCCAACACCCGGCATCATGGTGTGGGGAGCGATCTCCTACACTGGCCGTACACCTCTGGTGATCGAGGGGACACTGAATAGTGCACGGTACATCCAAACCGTCATCAAACCCATCGTTCTACCATTCCCAGACCGGCAAGGGAACTTGCTGTTCCAACAGGACAATGCACGTCCGCATGTATCCCGTGCCACCCAACGTCCTCTAGAAGGTGTAAGTCAACTACCCTGGCCAGCAAGATCTCCGGATCTGTCCCCCATTGAGCATGCTGTTCCAACAGGACAATGCACGTCCGCATGTATCCCGTGCCACCCAACGTCCTCTAGAAGGTGTAAGTCAACTACCCTGGCCAGCAAGATCTCCGGATCTGTCCCCCATTGAGCATGTTTGGTACTGGATGAAGCATCGTCTCACGCGGTCTGCACGTCCAGCACGAACGCTGGTCCAACTGAAGCGCCAGGTGGAAATGGCATGGCAAGCCGTTCCACAGGACTACATCCAGCATCTCTACGATCGTCTCCATGGGAGAATAGCAGCATGCATTGCTGCGAAAGGTGGATATACACTGTACTAGTGCCGACATTGTGCATGCTCTGTTGCCTGTGTCTATGTGCCTGTGGTTCTGTCAGTGTGATCATGTGATGTATCTGACCACAGGAATGTGTCAATAAAGTTTCCCCTTCCTGGGACAATGAATTCACGGTGTTCTTATTTCAATTTCCAGGAGTGTGTTACATCAGGTCATAATAACTGCCCTTTGCAACTGTGCAGAGAAAAACAGATTAATGCTTATTAGTAGCTACTAACAAATAGGTAACTAGAACTGCTAATGGAAATAATTAATATGGTATATTGGGAGCAGCGAAAGTTTATAATATTATTTGTTTTTGACAGCAATCAATAAATTCATCAAGGGAATAAAAAAGGATGCTCGACCAGCCTCTCATACAGTTTTGGCTTGATCTTTTCAATAGGACAATAGAATTTACAAAATTTATTGCAACATCTGGAACCTATTTCATGATAGCTTTTTAAAGACTTAGTTAAACGTTGAAAAGGTACATCAATGTGATTCCTGTTTCTCGTATTATACTAATGACTAATGTATACTTTTTCTTAATTGCTGGTTTGGTAAATACTTCATGGTATGTAGAATAACAGTATATATTAACAACAGTCATAACTGTGTTTCACAAACAATGGCTTGCAGGAATCTAACCTACCAGAATTGGTAATAATTCTTACAACATTTTTTGCGCTAGAAGAATATCATGTACATGGCTACAGTTTCCCCATAGTAGTAAACCATAAGAAATGATGCTCTGAAAGAAGGCAAAATATGCTGATCTAATATACTGATCTGATACACAACCTTCTCAACAGATAGACTACTCTAGAAAGCCTAGCAGATATATAGTTAATATGGTAATTCCTCAATTACAAAGCCTAGCAGATATATATTTAATATGGTAATTCCTCAATTACGTTTACAATCTGAATATGTACCAAGAAATTTAACATTATTTGAAACATTTAGAAATAAGGTATCACTTAAGCTGAAAAACATGAATTGTGTTTTATTTTCATTTAATTAAAAATCGTTTGCTCTGAATCATTTTGAGGCTTTGCTGATGGTATTTTCTGTTATATTTTTTAACAATTCAATGTCAGGGTCATTGTTGATAAATATTGATTGAGAACTTACATTAGATGGTAAATCATTAATCAGAAAAATCAGTGGGCCAAGTACCGTGCCCTGAGGCATATCACACAGGACATCGGCTACATTGGATCTATCTTCATTAATACAAACAATCTGTTTATGGTGCTCCAAAAAAGACCTGAGAATACCCAAACCACTGTTTTGAAAACCTAAAATCTCTAATTTATGCAGAAGTAACTGGAGGTTCACACAATCAAATTCTTTACTCAGATCACAAAAGGTGACCAGAGCAAACTCCTTATCTTCGAATACCTGGAGAACCTTTTTAATGAGCGAATTAATAGCATGAGTGATCGATCTATTTTCCCTAATACCACATTGCTCATTGGAAATAATAGAACTATTATCTAGAAAGTTACACATTTGGTTATACATAACAGTTTCTAATACTTTAGAAAAAAACAGGAGTGAGGGATATGGGGCGGTAACAAGATGAAAATTTTCCACTTCCATTCTTATACACATGAACAACTCTACATACATCAGTACATTGGGTAAAATTTCCTGTGTCCGACACTTATTTATAACGTAAGTTAGAGGGCCGACAATGCATTCAATAACATTTTTCAATATCTTACAGGATATGCCGTATATATCGGCACTGCTCGAAGACTTAAACTTATTTACAATATGTAAACTCTCCTGCTGCCTCACTTCAGAAAACACAAAATTATGTCGGTCATGTCTAAACCCCAAATTACAATTTTCCATCATTTGAGCAGCAGTTTCCGCGGGTTTAATGATGATATTCTGAATATCCCTAACTGACTGTATACAAAAATTGTTAAAATCATTTACTGAGGCACCTACCTCTTTTGGTTTGTTATTTTTGGCGACTGAGTTTATTATATTCCAAGCTTTTTTACATTTATTTTTGATGCCTCGATACTTAGTGTTATGTGGTTTTTTGCTTCAATAATAGCTGCCTTATATTTTTTCTTAGCTCTGTAAAGAAAAATTTGGATTGCTGAGTATTAATATTTTTATTTAGATCGAAAAACATAATTTTATTCTTTAAATTGGCTAATTCGGGAGTAAACCACTCTTTATTTTAGATTCACTGGTGGTCACTTTAATTTTACATTTTCTTTGCAGAATTGTCATTTGAAACAAAGTATTGAATATTGAAAAAAATTTCTCAAAAACACAATCAGCTGACAAATGTTCTATTTTAGCAAACATACCAAACCAAGTGAAGGAACTAAGCTGGGATCTAAAATTAAACAATTTTGTGTCATCTACAGGTCTAGTTACAACTAATTTATACTTATGAGATGTATTGTGAGTTACAAAAGAATTTTCAAACGTGAGAAATACACCATCATGATTAGAAAAGAGAAAGTTGACTAGGCTACATGAAAAAGGTGATCTTAAGTAGTTTGTTAGGAAGTTATCAAGATAGGCCAAGCCTCTGGTTGCTTTGGTGTTGTGGTAGACAAAGTTAAATTGCCTAAGTAAATTTTTAAATTCTCATACACTGGGTGTATCTTCTGTGACAGCATTTAGCTCCCCCCTCCCCAAAAAAATTAGTATCTCATAGTTTTTTCACGTGTTACCATTAAAAAAAACTCTAATTCCTCCAATTTTTCAACAAACAAAGAGGGATCACCATCTGGGGATCTGTACAGAGATAAAACTACTAACTTTGTCATTTATACATATTCCTGATACCTCAAAATCAAATTCCTTGCACAGAGAACTCCATCTAGCTTGCTACTATAACACAGCAAAGAGTTTTTAACGTACACCTTAGTACCACCGTGTATACACTTATCCTTGCAGAAGTTACTAATCAGTTTAAAGTCATCAAATTGAATAAAGCAAATCTCATCATATTTACACCAATGCTCATTAACACAACAAACTGATTTTCTAAGCAAATTCTTTCAATATTAGGGATTTACTACTCAACCCTTGCACATTGAGGCAGCAAATTGTGAGACTGTGGTTAATTTGTGAGGCATTAGAATCAGCACTGATATTACTATTCACAACTAAATCAATGTTCTTGGTTAGACTAAAAAGGTATTATCAGAGTGTACAGGGTGGTTAACATTGTATTCTAAGGCGTTACATTAGCTTAGGTTTATTGTGTTAAGATACTTAGCTTGATTCAGACAAAATTTTTCTATTATGTCTACAATAACATCTGAGCCAAATCTTTTACCTAACCTATTTAGATGAAAACCATGAGATGTATGAAACCTCCTACCAATGTTGCTGATGTCAAAGGTAGTGACATTCCTAAAGCGTTTACGAAACTTTAACATTACCCGGTTGGCCTCCTTCACCTCTTGATTGATGGCTGACCATACAGGTAGATCATACTGTCTTGGAACAGAAAAAAACACAGATAAGTTTGGCACTCCGAAGATCTTGCAGTCTGTCTTTCAGTGAGGAGATAAGAGTTTGCCTTTCATTTCTCGCCACACCGTTTATTCCCGCCAGTAGTACAGTAACATCGAGGTCTGACCTGACACTTCCTGCAGCACTTTGGGTGGCTTCCTTGAAGCATGCCCCTGGTCTCACAAAAGTAGTAACAGTGAAGTTGCTTTTCTCCCTTATTCCAGCATACATATTCCTACCTTGGTTATCATTTTGAATGTTTACAGATCTTCTAGGCCTAGGTACAAACTTTCTGGGTACTTGTTTAGTAGACTTTGTTGTTGGCTTCAATTTGTTGTTAGACCTTGAATTGGTTTGATTGCAGACTGGGGTTATGCTCTCTGCCCCATCGATAGCTTCCAAAATACCATACTTATTTGAAAGGGTTAGATCACGTTTCGGGTTTTTCTGGTTATTAACAGATTTTGTGCTGTTTTTTAAAGGCACAATATTCCACTGTTCTACCTCACTAGTATCAGGGCTGTTTCTAAGCGGCGGCCTGTTGGCGTCGATATTAGGCCTATAACCTATTTTTAATGAGTCACTATTAACCAATTTTACATAGTTCCTCGTCTTGGGCTCACAGCATTCTTTGAGTCGTCTAATTTCTTCACACAGTAATTCGTTTTCTTCTTTCAATAGCTGAAGAATAGCATCAGATCAATCGTAGTCTTTTGTTGCGACATTGTCCAGGTTAGGGTCGTTGAAGCATGGAGGACAGAACCACTCAGTATTATCTTCGGGCAGGCTCTGTTCGTCGACGTTGGCACATTTAAAATGGTTCCACAGATCACATTTACCACAAAGGATGGCGTTTCGCACAATTTTCTTGCATTTCACACACTTAATGTTTAATAAAATTCTACTTTTTTAGCGAAGTTGAACGAAGTACATCCTTACTAACCGGCGCCATCTTGGCTCATGGAAGAATAGCCGCCACTGGTCAAATGTATTCCAAACAGCGTAATGTGGAATTATGAAACCTGTGAACTTATTTAGACTATTCGTGCAACCATTGTCGCAATTCTGAGAAGCTTCAGTCTATTTACATATTTCACAAACTCGAGATCGGCTTACTAACTTAGCTCTATAATGGGGAAGAACAACCTGCAGCAGCTGAGGGCTGAACCTGAGTTTTATGACTTAGTGATCAACGAATTTGCCAAAAAGGAGAGGTGGATCCAGCTTCATTACACATAAGCTAGATTTAAATTTTAAAATGACATTTTCTTCTTTTGGAGCTGTTTATCTTAACGAAGAGTTCATTAAGTACCACTATTTTCAGTGCTTCCGTCGACTACGACCGATTCCCACCTCAGTCCTCACCAACTGAGATGCGATTAAGACTCATTTTCTAACTATCAGACCGCCTAAGAGATTTTAAACTACAATCTTTTTTTCATTTTTACTCTTCCGGATCAGTTATTTACTGCGTGCTCTATCGATTCCAAGACCATCACTTCTGCTTTTTGGTTGAGTCTTTCAGGGATGGACAGTGCGGAAACGGGAAGCTAATGGGACCTGGTGGTCTAGTTGTGAAGCGTATGCCAGAGATCGGAAAGATCGCGAGGTCAAATGCCGGTTGGACACAGAATATTTCAGTCTGCCCATAACACACCGATTGCCTAATGTTCATCTTCCAGTGATGGGAGGAACGTGAACGTGATTAGTATTTCACATTAAACTGTATCACCTTTCAATGGCAGGATTATTGGAGCATGTTAGGGACACCCAAGTCACCTAATTGGCATCCAACTGGAAGACTATCACCAGGCCGATTAGCTATACGGGTTTACTATTTTGCAATTGACACTCGTCTTCTGAACAGCCAGCAATACGAACTGGCACTGCTGCATAACAGATAAAAAGGATCCGCTTACGGGATAGTGGACAACATATGTGAGTTGGTGTGCCGAGGAATTTCGTTGTTAAATTCAGAGAGATGAGTACGGGACGAAATGTAGTAGAAGGTGGACAGCTCTAAACCAGAAAACAAGCAGGACCAACATAGGCACTGGAGATCGTAAAACAAGGAAAATTTTGATAAAATTCTTTATCGATAACTATATGTCAAATTATGTCGACGACGACACCCTCAACAGCGACAACATCGCGATTTTTTTGTTTGTTTTAGTAACTACTGTGTTAACTGATCTGCGAAAATATTTCAAATTAATGATAAACCATTGGCCTTTGTCTCTAGTTTCACAGTTTGTGGAAACATGACAAATTAAGAAAACATTTGTATGTTAAAGGGACAAATTAAGAAAACATTTGTATTTTAAAGGTAATGAAATTAGCGATTGCAATTACCTCAGAAACGGAACAACTGCTTATGTCTTGCACGTGAGTAAAGCTTCTTTAGTCCCTCTTTAGAAGTAAAAACTTTTACTTCTGACACTCGTTTATAGATATCGTGGAAATTTACACTCTTGTCCAATCCAAAGGTGATGGATTCTCTATGGCTTTGAGTAGGTCAGACCAGAAGCTTCTGAATTATTTTGAATCTGTCCTCCTGTTACACACGAGGACATTATAATGTTGATATTGTAGAGGGTAGAGTCCGAAACTGTTGTCAGATAGCAGGAGCTATATTATTATCTGAAATGTTTTCATAAATGTGCTAATTAATTTGGTCCATCAAAACTACAGCACTGGTCAGAGCTCAAAACCTTGCCCATGGGCCAATTTCCTTGACCCTGAGGCACTGCTTGCCAGATGTCCAACAGATCAGTTTGTGGCACTGTGCCGGCCGCGGTGGTCTCGTGGTTCTAGGCGCGCAGTCCGGAACCGTGCGACTGCTACGGTCGCGGGTTCGAATCCTGCCTCGACATGGATGTGTGTGATGTCCTTAGGTTAATTAGGTTTAAGTAGTTATAAGTTCTAGGGGACTGATGATCACAGCAGTTGAGTCCCTTAGTGCTCAGAGCCATTTGAACCATTTTTGTGGCACTGTGGGTATCACGTGCACCAGCCACATGGTGGGTATCTGGGATATTGTTGAAGCTAGGAAGCTGTAAGAGCAAAAAGTGTTCAGTGTTCCTGTCATTTAGAAAGAAATACATGTAGAGCAGACTCTGTAACTTGATGTACTGAAAATGGTGGTAACCAAGGAGATGTGAAGACAAAATAATAAAGCTCTATCTGAATACTTGTAATTCTTCACTGGCTACTGGAGTCCTTCCTGAAAATTGACAATAGTGAAAGTGAGGCCGTTGTTTTAAAATAGTACAAAGCATAAAGGTAAAAGATACAGAAAATCTTTGTGCTCTCTGGTTTCTCTAAAATACACTCCTGGAAATTGAAATAAGAACACCGTGAATTCATTGTCCCAGGAAGGGGAAACTTTATTGACACATTCCTGGGGTCAGATACATCACATGATCACACTGAAAGAACCACAGGCACATAGACACAGGCAACAGAGCATGCACAATGTCGGCACTAGTACAGTGTATATCCACCTTTCGCAGCAATGCAGGCTGCTATTCTCCCATGGAGACGATCGTAGAGATGCTGGATGTAGTCCTGTGGAACGGCTTGCCATGCCATTTCCACCTGGCGCCTCAGTTGGACCAGCGTTCGTGCTGGACGTGCAGACCGCGTGAGACGACGCTTCATCCAGTCCAAAACATGCTCAATGGGGGACAGATCCGGAGATCTTGCTGGCCAGGATAGTTGACTTACACCTTCTAGAGGACGTTGGGTGGCACGGGATACATGCGGACGTGCATTGTCCTGTTGGAACAGCAAGTTCCCTTGCCGGTCTAGGAATGGTAGAGCGATGGGTTCGATGACGGTTTGGATGTACCATGCACTATTCAGTGTCCCCTCGACGATCACCAGAGGTGTACGGCCAGTGTAGGAGATCGCTCCCCACACCATGATGCCGGTTGTTGGTCCTCTGTGCCTCGGTCGTATGCAGTCCTGATTGTGGCGCTCACCTGCACGGCGCCAAACACGCATACGACCATCATTGGCATCAAAGCAGAAGCGACTCTCATCGCTGAAGACGACACGTCTCCATTCGTCCCTCCATACACTCCTGTCGCGACACCACTGGAGGCGGGCTGCACGATGTTGGGGCGTGAGCGAAAGACGGCCTAACGGTGTGCGGGACCGTAGCCCAGCTTCATGGAGACGGTTGCGAATGGTCCTCGCCGATACCCCAGGAGCAACAGTGTCCCTAATTTGCTGGGAAGTGGCGGTGCGGTCCCCTACGGCACTGCGTAGGATCCTACGGTCTTCGCGTGCATCCTTGCGTCGCTGCGGTCCGGTCCCAGGTCGACGGGCACGTGCACCTTCCGCCGACCACTGGCGACAAAATCGATGTTCTGTGGAGACCTCACGCCCCACGTGTTGAGCAATTCGGCGGTACGTCCACCCGGCCTCCCGCATGCCCACTATACGCCCTCGCTCAAAGTCCGTCAACTGCACACACAGTTCACGTCCACGCTGTCGCGGCATGCTACCAGTGTTAAAGACTGCGATGGAGCTCCGTATGCCACGGCAAACTGGCTGACACTGACGGCGGCGGTGCACAAATGCTGCGCAGCTAGCGCCATTCGACGGCCAACACCGCGGTTCCTGGTGTGTCCGCTGTGCCGTGCGTGTGATCATTGCTTGTACAGCCCTCTCGCAGTGTCTGGAGCAAGTATGGTGGGTCTGACACACCGGTGTCAATGTGTTCTTTTTTTCCATTTCCAGGAGTGTATTTTGTAAAAGACTGGCCTATTTTATAAAACAAAATAACTTTCTCAAAAATCACAGCAATGTTTCCGGAAATGTAGGTCCATAGAAACTGCACCTTCAATTTTTTTTAAAAGTTGTTCTGACCTCAGTAGACCAATAGTATATCTCTATTTTGGGGCCTCACGAAAACTCTTGATATTATAAACCATATAGCGATGCTCTGAAAACTGGAACAAAAAGCATTAGGAAACTGGGACACAAATGGATACATGCTGAACAGACAATAAATAGTGGAACTTTACTATCAAAAGGGAATCGAGATGCATATGTTCCAATCGGAGAAACTAAATGTTAAATATGTTATGCCCCAAGGTCCAATCTTGTTCCTGGTATTTACTAATGACTTAGTTAGCAACACTAAGCCAGACTTGTATAAAATTTGCATATGTCACAACATTATGATAAGAGAAAAAACAATAGAACAACTGGGTATGTCACATGTCTCTAACTGGTTATCCAGAACAGCTTTAACCATTATTGGCATACTATTCAAAGGATACACCCTTTAAGCTCTGCTTTAATGTTATCTGGCAAGCAATTAGAAACTGTAACAGTGCTAAATTTGTTTGAATATGAAATAAAGAAATGCAAAAGTGGGACAAGCATGCAAGCTTCATCAATAAAAAATTAAGTACCACCAGTTACGGTATAAAAATTCTTACTAACTGCATGACAGAATACGTGTTAAAACATATATGCTATGTACAGGTGGAATCTTAAGTTGAGGTGTGGTATCACTTTTTGGGGCAACTCATGTGCCAGCAGAAGTTGCTTTATTGTTCAAAAAAGAATTATAAGTACAGTAGGAAATGTTACTAGAAGCTCATGCAAGCCACCGTTTAAGAACTTGCAAATTATGCCATACCTTGTTAGTTATATGTTTCATTAAGAAAATAAGGGACACAGAAGACCAATTAGGTACAAAAAATTAAGCCTTTCATAAATGTAATACACAACAGAAAATAGAGCTGCATAGTGAATACGCATAACAAAAATGAGTCAAGAGGGACCTTTACTAGCAGGGAAAAACTATACAAGTTAACACTTTACCTTAAAACACAAAAAAAGTAAGAAATTTTAAACTGGCTCGAAAAAGTATCTTTTTAAATAAACTGTTTTACAGTGTTGACGAGTAGATACTATCCTAAACTGCATAACAGCTAGTGAAGCTAGATGCTTGTGTCATCTGGATGAGTAGCTCCACAAGGTGTATACGACCCGAGACAACCTGGAGATCCTGGAAAAACCCAGGAATATTTTAGAATTCCGGGAATTTTTCATTGTTTTCAGTCAGATTTATGTAATTTTGACTGGTAAGAACCGATACTCTAACAAAGAATATTACTGCATCCCGCTGCTGCAGAATAATATTTCAACAATAAAACGTAAACGAGTGAAAAAACGAAAATAAAACTTAAACTGCAAAGTAAATGCTCCATATACAACAACAAAACAGAGTGCTCGTACAAGCGTCGGCCAACAGCAAAATTTGTCAAAGGCGTTACGAAGAATATGTAATGATTCGTAACAACAAATTGCCTCCGATGAGCGTGACGTCACAACTTTTTACATTACATTCAAGTTGATTCCGTATTTCTAGATTTCCGGAAAGCTTTTGACACCGTTCCTCACAAGCGACTTCTAATCAAGCTGCGGAGCTATGGGGTATCGTCTCAGTTGTGCGACTGGATTCGTGATTTCCTGTCAGAAAGGTCGCAGTTCGTAGTAATAGACGGCAAATCATCGAGTAAAACTGAAGTGATATCAGGTGTTCCCCAGGGAAGCGTCCTGGGACCTCTACTGTTCCTGATCTATATAAATGACCTGGGTGACAATCTGAGCAGTTCTCTTAGACTGTTCGCAGATGATGCTGTAATTTACAGTCTAGTAAGGTCATCCGAAGACCAGTATCAGCCGCAAAGCGATTTAGAAAAGATTGCTGTATGGTGTGTCAGGTGGCAGTTGACGCTAAATAACGAAAAGTGTGAGATGATCCACATGAGTTCCAAAAGAAATCCGTTGGAATTCGATTACTCGATAAATAGTACAATTCTCAAGGATGTCAATTCAACTAAGTACCTGGGTGTTAAAATTACGAACAACTTCAGTTGGAAAGACCACATAGATAATATTGTCGGGAAGGCGAGCCAAAGATTGCGTTTCGTTGGCAGGACACTTAGAAGATGCAACAAGTCCACTAAAGAGACAGCTTACACTACCCTCGTTCGTCCTCTGTTAGAATATTGCTGCGCGGTGTGGGATCCTTACCAGGTGGGATTGACGGAGGACATCGAGAGGGTGCAAAGAAGGGCAGCTCGTTTTGTATTATCGCGTTATAGGGGAGAGAGTGTGGCAGATATGATACACGAGTTGGGATGGAAGTCATTACAGCATAGACGTTTTTCGTCGCGGCGAGACCTTTTTACGAAATTTCAGTCACCAACTTTCTCTTCCGAATGCGAAAATATTTTGTTGAGCCCAACCTACATAGGTAGGAATGATCATCAAAATAAAATAAGAGAAATCAGAGCTCGAACAGAAAGGTTTAGGTGTTCGTTTTTCCCGCTCGCTGTTCGGGAGTGGAATAGTAGAGAGATAGTATGACTGTGGTTCGATGAACCCTCTGCCAAGCACTTAAATGTGAATTGCAGAGTAGTCATGTAGATGTAGATGTAGGTTCGTTTCAGCAGTTAACAAGCGGTATCATGTGTATGCGCAGTTGAGTAGTACCTTCTCCCGCTTCTGGCTACAGAAATATGGCTGTTGGCTGTGTAAGCAGCGGCGGGTTCGAATGTCTTGTTTCTTTTATGACCTAATGTAAGGTCTTTTAATGCTTTATACGTACGAACATACGGCTCCCTACGACATCGTAGAAGCGCAAGCGCGGTGACGCCTGTCATCTGGCGCTGTCTGGCAACTGCAGAAATGAACCTATTTCTAACAGGTCGCGGGAAAATATTCCGAATGGTGGTTTGAAAAGCGTTACTATCAAAGAAAATTTCCTTTTACGCAAGTTGAACTACGTACGAGAACGTACGATAAATTTCTTAAATCAAAGAGCGTTTGACTCTCAGTTAAAAATAAACTCTTTGATGACGAGCCATTAAGATGAATTTCAAGGCCAGAAGAACATACATTTATGTCGTTACTAAATTTTGCACATTTGTGTGATATATCTTAAATTGTAATACGCGCATAAAAGACCAACATTATATGTGAAAGCTTTGCTTCTCTTCCAGCGTATTAATCTTATAGACCAATATTATAAGTGAAAGCTTTACTTTTCTTGTAGCAACACTATGTGTATTAATTTAAACCATTAACTTTTTCTGTTTTTGTGTTCGCGCTACTTAACAGTGATGTTGCTATTGGCTGACTTCATCAGGTGTCATAAGCTCTGAATACCTGGTAACATCGGCTGGTGAAAATCTCGTGACACGAGCTATCACTGGCTTACAAAAGCACACCGCAAACTCGATTTCAATGCTTCGGAAAATAACACGCGCTGTTTGGTGGAATTCAAATTTATACTTACGTAATACGAAAATATGCAGCGTACATGTTACCCCACATCAAAGATCTTTTCTTCCCCTTTCGTTTTCTAAAGCGCCGGGAAATTCTACACCCGTGTATAAAGCAATAACCATTCAAAGGATGGATAAGTTATACAGTTCCAAGAGAGAATGTACTGTCAGTTAACAGTGATAAAGTACGTTTTCACCTGGGAGAAAATGTTTTTTTAAACGGGAAATCCGGGAATCTTTTTCTTTTTCCACATACACACCCTTCTCCAGAATCTTTCAGTCTGTAACATAATCAATATTAAAGGTTGTTGTATAAATTGTAAATACAATTTAATTTTCAAATTTATGTATTTTATACAAAAGGTAAAGTTGTAAACTATACTAATGAAGAGTTTACAAAAACTGTGGACATCCTTTTGATTAGTTTAAAACTAGATTGTCAAAAATCGATAAAAAGTGTGTCATAATGTAGTGTAAATTTGTGCCGTATGTACAAAAAAGGTCACGATGTAACTGTTCATCAACTTAATGATGCAAGAATATGAAATATCCCTTTGCTTTTTTACTAGAATATTTATTAAAAGCCCTTGAGGAGATTATAAGATAGTTGGGGGTTGTTTTGGGGAAGGAGACCAAACAGCGAGGTCATCGGATTAGGGAAGGAAGTCGGCCGTGCCCTTTCAAAGGAACCATCCCGGCATTTGCCTGGAGCGATTTAGGGAAATCACGGAAAACCTAAATCAGGATGGTTATCCATGTATGTACATTTTTGTGCAATTTAACCACATTTTGAATTGAAAAAGTGTCTTTAAATATAGTTTATAAACATTACATTAAATCATATTATTTCACCTCATAGCAACTGACTCGTCCAATATCAGTTTGTACCTATGAACAAAAATGATGAAGTGGATCAATAATAATAATAATAATAATAAAACCCGTGGAAGCCCGGGAAAAGAATAGGCCTCCGGTATGTTCTGCCAGTCGTAAAAGGCGATGAAAAGAACGAATCACTAATAGGGCTAAGCCCCCTTTTAGTGTGATTAGTTGGTTCAGGACAGAACTAATGAAGCCTCAGACAAGCGCTGTCACGGTCGGGGACGGCGCTTGAACCATATGCCCATCCACAATGGTAACGACACTGCTAGCCACACGGAAAATGGTTTAAATCCAAATAGAGGTGTTTTGCAGGATATGCTTCCTGCAATCACTCTAGAAGGAAAACAAAGACAGAGGATGAGATGGTCAGATGAAGTTTACCGACACCTCATGTTCTGTTATTACCAAGCAACAAACTTAGGGACCAACACAACTGGATACAGATCACAAGTATACACAACATTTATTACCACATACCCAGAATTAAAACTTTTAACAGAACAATGACTAGATCAGAGTAATAATCAAAAATAATAGGATACCCCAGTCATAATTAGAAAACATCAAACAACAAGTACAACAAATACTGGAACAAAATAATGTGCAATCAGAAGAAGAAGAAAAAACAGTAATGGACTCAAACATCCCAGACCAAACAAAGATAGAACAACACGCATCAATTAAACAATCAGAGGAAAATGAAATCTTAAGACAGCCACCAGAACAAGCACAAATAGAACACGAAGTGACACACATGTTAAATATAGAAGAAATATTTCAGCTGACATATTATAATACAAAGACACAAATACAGACATTAGATCATTCTTGCATATAACACCAAATAACCCACAAGTCGAAACAACTATCAAAACAATCATACACAACAAAATAAATGAAAATACAACTATGGAAGAGTTAAACTACTGATTTATATAGGAGCATTCACTACACTAAATATGCACACTAGGCAGAGATCAGAACCAACCAACACACAGAAGAAACCCACAAAACCAGCATGGCAACACAGGCTACAGATCAGAATAGAAAAACTGAGAAAAGACATCGGACAGCTAACACAATTTATTAGAAATGAAATATCAGAAAAAAACAAAAAGATGGGTAAAATCTCACAACAAGAAGCAGAAATTACAACCATTGGCCAAACGACTTAGAAGATACAAAAAAAGTGAAAATAAAATGGAAACAAAACCAAACATTTGACACAAACCAAAAGAAATTTTACCAAACAATAGATAACACGCACATTAAAATAGACAATCCAACAAACATAACAGACAGGGAACACTTCTGGAGCAACATATGCTCAAACCCGTTACAATAACAGCCATGCACAGTGGATACAAGCAGAAACTGACACATACAAGACAATACCGGAGCAACATATGCTCAAACCCGTTACAATAACAGCCATGCACAGTGGATACAAGCAGAAACTGACACATACAAGACAATACCACAAATGCCTGAAGTGATAATTTGGCAACATGAAGTCACCCAAGCAATTAATTCTACTCACAATTGGAAAGTTCCTGGAAGAGAGAAAATAGCAAATTTCTGGCCAAAGAAGTTAACCTCAACACATTCACAATGCAGACCCATACCCCGTCCCTGATACACTTACACAAGGAATAACTTATCTGAAACTTAAGGATAAAGCAGACACAGCAAACCTAGCAAAATGTCGCCCTATAACATGTCTGCCAACAATATACAAAATATTAACTTCAGTCATTACACAGAAATTAATGACACATACAACACACAACAAAATTATAAATGAAGAACAAAAAGGCTGTTGCAAAGGAGCACGAGTATGTAAAGAGCAACTGATAATAGATGCAGAGGTGACATATCAAGCTAAAACTAAAGAAAGGTCGCTACACTACGCATACATTGATTACCAAAAAGCTTTTGATAGTGTACCCAACTCATGGTTACTACAAATATTGGAAATATACGAAGTGGATCCTAAACTCATACATATTCTAAACTGATACAGTTCCTAAACATAGTAATGAAAAATTGGAAAACCACACTTAATATCCAAACAAATTCAAATAATATCACATCACAGCCAGTACAGATTAAGTGTGGAATATACCAAGGACACTCATTAAGTCCTTTCTGGTTCTGCCTTGCTCTGAACCCACTATCCAGCATGCTAAATAATAGAAATTATGGATATAATATTACTGGAACATACCAACACAAAACCACACATTTGCTATACAAGGATGATCTATGACGACTGGCAGCAACAAATCAACAACTCAACCAATTACTAAAAATAACAGAAGTATTCAACAATGATATAAATATGGCTTTTGGAACAGACAAATGTAAGAAAAATAGCCTAGTCAAGGGAAAACACACTAAACAAGAAGATTACATATTGGATAACCACTGCGACTGCATAGAAGCAATGGAAAAAACAGATGCCTATAAATGTCTAGGATACAGACAAAAAAAGGAATAGATAATACAAATATTAAAGAAGAACTAAAAGAAAAATATAGGCAAAGACTAACAAAAATACTGAAACCAGAATTGACAGCAAGAAACAAGACAAAAGCTATAAATATTTATGCTATACTAATATTGACCTACTCATTTGGAGTAGTGAAATGGAGTAACACAGACCTAGAAGCACTCAATACACTTAATCGATCACAATGCCACAAATATAGAATAGATCACACTCATTCACAAACAGAAAGATGTACGTTAAGCAGAAAGGAAAGAGGAAGGGGATTTATCAATATAAAAAACCTACATTATGGACAGGTAGACAATTTAGGAAAATTCTTTATAGAACCAGCAGAAACTAGCAAAATACACAAAGCAATCACTGATATAAATACATCGGCTACACCACTGCACTTTCATAACCTCTTCTACAACCCTGTAGATCACATAACATCAACAGATACGAAGAAAGTAAATAGCCACACATCTATCAAGACGCATCCAACACATGGCTAAGAAAAGGTAATATAATCAGTGAGATGGAAGGATTCATGATTGCAATACAGGATCAAACAATAAACACCAGATATTACAGCAAGTATATTATTAAAGATCCCAGTACCACAACAGATAAATGCAGACTTCGCAAACAACAATGAGAAACAGTAGATCACATCACAAGCGGGTGTACAATACTAGCAAATACAGAATACACCAGAAGACATGACAATGTAGCAAAAATAATACATAACAACTTGCCATACAACATAAATTAATACAACAACACTTTTCCACATACAAGTATGCACCACAAAATATACTGGTGAATGATGAATACAAATTATACAGGAAAAGAACAATTATAACAGATATAACATCATCACATAACAAACCTGATATCATACTCACCAATAAAAAGAAGAAACTAACACAACTAATCGAAATATCCATACACAATACAACAAATATACAGAAGAAAACAGGAGAAAAAATTGAAAAATGCATCCAACTGGCTGAGGAAGTCAAGGACATGTGGCATCAGGATAAAGTTGACATTATACCAATTATACTATCAACTACAGGAGTCATACCACACAATGTCCACCATTACATCAACACAATACAGCTACATATAAATGTATGTATACAACTACAGGATAAAGTTGACATTATACCAATTATACTATCAACTACAGGAGTCATACCACACAATGTCCACCATTACATCAACACAATACAGCTACATATAAATGTATGTATACAACTACAGAAATCTGTAATTATTGATACATGTTCAATTACCCGAAAGTTCCTAAATGCAATGTAAGATATACCGTACAGTTAAAAGGAAGTCGCGCTTGATCAAGGTCCTCGTCACTTTCCATTTTTGACCAGAAGTAACGTCTAAGAAAGAAAGAAAGAATAGTAATGATAATGATAATAATAATAATGATAATGATAATAATGATAATAATAATAATAATAATAATAATAATAATAATAATAAAATGCAATACAAGTTATGACTTACTTGGCAATCATCTGTAACAAATGCATGCTCGTTTCTCCATAAGATTGTGAAGGATCATAGAAGCATGTAGTTTAAAAATTATGAATTCACTTTTGATTGGAAAAGGATCTTGTGCGTTGTCATTCACTGCTTTTGGGAATAATTGATGTAATGCAAGTTTCGTCCAGCGAGTCTTAACAATGGCAATGTGGCATGAAATGTCAAACAACTCTGTACACCAGTAGTGTTTTTCCCTTAAGGAAACAAGATTTTGTTGTTGTTGTTGTTGTTGTTGTTGTTGGTGGTGGTGGTGGTGGTGGTGGTGGTGGTGGTCTTCAGTCCAGAGACTGGTTTGATGCAGCGCTCAAGTAGAGCGACATGCCATTAGGTAAAATAGTGTCTTTAGTTTCCCCTTGCATTAAGCCTTTCAGAGTATCAAAGTAGCAAGCCTTGCTGCACAAGGCTTGCTACTTTGATTCTTTCATTGACCCAAGAGCTATAGAGACAATATGCCAAACATTTTGTTGTGCCATGTATTTGTGTGATTGATTCTTTTCTTTTCATGGCTGACCATGCTATTCACAGTGGAATTCAGATGATTATTGACATACTAAATGTTCAGTGTGTGCTGTGTCAAGTGTGCTCTGTACACCTGAATCCAGTTGGCACACATAATGCAGCTAAGCTGCAAACTACTAAAGTACGTCTTGAGCGCAAAATTGTTTACTGTGAGCTCAGAGCCCAATAAGTGGCAAATATATGAAAGTGGTTAATTTTGTTCAGGTATCTGTCCATCCAGCCCTGCAAATGCTGCGAACTGTTGCATATAAAAACAGGTGATCTGAATTGTATTCCTTGCTGTTATTTCCGTTTGGTCAACAATGATGCTGTGGTGTTACATCTAAAGTCTCATAAAGTGGTAATCTGGAATCACTGTGATGGTTAACTGAAAGAGAAATAATTGCATCATAAGGAAAATTCTTGAGAAGAATTATAAAATTGTGAGACATAACTACGGGCCAGTACTTTTATTGTGTCAGTATGGGCAGTAGGCACATGTAAAAATACACAAGACAGTACTAACTTTCAGAACTATTACTTGTTTCATTGAAGAGGATAGGAAAATAAGTTGAGCAAAATTAAAAAAAGGACAGGGTCCTCAGACTCCAGAATGTCCATCTCATCCTTCAATCTGAGTGACATAGCCTTTCTTTTTAAATTTCTCCACCTTGTCATCATCACCTCTGTGGGAACTATTTGTTCCAGAAGGTGGGATTGTGTTGTGTACTTTAATATTTGCCTAATGTTTGTATCAATAGTTCACATCTTGATGGTAAGTGCTGAGCAGCAATTATAAAAGAAAATTGAGAGAAGTCTTCGACTGAATGTATAATGGCAAGTCCAGTTTCAGTGTGTATGCCTCCACTGAGTCCATGTGTGTGTTGAACATTACTGAAACAAATAGTGGACTATGTAAGAACTAAATCTTATCTTTCACATCTTGTCAGTCTCGGTGTCTTTTTAATTGTGTTTTATTTTGTTTCCTTTATAGTAATTAATTATCAGTATTGTCTTAGTCAAATAATGTATCATTTCCTATAATAACAGCCAATTAAAATGAATATTATTGACAATTTGTGTGCTCTATAAGCATTCTTCATTCTTTTCAGGTATCCAATAGGTGATGTACCCCTTCCATATTTCACAGAATGGGTAAAGGATGTACTGGATGTAAACCTTGATTTCAAACGAGAATCACAGTCTTTAATAAGAGCCAAGGACTATCCAGAGCCACATTTGGATAACGGTTAGTTTAAATAATAATAATAATAATAATAATAATAATTCTGTTGTAAAAATGACTAGCTGATCAGATCCGTGTAATAATCAAAAATAATAGGATACCCCAGTCAGAATTAGAAAACATCAAACAACAAGTACAACAAATACTGGAACAAAATAATGTGCAATCAGAAGAAGAAGAAAAAACAGTAATGGACTCAAACATCCCAGACCAAACAAAGATAGAACAACACGCATCAATTAAACAATCAGAGGAAAATGAAATCTTAAGACAGCCACCAGAACAAGCACAAATAGAACACGAAGTGACACACATGTTAAATATAGAAGAAATATTTCAGCTGACATATTATAATACAAAGACACAAATACAGACATTAGACCATTCTTGCATATACCACCAAATAACCCACAAGTCGAAACAACTATCAAAACAATCATACACAACAAAATAAATGAAAATACAACTAGGGAAGAGTTAAACTACTGATTTATATAGGAGCATTCACTACACTAAATATGCACAGTAGGCAGAGATCAGAACCAACCAACACACAGAAGAAACCCAAAAAACGAGCATGGCAACACAGGCTACAGATCAGAATAGAAAAACTGAGAAAAGACATCGGACAGCTAACACAATTTATAAGAAATGAAATACCAGAAAAAAACAAAAAAGTTAAATAAAATCTCACAACAAGAAGCAATAGAGCAATTAGATGAAAAGAAGCAGAAATTACAAGCATTGGCCAAACAACTTAGAAGATACAAAAAAAAGTGAAAATAGAAGGAAACAAAGCTAAACATTCAACACAAATCAAAAGAAATTTTACCAGACAATAGATAACACACACACAAATAGACAATCCACTAAACATAACAGACAGGGAGCACTTCTGGAGCAACATATGCTCAAGCCCGGTACAGCATAACAGGCATGCATGGTGGATACAAGCCGAAGCAGAAACAGAAACAGAAACATACCACAAATGCCTGAAGTGATAATTTTGCAACATGAAGTCACCCGAGCAGTTATTCTACACAAAATTGGAGAGCCCCTGGAAATGATAAAATAGCAAATTTCTGGCTAAAGAAGTTCACCTCAACACCTTCACATCTAACTAAATTATTTAACAGTTACATTGCAGACCCATACACCGACCCTGATACACTTACACATAGAAACCTAAAGATCAAGCGGACACAGCAAACCCAGCAAAATGTCGCTCCATAACATGCCTACCAACAATATACAAAATATTAACTTCAGTCATTACACAGAAATTAATGACACATACAACACAGAACAAAATTATAAATGAAGAACAAAAAGGCTGTTGCAAAGGAGCACGAGGATGTAAAGAGCTACTGATAATTGATGCAGAGGTGACATATCAAGCTAAAACTAAAGAAAGGTCGCTACACTACACATACATTGATTACCAAAAAGCTTTTGACAGTGTACCCCACTCATGGTTACTACAAGTATTGGAAATATACGAAGTGGATCCTAAACTGATACAGTTCCTAAACATAGTAATGAAAAATTGGAAAACCACACTTAATATCCAAACAAATTCTAATAAATATCACATCACAGCCAATACAGATTAAGTGTGGAATATACCAAGGACACTCATTAAGTCCTTTCTGGTTCTGCCTTGCTCTGAACCCACTATCCAGCATGCTAAATAATACAAATTATGGATATAATATTACTGGAACATACCAACACAAAACCACACATTTGTTATACATGGATGATCTATAACGACTGGCAGCAACAAATCAACAACTCAACCAATTACCAAAGATAACAGAAGTATTCAGCAATGATATAAACTTGGCTTTTGGAACATACAAATGTAAGAAAAATAGCCTAGTCAAGGGAAAACACACTAAACAAGAAGATTACATATTGGATAACCACTGCGACTGCATAGAAGCAATGGAAAAAACAGATGCCTATAAATATCTAGGATACAGACGAAAAAAGGAATAGATAATACAAATATTAAAGAAGAACTAAAAGAAAAATATAGGCAAAGACTAACAAAAATACTGAAACCAGAATTGACAGCAAGAAAGAAGACAAAAGCTATAAATATTTATGCTATACTAATATTGACCTACTCATTTGGAGTAGTGAAATGGAGTAACACAGACCTAGAAGCACTCAATACATTTAATCGATCACAATGCCACAAATATAGAATAGATCACACTCATTCACAAACAGAAAGATTTACATTAAGCAGAAAGGAAGGAGGAAGGGGATTTATCCACATAAAAAACTTACATTATGGACAGGTAGACAATTTAAGATAATTCTTTATAGAACCAGCAGAAACTAGCAAAATACACAAAGCAATCACTGATATAAATACATCGGCTACATCACTGCAAACTCATAACCATTTCTACAACCCTGTAGATCACATAACATCAACAGTTAAGAAGAAAGTAAATTGGAAAAAGAAAACACTACATGGCAAGCACCCGTATAATACAACATTGCCACACATCTACCAAGACGCATCCAACACATGGCTAAGAAAAGGCAATATATACAGTGAGACAGAAGGATTCATGATTGCAATACAGGATCAAACAATAAACACCAGATATTACAGCAAGTATATTATTAAAGATCCCAGTACCACAACAGATAAATGCAGACTTCGCAAACAACAATGAGAAACAGTAGATCACATCACAAGCGGGTGTACAATACTAGCAAATACAGAATACACCAGAAGACATGACAATGTAGCAAAAATAATACATAACAACTTGCCATACAACATAAACTAATACAACAACACGTTCCCAAATACAAGTATGCACCACAAAATGTACTGGAGAATGATGAATACAATTTATACAGGAACAGAACAATTATAACAGATATAATATAATCACATAACATACCTGATATCATACTCACCAATAAAAAGAAGAAATTAACACAACTAATCGAAATATCCATACACAATACAACAAATATACAGAAGAAAACAGGAGAAAAAATTGAAAAATGCATCCAACTTGCTGAGGAAGTCAAGGACATGTGGCATCAGGATAAAGTTGACATTATACCAATTATACTATCAACTACAGGAGTCATACCACACAATGTCCACCATTACATCAACGCAATACAGCTACATCCAAATGTATGTATACAACTACAGAAATCTGCAATTATTGATACATGTTCAATTACCCGAAAGTTCCTAAATGCAATGTAAGATATATCGTACAGTTAAAAGGAAGTCGCGCTTGATCAAGGTCTGCATCACTTTCCATTTTTAACCAGACATAATGTCTGAGAAAGGAAAAAAAGATTAATAATGTATGTGAAATCAAATCATTGACTGTAAGAATGAATGCTTTTTGCAGTTGGTATGTTCCTAATTAGAAATGTTGAGCTGTGCAGTATGAGAGCTGCAATTAAGAAAGTGTGCTTTTTTCAAGTGGTATTTCACTTATTGCTGTGGTGCACAGCTTTTGTGTGCATAATGCACCCTCCGTCTTTACCTACATGATGATGATTATTTCAAACTTTAGGCCCATTAGGCATATGAAGACTCTTGATGTTTCATTGAATTTCTTTAACTTACTGTTCTACTTTTATGGTTTTGTTAAAAGATAAATTTGTTCTTTTACATATCATTGACTGTTCTCAAAACAAACTACCCACAATCTGACTAGGAAGCTTTACTCCAAAGCCAAAATATATAAACAGTAAGGTGCAGTTCTCATTGATGCGATATGATTTATGATTTTACATGTTGCAATAAAGATCGTGCAGTGCATCAGTAATGCAACAATTATCCATATGAAACTCGCATACCCACAGGGGTGACACAACAAGCAACAAGACACTGCAGTCAGCAATATCTCATGTGTGGCACGTTGCTGCCAGCCTCGTCTTGTACAATTTACATCTACATCTGTATATATGTGTTCACTCTGCTATTCATAGTAAAGTGGCTGGCAGAGGGTTCAGTGAACCACCTTCAAGCTACTCTCTACCGTTTATGTCTCAAACAGCGTGTATGAAAAACGAACACTTATATTTTCCTGTTTGAGCTCTGGTTTCACATATTTTATCGTGATGATAATTTCTCCGTATTTAGCTGGGTTTTCGCAATCGGAGGAGAAAACTGGTGATTGAAATTTCATGAGAAGATACCTTCGCAGTGAGAAATGCCTTTGTTTTAATGATTGTCACTCAAATTCCGGTATCATGTCTGTGGCACTGGCTCCCCTATTTCGTGATATGCATATATGTCCGTATTTATTCGAGACTGGAAAAAGGTATGGGTCTCCTTCCAGCATTAAAAACATTTTGATACGTTGGCACATTTGGTACACAGAATTATACGATCTAAAATATACCAAACATAAACTGGCCGGTGACTACATTTTCCCTTCAAATGTCCAAAAATATTTGCTGTGCTTCACATAATTTTGAAGTATTACAATAATTGTGGGCAATAGCAAAGAGAAAAATAGTTCATTATCAGCCTGTCATATCAGACTATAAGATGGAAAAAATGCATTATTTTTTTACCAAATAATTTCCTCAGAATCAAATGGAAAATACTACAAAAATAATGTTTAATATTCCTTTTAAACACAGTGCAGTATAGATAAAATAGTTCAACAACATGCACCAACTGAAGACAGTGACAGCAATACAAATCTGCATGTTTTATGTCAGTAAGATGACCAAATTCATTGAAATCTGTTACCGAGACAGTGAATCTTATAGGAAATCATTCGAGGTGACACAATTGTGTCTTTCTGTGAGTTCTTAATGTGTAGCAGAAATTTATGTATTTAGTTGCATCTCTGTTTTTTCGGAAACCAGATGAAGGTAAACATTACTGTACACATTTTTGGTGGTGTGTGATTAGTATGTTGAAGATATTAAGGGAGGTTACTAGTGTCACAGTTCTATTGCAGATGCAAGACAGATCAGGTAAATGAAGAGAGTCTCACTGATAGACATACGATAGTCAAAAATTGAAGCATTACACTATTTACACACCACTGTTGAAAACTGACGTAGAAGTTGGAGAGAGATAATCAGCGAGGTCATTTCAGTGGCCTTTGAATACATCTAGACATTGTTGAGTCGAAGCTCACCAATAAAATAAAATAAATTAGTGTATTGTTGCATTTTTCATTACTTAAGCAATTATTACATCAACTGTTTCATAAGTAGTCAATTCTTGTATAGTCCCACTTGATATTTTGTGCTGTTTTCATTAACTGCAATGTAAGAGGTACATAATTTGTTAGTGACAAGAAATAGAAAAAGCAAGTTACTAGTTATCTCAACAGTAAAAGTGCTACATATTGAGAATTTGAAAATCACATTTTACACACGATGATTTTGTGATGATGATACAAACTTTCAGGGATGATAGAGAGACCTTAGTCTGGAAATGACACAGTTGAAAGTTATAAGTGATGACCATCCTGATACTTCAGACATTGGACCTCTTCTACTGCAAGCTCTTTGCTTTCCATATTTTAGTAGGAGGCAGTATGGATGAAAATTAAAAAAAAAAATAGCCAAACAAACATGGCATCTAAAGCACAGACCTTTGGAGCTATGAGCACTTGTTCATCTTTGCTGCTGTGAAAAACATCTATTGTACAGAACAAGTGTTCATAGCTTTTAAGGTATGCATTTTAGAGCCCCAGTTTACTAGGCAATTTTTTCATGGTTTGGTCCATTTTGCTTCTTCCCAAAGGTGTGGAAAACAAAGAGCTTTTGGTAGAAGAGGTCCGCTGTTAGATGTGTCAGAATAGTTCTCACTAGTAACACGCGATCTAGTGT